>NC_135714.1:142588610-143788610 GCF_964656455.1 Halichoerus grypus | reverse complement strand
AGGAATGAATGTCTTCTCCAGAAGTGTTCCTTCAGATTTCTCAACTCTCATCAGTCAGGACAAGGTCACTGGGTTTGAAAAGTTAGGATCTGGCATTTTGATGCATTTATTTGGGGGACAGGCCATCACCAGTAAGGAAAAAGTGGTAGAAGATTTAGGCAGCCCAAGGTATCAACTAATCTCAGATTACCAGGTATTTTGATACTCTACCAATATTTTTATCTTAGATGCATTTTATTTGTTTTTAACTCATTAATCCTTATAAGGGTCAAAAAGAAATGGAATTTCTATGACATCTTATAAGTAAAATTGGGTTCGTTAAAATTTCCAAGAAACATGAGGTTTGCTGCTTAAATATTGCAAATACCCTGAAAAAAAAAAACACATATATCTCACTGAACATATGTAATATATGAAAAAGCCCAAGATATCAAATCTATAATTTAATAAATGATTACCAATTATTTTACTAAGGGTAGCTCAATTAAAATATCTAAATTCATGTGTACATTAATAGTACATTATTTTTTTAATTTTAATTCCAGTATAGTTAATAGACAGTCTTATATTAGTTTCAGGTGTACAATATAGTGATTCAACAGTTCTGTACATTCCTCCATGTTCTTTAAAATAAGCGTACTCTTAATCCCCTTCACCTATTTTATCCATCATCTCACACACCTCCCCTGTAGCAACCATCAGTTTGTTTTCTATAGTTAAGAGTCTGGGTTGTTGTTGTTGTTACTTTTAATTTCTCGCTTTTCACCCCTTTGTTTATTAAATGTTTTGTGTCTTAGATTCCACATATGAGTGAGATCACATGGGATTTGTCTTTCTCTGACTGACTTATTTTGTTTCATGTTGTATTCTCTAGATCCACCCATGTTGTTACAAATGGCAAGATTTTATTTTTTATGGCCTAGTAATATTCTAATATATATATGTAATCTCACATCTTTTTTTTTAATCCATTCAGCTATCAATGGACACATGGTCTGCTTCCATAATTTGGCTATTATAACTAATGCTGAAATAAACATACATAAAAGCATATATTCTTTTGTGGTTTTTTTTTCAAGTGTTTATTTAAATTCTGGTTAGTTGACATATAGTGTAATATTAGTTTCAGAAGTAGAATTTAGTGATTCATCACTTGCGTATAACACCCAGTGCTCATCACAAATGACGTCCTTAATAACCATCACCCATTCAGCCTATCCCCCCACCCACTTCCTCTCAAGCAACCTTCAGTTTGTTCTCTACAGTTAAGAGTCTGTTTTATGGTTTGCCTCTTTTTGTTTATTTTTCCTATGTTCATTTATTTTGTTTCTTAAATAGGATGGCACAAACTAATTTAGTTTCTAAGTTATCATCACTATGTAAGAGTGAAATCATATGGTATTTGTCTTTTGTCTGACTGACTTATTTCACTTAGCATAATACACTTTAGCTCCATCCACACCTTTGCAAATGGCAAGATTTCATTCTTTTTGGTGGCTGAATAATATTCATGTGTGTGTGTGTGTGTGTGTGTGTGTGTATCACAACTTCTTTATCCATTCATCAGTTGATAGACATTTGGGCTCTTTTCATAACTTGGCTATTGTTGATACTGCTGCTATAAACATCGGGGTGCATGTGTCCCTTTGAATCAGTATTTTTTGTATTCCTTGGGTAAATACCTAGTAGTGCAATTGCTAGATTGTAGGGTAGTTCTGGTTTTAACTTTCTGAGGAACTTCCATACAGTTTTCCAGAGTGGCTGCACCAGTCTGCATTCCCACCAACAGTGCACCAACGTTCCTTATCCTCCACATCTTCATCAACACTTGTTGTTTTTTGTGGTTTTGATTTAATCCATTCTGAGAGGTGTGAGGTGATACCTCATTGTGGTTTTGATTTGCATTTCCCAGATAATGAGTGATGTTGAGAACCTTTTCATGCATCTGTTGCCATCTGTATGTCTCCTTGGAGAAATGTCTGTTTACGTCTTCTTCCCATTTTTAAATTGGAGCATTTGTTTTTTTGTGTTGTGTTGTATAAATTCTAATAAAGTCCACTTTAAGTGAGCCAATGTCTACTTTGATCCAAATCTAAGGCAAACATTTAGAGGCTTTTAAGAAAGTTAGAAATTTTTGAGGAATGAATTTTTCCTGCATTGACTATACCGCAAAATCTCAAGTCATTCCATGTAAAGATAAATGTTTTGTTCTCCATTCTTTGTGAATCACAGGGACATGCTTCCTATAATAAAGACTAAGGAAGATAGTAAGCATGTTACTCATTCTTTCATTTAATAAATAGTTTTGAGTGACAGATACCATTCTGAAGCTTAGGGCACAATGTTAAGTTATTCATGTATTCTGGGTCAGGGATTATAGTCTTCTGAGAAATATATTAACATGAAAAAAATAATTAAAATAAACCATAAAAGCTCAAATACAAACATGAACACAAGACACCTTATATTCTGGAAGCACAGGTGAGGAGTATTTAGATTTGCATAGAGGAATAGATGAAATTTCCAGAGAAAGGGGACATCTAAGCTGGTCAAGTGAAAATTATTTTCCTAGACAGTATAAATGGGGGGAGTCTTCAATGGGAAATAACCAACACACACAAAAGCTTGGAGGAAATAGAGTGTTCAGAAATACTTTAACCTGAGTACAAGATTGGAAATGAGGAAGCAGAGATGAGACTAGCAATGCAGACACATGGCAGTATATCCTGGGAGCATGTGAGAAGCCTGCTGTGATGCTGAGTAGTGCAGAATTTATTTTGTAAGCCAGGGGAAAGCTGCAAAGTCACTAAAAGTGTTGAAGGAAGGATGGTATAAACTAATTTAATTTCTAAGTTATCATCCTGACATCCACAATGAGATACCATTAAACACCCACCAGATGTCAAAAACTAAAAGGACTAATGACATGAAAAGGTGTCAAGGATATGGAGCAACTGATGCATTCAATCAATTCTGGCGAAAGTATAAAATGTACAGTCATCTTTGGAAAAGAGTTTGGCAGCTTTTGACAACGTTAAAAATATATAACATGACCCAGGAATTTACCCCAAGAGAAATGTCAACAAATGTTTGCAAAAAAAAAAAAAATGCCCAAGAATTTTCACAGTGACTTTATTCATAATAGCCAAAAAACATAATTAGCCCAAATGTCTATTAATAGCAGAGCAGATAAACAAATTGTGATGTATTGATAAAATGGAATATTACTCATCAATAAAAAGTAATAACCTACTTTTAAATACAACAATATGAATGAATCTCAAAAATATTACACTAAGCAAAAAAACCACAGAAGAATACTTACAGGTATAAAGCCATTTATATGAAGTTAAGAAAAAAGCCAAACTAGTCTATTATTATATAAACCACAATAGTGATTTCTAGGAGGGATAGGACTGACTAGGCTTGGACTTGAAGAAATTTTCTGGAGAGATTAAAATTTTCCAAATCTTGATTAGCATCATGCTTACACAGAATATGTTTTTTTTTTTTTTATTTTATTTATTTGAGAGAGAGAGAGCACAGAGGGAGAGTAAGAGGGAGAAGCAGACTCCCCACCGAGTAGAGAGCCTTATGTGGGGTTCAATACTAGGATCCTGGGATCATGACCTGAGCTGAAAGCAGATGTTTAACCAACTGAACCACCCAGGCACCCCAGAATATGTATTTTTAAAAAACACATTGAATATTTAAGACTATTTGAATATCCTTAAAAGTTGTTAATTGAGGTAAATATTATCTCAATTTTCAAAAAGGACAGCTTTGACAGCAACATGAACTACAAAGGGAAGAGGTTGATAGCAAAAACACCTCTGAAGAGAATGATGTCTTATTATAAGTAAAGGTAAGGATTTAAATGAAAACAGTGCCAGTGATGACACGTAAGAGAGCAGATTTCATGAGGAAGAGGAACTTCAGTGGAAGAGATGACTGTGTTCACAATATCATGATGGTGACAAAGGTGGGTAGAGAAAGAGAAGAAAATAAAGAATGGATATAGGATATATGTTGATGTCATGGTTAAAAATATATATATATTGAAGGACAAAAGACCCAGTATACCCAGAACAATATTGAAGGATAAAGTCAGTCTAGATTTCAAGACTTCCTTGCTACAGTAAAACTACAGTAATTTAGACAGTGTGATATAAGTGGAAAAAAAATAGATCAATGGAACTGAATAGAAAACCCAAGTGGTAGTCAAGTGGTCTTTGACAAAGGAACAAAAGCAATTGAATGCAGAAAGGACAGGTTTTTTGTTTTTTGTTTTTGTTTTTTTTTCCTCAACTAATGATGCTGGAACAACTAGGAAAAACCATGTGCAAAAAAAAAAAAAAAATTCTAGACACAAACCTTAGAACTTTCACAAAAATAAATCAAAATGGATTATAGGGCTACATGTAAAATGCAAAACTACAACATTCCTAGATGATAGCATAGGAGGAAACATACATGATCTTGGGTTTTACAATGACAAACACAATACCAAAAGCATGGTTCTTGCAAATGAAGGAAACTGGGAAGGGTTGGTCAGGGGATATATGAAAACTAATGATTTCAGTTTGATATGGATTGTATAGGTACATATTTAATATTCAGGTGGAGAAATATAACAATGAATATGTCTAAGATTCAATAAGCAATGGATATACATATGTGTAGAGGAAGAAAAAAAATAGAGTATCTATGTCAGAAATTAAAGAAGCATCAGATGAAGGAGCTAGAAAAAAGAGTGTGAAGGAGTAGTTCAGTAGAGAGGAGAAGAAACAGAATAGATTGGTTTTATGTGAGTCAAGGTTGAGTACGTTCTGTTGTGTCAAATGCTGCAGAAATATACAGTAGTTTATGAACATGAGGAAACAATGTGAAATCTAGGCTACTAATTTTAGTAAAGTGGTAGGTTGTAGGCAGGTGTGCAATGAGTGGAATAAAGAAAAGGATTTGAGAAATAAAGTCACAAGTTCAGAGCAATAACTGAAAAGTCTGATGAAGAGGAAGAGGAAAAGTCAGCCACCACTCTGTCATAACTCATTAAGAACATTTCAAGGCAGCTTTCTTTACTTTATTGTTCTTAAAATGGGGGATTCAGGTCTTTGATGAAGTTTTCTTGTTGTTGCTGTTGTTGGCGTGGCATAAAGCTAGTTAACAGTATTCCAGTGAGCTTTGAAATATATACATAACATGTGATAAGCTTATGTAATATTCAATGTAAAAAGGAGACTCCTCCAGCATATATTCAGCAAAAATTGATTTAATATTTTAAATGATGTTATATTTTCTACTTGGGATATTAAAACAGAATCCTCTGGAAAATTAATGATAGTTTTACAAAATTTCTTATTTGACCTCTTATCTCTGCCTTATTTTTAAAATTTAAGATAAAGTATCTTTCTGAAACCTATAGCTGGTATTTTTAAATGATGTATGAGTTGCCACAAAGGCATTTCTTTCATTACAAGTTGATTTCCTAAAATAATCAGGATGACCAGGTAGACCATAATAATTTTGATCAACATTTAGATAATTTGAATAGTCTATCACACTTTGCTTTTGTTTAGAATATTTATGTTACTCTCAAAAATATTTATCAAAGTAATAGGAATAATCATTATTACAGAGATGATTTGGTGAATAACAATTATTCTTTTAAAAACACTTAGAGTAAGTAAAATCTTGGGTTATTTATTTTCTGAAGTGATTTTGGTTGTAATAAGGTAGTTTTTAAGGCTGGGTCTATATTCCCAAACAGCTTCATTTTTTTTTTTTTTTAAAGATTTTATTTATTTATTTGAGAGAGAGAATGAGAGACAGAGAGCATGAGAGGGAGGAGGGTCAGAGGGAGAAGCAGACTCCCTGCCGAGCAGGGAGCCCGATGCGGGACTCGATCCCGGGACTCCAGGATCATGACCTGAGCCGAAGGCAGTCGCTTAACCAACTGAGCCACCCAGGCGCCCGGCTTCATTTTTTTTTTAAGCAATAATTTCTTTTAGTCTAAGTGGGCATTTTGTTCACTTTTTTTTTTTACTGAAAATTTTCAAATGTTGAAATATATTGTGTAAGGTATTAAAACAAATGTGAGTTCTCAAACATTCATACTTTTCAGTTGTGACTATACATAAATAGTGCAATATGTCAAAAATATTGCCCAACCCCAAAAAAGCAGTCCATTTGTATTGCTCTTTTAAGCATAAAGATTAAACTTCATCACATCTTCAGCAAATAAACTCTCAAGAAGGTCATGGCATTGTTTAAATTTTCTATTTGGAGCAATTAAATCAATCCCATAAGACAACTTTAGAAATTACTAAGTATTCTATGATAATAAGATCTCTATCAAAGAAGTGCTTATCAGGTTGCTATGGAAAATACAATTAAATTAAGAACCTTGGTTGGCAAAAAAATAGTCAGATTGCCACAGGATAATTACTAATAATTGTAGAAAATTCCAAAGCTTTTCAACTTTATCTAGGAAAAATGGTCATGGAATAAAACAAATTCAATTATGTTAATGTAGAAAAGATCGGCAAGAATGTAAATGTATAATAAAAGGTAATTGGTTAATTTAACTATACTCTAATCATACAGTGTAATACAATCTAGTCATTGAAAATTATATGTTAAAGACTATGTAATGATATAAAACAGATTAATAATATTTAGGTAAGGGGGAAAATTCAATTTCAGTTCTTTTTCGGGGGAAAGACTAATCCCTATTGCAATAACAAGTGATGTCCCCCGTGTAGCTTCATGAGAACTGATCCCAGGCTTACAGTGAGAAGAGGCAATTCTACAGCATTTCTGTCTGTGCTTAGATTTAGGATCAATTCACATGAGGAAGAGGTTTTCCACCACTAGGATTAGCATTACATCTGTTTCATACATCTCTTTCAATTTGTACAATAATAGAGGAAGAAAGAATTGTGAGAAATTGGTCCCCAAAAGTGACATATTTTTTTTTGCAAATTAAAGTCATAGAATGTTAGATTTAGAAAAAGCCCTAGAAGATATCTAATCTTATTTGTTATTTTATTAAGAACATCAAAGGATGCAACAGTGACTTATCCTAAACTGCACTATTGATGGCACATTTGGGGTTAGAATTCAAGACATAAGAGTAATTCAAAATTCGTCGTAGCTTTTAAATACCATGAACTTAAAGTTCAAGTTCTATCACTGTTTGTTTTTGGTATTTAAGACCTATGATAAATTTTTAATTACTCTTAGGTCTTGAATTCTATTTTACACCTCTCAACTTAATCTGTCTGCCTTTCTATTAGATTGTAAAACATTTTATTTATAATTTTTCTGATTTATAATTTTTTGCATAATAAATTGAATTAACACTATGTGGTATGTGTCAAATATATTTTCTGTCAGTTTGTTATTCTTTTGTGTTGTCTGTTTTTCATAACAAGTATTTTCATTTTTATGTAATCAGATTTATCATTTTCAGGTTTTTGCTTTTTTTAAGATTTTATTTATTTATTTGAGAGAGACAGAGACAGAGAGCATGAACAAGTGAGAGCATGAGCAGGGTTGTGGGGAGAGGCAGAGGGAGAGGGACGAGCAGACTCCCTGCTGAGCAGGAAGCTCCCCACCCTGCCAGTGCTTGATCCCAGCCAGGATCTTGACCTGAACTGAAGGCAGACACTTAATCGACTGAGCAACCCAGGTACCCCTTAGGATTTTGCTTTTGGGGCTTTTGTCTATGCTTAATAACATATTCCCCATTCTACGATTATGAAGTTGATACTTTTTTTTTTTAATAAAGAATCTCTTTTCAGGATTTAAAATGTTTAATACATCTAAAATACATTCTGATTTGATGAGTGAGGTATTTGATCTTGAAACCAGTATTCTTCTGGTTTTTACAAGATATCTTTCTCTAACTCTCAATTTATCTAGAAGATAAATTCTTCTTTTCTAGAAGAAACCTTAGTAAAATTCATCTATGTAAGGAGCTGAGCCTGGTAATTTTTCTCAATTGCATTTATGATTGTCAGCATTTTTCTTGTAGTTTGTTTTATCTTTTCTATGGTCAACAAGGATGAATGGTATTTTTATTGAAAATCATCAGTTTCTTCCAAATTTTTAAATTGATGTGCCCACAATTGGGTGAGACATATATATATTTTTAAGATTTTATTTATTTGACAGAGAGAGACACAGCAAGAGAGGGAACACAAGCAGGGGGAGTGGGAGAGGGAGAAGCAGGCTTCCCGCCGAGCAGGAAGCCTAATGCGGGGCTCCATCCCAGGACCCTGGGATCATAACCTGAGCTGAAGGCAGATGCTTAACCATTGAGCTACCTAGGTGCCCTGGGTAAGACATATTTTTATTATTAACATGTTTCCTTCAGAATATGCAGTTATTTCTCCAATCAGAAGTCAAATTTGGGGCATCATTTTGTTTTGTTTTGTTTTTCTTGATTAGGCGACTAAATAGTTTTTCACTTTATCCACCCATTTCTTAAAGCTATTTATCAATTTCCTTGTTTGATAAATTAGTATTTTTAAAGTTTTTTTTTCTTGATTTTTCAGTGGGTTTCCATGGACCTTTTGTTCTTTTTTGTTTGTTCATAAATTTTTCTGAGACAAATGCTTAGTTTGTTATAAATCTATTTTTCAAAGACATACATTTATGGATATGGATCTCTTCTTTTGACATACCTTTTTTACTAATCTAAATATTTTATAGGTAATTTTCCAGCTTTCTGACTGTAGTCAGAAATCTAATTTGGCTGAGATTCTAGTGATGTGGAGCCTTGCAGATTTGAAAAGCCTAGATACTTCTAGTCCACAAAAGGAACTAATTACAAATTGCAATGCAACAGCTGTCTTAGCAGAAATTAAGACTCTAACTTCATGTCTTTTTCAGTTTCTTTCTGAAGACAGTTCTCTGACGACAATAAAATCAAGCTCTCCCTGAAAGTTTTATGCCAAATGGTCTCAAAATGATGATCAGTATTTAAAAGAAAAGGACAAACAAGAAGAACAAATAATGATAAGAGCTTTTATATTTAAAATATATATCTAGGGGTGCCTGGGCGGCTCAGTGGAGCGTCTGACCCTTGGTTTGGGTCCAGGTCATGATCTTGGGGGTCCCGGGATGGAGCCCCGAGTTGGGCTTCATGCTCAGTGGGGAGTCTGCTTGAGGATTCTTTCTCCCTCTCCCTTTGCCCCTTCCCCTATTTGTGTGCACACTCATTCTCTCTCTCTCAAATAAAATAAAATAAATCTTTAAATGGATAGATAAGATCTTTGGGCTTTATTTACTTGTGTATGCATCTAAGGAAAAGCAATAGCAAGAAATATACTCCTTTGGGAAAGCTCCTTGTCTAGCAAGTAGCTTGTGATGGTCATCCCCTGAAATATTCTACGGGGCCCCAAACATTTTCCAGTACCAATTATTGCCTCAGTGGTGGCTCTGGAGAATAAGGGACAAGAAATAACCTGGCAGAGGGAAGAATCTTGGAGGATAACAAACAAGATTTTTCCCCAGATAAGAGATAAAGATAGTCATATTGACTAATCAAATCAGTTCCTCCTTCAGGGAAGAGCTCTAGTGTTGGCAATTCCTGATGCACTAACTCTATTGATCAATAACTGCTGTGTTTGTTTCCCTTTTACAAATGGGACTTTTTATTTAATTATTCTGTTGCTCATCCACCATTATACATTGGATGTATCGAGGGCAGATATCATGTCTATTAGCTAATTGCTAGGCTATGAGTAGCTGTGTATGAGCTTGATGGAGAGGGTGGCTTATTGCCCAGAAAAATCTAGGAAGTTGTTTTAGAAAGAGAGAATAGACTCTTCCTTGTTCTTTCCTTCATTTTACTGTTTGAATATGATGTCTGGAACTTTAGTAGTCATCTTAGCATGAGAGTCACTCCCCTCAATTTTTCAGAGAGCTTGAAGATATTCAAGTGTCTAATTAATATGGAGTTGTCTGGAAAGACACTGTTAGTTTGTGGTTCTAACATAAATTTAGTCAAGCCTAGTCCTAACTGATGTGTGTTTTGTCAACTGCTTAAAATTATATTATTCAGCTTTTTCATATCCTTGTGTTTGCCTCTTTGGGTTAAGAAATATCAGCTAATAATTTGGTATTATTAAATTTATATTAACTTCTTGGGTACTGTCTTTACTGTTTACATATTTGATATGATATAATATAATAGTGTGCATATTTATGACAGTAATTCTGATAACATCAAAATTTTCTGTCATCATTCTCAGGCAACCTTCTTAGCTTTACATAATTTTTAAAACATTCTCCACTGAATTTGACCTTATTTGATAATACTATACCAACCTCTGCTTTCTTTCCCTTATATCTACCTGATCTTCACATTTTAATGTCAACCATTTTTGAACTACTTTCTGTTTGATATTCTCCTCTATGTTGTTGATCGTTTGGTTTTATTTCTTGATCAAATATAATCATCTTTAAAAAAAAAAGCTGAGCATATCCCATTTACATGTATTTCATAACCAATAGTTGACCTCAAAACTGTTATTTAATTTTAGTATGCTTTATTATTTTCAAAACTTTGTTGATTTTTTCATTTGGTTTCTCTTTTTAATTATAGAATCTCTGTTTTTTCCTCTCTTTCATAATTTGAAAAGTGACTTTTTTTTTTAGTTCTCTTTTTTTTTTTTTTTTTTTTTTTTTTTAAAGATTTTTTATTTATTTATTTGAGAGAGAGAGAATGAGAGAGAGCAAGCACATGAGAGGGGGGAGGGTCAGAGGGAGAAGCAGACTCCCCGCTGAGCAGGGAGCCCGATGCGGGACTCGATCCAGGGACTCCAGGATCATGACCTGAGCCGAAGGCAGTCGCTTAACCAACTGAGCCACCCAGGCGCCCAAAAAAAGCTGAGCATATCCCATTTACATGTATTTCATAACCAATAGTTGACCTCAAAACTGTTATTTAATTTTAGTATGCTTTATTATTTTCAAAACTTTGTTGATTTTTTCATTTGGTTTCTCTTTTTAATTATAGAATCTCTGTTTTTTCCTCTCTTTCATAATTTGAAAAGTGACTTTTTTTTTTAGTTCTCTTAATGGTTACTATTTGAACAGTGAATAATATAGGTAAACCTTAATTTTTTAATTTGCAATGAATGGGTTCAGTTGCCATCCCAGTCCAGGTAGGGAAGTCACTTCCCAGAAGTACTAGATCTGGGCCGAGCTGTACTCTGCTCTAACCAGCGTGGCCAGGGAGGCTCAGCACTGAGTGTGTCTCTCTTAGTCTAGATTTCATAGGGACAATCTCAAGGGAACAGATTTTGGTGGGGTCTTGGACGAGGATGTGGAGGGGGATGGGCATAAATTAATTAATAACTTTTACATGTTTAAACATATGATATGTGGGCCACCATTTGTACTCTTTCTCCTAGACTGCATAAATATTAAGGGCAGGACTATATTTAAAAAGCTACCACATGGGAATATAATTATCATTAAACAATTAGAGTAACATTAAATATGTTTAAAAGCTTTGTTCATCCATAAATATTGGGGTTAAGTTAATATGCTTATTAAAACTGTAATCTGTAATATTGTGGCATGCTCTTCCTGCATCAGAAACACAAAACTAAATTCCTACCATATCCAAACCCTTCCAATGTGAAGCTACCAATTATTTAAGTTATACTCACCTTCCACATAAGAGGGTGTTAAATATTCCACATTTTTATTTACTCATGAATTTTTACATGCACTGCTCTGGCTTTGGAAATAACTATATATATATTTAGAATTCCAAATTCACTGTCTATTGCTTTAGCCTCTTGAAGCAAATACATTCTTCTTTTGTTTTGTTTAAATTTAATGAACTATTTTTCTTGATTACAATTTGTGAATTCAAAGAACTGCTTTGAGTTAATTGCCATCTAAGCCAAGATGTAAAGTCTGATGATGTTAGTATAATAAAAAGTGAGTTATTTGTGATAATGATACAAATATTAAAAAGCTCGCCAGCAGCAGTAGCAGTGATTCATACCTGCTCGAAATCTCACAATAGAACGTATCTGCTTTCTTTATAGTTGTGATGTTATGTAATTTTAATTGATTCTTTTTTTTTAAATTTTTCCTTTTTTTTTCTTTTTAAAGATTTTATTTATTTATTTGACAGAGAGAGAGAGAGAGCACAAGCGGGGGGAGGGGGAGTGGAAGGCAGAGGAAGAGGGAGAAGCAGGCTCCCCACTGAGCAAGGAGCCCGACATGGAGATCGATCCCAGGACCCTGAGATCATGACCTGAGCCAAAGGCAGATGCTTAACTGACTGAGCCATCCAGACATCACTTAATTAATTCTTAATATTCAAATTCTCAATGTGGTTTCCTTTTGCCCCACATTAAGTTTAGAGGCATTTTTAAAATTTATTTTGAAGGGGAGGATCCTTTCTCATAGTAAAGGATTTTCCATTAAATGTATCAGAAAGACTCCTTTTACTACTAAATATCTAATAAAGGTACACTGTCCTGTTGTAAGGTGAGAAAGTTAGGCTTAATTCAGAGTTCATATTATACACTAAACACTTGGCTCTGACAGACAACACTGGCCTTCTATACTTCCCACACTGTGGTCCATGCGAGTTTGTCCTAATTTTTAAAGCTAAACTGAGATCTCAATTTTAATGTTGACCGTGTGAAACATCAAGTAGTTTTATAATTATTTCTGGAGAATAGAAAGCATTTTCTCTTCATAAACTAACAAATAAGTTTGGAAGTAATCTAAAAAATGGAGACAAGATTCAAACTCAAAGCTCTCCAAATGTTTCACTTTATTAAAAATAATTTTAGATTGACAGAAGACTTCCAGAAATACAAATAAATACAAATGTTATCTTTCACCTTCTCTTGAAACCACCTTAAAGATAAAGGGATTTTTAAAGATGCATAAACCAACAAGAGAAAAACAAAGCAGATAACATTAGACACAAAATGATGATGGAAGTTAGAAGGTCAAGGGGAAGTGATAAAACCCAAGAACACAGAATCCTAAGAAGATAGATAAGAAAGCAAAACATAAAGTATAATAATACTGCATGTTCCCCAGGAAACTCCAAAATTAGTGGTACTCAAAGCCTTCTTCACATAGAGGTAAAAAAGGAGAAGGTTAAAGTAAGGACGACTGACGAAATTTCACTTAAGAAGCAGTCAGACCTATTGTTCCTTTCACTACTCAAATTTCCCTTCTCTCACCCCTGAAAGAAAGGGTGGTTTATTTTGTAGAAATGGTAAAACACATGTTCTCTGATATGAACTCATCAAGCACAAATGTGGAGAGGGTTGCATCCAAAAGCAGAGAGATTAAGCAGACGTAAGGATACTGAACTAAGGTCCTTCACTCTACCCCAGTCTGTTTCACATTACTCGGTTTTCTACAAGTGAGGTTTTTACCTTCCCTGCATCCTAAAAGATGTTCCCCATAAGAATCTAAAGAGCAACAGGGGAAAGTACCAGAGATGATAATAAAGCAGAAAGGAAAACTTTGACATAACACTTGAAAATTACCTTCTCAGAAAGAAGGGTATTATTTTCTCAGAGAGTAGAGAAAAATACAAAAAATCAATAAAAAGGAGCCAAAGACAAGAAAAAAAGTTTATGAAGTTAAAAAACACCAATTGAAGGAGTTCTACAAAAAGAGAAGCAAGAAAAAGAGGAAGAAAAATCACTAATGAAACAAGCCAAGAAAACTTTACAAAACAGGAAAGAATGCCCAGCATAATGGATCAAAGTAGATCTACCCCAAAGAACTTCCTCATGAGATTTTAGACTACAAAGATATATTCCTGAAGAGAAATAAAATCACATGCAAAGTAATCAAGAATAATCCTGAATGCACATTTAAACAGTAACACTATACAATAAAAGGCAATAGAGAAATACTTTAAAAATTCTGAATAATAAACCTTTTAAAACTAGAATCTATATCAAGAGAAGTCATTGATCACAGTTGAGGGTAGAATCAACATCTGAAGTCTCAGATTGTTATTTCCCTTGTACACTCATTAGGGAATCTACTAGATGGTGTATTCCACCAAACATGGCAAACACCAAGAAAGAGGAAGACACGGGGTATAGGAAATGGAAGATTAATTCCAGGAGAGAGTCTTCAGGGCTCTGCAGAGTGTAATAAAAGTTAATCCCAGGATGACAGCAGTGTACCTATAGAGAAGGCAAACAGTCCAGATAGAAGTAGTCACATGACTCCAAATTAGATTTCTTCAGAAAGATAAAACTGGTGAAACTCTTTTCTCTGGACATCTTAAGAGAAGATTTAAACAATTGGTGAAAAGTTTTAAAGTGTTAAATTCGAAAAAAAAAAAAAAACGAAATAAGAAAATTATTAAGTCCAAGAAAACAATTTTGTAAAAAAAAAAAAAAAGGAAAGGGAAAGGAAGAAGGAAAGAAAGAAAGAAAGAAAGAAAGAAGAAAAGAAAGAAAGAAAGAAAGAAAGAAAGAAAGAAAGAAAGAAAAAAGAAAGAAAGAAAAAGAAAGAAAGAAAGAAGAAAGAAAGAAAAAAAAGAAGTTACAATTTATTACATGGTTCAACTGTTCAACTGTAAAAAGAATTTTCTTCATCTGGTGATGGGAAAGTTGTGTTTTTTTTTTTAAAGATTTATTTACTTTGGAGAGAGGGCAATTGGGGAAGGGCAGGCAGGAGGGAAAGAGAGAATCTTAAGCAGACTCCCCACTGAGTGTGGAGCCTGATGTGGGGCTCAATCCCAGGGCCCTGAGATCATGACCTGAGCTGAAACCAAGAGTAGGACACTCAAACACGGGAGCCACCCAGGCACTCCTGTGTATTTATATAACAAAAATTACAACACACCTACACTGGAATGATGGGAGGTATGATAAAAAGTGTGTGTGTGTGTGTGTGTGTGTGTGTGTGTGTGTGTGTGTGTTGGGGGGTGTGGTAGAGAACAGCAGGAAGCAAGGAAAATCAATAATACCTAACACTGGAGAAATAAAAAAGTAGTAACAAATAAAATATAGAGATGTGGAAGTAAAAGCAAAATTAAAAAGTTGAAAGAGATAAAAATGAAAAATAGATGGGGACAAGGGAGAAAAGGGTCTGTTTTTCATAAAAAGCCATGTAAAATGATTTATCTTTTTAAACTAGAGCATGCATCACTTTGATTAAGGTTAAAAAAAAACAGCTTAGTGTTTTTAAAATTGCATGTCAAACCCATTAGTGAGTAATGAAATTTATATAGTCACTCTCTGCTTTAACAAAATGAAATACAACTGGAAGGAATAATATAGAAAATATCAAGGTAATATGAATTGTGTTATCAATGCAGTAAAAGTGTGTTGTTTTTTGAAACGTGCCTGGGTATGTATGAGTGTGTATGCTATGTGTATACTGTTCTTAGTTATTATTTGAAAATACATGGCTTAATCTAATTCTCTAGTTATGAAAAGGGAAGCAGGCCCAAGAAAGTGTTGACTTTCACACACAATAGCAGACACACCTGAAAACAGAACTCCTCTTACAAGAAGGTTCTTTACAGCATGACATCTTTTTAATGCAATGGAATGTCCATAGACTATAAAGTTCAAAGACCCTAAATTAATATTCCAGGATTACCATTTCATTGATTTACAAAATTGTTAACCTGTACAGTTTTCTCTCATCTCTTTTCTGTTCTTTTTTGAGCAAATCACTTATAACATGTTTATTCCTTTATTATCATTTTTGAGACTTCCTAAGGAGCCAGAGACAAGTGCATAGACTTAATCCATCATGATTAAACAGAATTCTGTCTAAGCTTTTTCTGTTATGTCATTATCAGAAAGGATATACCACCTGAGGGATTCTGTTGCTAATCAACTTTACCATTGGGGATAATATTTATTCTCTGAACTTCAACTTCTCATCCATTAAACAATGAGGCTGGACTCGTTTCTTTCTCTCTCCGGAATCCACATTTCAAAAGTCTAAGTATTTCCTATGTTTTATAACACGTCCCTCTTCAACTCCCATTTTTAAATTTTTAGAGTCAATGTCTTATAATTTATATAATTAATAATTAATCTCTCTTACAATTTCATGAGAAATTCTTCCCATTTTTTAGGAAAGCCACACAACATTGAAGGTATGTCTTACCAATTCACAAGTTTTCCCTACACATATTTTTGATACCAGCTACTCCCTGACCTCATGCAAGAACTAAAAAATTGCCAAATCATCACTCTAATTATAATCTCTAAGCTAGTATCTTGGATCCTCATACTAAATGTGGAGGATATTTGCCATATTTTATACTTTTTAACAACTTTTTGTTCAGGGAACTTTTCTAGGAGTCCTGCCTATCTACGACAGAAGCTAGAAACTTGCTTGTATAGCCTCCTTGAAGCTTGGCTCTTCCAGTCAAACACTAAATATTTATTACTTCTTACACTTTCTGTAAATCAAGAACTCAAGAGCAGCTGACTAGACAGTTCAGGCTCAGAGACCCTCAAAAAGTTGCAGTCAAAAATTGGCCAGAACTACAATCATTCCAAAGCTTAACTGGGGCTAGAGCATCTGCTTTCAAGGTGGCTCACTCGTATGCCTGGCAAATTGGTCGTAGCTAATTGTAAGGAGACTCAGTTCTTCGCTATGAAAGCCTCTTCAGTGTTCTCACCACATGGTGGCTAGCTTCCCAAAAAGCAAATAATCAGAGAGAAAGAGACAGGCAGAGAGAGCCAGGGAGCCAGAAGGAAATTACTCTTTTCATTATCTAGCCTCAGAAGTCACATACCACCATCCCATCCATGGTCTATTTGTAAGACATGAGTCACTAAGTCCAAAACATTTGCAGACATATTTTAAAACCACCATTCTTATCTTTTTGTTCTTCCATCCTCAACAACTGACTTGCATTATGAAGATCAAGATGGCTCATGGATCTCTAGTCATCCAGGTCATTATTTTAGCAGCAGGAAAGAGAAAAATACTTGGCAGAATTGTGTGCCCTTTACCTTTTAAGGAAATTTCAAGGAAATCTCAGTGAAGGCTTCTATTTAGGCTTTGACGGCTAGAATTCTGTTGCTCCCTCAGCTGCAAAGGAGGCTGAAAAATATAATATTTTATTATTTGTGATAATATGCCTGGCTAAACTTTGGGGTTCTGTTATAAAGCGGGGTAATGAAAGTGGATGTTAGTGTAGGCGACCAACCTTCTCTGTTCAGAGAGCCAATAAATTAATTATTAAAAAACAATCAAGAGACTTCTGATTCTAAAGATGAGGAAGCCCCATTCCTCCCAATGCCTCCTTCTTACAACTGAAAAAAACCCTGAACATATCTCCAAAAATAAGCTTAGGAAGACTCTTAGAGGTGGCAATTAGAAGGTAGATTGCCTAGGGACACAAGACTCGGGAAAGAAAATAAACATGAGTCCTCTGGGTTCCTTCCTTATTGCTGCCCATATATCCCAGTCAAGACACTACCAGAAGGTTCTAATTTGGAACAGACAGAAACTCACTCCAAAAATCTTATTCTCCCAAGCCAAAGGACTTAGAAAAGGGTGGCCTAATAACAGAATGTATTCTTGGCAATAACTGCCCTATTCCAGCCAAACATCAATGTATAAATGGCAACCCCATTCCCTTCAGTTTCACTGTGGATCTGAGCTTTAACCTCACAGACATTGAGAGATTGAGCAAGGAAGTGTAAGTCTGAGCTAATCAGCACCTCCTTGATGTCAGTGGGTCCCAGGGTAGCTGAGCTTTCATCCTTACTCTACAGCAGCAGAGAAGTTATCAGTTAGCCTTCCACTCATTTCTATACAGAGGTCATAAGGGCCCAGCATGGAACTCAGCTACTTCTCTTCTTTCCATCTCCCACATTCCAAACTCAGAGGCAATGAGAAATCTCACTTTTGCTGGGAAGATATTAACAGGAGTTGAGTTTCCAACCCCACCACCTACAGAGGCAGTATGAGTATGAATTAGTGTCCCATTTTGCAAGTAGTGGTTTTGGCAGGGTCCAAATGAGAAGTTGAATTTATACACACACCTAACACTGTGACTATCACTTAACGGGGAACAGTTTACTTAAAAATTTAAATTGGAATCAGTCATAACATAATATCCAAAATGAGAAAGACACTTAACAAATACCAATCCCAAGATAAATCTGTTGCTTGAACTATCTGACAAGGTTTATGAAAGCCTAAAAGTGTTTCAACAGTTACAAATCCTTTTGAAACAAATGGGAAAATAGAAAATCAAGGAAATAGAAATTATAAGAAGAACTACATAGAAATATGAGAACTATATAACTGAAAAATATAATAATTGAAATTAAAAACTCACTAGATGGCCTCAATAGTAGAGTGAAGATGACAGAATAGAATCAACTAACTTGAGAATGGGAAACACATCATTTGAATTTACCTAATCTGAATATCAGAAAATTGACAAAAAAATTAAACTCTCAGTCACCTGTGAAACAATAACAAAAGAACTAATGTTCATATATTTGCATTAAAGGAAAGGACAGAGAAGGAGATACTGACAACATAGATACTTGAAAAATAATGGATGAATATTCCCCAAATATGGTGAAAGACACATACCTACAGATTCAAGAGATTGAGTTACCATCAAATATGATGTATCCAAAGAAATCAAATCCATGAATATGAAAGAAAGAAAGAAAGAAAGAAAGAAAGAAAGAAAGAAAGAAAGAAAGAAAGCTTAAAATTGGCTAGAGAGAGAGACCATGTTACTTATAGAGAACAACAATTCACGTGACAGTGGACTTCCGAATCATGGAGGACAGAAGAAAATGATAGTTGTTTTTTTTTTTTAAGATTTTATTATTTATTCATGAGAGACAGAGAAAGAGAGGCAGAGGCAGAGGGAGAAGCAGGCTCCCCGTGGAACATGGACCCTGATGCAGGGCTCGATCCCAGGACCCTGGGATCATGACCTGAGCCGAAGGCAGATGCTTAACTGACTGAGCCACCCAGGCACCCAAAAATGACAGTTTTTAAGTGCTGAAAGAAAAGAACTGTCAATCATGAATTCTACATCTGGTGAAATAATGCTTCAGGAGGGAAGAGAAAGTAAAGACATTCCCAGATGAAAGAAAACTAAAAGCAAATCTCACTAGCAAACTGATCTTTGAAGTATGGCTAAAGGAAGTTTTCTAAAGAGAAATAAAATGATAACAAAAGAAGTCTTGGGACTTCAGAAAGAAATAAGAATATTGGAATTTGGGTTAAAGGAGTAAACTCATGGGGTGCCTGGGTGGCTTAGTCATTAAGTATCTGCCTTTGGCTCAGGTCATGATCCCAGGGTCCTGGGATCAAGCCCTGCATTGGGCTCCCTGTTCAGTGGGAACCCTGCTTCTCCCTCTCCCACTCATCTTGCTTGTGTTCCTGCTCTCACTATCTCTCTCTCTGTCAAATAAATAAATAAAATATTTTAAAAAAAGGAGTAAACTCATAAGATTTTTTTTTCGTCATGAGTTCCCTAAATCATATTTGATGGTTGTAGCAAAATTGTAACATCACCTAAGTTGTACCCTATGTATGTGGAGGAAATCCTTGAGACAATTATATTTGAAAAGTAGAGAAAGTATTTGGACCTAAACAGAAATAAGGTTAATATACATTGTTGAGATAAAATATACAAGAGATAAAACTTCCATATTAGTAGACTGTCATACGTTGAATATGTATATTATAATATCTAGAGAAACTAAGATAGACTATACCTTTAGTCATAAAATAAGCCTCAACAAATTTAAAAGAACTAAAATCATACAGAGTATATTCTCTGACAATATGGAATAAAACTAGAAATTTATAGCAGAAAAAGAATAGGAAAATCTCCAAGTGTTTGGAAATTAAGCAATACACTTGTAAACAATCTCTGAGTCAAAAAGGAAGTTTAAAAGGAAGTAAACCATGCACAGAACTGAATAGAAATGAACACAACATATTAAAATATGTGAGATGCAGCTAAAGCAGTGTGGAGAGGGAAATTTATAGCATTAAATACTTAGGAAAGAAGAAAGTTCTTAAATTAATAATCTAATGTCTTTTCTTAAGAAATTAGAAAAAGAAGAGCAAAATAAACTCAAATAAGTAGAAGGAAGAAAATAGTGAAGATAAGAAGAGAAATCAAAAAAATTGAAAACAGAAAAATAGAGAAAAGAAATGAAACAAAAAGTCATTTCTTCAATAAATCATTAAAAATTATAAGTCTCGGGCGCCTGGGTGGCTCAGTTGGTTAAGCGACTGCCTTCGGCTCAGGTCATGATCCTGGAGTCCCGGGATCGAGTCCCGCATCGGGCTCCCTGCTCGGCAGGGAGTCTGCTTCTCCCTCTGACCCTCCCTCCTCTCATGTGCTTGCTCTCTCATTCTCTCTCTCTCAAATAAATAAATAAATAAATCTTTAAAAAAAAAAATAAAATAAAATAAAATAAAAAATAAAAATTATAAGTCTCTAGCAAGACTGACAAAAATGGGAAGAAGTCACAAATCATAATATCAGGGCTATAACTACATGTCCTGCATCTACTAAAAGGGGTGATAGGAGAACAATAAAAATACCTTTACACTTACATATTTGACAATTTAAAAGAAACTTATCAATTCCTTAAAAATCACCTCCAAAACTCAACCATAATGAAATATACAAACTGAATAGTTAGTCCTATGCTAAGTAAAGAAATTAAATTTGTAATTTAAAAAGCTCCCAAAAGGAAAAAAAAAAAAGTCAAGAAAAATATCTCAATATCTCAATTCAAAGTACAACGTGAATCAAATTGACCTGTATTGTTCATTGCAATCTAGAGCTTCATTAGTATGGCAAATCTTTTCAATTAGTGTTGCTTGTTTCAAAAAATAAAAAATAAAAAGAGCAAAAACATTTCTCCAGAAAAGAAAAAAAAAAAGGAAAGTTGCATTATTGATGTGTTATGTTTTATTTCTTCATGTTCTAAAAAAAAAAATGTTTTCTTGATTCACAGGGGAAATCTCTGTGTATCTGTGAGCACTGGAAAGTATTGTATGCAGCTAAGTGAGGAATTTTATATTATTGAAATTATCTTGAAGTACACTTTAAAATGTATTTTAAAACAATACTTTTTGCTTTGATATTTTTCTAGATCACTCTAATTTGTGTCTAATATTAGTTATTTTTGATACAGAACAAAATACCTAATAACATGATCACCATATTTTTTCACAGTTCTCTAATTTTACCTGTGTTCTTTTCTCTAAAAGGCATGCTATTCATATCATACTTCCCCTGGCTAATAACTCATTCCTCAAGATTAATAAGTCATGGCCCTTAAATTGCCTCTTTCTTTGCTCCCACAGTATCCCCTGCAAATCTTTGATGTAAATACGTTACATTTGCTCCCCTTGACACTGCCATTTTTAAAACAATGCTCTGACCTTCCTTCCTTCAGGGAACTAGTCAGTCACCACCTCACAAATCAAAGATTTGATAGGGACTGCTGTGTATCACTACTCCTATTATTATTGGGACCTTAGATCCTCCTTGGCACAGGCATTTTTTCAGGATTGGGTATGTAACCAAGTCAAAATTAATATGATTCAAAGAAGCAAATGTTGAAGCTTCTAAGGTGGGGAAACTCCTTTTTGCTTGTGTAGGAGCTGTAGGAAGAGAATCTCCCCCTTTCCCTAGATCTCTAGTATGAGGATGTGAGATTTCTTTTTTTTTTTTTAAAGATTTATTTATTTAATTGAGAGAGAGAGAGTGCATGAGGTGGGGAGGGGCAGAGGGAGAGGGAGGGAGAAACTTTAGCAGACTCTGTGCTCAGCACAGAGCCCCACAAGGGGCTCGATTTCACTACCCTGAGATCATGACCCTGAGATTGTGACCCTGAGATCATGACGTGAGCCCAAACCAGGAGTCTGACGTTTAACCAACTGTGCCACCCTAGGCACCCCTAGTATGTGAGGTTTCTAAGTGCCTGGACATTTTTTAACACCATGAACAAACATGAATTCGATAGGGTGGAGTTTCATATTATTAAGTTGGCTCATGATGGAGAAATCTGGTCTCAATAGTTTTGTTTGAGCTATTTGCCTGAGGCCAAGCCTATTGCTAAACTTTTTGTTTATATATGACAGTTCACATTTCAGTATCCTGGTTTTGGTTCAGGAGGGGACCTGATTGACATAATTCCTATCTTAACCCTCAATCTAGTTAAATTATTAATTTATGTGTTTTCTCGCCAGTAAGAGTCTGAGTTCTTGTGGAATGGAATCATGTAGCAGCTTATTCATATTTCTTTTTTGCCACTAGAGAAGTTTTATTTTTCACACATTTTATTCTCATTGTCCATTTCATAAGACCAAAGACATACCAATCACAGATTTAAAATTTGAGCTCTTCAAAGAAAAAAAGAAAGGAATTGTATCAATCTAATAAATGATATTCCAAGATAGATAATCATGGTCTTTTATTGATTTCCTTGCTGTTCTTGGCAGGAAGCGGTGGCTTTTTTTTAAAAGCAGCTCTCAATTAACATTTTTTAAATTTATTTTTTAAAAATACTTTTTATATCTTTTTTAAAGCTTTTTGTTTTAATTCCAATTAGTTAACATACATTATTATATTAAGTTCAGGTGTATATTATAGTAATTCAACTTCCATTCAACTTTCACTTCCATACATCACCCTGTGCTCATCACCTATTTAACCCATCCCCTGCCCACCTCCCTTCTGGTGACTATCAGTTTGTTCTCTATAATTAAGAGTCCCTTTCTTGATTTGTTTGTCTCTCTTATTTTTTTTTTTTTCCCTTTGCTTATTTGGTTTGTTTTTAAAATCCATGTATGTGTGAAATCGTATGGTATTTGTCTTTCCCTGACTGACTTAATTTACTGAACATTATGCTCTCTAACTCCATCCATATCATTGCAAATGGCAAGATTTCATTCTTTTTCATGGCTGAATAATATTCCACTGTGTATATATGTATATATATATATATATATATATATATATATGATATCACTTGAGATATATATATATATATATATACACATATATATACACAGTGGAATATATATATATATATATATATCACTACTCCTATTATTATTGGGACCTTAGATCCTCCTTGGCACAGGCATTTTTTCAAGATTGGCTATGTAACCAAGTCAAAATTAATATGATTCAAAGAAGCAAATGTTGAAGCTTCTAAGGTGGGGAAACTCCTCTCTGCTTGTGTAGGAGCTGTAGGAAGAGAATCTCTCCCTTTCCCTAGATCGCTAGTATGAGGATGTGAGATTTCTTTTTTTTTTAAAGATTTATTTATTTAATTGAGAGAGAGAGAGTGCATGAGGTGGGGAGGGGCAGAGGGAGAGGGAGGGAGAAACTTTAGCAGACTCTGTGCTCAGCACATATATATATATATATATATATATATATATATATATATATAAAATCTCACATTTTCATATATATATATATATAAAATCTCACATTTTCATCCTTTCATCAGCCAATGGACACTTAGGCTGCTTCCATATCTTGGCTATATAATGCTGCTGCTATAAACATCAGGGTACACGTATCCCTTGAACTAGTGTTCTTATACTCTTTGGCTAAGTACTCAGTGTGTGATTGCTGGATCATAAGGTAGTTCTATTGTTAACATTTTGAGGAACCTCTACTGTTTTCCACAGTGGATGCGCCAGTTTGCGTTCCCACCAATAGCACATGCACGAGTGTTCCTTTCTCTCCACATCCTCTGCCACACCTGTTGTTTTTCGTGTTGTTGATTTTAGCCATTCCGACGGGTGTGAGGTGATACATCATTGTAGTTTCAATTTGCATTGCATTTTCTGATGATAAGTGATGAGCATCTTTTAATGTTTCCGTTGGCTATCTGAATGTCTTCTGTGGAGAAATGTCTGTTTATGTGTTCTGCCCATTTTTTAATGGGATTATTTATTTTTGGGGTATTGAGGTTGATAACTTCTTTATATATTTTGGATACTAATCCTTACTCAAAATGTCATTTGCATCCACTTTCAAGCGCATTGTTTAGCATTTAGAGAGCAATCAATAAATATTTTTAAGGTAAATAGCAAGAGAATAACTTTTTAACTTTAAGAGAGGAAAAACTTATATTACTTGTAAATTGTTTCATGTTGTTGTTTAACTTTTCATTAAATATGTTCTTTACTTTCAGCAATCCTGTAGAGTACAGGATGGTTACACATATGTATGGACAGTAATCATAACATTCTCTCTTTTTTAATACAACTGCTTCTCATGGAGAGTACTCCCCATTTATCCAAGAGGACAGAACTAAGTGTCAAGGATTTGCATATCACTTGGGATACTTTTTATCCTCTGAAAATAGGAAACCAATAATAATTTAATAGAGAGTGATATGTGAAGCCTGTTTTACACTAGTCAGCTAAAAATAAGTAAACAAACAAAAACTCACAAAGATTAACATAAAAGAGTCTTTGTAGATCTTGATTTAGAAACTGTAACTATAGCCAATACTCTACCAGGCCAAAAAGCATTCTGACTCAACATATATTCTTATATAAAGGTTACTATATTAATAAATCTGCAGGTCAAACCAATTTTAAAAAACATGTCTGTATTAATCTCAAGGGCAGAGGTATTTTTAAAAGTCTTTTTGACTTGCAGATTTTAAAATTTCCTAACTCTAAGAATATGTGTATTTCTGTACATGTATGTAGAGTTTACTGTTGCAATATTCTTGTGCATTTTATTTTAACCATTCTTGTGTCAGTATCTTGTGCTTCTCAATATATAATACAATTTATATTTTTCCTTAAAAAATCGTCAAGAAATATATCTCAACATAAAGTAAGAACAAATTTTAATTGCCTTATTGGACACTTTCCAGTACCATCTACTTAGTAATCAATTAATTTAATCAGATTCACCTTCTGGTTTAAATGTTGAAAAATGCCTTTTTAAGAATTACAGTAATTGAACTGATTGATGTGCTTCCCATATTTATTACAGCTTTTAAGTCTGTTTATCTACCAAATGTTTTAGATTAAAATAAATCATAAGAGGACCTGTTTATCAAATCAGATATCTGGTATCTTTTTTTTTTTTTTAAGATTTTATTTATTTGCGAGAGAGAGAATGAGAGACAGAGAGCATGAGAGGGAGGAGGGTCAGAGGGAGAAGCAGACTCCCTGCTGAGCAGGGAGCCTGATGTGGGACTCGATCCCGGGACTCCAGGATCATGACCTGAGCCGAAGGCAGTGGCTTAACCAACTGAGCCACCCAGGCGCCCCAGATATCTGGTATCTTCTGTTAGCTTAAGTGAGGTTGGTCTCTGAAAACAAACAAACAAACAAACAAACAAACAACAAAGACCATATTACTATTCTAGCAATTCCATTCTAGTTTAAAAAAAATGTTTACTTTTGATGCCCCTAATGCAAATCTTAGTAATTACTGCTACTTTCTATTAAATCAAGCAGAGATGATTTATAAGACATCTAAAGTTTCAGTAAATAAAATCCCAAAATGAGGACACAGAATGCTCCTTCCTGACATGTTTTTTTATGATGATGTTGGCAGGTCTTTAATTTCCTTCTGAATTTTTAATACCCAGAGTTTTACTTCATTTTTTTATGTGCTGAATTCAAGCTCATAGCTCATGAGCTCAAGTTCTTGGATTTGGCAGAAGGCACCACTCTTAGATGGTTGACTTTGATTTTTATACATCAAGTATTGTTTTTTTTTTTTTTTTTTTTTTTTTTAAAGATTTTATTTATTTATTTGAGAGAGAGAGAGAATGAGAGACAGAGAGCACGAGAGGGAAGAGGGCAGAGGGAGAAGCAGACCCCCTGCTGAGCAGGGAGCCCGATGTGGGACTTGATCCCGGGACTCCAGGATCGTGACCTGAGCCGAAGGCAGTCGCTTAACCAACTGAGCCACCCAGGCGCCCTATACATCAAGTATTGTTTCCCTCACCTTATAATGAAATATTTCAGACATAGCCAAATTATGCCTTTAGGATAACTCATCTATCATTTAATCACAGCTTCTGGTGACTTCAAATACTCTACAAAGCCCCTTACTGCCCATCTCTCCTTATCTTCCACCAGCTGGCTATAATGGAAAGGCAAACAATATTTGTTTCACTGGCATACAGAGAGGGAGGCAGTCTGGGTTAATTTTCTTCTCAGCCAACCCAGTAGACTGCCTGCTGGGTTCCAGGCTTCCTTTTGTTGAGACTGGGGGTCTGAGTGAACAAGGTCATTTGAGTCAAGGTCTAAGGTACTCAGCCTTGAAGTGGAGTGACTTCTGTCTTAGCTTAGCAAGCTCCCTGATTTAACCATCCCTTCTCTCTTTGACTACCAAGAGATGAGTCCTCACTCTTACTGAAATAAAGTTAAACGAATGCACAACAAGTGGGAGAGGAAGGATATGGGGGCAGTGGAAAGGAAGAACATAAACAAAAGATCCAAACAGAGAACTTTCTATATATAGAGAGAAAACTTAAAAGCATCATCTTTCTTGATGACTTCATAGGCTTTCAAAAATCCTTCCTTTGTGTTTACTAACTATGGGATTTTGAGCAAGCTGTGAGGAATAAAGGGTAGCATGTATGTAAAGTGCCTAGCACATGGAAGATGCAATGACTTGGACTATTCTATATAGCCTCAGGATGTTAGGAATAACATTTTTATAGTCACTGGGAAAGAAAGGTAACTTATTAAAGACAACTAAAGGGTGTGTGTGTGTGTGTTTCTGTGTGTGTATGAATTTAAAGATATGGAATTCCATTAAGGTCTTCATAGATCCCAATCTCAAAGGTGGTTATAAATGGACCCCTTGTCACCATATACTTAGTATTTATTGTTCTAGGACTATGACAAATCTAAAAATGAGGGTAAATAAACCTAGAGAAGAAACAGATTTAATATAAAAATAATTCCTGTAAAATATCTTGCACATATTTGATAATAGATGTTTGTTAATTGATTAACTTAATGTTTAGCACAAGAGGAGTTAAAAGGTTAAGGAAACAAATATAGAGGTAAGGTTCAAGCTTGGAGTGGCTTTAATATTGGCTTTTTATAATGTATATGAAAAATTATTTGGCATGAAGTGACAGAAGTGACAGAAAAGGGACTGGGAATCTGAATATCTGTGTCTTGCTGTGAGTTTCAATTTTATAAAGCATGATCAGAAACACAAAACCAAGCTCTACCTACTTACTTCTGGTGCCAGTGTCTTATTCTGCCTACCCCAAACACCCCACTCCACTTTGTACTTTTTTTATGTTTTCCAGTTCCCTATGAATGTTCTCAATAAAACAGGGAAGCAGTCAGTGAATTACTCCCCTCTGTGCCAACCCACTTTGACTTGCAAGGTTCCTAACTACCCCTCCCATATTTTACCTCCCACTTAATACTCTTCCTGTATTCTTCCCTGCTGTGTTTTGCTCTCCACAAGCTTTCAATTAATCTCCACTGAGGTGTTAACTGATAACCAAGGTGTTAACTGAAGTGTGAATTCTCTCAGGATTATTTAAATTTTGAAAGCAGGCTCTTTGAAGACCCAAACATTCAGTAATAGAGAGAAACTGAAAGGAGACTTCCCTGTGATTAATACATCAAACCATCACACTTAGTAGACTTTTATTCTCACTACTAACTTGCCCAGAAACTTAGCCTTAACAATGGCATGGCTTTGGAAGAAGGTAGAGGTTTAAGGAGCTCTGCTAGTAGTACTAGTAGAGGAACTAAACCATACCAGACCAGCACAAATGCACTCATTCTATTTGTTTTGACTTAGGGCATTTCAAACTTGCAGTATGTTGGTAAATCCTGTTCTACCTTCAGATATGGAGTTTGATACCCTATTCGAGGCTTTTCTCCCAAGAGAAGTACAAGCAGTGAAAGCTAGATGTGAAGAGATTCTATGAACATGTCAGGGTCAGCAAATGAAATATATGTGTTTTGGGGGTAAACATAAACTTATGCTAAAATATATAACAGATGCTAACATTGGGGGTGGAGGAGTGTTAGAGCATTATCCCTCATCAAATATTTTATAGCAAATAACATACATCTTTTTTACAAGGTAGTTTACAAAGACTAGAATGTAATTTTCAATTTAACAATTATAACTTCTGCTGTGCATCATAGTTTCATCTAAGGCACAATTTCTGTGCTTTTTCCATTAGATTTAAATTTTTAAAATGAGGTTTTTAAACATGTTAAAATATTCTCATTGAGTCAAATTTTGAGGTAGAGAGATGAAGATAGGAATATAGGGGGTTGAAGGATGGGGAACAGAAAGAGGGGTTAGTAGAGGGTGGACCTCCCAATGGTTGTCTAAATGATATCTTAAGCAAGAATTAGAA
This sequence comes from Halichoerus grypus, assembly GCF_964656455.1. Taxonomy (NCBI): domain Eukaryota; kingdom Metazoa; phylum Chordata; class Mammalia; order Carnivora; family Phocidae; genus Halichoerus; species Halichoerus grypus. The sequence goes on along the minus strand of NC_135714.1, from coordinate 143,760,210 downwards.
TATTCTGAAATACATAATATCGTCAGCTGTAACTAGACTGAAATAAATATAACTGGAGAATTAGTACACATCAGTGTTTTTAAAGTTATCTGATATGAGTTTACCTTAATGGGGGTGTTTGTGAATTGTACTTGTAGATTCTCTTTTCTTTCCCCCCTTCATCAGAGTGGAAACAGTGGCATTTGAGGAAAATATCTTTTTTCCCTTTCATTTAATTTATGTATTATACATTCATTTTAAATCCTATATTTACAAAAGATAGAAGTCAATGTTAATCATGCTATTTGATTCCTATTTTAATGTAGTTTGAAAAGTGTTACACAAATGTTATATGAGATCGAAATAGAAAATATGAGAGGAAGGTACTGCTGCTATTCAACTAGCTGCTGAAGTTTGGAGCTACATGGAAACTACATAAAATTTTCAAAGGTCATAGCTTTGGGAGATACAGTTTTAGCTGAAGTAATCTCTAATAAATTCAAACAGAGATACATAACGTTATTGTGGTCTTTTAGCCTCCATAGATCTCCTGATTTACATATAATACTCACTTCACCTAAATCCTCTGAGTCTGTGGGAGAGATTCTCTTCATCAGATTCTGTTTACAGGGGCTATTTACTGATTTCCTTCCAGCTTATTCTGAATATGTGGAGAAGCAATGAAAAGCCAAGTATTTTGTCATAAATGGAGGTTTGGAGAGCAAAATTAGTGTTTGGTCTTGAAAATGCTCTTCCATTTTTCAGTAGGGAGACATAGATCAGGATTTTAAAGTTTTTGATTCTGGCCCTAGAGCATAAAATACAGTTGTCAATGAATTTTTCAGGGGAGATCATATACGGCTTGGGGAAAATTTAGGTGTAATCAAACTTCCTACCTAGTAATGATTCTCTGTTCTGTTTTGTTTTTTAAAGAAAGTAATTTCCACTCTTTAACGTGATAGTCTGCACTCTGTTATAATCCAGAAGTTCACTCAAACATAATTTAATTTTTGGCATTAAACACATCTCCCAAGACCCTACAGATACGGCTCTGTCTTAGGGTGGAGCTCAGTCCAAGAGGTTTACAGGACATAAACTCCCAGGGATTCTTGACTTGGTGATACATAAAGTTTTCTTCAGATCTCATTTCCCACATCTGAGTGACCAGCTTCGAAATCGCAGGGCAGAGACAACTAAGAGAGATACAGTATATTTTGTGTTAAATCAGTCCAGGAGCAGAGAGAATGTTCAGGCAGTCTCGCGAACATGAGAACCTCTTCTGGAGGGGAGAGGTTATAAAGCAGATAAGGATTCCTAGGCGAGGAGCTACCGCATCCGGAGTCGACTGCAGCTCGGATCCAGAGAGAGGAAGGTGGGATAGGAGGAGACGGGAAAGGGAGAGGAAAAAAATTTAAAAAAGGAGCTGAGGGAGGGAGGGGTGAAGCAAGGGGAGTAAGCGAGAGAACAGCGCGCGGGGGGAGGTGGAGATGCGGGGAGCGCGCCTGGCGCAGAGAGCTGAGTGGACCGCTCCAGACAGCGGCGCGAGCAGCAGCTCCTGAAAGCAGCGAGTTGGCAGAGCCAGGCTGCATTTCCAGCAGGAGCTGCGAGCTCAGTGCAGGCTCACAGCAAGGTGATGTGCCTGGAAGCATTCTTTTGCCCGGTCGGGGTGCTGCACTGGGGCTTCCTCCCTTATACCCACCTCTCCTCCCCCGGGTCTGCGGGTCTGCGTGTGTGTGAGTGCCCGGGTTTGGGGGTAAAACCTACGGGGAGGGGGCACCCTGTCCCTGCTTGTCTCCTCCTCCCTCTACCCCCGTCGTCGCTGATGCATGTATTCCCGGGTATCCCGGTCTTCTTACCCCTTGTTTGACACTGCCCCCCCCCCCCGCGCCCCGGTTGTGTCTCCTTTCCCAGATGCTCAAGGTGTCAGCCGTATTGTGTGTGTGTGCAGCCGCTTGGTGCAGTCAGGCTCTCGCAGCTGCCGCGGCGGTGGCTGCGGCCGGGGGGCGGTCGGACGGCGGTAATTTTCTGGACGATAAACAATGGCTCACCACGATCTCTCAGTATGACAAGGAAGTCGGACAGTGGAACAAATTCCGAGACGTAAGTGCTGCGCACCCCCATCCCCGGACACAAGAGCGCGCTGCTCCCAGGCGGGGGCCGCGGCGGCTGGGGGGTGGGTGGGCAGTGGGCTCGATTTTTCGAAGTGAGGGGTTCGGGGTGCCACGGCGGCGCTCGGGGGCTGGAGAAGCTGGCAGTTTCGATGACCCCCTCCCGGCGAGTGCACGGGAAAGGCTTGCTTGCTGGCTGCCCGGGAGTTCAGGTCTCACCAGGTTCCCGCTTGCCTCCTACCTCCGCTCTCTCCCACTGTACCTCCTCACCTCCCTCGGCCCCGAAAGGTTTGCAAAGTGCTGGCTCTACCTTCTCAACTTTTGAATGGTGTTTCTGGCAATAGTAAACACAGTAGATGCGCCTTTGCGATGCATTGCCACTAAAGTAACCAGGATCGATCCCGTTACTAATGGTCCATTAAGGAATTTGAGGGAGGAGGTAGGAAGATGTAAGATTTATAAATGCCGGCTCTCCAAGGGGTGGGAGGTTGTTTGGCCGCACCAGTGGGCAGAAGTTGAACTGCTCCTGATTACATAAAATTGATGATCAGATTTGTGCTTCAGCATTAACTTTAACACAGAACATGTTTACAACGCATTCGATCCCTTTTTATTCCGAATTGACTCCCTGCCGGAAAATCCGCCGGGTGAGGGGGGGTCGTGAAGGGGGAACTTCCGTAGGTGGTAGCTCTGAAAGGGTTAAACTGTAGACTCCCCTGGGGAGTTTCCTCCAGGGTTATTAAGACCGAGGCAGGTTTTGAGACGTTTGTTTGCCTTGGAGTCAGTGGCCGTGACTTGCCAGTCATTTTTTCCCACCCGATCTGAATCGAGCAGCCGGCCTCAGAAGCGCAGTTCACCTCCAAGCATTCAACTTGGTTGTCCCAGCGAGGTGGCCGCCCTGGCAGTTGATTACCGCCCCCAGCCCACCCTTTAAAACCCGGAAGGCCTGAAAGGAAGCGAGAGTGATTCACAGACACATTGCCAACCTTTACTGTGACATTTTTGAGAATTTCTTGGGGAGTCCATCCGCACTGCCCTACGTGGAGATGAGTTAACTTCGTTCATCAGCTCACACTCTGTCACGATGTGAGAAAATAAATGGAAGCTTAGATTAGTTTTCGTCTTGGCTCCTCTAGCCCCTTCTCCCAACACCCCTCGCAGGAATTAACTGAAGAGCCAAAACCCGTAGCTGATTCTGGCAGAGGGATTCCTGAAGAGACGCTAATTTTTACTTCAAAATTAGATGTAGCTCATTGATACGAGGTATGGGTACAGGGATGAAAAATGGTAATGATAATGATAATACTTAATGGAGGGCTTTGTCTTACATGCTTTATGAACAAAGCTTAAACATCATTTTAGTGCTAACTGAAATCCTTTACACATTCGTTTTATTTAAGTTTATGCTAATATTGAATACAACCAAAAAAGCAAGCAAGCAAATGAGGTATTTCTAAACCTGGGGAAGAATTTCTGCTTATCATATCCTCATTTGGAAAAAAAAAATGTTGGAGATTTTGTCATTATTTGAACAATGCTTCACACAATGATGTTTTATTTATTAATGGCTGCTTGAAAATCTTTTAAAATAAATGTTAGGCCTTTCTTATGGTGATTAACATAACATAATAAAATAAAAAAATTAAAAAAATAAAATATATTTTAAATCTTCGATATCTTTCTCTGACTTTATTCAGATTTCTTTATTGAATTATTAAGAACAGCCAGTTATACTTGAGCAGTTTGTAAATGTGTTTGATTTAAACTATAGAGGCAAGGTGAGTTGCCTGAAATAATTAAATATTCCAGGAATTATTCAGCCAACTTCTATAGACACAGAGTAGAGCATTTTATTGCTATAGCACTTTCACTTATTCTTACTTGATCTCTGGGGGGGGGGGCATTAAAATTATATGTTAAATTTAAGTAAAGGACTTACTGAAATATTTTTAGCAAATATCTGTTTTGAAGCACATGCAATAATGAATATATAATAATTATTTATTTTAAAAGTATATCAGGTTTTAGCATTACCATTTTAGTAAGATAATTATGTTTTTGTAAAGATAACTTCTGGAGGGCATGGAGGAGATAAGTGCTATCTTTTCCCCCCTTTTAACCACCTGTTGCTTATTCTTAACATGAGAAAATGTATGGTGATAGTGTGACATCTCAACTCAATTCAACTTAGAATCCGTATTTAGACTATCCACCTCACTGCTAATGTACAGATTGTTTTTCCCTTACTGGGAATCATTAGCTTTTTTTTTTTCCCCCTGTATCTTTTAAGATTTTGTTTATTTTTTCATTTTCGTTTGGAAGCCCATGGTTATGAGGCATTGACTGAAATATGTTTATGCTGCATGAATCTACCTTTAAATGTTCTGCATCAGCATTGATATCTTAAGTAATGGATTTGCATACTTAGTTTATACAAAGGCAAAGGAACTAGGTAATCAACCTCTTCTTTTAGAAACAATTTAACTGAAGTACTTATGTTTACTTTTCTCTGCTAAAAAAATAGTTAATTTTATTTACAAAAAAAAAAAAAGCTTTGGAATAGCTAAGCATAAACAAGACTAGAATTAACCTTTACCTTTCTTCATGTGACTATTTTACACAAGCAATGTTATTTTACAAGTAACTCCTTAATGAAAGTTGGAACTGTATCTTCTTTTGAATTATATTTGAAAACTATTTTGAATAATATTTGAAAATGCAATCCATCATTATATTTAATTGAATGGTTTTTAAGATAAATATACTTTTTACATATTATATGCAATAGAAATATACAACTATATGTTATGTATAATAAAGCTTTAGGAATCAGGAACATGGAAAGCAAGTATTATGTGAGAGTAGATGAACATAGGAAGCACTGCCATTGATGACTCATTTTCTCAATTTCCTCAATATAAGTCATAGAGAAATAATTAAACCAAAGCCAAGCTTGACATAGAAGAAGCTTCAAATAATTTTGACCACTTTATACTAGCAATGCTCTTTGAATAAAGTTTTGTTGCCCTTTAAAGTGTACAGAATGTAATTATATAGACAGAAAACTTATTCTCTTGCAAATTAGTATAAAAAGTCCTGTGGATATTCTAACTCCTATGTTTTAGGAAAAATAAAAGTTTAACTTAAAGATATAGAGAAGTCAACTCATTTAAAAATAAGTATAGTAGATAGAACCAGAATGTTATGTTTAGAGTATAATTATATGATTTTAAAATAAAGCGAACAAACAAAAATCAACAACAAGATATATTTAGTAAATACACTGGTTACATGACATTTACTACTTTTTTAGTTCTGGTGAGTAGTGATAAAATCAAGAACACTAGATTCCCCAGTGGAGTAATTGTGGGAATACTACCCTTACCAAGAACAGGTGTAAGGAATTCCTTCACCCTAATCTTGCATGTATAAATATATACACGCCTATTAGGAGAATTGAAAATTGAGATCATTATAAGAAAACAAAATCATTAGTTCCTGAATCAAATGGTCTATATATTGCATATTTCAAATATTTGTTATTTATAAGTTAATTCAGTTATACCCTTAATCATGTAATAAATGAGTATGGAATTTGGAAACCAATGAATTAATTGATAATGAATGATATAATACTTTTATCAACCTTAAATATTATGACTTCACTAAAATACATGCTGTAATTAAGAATGACAGAAAAAGATACTATATGTTGGAAGCAATATAATAAAAGTGTAAGTGGCAATGATGGCCATGCTAATTTCAAATAACTCACATAATAAAATCAGAACTGTACCCATACACTGACATTCAAATACTCCTGATTAAATTTATTTTTTAATAAAAATACCTGGGAGTGGGGGGAGTGGGTGGGAGGAGGGATGAATAGGTGCAGCACAGAGGATTTTTAGGGCAGTGAAAATATTCTGTATATTTGTATAATGGTTGATTCATACCATTATATATTTGCCCAAACCCATAGAAAGTACAGCCCTAAGAGTGAACTCTAAGGTAAACTATAGACTTTGAGTAATTATGATGTGTCAGTGTAGGTTCATCTACCGTAACAAATGTAGCACTCTGGTACCAACTGTTCCTAATGGGGAGGTTATGGTTTTGTGGTGACATGAGGTATATGGGAAATCTCTGTACCCTCCTCTCAATTTTTTCTGTGAACCTAAACTCCTCTAAAAAAAGAGTCTTAAAGAAAATCATAACCACAACCCCATCATCTTACAAAACAGAAAAAGGAAAACCTGGGGCTCATTTTGAACATCGTTTTAAGAAATGGTTGCCATTCTTCTTGGAAAGCCCACAATCAACTTCAGTTTACACTTATTCCTTAAGTAGTTCTTAATACCCCTTAGATATATTGAAAGTAATAAAAAAGTCTTACAATTTGACTTTAAAAAATCAACCTTAAGTTAAAGGACGTCTAAAGTGGTGTGAAAATGTAAAATACAGGTTTAAGTGTCTCAGAGGCACTCAAATTAGAAGTTAATTTTTAAAGTGCCTGATTTAGATATATTGGATAGTAAGGTAACTGTTCTTTTTTTTTTTTCTTTTTATATCCTTTTCTCATCTGAGTTGACGTTTCATTTTAGTAGAGTGTACAGATTATTTGAGAGATAATGGCTGATGGGGAGGGATATTTCCTGCCACTTAGTGGCTACAGAGGAGTAAAGCCCCCTGGGAGTCTATCAACTTTTACTGCTATTAGTTAGTAAATGAACAATTGGTTTCTATGCCTACTCCAAGTAAAGTATTTCATTGCTTTAAAAGGCATTAAGATTCAAACAGAATCTTTAAAGAATACTCTCTCAGTACTTTCCTTAAATTTACGATGCAGCCTGGTTTTATTTCCTGAGCATCCAGCATACCTTTAGCATGAGGGCTTCTCCTTTGTGGTACCTTAAAATTAATTTTCTTAGTTAAGATATAATTGACAAAATTGTAGATATTTAAGTTGTGCAATGTGATGATTTCATATTCATATATATTGTGAAATGATTACCTTTGGTGTGTGCTAATAGTAGGAAGGAAAATTTTACTACTTTACTTTTCAACAATATGTAACAAAAATAAAGAATTATTAATAATTGGAGAAACCGAACAAATCAAACCACTATCCTCTCTGTTCAGGAACACTTTCTCAAGAATGAATATCTAATTCTGATTTTAAAAAGTACATTTTTAGTGTTTCTCACTGTGAAACAATATTTTTAACTGTGGTAACCATTACATATATTTTATCATAGTTGAGCACAAGCTGTCCTTGGCAATTCTTCACAGTTAATCTGTTGCATTCCCACAGGTGTTTTTCTCTCTTTCTTTTGATCTTTTTTTCTCTTTTGATCTTTTGATGACTATAGGCCACACTGTATTGACAAATCCATGAAAGTGTATATACCGTACATAGTGTTCATATTTGCAGATCAGACCTGGTAAAGACTGTATGTAGCAGGCGATGTTTTTTATATTCGATTATTATTCTTATTGTTTAAATCATTAGAGGACTCAATCAAGGGAGAGGCAATTGACTATAAGAGAAGCAATAGGCAGTCTTTGAAGATTCTGGGGCTAGTGAGTTACTACAGCAGCAAAGGCTAGCCCCATGCGGTATTGTGACCCCAGTCCATGACATCTGAGTCCCAGTTAAGCAATGGTTGTGGTACAAGCTCCGCTCCCTGTTTCTTAACCCACCCACTACCACCACCACCACTACCATACTCACTAGTTAAGACTGGTTTTGTCAAGTCAGATGTCACATGAGGAAAGCAGGTCAGAGAATACCCACTGATCTACTGGTTTCTGGGAAGGGACTGTCAGGTAGAACTGGTATTACATTGTCAGATCCCATCTGAATTGAGTACAAAATTTAGTCAATCTACTGCATAAATATGTATGTATTATATATATACTTTGTGTATGTCTTCAAATAAGTAACAGGTGAAATCATCAGGAAAACAAAGTGATTATATATCATATTACAGATATTTTTTACATGCTAATTAGAAAACAGACACTCCCTCTAAAATGCTGTTAAGACATGTTTTGGGGTTTGTTTGTTTGTTTGTTTGTTTCCCCTAGTTAAGTTTTCCGCATCTCACAAATTGCAAGCACAATCTCCTTTCCTATTATATGTGTGGTCACCACATGCCTTTCTGGTTCTTACGAGAAGTCAGCTTGCTTGTGATTACATATAAGCTTTCTACCTGATATACCAAAAGAACATCATGTATTGCTATGAAGCATCTATTTTCCTACTCTTACAATAAGACTACGGTAAGACTGCTTTTAGATCTCACGATTCTGACTCAGAGTAACATTTTACGTTCTTCTGCAACTTTAGTTTTCATGATCTAGACTAGAAATATTTTGTTATATTTTATGTATTTATTTTCTAAAGTCTGATCTGTGAATCTTCTACATACACCATCCAACTCCTATGAGCTCTTAGAGTATTTACCTACATTTTTCCCATTTATGAAAATCCTTTCATTTTTTTTTCTCTCTTTCTACCTCTCCTCGTTTACAGATTCTGCTCCTTATTAGACTCTGAACTCCCTACAGTTAGAGAGTGTAGTCTCTTTCCCCTCAAAAAAACCTACAGTTCAGGGGTGCTGTGTGTTGGTTAAGCGTCCAACTCTTGGTTTCCACTCAGGTCGTGATCTCAGAGTTGTGAGATAGAGCCCTGCATCAGGCTTAGTGCTCAGTGTGCGGTCTGCGTGGGATTCTCTTTCTCTTTCTCTCCCTCCCCTCCTCCTGCTCATGTTCTCTCTCTCTCTCTAAATGAATGAATGAATAAATAAATAAATAAATAAATAAATCTTAAAAAATTCCTACAGTTCACTTAGCGTTAGCACAGTGACAGGCTCGGAGTTAGCATTAGAAAAGTATTTAATAAATAAAAGAACATTATATTAAATGTGCATTGCCATCTGCACAGTCCTTAAGTAAAGGCTTTTAGAACTGTATTGCTTTTTATTGACCATTTCCATTTCTGACCACTGCCAGCCCAGTTCTGTAATGTGAATGAAAATTTAATTTTACATAAAATATAAGGTTTCAAGTACTAAACTGGTTTAGTCCATAAGTTTCAAATGCTCTAAAATGGAAATGCTGTGCCAAAACTGTCATGTTCAATTTTAGAGTGGTAACAGTAGATGGGAATTATATGCATCTTGGCAATCCCTCTGCCAATTCAACCAATTCTTTTCCTATAATTTCTCTTTGGCCACATAAATTTTTGCTCTAAAGTCTTTAAATCTTTTTTGCTGCCTACTAAGTAATGTTAAACACCAATATCTTCCCACTTTTTCAACTACTGCACTTCATTTAATGGTTGAATGGCTGAATCCAGATATTTTACACATAGTCCAGATTTATGTCTTTGACTTCTGCCTCACCTACAATTGCCAGTGCATTAGTCAGAGATAGGTTAAGTTCTTGCAAAACGGGGGTTCTGAATCAACATGCCTGAATTAAAATAGAATTTTATTTCCCAACCATGTAATGGTTGAAGTGAGCTTGACGAAATGAGCTGTCCAGGTCTGAACTTTCAGGGTTATTCTCTCTGTTTTCTATCATCAGTTGTCATTTCCTACCCAGCAGGAAGGATTGAAGAGAAAGTCTAGGATATGCAGCTTACCCTAGAAGTTATCTGGAAGTTGTCACACATGACTTGTGTGTGTATTTCACAGACCTGAACTCAGTGACATGGCTACACCTAGCTAACAGGGAGGCTGTGGAATGTCATCTCTAATGGGGAAGGATTAACAGTAAAAGAAAGAAAGCAAAGCCAGGTACCAGGAGGAAAATATTGGTAACAACTATGTCTGTTTCATCCGTCTAAGTGTCTCTTGAAATTATTCCCTGTGCCCATGGATAAGAATTTTTGTCAATTCCCATTAATTGTTTGCCTTGCCTTCTGTCTTGTTCCCTCCCTAATATCAGATTACCCCTCTCTCCTCTCTTCAGAGTAGAACTGGAGCATCCAGTATCTAAGGTTCTGGATGTAGGAGCTTGAGGGAATAGTAGTTTGCTAATATCTAAGAGGAAATGTTGGAGGTCAGATCAAAGAAGAACATCCACATAGATTTTTAAGGAGAGCCTTCCTCTGATGACAAGTCCTATTTTTCTAGTGAAATCATGTAGCATTATCTTCTGTGAAAACATTTTTTTTTTTTTTAAGTTATGGATCTTTGGTCAGAGGTCCAGATAGGTAATGTGATTGGTGGGAAGTAATTAGAATTTATTTGCTGTTGGGTGGCTCAATTGATTAAGCGCCAGCCTTCAGCTCAGGTCATGATCCCAGGGTTCTGGGATCAAGTCCCACATCAGGCACCCTGCTCAGCAGGTAGTCTGCTTCTCCCTCTCCCTCTCACCCCCCTGCTCTTTCTCTCTCTGTCTCTCTTTCTTTCTGTCAAATAAATAAATAAAATCTTAAAAAAAAAAAAGAATTTACTTGTTGTTCCCCTTAGTTGAAAGAAAATACTCTCTGTATTTGCTGTATTGCTTTTTTTGACCATTTCTATACAAGGTTGTATTTCCTCTAATGAAGAAAAAAAAAAAAAAGGCAAGTATGATTAAATGCAAAGTACCTTTCCCTGGAATAGTACTAGAAATGATGCCATTGCTAGATTCATGTAGCTTTTAGTCCTGGAAGCAAAGAAAATAATCTCTTTAGCATTAGTATCTCTGGGAGAGTTACAAGATGGTGCACAAAGTAAGATTTGCCAGAAGTGCCATAGAAGGTTTATGCTTTTGAGTTTGTTTCTTGACAGAAGAGATGGTTGAGCTCCTTGCCTGGATCATAAGCAGAGATGGTGAATTGCACTATTTTGTTAAGTTTTTTTTTTTTTTTAATAAGAGTTCCTCGATACTTCCTCATACTTGCAAAATGAAAATTTTAGTATTCATTTTTCTTTCATGTATATATTCATGGCATTCACAAGTGATTACAAAATTTTTGCTTAATATTATGCTCACATTTAGAATGTCTTATAATTAAATTAATAATAATAATATAGCATACAAATATACATGGTAGAAAGGTAAAGAGTCTTTATAAAACCATTTTGCCTTTGTAGTCATGTAATTTCTTCCAAAAGATGATGCTTTCCTCAACATTCTTCCATTGGAAATCACCTGACTTTTGATATTCTACTCACAAGCTGCTTCCTCTATCAAGGAAATAATGACCTTTGCCAGAAATATTGTTTCCCACTTCTGAACATTTATAGCTGATTTGTCTATTCAGAATCTAGAGATTATGGCCTAATACACATTTTTATTTCCTCCTTTGGAAATAGCACCGTGATAATTCATTGGTCCATTTAATAGTTTTAAAAGTAATCACAAATAAAAAAAAAATCTTTAGAATCTGAGTGAGGTAGACTCTTTTTTTTATGTGTAGTTTGTGTGCTTTGGATACTTTTAATCAGTATTATTCTTATTGTAAAATAAGGATAATTCAGTAAAATTCAGTATTATGTTTTCATGACTGCTTCATTAGAAACAACATTATTGATTTTAAAGTTGTACTGTTTAAATATGCAAAAGAAAATATTAAGTGCCTTGACATTACAGAAATCTGTAATTTTATTATTTTGTTAGGTTCTATTATTTGATAGTTTGATTTACTAATGACTTAAATTTAGTATATATATATTTTTTCTACACATAATCAAATAACAAGTAACAAATATGTAAGTCTTTTTTTCCCCTCCATATCCTTCTTTTAAGCTCTTTATATTAATTTAGGAATTAACTGTATGCTAATGTGTTTATTTTCAGTTGTTTGTTTTGGGATATTGTCAATAAAATAATACCATATCTTTATCTGTGTTTTCTGAACATACGAGGTAAAATAAACTACATTTAAACTTGGCTGGATTATTTTTTATAATGGATATCCTCTGTCTTGTTTTATTTTTGAAAACTAACCATCTGTGTTAATTGTGTTGAAATAAAAAATCTTTAATTATGTAATAATTAAATCTATATGATATCTATATCTACCTCTGTGTGTATCACATATATTCATATGTATATATATTCATATTCACATATATATATATATATATATATCTCAACTAAAATGTCAAAATAATATAAATGGGAAAAAAGATGCCAGGGAAACTAAAGGCTCATATTTATAAAAACAAATGCAACTTTATTGTACACTTTAATTGGAAATAATTAGAATATTTTATTTAATGAATAGCTGTTACTCTAATCAAATGGCTTTTAAAATAGTTTAAATTAATACATTTTTATACTTTATTTGAATAAGGTACTCTTAAAGTTCTACTCATAAATAGAGGGAGTGATAATGGTAAAAATGTACTCATTCAAAATATCAAGAGAGGCAAATATTTGAAATAAAATAAAATAAATATAATGAAAATATAATATTAAGTAATGACAGATTATTCCTTGTGTAGATATTAATAACAGTATAATAATAACAAGCAGTTTCACAGAGTTTATCTAATGCCCATAGTATTATAAGTTTTTTATGTATTAATTAGTAACAATCCTGTAAGGAAGGCCCAATTATTATCTCAGTATGTAGGCAAGAAAACTGGGGCCCAGAGTTAGACAGGTGGTATCAGCAGGATTCTCTCTAGTACTGGCATTTTGGCTCCACTATCTTGTCCTTACACACTGCATTATAATAATACTATATTATACTATACTATACTATAGTATACTAAATACTATTTTGGGGGTATCTAATATATGCCAGACACTTTAAATATATTATCCCATTTAGTATAATCTTTAAGAAGTATTTTAGTTTTAACTGTAGTAAAAAAGACATAATGTAACATTTACCATATCTGTTTTTAAGTACACAATTCAGTAGTGTTTAAGTATATTCATACCATTGTGTAACCAATGTCCAGAACTTTTTCATCTTGCAAAACTGAAACTCTACCCATTAAACAACAACTTCCCATTTTCCCCTCTCCCAGCCTCTGGCAATTACCATTTTATTTTCTGTTTCTATTAATTTGACTACTTTAGGTATCTCATATAAATGGAATCATACAGTAATTGTCCTTTTGTGACTGGTTTATTTCACTTAGCATAATACTCTCAAAGTTCATCCATATTGTTGCAAATGGCAGGATTTTCTTCCTTTTTATGGCTGAATAATATTCTATTGTGTGTATAGACCACATTTCTTTATCTTTTCATCTATTGATGGTCACTTGGATTGCTTCCACATCTTGGCTATCATGAAAAAGGCTGCTATGAGCATGGGTGTCTAAATATCTCCTCAAGATTCTGCTTTCAATTTTTTGGATATATGCTCAGAATTGGGATTGTAGGATCATATGGTAATTCTCAAATTTTTATAAGAACTGCCCATTTTTCAATTGAGCTTTTTTTAGTATAATCTTTTAATAACATAAAAGTAGACATTATTAATCTACTTTTATAAATGGGATAGTTTAGTTTCAATAAACTTAATTAATCTGACCAAGATTAGTGAGATTTGAACCTACTTTCTCTAGTTCTGAGGATCTTGTTTGTTTGTTTGTTTATTCTTATTTATTAACAGTTGGGCACTTCGAATGAGTCATTACAAGCAACTCAAACTGTTTCTCTCTCCTTTGCAATGTTATATTTGGTTCTTTTAAATGGTCACAATAACTGTCTTTATTTTCATTTCTGCTAGACCAATACATTGATAACGATTTGGAATTTTTATTAGTTATTGAAGGAGAGTCACATATACAAGATGACAATGATTTCACTATGATTTGATAATTGTATCTTGAAGCTACAATAGAAGACTTCTAGTAGTCTGCCTTTCATTAGTTTTAGAAGAAGTCATATTAGTGAATAAAAATCCAGTGGTTGCATTGCACAGTATTGTTCAAAGAATAATTTTTATCTTGGGGCCCCTGGGTGGCTCAGTCGTTAAGCATCTGCCTTCGGCTCAGGTCATGATCCTAGGATCCTGGGATCGAGCCCCACATCGGGCTCCCTGCTCAGCGGGAAGCCTGCTTCTCCCTCTCCCACTCCCCCAGCTTGTGTTCCCTCTCCTGCTGTGTCTCTCTTTGTCAAATAAATAAATAAAATCTTAAAAAAAAAGAATAATTTTTATCCCTATAGGCATACTACATATGACAGTTGCACACAGTTGGCATTTTTATTAGTGATTTTTTTTGATATCACAATGAAATTCTGAATATCTTAGGTGGCAGGAGTGGCTGTTAAAAGGACTACTAATTATTCTTACAAGAGGTGTTACTTGGCTTAGAAGTACAACTATAGCATCTTTGGAAACTGTTAAGCGTCATTGTGCCTAAGTTCCACCCCCTACAGTTGTGAATTTATTTTCAAAGTAGATAAAAACAGACAAGGAAAAAAGAATTGTTTCTTACAATTAAATACCAGGAATTCACACATTATTATCAAACATAAACAAGTGTAATCAGTGTTGAATTGGTGCTGAGGCGGCCTACCAATTTCTGTCCATAGTAGATCACTCATTTTTCTGTGTGTTTCATGTTGAATATCAAAGACTGCTGTAATTCTATTGACTTAAAAAGAAATGAAATTGCATCATAACATCATAACATCGTGTTTCTAGCTTTTAAAATTATTTTGTTGTTTACATATATTCTGGAGACTTTTCCTTCTAGAACTTCATTAAAATTATTAAGTATGAATTATTTCATTGAAAGTGGATTCTCTGTTTTTAGAGTTTTGTAGCAGGATTAATTAGCTGCCAGACTGAAGAAAATATGGAGTGAACAAAATTCAGTGATTTCTGTGTTTTGCACTGACATGAAGTCAAGTAATAATGAGCTTATTTGATGCTAGATTTTATACTAAATATTTATATGAAATAAGTGGTTCTATGAAATATTCTCTGATAAAAAATGAAAATAAATTTATATGGTCAATATTGGAACATGTTGAGTGTTCCAGATAATTCTGTAGGTTTTTTATTCTTAGCATAAGGAAAGGCCCATTATTTAGCAGGATGGAAAGAAGGAGAGGCACTAAAAATGCAACAACTTAATCTAATTGTGTCTCCAAATATATAAAACATTACAGGGCATTATCTTCCTGAATATACTAAAATGCTTAGTAGCTAGAGGTCCTAAATATAGTAATTTGATAGTCCCTTCATCACAGCTCTCTTTTACTTTTCTATCATCAGGCTACTTTGTGACTTTCAAAATATTTACATAGGGTCCTCTAGGCAGGATACTCTGAAATATGAGCTTGCTAATTGCTTTGGCACATGGTATTAGCATCTGCTGAAGAACTAGTTTTAGAATATCAGGAGAATATTTATAGGCCTTTCATGGCATACAGTATAGTATGAAATTATAGGCAACCTCCTAGCCTTCCAGTAAGACTGTCTAAGGTGCCCTTGGCAACACCTGACACTCTCCATAAATGTCCCTGAGGCAGTCGGATTCATCTAAAATGAACATTCCTGGAGGCAAAACTTTTCTAGAACATTGTACCAACAAACATTAGGCTAGCATTACCTAAGAAAATTTTCTTTGACATGAAGTACAGTTTCTTGGAGTTGAGATGTTATGTACTTTATGGTTTTAAAGAACTGTTCTACTTACTGAAGCTGAATTGAGGCACACTTCACACTGGTAACTGAGGAAGTGCTTATTTGGAAGCTGTGGAATTTGAAAGTAACCTTAGGCAAAGTAATGTTTTTACATGGATCAACACATTTCAGTATATTATTCCCAGACTTCCTTGTTGATTAAACATGCCAACTTTGCTCACTAATGTTATTGTCATTTAAAGTTATTTGTTTCAGAATCAAAAGGTGTTTTGTTTTTGTTTTGTTTATTTCACACATTTTCCAGTAAATTTTTTTGTTTTTTAAACATGGGAAAATTGCCAATGGAAAATGACATATTTAATTCAAGTAACAAATTAGTAGTCAAGATAGGGGAAAATACCTGCGGCATTTTGGGGGAATAAGAAATATTTGACAAAGAATTTAATTTTCAGTGTATGCCATGGATCAAGGTTTGAATATCATTGGAAACCACGGCAGTTTATAGGTCAGTGAATGAGAGCTGGAAATCTAATTTCAGAACTGCTTTGTTTTCTCTGAATAGCAGAGAGCCACCTGGCTTTTGCTGCCCAGAGTCCTGTGTTTATTCTTAGAGTGAGTGTCCCTTTATGGGTGCTGTTTGCTCTGACGTGTGGATTTGGGAGAGCACTAAAGGAACCTTGCCATCAGTGTCAAAGGTGACAAAAGTTCCTCTGGAGCTACTCTTGGTACCCCTGGTACCAAGGTAAGAATTAGAATAAAACATCAAACAACGTCTAAGGCAAAATTAATATCCATGGGGACCTGGGACAGTGATTTTGCTGTTCACGCACCATCATTTTTTAGTTAAAAGCAATTTGCCGACTTCTAACTGGTCTACCTGTATGTCCTTGAATGTCTTTCAAGAGTCCTGTCACCTTGGACTCCAAAAATAAGTTTTTGTGAACAGTCCTTGTAAGTAGTAGGTAGTTTTAGGATTGGATAGTCTTAGGTATAATTAAATCATGTTTGTTTTTAATTCTTCTACTTGAAGAAGTAATTTAATTTTTACTTTTTTGTTGTTGAACTAGATTGTGATGTTTCTGATTTGTATTTGTCATTGAACAAAAACCCTTCTTTATTGTATTTTGTGAGTTTAACTTTTTTTTTAACTTGAATGAAACTATAAATTTAAATAACTTTCTTCTAGATGGTATGATAAGAATTCCACAATTTAATTTTTACAGTGACATAGCAATATTGGTATCACATAAAACTATCCAATATGAAAACATCTAAGATTGATTTTTAAAATGGACATAAATTATATATTCATTACTAACTTTCTTTCTTTAGTAGATACTGGCTAAATTACATAGCAACCAAAATAAGCTGTGTAAAGAACATATGATGATAGAATTATGTGTGTTATACAAATTTGAAGTAGCATATTTTCCAAGTTTTTGTATTTTAATATATTATAATTTTTAAAAGATTTTATTTATTTATTTGTGAGAGACAGAGATAGCAACAGAGATAGCGAGAGAGAGCACAAGCAGGGAGGAGAGGGAGAAGCAGGCTCCCCGCTGAGCAGGGAGCCCAATGTCCCAGGGGGGCTGGATCCCAGGACGCTTAAGCGCTGAAGGCAGACGCTTAACCAACTGAGCCACCCAGGCACCACAAAATATTATAATTTTTAACTGAAATAACTTTGTACATAAAATTGACCAGCTATTTAAAGAGATTCAGATTCTTTTTAACAGACTTTTTTTTCTTTTTGGAATTCAAATGCATTAATAAAAGGCAAAAAAATAACACCGTAAATTCCATTTCACATAAAAACAAACTTTTTTTTCTTTTTGGAATTCAAATGCATTAATAAAAGGCAAAAAAATAACACCGTAAATTCCATTTCACTTTTAACAAATAGAATGTTTTTTATTTTATTTTATTTATTTATTTATTTTTAAAGAGTTTATTTATTTATTCATGAGAGACAGAGAGAGAGAGAGAGAGAGAGAAGCAGAGGGAGAAGCAGGCTCCCAAGGAGCAGGGAGCCCGATGCGGGACTCGATTCCAGGACCCTGGGATCATGACCTGAGCCGAAGGCAGACGCTCAACCGTCTGAGCCACCCAGGCGCCCGAAATAGAATGTTTTTTAAATAAAACCTTTGGGATAATGGGATATTTGGAATAAGGTAATAATTAGACTAAAGCAATTTGTATATGTATATTTATTTTGGTCTAGAAATTTATTTCTATGCTCTGATGTTTTTTATATTTATTTTAGAACTCCCTGTAGTACTGTTGTTTGATATTAAGGTTTAATTCTACAACATAATTAATAAAGTGTTTCTACAATTATTAAACCAACATTTTTCTGAAGCTAGTCCTCTGGGCCAAAAATCCTTAATCATCCGGGAGTAAAGAAACTCAGAATTTGAGGACAGCCATGACCATTTTCCCAGAAAATGTTCTGATACCAGATACATGCAAATTAGCATACAGTGTAGAAGTCATTCATGATTCTCTGCTGTGATTATTTATAACATAGATATGGGTGAGTTGTGCAATAGAGTCATTTCTATAGAACTTATGACAATCTTAACTTGAAGCTGTGCAAAGATTTTTTTTTTCATGCTCTTGCGATTACAGGAAATGTTTTATTGAAGATATCTTGGTGTTTCCCTCCCAACTGTTCCCAATCAAATCACGTGTAAGTCCTGTCAAGGTCTTCACTGCAGTACTTTTCAAATCCACAAATTCATTCAAACTCACTCTTCCTTGGCTCAAATCATTATCTCTCATTTAGGCTAGACTTGTATAGGACTTTGATGTTTTCAGGCTTTTCCTTGACTGTAGCATTTAAAGCTTCATTGACAAATGAATTTCCCCACATTATAGCTCTGATTTTTTTGCTCCTATGTTCAAAAACTTCCATTCATCCTTTCATTTATTACAGAGTAGGACTGCATGTAACTGCAACTATAAATTGTCCTGTAAAAATTTGTGAATAGAATTACCCTCTGTGAGATAAACTGTGGAATTTCTACATAATGGATCCCTTCATACATTTGTATAGTCATCTTAGAGGGAGAGGATGTGAGTCCTAAGTCTGTTAGAGTTATTGTAAGCCGTTTGAATATCATAAAACACACTTGGAGGAAGCTTGTTCATCAGGAGTCTAAAATCAGACAGAAAAATAATTCATGTAGGCAAGCTTTGGCCGTGCTCAGGAGAGAGAGACAACAGTCACTTTAAAGTTGGTCTAATGTTCTGTAACATTTGGATGACAAAAAAAAATCCTGTCTTTGATTCCATGCTCACCTAGCAAACTTCTGATTTTAATGTAGCCCAGCCTCAGGGAGAGAATGTACCAGTCACGCTGACACGTGTTTTCTGCTGACAGAACCAGGTTTCTGAGGTGTCAGGGCTGAAGGCCAGATTCTGGATGGTGTTAAATTCATCAAGGTAATATCACAGTGTGAGGTCTTTGGGAGGTAGCTGGGATCTTCCTGGTAACAGACAGGTCTTGCCAGGAGCTTTCTATTTAAATGTCAGTACCAGATAAAATCCAAAAAAAATTTCCTATTCTCAAGTCCAAAAGCCCTTCATGTCCTGCCTCTGAACCATATTTACTTTCTCATCCTTATTTCTTCTTTCATGCACTTTTCACACTGGTCGAATTGAGTTATCATCTGTCTTCCTGCTACACCTTCTGCTTTTTGTGTGGCTTTCTCAGGAGCTGTGCATCTGGAATGGAAGTCCTTTGCCTGATTATTTATCTTTCCTAATATTTCTCATTTTTCATGGCCCATTTTATATTCTCTTTTATCCTAATCTCTTCTGTGATTTCCACAGTCAAATGTAATCTTTCTCTTCCCTAAACTCCTGGAACACCTTGAGAGGCAATTGTTAGCAGTGGAAAGAGTCATGCGTCCTAAGAGATCTATGCCTTGCACTCCAGGAGTGTAGAAGGAATACTCATAAAACAAATTAATATGTGGGTGAGTGAATGAGGATGTCACTGGTTCTCTTCAGATCTACTATAGGAATTAATATAGAAATCAAAACCCAGGTTAATACTACTAGTTGATATTACAACATTTTACCTTTTTTCCTACAGGTTTTTTTTTTTTTTTTAATATGTCACTATGGATCCTGTGTTCAATTCCAATTTTGAGACAGTCTTTCTTAAATATCTGATTTCTATATTTAAGCTCTCATTTATTTTACAAGAACAATGTTGATTTTTACCACCAATTTTGAACTACAGTTTAAAAAAAAGAAGAAAAAGAATATTAACGAGGGTTTGCCATGTCATATGTGACACATTTTTGCTCTTCTAGGCAGCCAACTCCTGATCTATAATTACTATGAAAATGTCAACAGTAGGCTGCTGGATTTTTGCCATAAGTTGTCACAGAAATTAGCCACCTCACAGCAAGCTTTCAAGGCTAGGAAAAGGAGTTTCCCCTGCCTGTTTTTGTGTAAACTCAAACTTTCTAAAAATGAGAGTCCTAAGGAAAGATTAGTAAACTGCCCTTAAGACTCAAATGATTGATTCACTCACTGTGTGTAATATTATATAAAGGGAAATATATAGAGATTTCTTTACTCTGGAAGAACATCTGTTGAAAGGAAACTTCTTAACCTGATTTTATAATAAAAATACAATGTTAAGAACAATTATTTGGAAAACACCTGTTGAAAAGATACAAATGCTCTGAGATATATACTATGTAGCCTGATATTTTATTTTGTGAATTAAGAACATAACATTTTTTAGTACCTCAAATGAAATTTAAATTACAGTTTCTCATATAAACCTCTCCTCCTTTTTACTTGTAATCTTAAAATGTGTGTGATATGCATTCAATTTAGGAGAATCTAAAATACCAATGAAAGATTTTTAATCTGTAACATAAAGTTACTTAAGAAAGATAAAGAAAATAACTATGGTTTGTGGATATTTTATATTTTAAACTATGTAAAAACAGTAATGACAACAGGGCGCCTGGGTGGCTCAGTAGGTTAAGTGTCTGCCTTCAGTTCAGGTTATGATCCCAGGGTCCTGGAGCCTGCTTCTCCCTCTGTCTCTCTCTCTCTCTGTCTCTCATGAATAAATAAATAAAATCTTAAAAAAAGAAACAGTAATGACAACAAATATGAGGCAAAAACCAAGAATTATAGTCACTTTGTATTGAGTGGTTTTACTGTTATGCTTTGCTATTTTCTTAAAGTCGTTTCTAAATTTACATCTTGGAAGATACCTTGAACCAACTATCAAGGAAGCAGTATGTATACCCTTAAAATTGAAAACAGAAATGAGGCCTTTGGACATAATTTGAAATCAAGTCGTGCTCTAATTCCCGGAATATTACCATGGCATGTTATAGTGTAGTAGTATAGGATTAAAGTGTTTTGATTGTTATTGTAATAAAAATTCATAGTATTTGAATCATGCAGTCTTGCCGGCAGTGCAATAGATGAACTAATGCATGTGATGGAATGTCATCTTGAAGTTTATAATTTTTATAGTGACAGTTTGTTGTTTGTTAACATTATGATAGTTTATCTTTAGTGCTCTTTGGTAGAATTTTTAAAGATTCAAGGATTAAATGCTTTATTTCTTATGATTTCAGGATCTGAGGTTTGTAATACAAGGTAGTTGAATTTAGTTTTATCGAAACCATAATGTTGTGATTTATAATTGTTTGTTCACAACCTTGGGAGTTCTTCCTGCTGAAATTCAAAACTGGCCCTGCACTGGCAGGGCAAGGAGATACTTAAGAAAAAGGCAGCCTACTCCAATTTGTAGGTGGCAGGTTTAATAGGCAAGGGACTTATGAGGCTTGTCGCGGATGCCCCAAGACAAGTAGATTTTTCCGTATCTGTCTGTCAGCATCTGAAAAGCTGATTTTATAGCAACAGGAAGTAGAATGGTGGTGGCCAGCAGCTGGGGCCTGGGAAATGGGGTGGTGTAGGTCAAAGGATACAAACTTTCAGTTGTAAGAAGAATGAGTTCTGAGGATCTAAGGTACAGCATGATGCCTATAGTTAATAACATGGTATTGTTTACTTAAAAGTTGCTGAGACTAGATCTTTTTTTTTTATTGTTATGTTAATCCCCATACATTACATCATTAGTTTTAGATATAGTGTTCCATGATTCATTGTTTGTGCATAACACCCAGTGCTCCATGCAGAACGTGCCCTCCTCAATACCCATCACCAGGCTAACCCATCCTCCCACCCCCCTCCCCTCTAGAACCCTCAGTTTGTTTTTCAGAGTCCATTGTGCTGAGACTAGATCTTAAGCATTCTCACAAGAACAACGTTAACTATGTGGATGGATGTGTTAATTATCCTGATCTTGGTAATCATCCCACAATGTATATGTATATCAAATCATAGTGTTGTGCACTTTAAATATATACAATTATATTTGTCAATTTTCTCCAATTACTCTTTAATAAGGTTTAAAAGAAAAGGGAGGGGAAAACGTTTCTATAGATGCCTTCACTGGGTTCAGTGGTGTACACGGTGCAAAGGGTCTCAACAGTACATTACTCTCTCAAGGCTGCATCCTTGAATGAGCTCCTAGTGTGGGAATAGTTGATAGAATGTACATTCTAAGAACAGGGGAGGAGGGAAAGAACCTTTGATGTCCTGGTCCAGCTCTTGGTTCAATCAGTGGTCATGTCCTTTCAATGACCTCCTCCAACAAATTGACACTGAAATTGATCATGGGGGAAAGGAGATTTCTATTTTCTTCATTGTATTTAAATGAATAGTTCTGGCAATAGTATTTATGTTTCAAACTAGAGCTCCAATTTCTTATTTAGCATTAAACAGCAGCTGATACTAGTGGAAAAAAACAGGACATAGAACAAAAAAAAGTTCTTGTTAAATATTTAAGTTTTCTACATTTTTTGAAGAGTTACTTTTATAATATCACTTAGAACATGTGTTTAGAACATATGTATTTTTAAAGTTACCACTAATGCTGTTAAATGACGTGCAGAAAATAGAGTAAATACTTAAAAATATCTTCATATAGACAGCAGAAAAGATTTAAGAATGATTCCAACGTTTGAATACATTATTGTACATCTATAATATGACAAGATCATAGTAATTTCAAATGCAATTCAACAAAATTGTGTTACATAAAAATAATCAAATTCTAATCAGAAAAGAAGCAAATGAAAAAGTTTGCAATCTAACTACTGTTCAGGAAAAAAGAAATAAGATAGATTAGGTACCATTTTGTAGGTATCAGACATGATGGCAAAATAATAGAAAAGGGAACATTTTAGTTAGGTACGATTTTATTTTCTTGTATGAAAATACTGAAAAACTTCTCCTTTTCCCATATGCCCTTAAACTTGATTAAATAAAGTCATGATATGTAAGGTTAAAGGTAGTTGTTTATTACTATTGTTATATTGTTAATAGATGCAACCATATAATTAATGGTTACAATAGCTATAAATGAATTGGCTGTTTATTTTTAATTAGAGCTTTTTTGGAATTTTACAGGTGGTCCTGCTTTCCCTTTTCTGCACCTCGTTATGACTCAATGTCACACAGAATGACATCCGTCTTTGCACAAACATAGGACGAAATTACACGTGTAAAAAGCTCATTTTATGCCAAGAGTAAAAATTAGAAATAAGAATTCTCACATATTAGTGGCTGAGTTTATTTCAAAAAGCTACAGAAGAAGGGCAGAGCTATTTCCCTAGCATGGAACTGAGAACCACAGGAGCAAATTTGCCATTTACTATGTTATCACTGAGCATAAACTGATACTATGCCATCTATGAAAAACCTAAATGATTCAAGTACATGCTGCTGAGAGCGCTAAAATTACTATGAATTAACACCTGGAGGTTACATGTAGGTTATACTTCAGCATTTTCATTTACAGGCGGGGGTAATGGCCAAACCAAACATTTTAAGGTAGTTCTTAAATTCATTCTAAGACAGTTTGTAAATTCGTAATACTTGTATTTGTTTTGTATTTTGTCACATGTCTTGAAAAAAAAAGTTACTGCAATTTTTAAAAATACCTTGACATTATGACAAGATTTCTAGGACCTTAGATTATAAGATTTCTAGTGGCATTATGTAAACGTTGAAAAAATTGTGTTGTATCAATTTGAAATGATTGTACATGGATTTTGGATTGAATAAGGTTTTTGTTATGTACAATAATCTGCCTGAAGAAATGCGACCCTTGGTTGTTGATTCTCTGATCAATATCAAATGGTTTACTCGTACCCATGTAACTTTCACTCTTACCGAAGCAAAGGAATAGAAGAAAACATAATTTCAGTTAAAATCATTAAAATTTTTCTTGGACCCTAATCTTTATCAGTAGTTGAAAGGTAAAGGAATAAATCTTAAAAAAAAAGTCAAATAAAGAACAGCAAATAAGAAGTACTCTATTTACTAAATTCTAACTATGAACATTTGCTAACTTTTAGAAAGACAATCCTGAAACTAAAATGAATTTTTAAATAGGTGTGTAGGTTAATATAGCAATGTTTTTTTGTTTCATTTTTGTTTCAAAAAATGTTATCAAATAAATAGAAAGGTAGGAACAATCCTAATATGACTTAAAGAGACTATTCAATCTATCTTAACTGTATACAAAGCTGGTTTAATTAAGTGTGCTAAGTTGCCTGTTAAGATTTATAGTTAAGGGGCGCCTGTGTGGCTCAGTCATTAAGCATCTGCCTTCGGCTCAGGTCATGATCCTAGGGTCCTGGGATCAAGCCCCGCATTGGGCTCATTGCTCAGTGGGAAGCCTGCTTCTCGCTCTCCCACTCCCCCTACTTGTGTTCCCTCTCTCACTGTGTCTCTCTCTGTCAAATAAATAAATAAAATCTTAAAAAAAAAAAAAGATTTATAGTTAAACCCCCATTCATTAATTGTCCATTAAGAGACCATTCAAATAAGTATAAAAATACAGTATATATACTTGGTCTTTGACATAATTTAAGATAATATTAGCAATTGGCTCATTAGATTACATGGACAAATATTTGCATTTTATTTGAAGAAAGATAATTTGAAATTAGCTATCTCATCTAGAGAAAACAGAGTTGTTCTCCTTTGCTCAGATCATTATCTATTTTAAATGAAGAGATAATCAACATCAGAAAGTGTAGTGTCTCCCTTACTAGAGGGGTTAGGCATGAAAGCGGGCATGATTCCGAGGGGCTTCTTGGACTACATATAATACTATATTTGTGTGTGTGTGTGTGTGTGTGTAGCCAAGTTTATAAAAATGAGAAATAATTTATAAGAAAAAGTAGAGTTTATTTTGTGCTGTTTTCTGAAATACTGATGAAACATGAATGAGTTTATTCAGAGATTCCTAGATTCTATTATTCAGAGATTCCTATGGATATAGGCACCTGTTTCTGAAAGTTCTTCTTAAGTTCTGTATTAACATCTTAGGACAATCAAAGCCTGATGTTATTGATCTGATTGATTTCTGGTCTGAATACATTCAACCAAAGTCAAGCTAGAAAATGCTTCAATACACCATAACAGCAAGGACCTTATTATAGTCCATAAACATAGTGGAGATGTCATTTATTTAGTTCAATACAACATAATCTTGCTGTTGAATATTGTCAGGTTAAATCTAGCTGCTGTAATGCATGTATTATAGGATTACTGTCATTTTGCAGCCAGACTCCCTGAGACTGAACCCTGACTTTACCACTTATTGATAGATTAGTTTGAACTTTGAATCTGCCACTTACCACTAAGTGACGCTGGGCAAATTATCTTCTGTCCACATTTTCTGGCTCTGTAAAAGGGGGATGATATTAACCTACTGCATGCTGTTGTATTGGAAGGTTATATATTGATACATAGAAGTTCTTAGTTCACATTGGCATGTGCTAAGTACATGATACATGTTAATTATAATTACTTCTATTGTCAACAATACCTTGTTATTTAAGTTTATAATTTAAGTTGAACTCTTAAGAAAAATTATTCACTGTTCAACAGCTGAACTTATATTTAGAGTAAGCATTTTGTCTAAAATATGTATGATTTGGAATTTTCCAACAAATCACAGGCATCTATTCAATAACACAAACTTTATCAGATATTAAGAGCAAAAATATGTATAAATTAAAAGCATTTTGCACTTACCTACATGCCCTAGAGATAATCACTAACATTTGTAAGACTCAGCTAGCTAGAAAATGAGAACAATATTTTGTCTTTCAGGAAATCAGAGGATTATTATAAATACCAAATGATCAAATGCACATGTAAACCTTTGGAAAATAATAAATTGCTAAAGCATGGTATCATTTCTAAGACAAACAATCTTCTTCCATTTATAAATTTGTCTCTCTTTCCTAAATATACACATTTACTTTTTAATATTTGTAAAATTTATAATAATCATTGAGACTAAAAATAAATCAAAAGAATGAGGAAAAGACTGCTTTGTTTTTAAATAATTATGCATGCCATTTTTAGCCCTCCACCCTAGTCATGTCGTCTCCTCCCTGAAGAATCTTTGGAATAGCTGAAGAGATTGACATGTTGAAGAATGATTAGAATGTATTGTGACAATGGAAGTAAGATAAGCACATGCAAATTACATCTGTAGAAGTAGGTGATTCAGTAAAGCCCTCACAGAGTCCATGACACCTAATCTGGGTTTTGATGGATTAATAGAGTTTGCCATTTGGACAAGTGGAAGAAAGCATATGGAACAGGGACCTGCATGCACAAAGCTATGGAGGTATGAAAAGGCACAGCATGTGTCATAACTGCAAGAAATTAAGTATGGCATAAATGAAGAGTGAATGATAGGGAATCATGGGAGATGAAACAAAAGTATTAGGACTAGACTTAAAGGTATTTCTAAAACCTGCTAAACATCTTGTCCTTTATAGACAATGGAGGGTTCCTACAATTACCACTTAGCAGTTGCTGCTTGACTGATTTTTATGGGTGTCCGAAGGGTCAGAGTAAGACCTTTGCAGATCTTAATCCCTGAATGGCCTCCTTTATTTCCCCATATGCAATTAAAAATAAAAATGAGAATGTGGAATTAGTATAAGGAATTTCAGTGAAGTTCTGCCTCCCCCCATGATATCTGCTTTGATTTAATTATTTCAGAAAAAATAAAAATGCAAAATTTTTAATTTTTTAAATTTTTTAAAATTTTTAAATTTTTTAAATTTTTTTAATTTTTATTGTGTTGATACCTCTAGTTTCCTAGGGTTCTAAGCGCATGCTTTATCTCAGGTAATAAATTATTAGTCTTTCATGTAATGGCTTGTGAATGCATTCACATCTTATAGTCTGCCTACTTAGTGAGAATGAAGACTGGTGTAATTTTGTATCCTAAACTGGGCAATAAGAAATCTCTAAAAAAAGAGGGAAAAAAAGGGAATATTTTGAACATAAGGACTTACATAGACTTGAAAGTTTTCCTTCTAGCCTCCAAGCACAGAAAACACAATTTAATTGCCACATTATATCAGATTGCAAACTTATAAATGTTTGCATTAAGTTTCTTCAAAATAACATTTTTCTTTAAAATTCATATGCCTTTTGAGTTCCATTCTGGTACAAATGACAAACACTACCCATGCATCAAAACCCAGGTTAAGTATCATAAATCAATCACTATTTCAATTTAAAAATAATATTTTCAAATACCTATTGCTTGGAAAATGAATGTGTTGGGAGTTTAGAAAGAAACCACTACTTTTCCAGTGACAATGAGCATCCTACAGAATGTCACCCAATACATGGACTTCCATCTGGTGAGCACAATGTTAACCAAAGCTAATTTCACTTTCTCCTTATTGAAACTAAATTGCTGATGAACTTCTGGTTTCAGTTGTAGCTGTAATAGTTGTTTCACAGCAAATGAGAGAGAATAATCTGAATCTAACACTTCTGTTCTTCTGCTGTTATTGGTATGTTAAAATGTCAAAGAGGAAATTTAGTTGGTAGTGATTCATATGCAGAATACAAATGAATATTAACTAGTGTATATCATTTTTAAAAATTGTAATGTATAGGCTGTTGTGTTTAATGTTTCAAGCTTTTAATACATCTTCCTTGTTAGGATACTGCTTTAGATTCTTATTACTTGTAACTGCTATAGGAAAGAAATTTTCCTGGCAAAATAGCAATAAAATAATCACTATTCGTTTTAATAGGTAAAGTTATGCTAAATTTATATAAATATTTTATCATATTTTCAAGAAAATCTAAATTGTCATTTGACTTACAAGCATGAAGTAATAAATATATTTTTCCATTTCCAAAAATGTGCTTAGTTCAAAAAGGTATAAGAAGAAAAAAAATTATATAGATTCCAGGTAAATTTGGAAAATAAAGTTCAGAATTTGGAAATAAAGTTCAAAAGTAACATATTACTTTGGGCAAATATCTTAAATTCTGGTAGGACTCAGAGGTAACCTGTCTGACTCTGAAGCCCAAGATCTTAGTCACTGTTCTCTACTGACTTCCTGAAATAGGTTGAATTTCCCGAAAAGTAAATGACTTGAGTCTCTAACCATTTGGAATGAAATAATAGCTCCAAAATAAAACACCTACATTTCGTATTATTCCTGCTCATAGAAAGGAACAACTATAAATATAACAGCAAACTACAAATAATTGAAAAAAAATGTTACCTCTGTTGCTATAACATTTTAATTTCACTTAACATTCAATAATCTCTATGAAATTGCCCCTCACCATTTTTTTTTCCCCTACTGTGTGTTAGGCAATGATGATTCAAAGACAAATATTTAAGGGCTCTGCCTTCTTTCTTCTTTTTGGTCTAGAAATGTCTCATTGTGGAGGTTCCTGTGGTGTATTAGGAAATGAGAATGTGTTTATCTGGTGCTTAAGGATTGAAGTGTGGGGTAGCATTTAAGTTAGAGGGAGCAGTGAATAAGAGCATAACAACTCCAGGAAAGTTCAGAAGGTCATTTACAAATCAGGCCTCTTATGCTTCATATTAAGATGTGTTTGCATTCCTTCATCATAAATTAAATGAAAGCAGCATGGCTCAAATTTTACTGGTTCGGAGATGCAATCTAGAATTTAACTTTTATTATGTAGTAAAATATGAGTTATCCCAAACTGATAAATATATATTAACTTACTGAAATAGATTTACATTTATATTAGCCATTGTTCAAAAATGTCTAAAATGCTTCACAATATTTAAAATGACATATTAAAATAAATATTTTTAATAGGGCTATAGTGGGTTTGTGGGTGATAACTGAGTAATTTTGCTCATTGATTTTTATATTATGCTCATCACTAATTAAAGTATTTAAAGGTTCATATAAAAAAAATTACATGCAACCAAATACCTACCACATAGTATAATTGAAAGATAATTATTATTCTTTTATTTTCTTATATTAGTTATAGATTTCTTTATTAGAAAGCAAACCAATAGTGTATTAATATATACTTTATTGCATTCATATCCTTTTAAAATACATTCATAACACTATCACTCCAAAAGGGCTAGTACTTAAAAATTCATTTACTTCTGGGGCGCCTGGGTGGCTCAGTTGGTTAAGCGACTGCCTTCAGCTCAGGTCATGATCCTGGAGTCCCGGGATCGAGTCCCCCATCGGGCTCCCTGCTCGGCAGGGAGTCTGCTTCTCCCTCTGACCCTCCTCCCTCTCATGCTCTCTGTCTCTCATTCTCTCTCTCAAATAAATAAATAAAATCTTTAAAAAAAAAAAATTCATTTACTTCTATGATCAGGTCTTGATTTCTTTTGTCAAAGTAATAGTACCAGTTTACTGTGAAAGATCATAAGCAAATAATAGTGTATATCTAAGTAGTAAATCAAATCAATCAAGATTGTTGGCTATGTATTTTCACATAATTTTATTTCAGAAAATAAAAATAACTTGAAGACAAAACCCATGGACTATTTTTGAATTGATAGCTGACCCCTTGGTTATTTTATTTTGATAATTTTCAGCCATACAACTAGCTCATTAGACTAAAAACCTGCCAAGAAGTCAAGCACAGGAATAGAACAAAATATATTGTAACTTAAAAAAGAAGAGAACGCTGTTAATATAAATGTTTGAGTTTTAAAATTGAATTTGATTATGTCGAATTAATGCAATATTCCTTTTAATCAAGTAAGATCTCACATTTCCCTTGAAATATATTTGATTATTTACTATTTTTTTAAGAGAGAGAGAGAGAGAAAAAAATTATGTGATGGGGGAGGGGCAGAGGGTGAGGGAGGGAGAGAATCTTAAGCAGGCTCCATACCCAGCACAGAGACCAACTCGGGACTTGCTCTCATGACCCTGAGATCATGACCTGAACAGAAATCAAGAGTTGGATGCTTAATTGAGCCACCCAGACGCCCCTTCACTGAAATATTTATTTTTCCTCAAATCTTATTAGTTACCAAAGCAAACATCTACTTTTGTTGAGGAAAGTGACATGTTCCATTCCCTTTGATGAACTTTTTGAACACAATCATTTTATCTTTTTATGTTGTGTTTATATATTTTCAATCAACTGTTACCTAGTAGAAATAATTTAATTTTGTTTGCAGAGACAAATACCTTTTTTTCTGAATGATTTAAGTATTCAATTTGTATGTGGAACATATATAAACATATTTTAAAATACTTTTTAGAATTATAGGTACATAATGTAAACTTCCAACAGGTAGGAAGCCTAAATAAGTAGAAAAATAAAAACATTTTCTAAAGTATTTAAAACAACTAAAGCTGAAAAATAAGTGCCATTTTTTTTCCTTTTTTTTCTCTTTAAAAACAGTTTTCATTAGGATCAAGGCTAAGGTGCAAAAAAAGAAACCCAGGGGCACCTGGGTAGCACAGTCGGTTAAGTGACCAGCTCTTGTTGGCTCAGGTCATGGAATTGAGCCTCGTGTAGGGCTCCCCGTGCAGAGTCTGCTTGAGATTCTCTCTCTCTCTTCTTCCCTCCCCCTGCACTCTCTCTCTCTCTCAAAATAAATATATCTTTGAAAAAAAGACATCCAAAAGAACAGTGATTTTAAACAGAAGATTATTTCTATCACACAGTCAACCAAGGACAGTCATGGTACCTGCACACTGAAGAACAAACTCTTCTTTCCTTCTTCCTTCTTTTCTCAGGAAAACCTTTCTATAAATATCCAAGCAGATTTCCCTGAGGTTTCAGTGACCAATATGGGGTCACAAATTTTTGCCATGGTTGCAGGGTCTATTAGTTTTGTCACTTATCTAACTAATGTTTAATTAGTATTTCACCTTGATTGTGAAATGTGCTCTACCAGAAAGGAAGATATTTGGCAAAGTCTGCATGAATGACATCCAAGAGTATTTATCACCATTAGGTTACACAATTAAAAAAAAAAAATGAAATGTTTACTTATTTATTTTAAAAACATTTCTCTAGAAAGCTCATCTGGCAGTTAATTAAAAAATGGAAGTGTTTTGCTTCTTTGATGTTGGGTTTCTAATAAATACAAATTCTTTGTAGCTTTATATTATTGTAGTAGTGCTTTTCCTAAATGTTATTAATAACTAACGGTATATAGTTTCCACATATAATAATAAAAAAAATGCAAATAATCTGTAATACCTGAAAAAATGTCTCTCTTATGAAATCACTGTTTAATTTGATCAAATATTCTATAACTTATTCACATTAAAATAATAATATATTTTGCTTTTTACATTCCAGGATATAATTTTAATTTTCTTCTTTGTGCTTTTTCCTATAATTTCTAAATTTTCTATAATACATTATCTTTAAACACATATAATTTGCATTTTGTGTAAAAATACATATTATTCAACTTATAAAAGCATTTAAAAAACAGGTAAGAATATAATTAGTGGTTATTCTTTGGGTGATGATGTTATGAGTAATTTCTTTTTTATTCTCTTCGCTTTTTCAAATTTTCTAAAATTAAAAATTATCTTTATTATAATTAGATTGCACTGATTTTTGAAAATAATGCAAATCAATTTAAAATGGTGCTGAAACAATTGGACACCCATATACGAAACTATGAACTCAGGCTTCACATCATATTTTATACAAAAATTAGCTCAAAACGGATCACAAACCCGAATGTAAACATAGAACTAGAAAACTTTTAAAAGAAGACATAGGAGAAAGTCTTTCTCATCTATATTTTTTGTTTAATTATATATACATTGATAGTAATTTTGATATAACAAAATTATTATTTTGCAAATTTTATACAGAAAAAGAGCAAATATAAGAAACTTAAAAATCTCAAATGAAATGTTGAAGGGAGAGAAAAAAAAATCATAATATTAAAAAACTTTCAAATACACGCCAAGTGGCTTGGTATTTCTCTTCAGCTATACCTTAATATTGCTGCCCCTGGTTTTGAACTAAGAATGTTTGAATAAGAAACACACAAAAAAAGGCAATCTCCCTAGTTTTATTCATTAAATGCTTGTAAGACTGTTTCAGGAATAGTTCTTTCATCAAAACTGTAAAAAGACATTATTTCATAGGCAGGAGGGAAACATGCATATCCCTACCTTTCACAGTTGATATTGACAGTATGCTCCCCCCACCCGCCCCCATGGAGGCTTGAGTTTTTTTTTTAAAGAAAAAAAGTCATACACGTAAAATGATTTTTCATTTCTTAGAATCTCACATTCTAAATTTTTAGAAGAGTAGCAATAATGTTTCACAAAGTTTTACCCAAGGTCTATTAATTTCAACTATTAATCTTTTTGTGTGCAGTGCTTTTGAACCTTAGCTACATAATGAAATCACCTAGAGAGCTTACGAAACAGTGTAGTCTGTGTCACATCCCCAGAGATTCCAATTAATTATTCTAGTAAATGACCTAGGAGTTACAATTTTTAGGAACTCCCCCAGTTATTCTAACATGAAGCCAAGGTTGAGAATTATTGTTACAACACCTGTTTTTTGACAGTATGCTTTTTAAGCCAAGTATAAAAAATAGAAGAGAGTGTTACAAAAATGGATCTCATTGCAAATAATGAAAATTAGACTATTTGAACTGGTTTGTGGCGTAAATGCTAGGATTCATGCGGTATCTCCAAATGCCCCAATGCATTGGTGGGAAAAAAACCTCAGGTATGTGTGCTTTTTTTTTTTTTTTTTTGTAATAGAAAATGTCATGTTTATTTAAAATATGAAGCATTAACTACAACCAGCAACATCAGTAACAAAAATTCCTTGTTAAAAACAAGTGAACTAAAAACCTTCCAAAATTGCATTTGATTCTTGAAAGTCTATTTTTAGTGAATACCAGCATGGCACTTCATTCACATCAAATAAAAGTCCGATAACATTTCTAACTGCCCACAAAACATGGACCCTTCCCCCAGGGATTCAATCTTATCACAACGTGTTTCAAAGAGCTCACTGGGAAGATTTATTTTATTTTATTTTATTTTATTTTATTTTATTTTATTTTATTTTTCAGTATAGTCAACACACAATGTTACATTCGTTTCAGGTGTACAGCTTAGTGATTTGACAATTTTATGCATTAAGCTATGTTCACCACAAGTGTGACTACCATGTCTCTGCCCTGTCACATCGCTATTACAATATCATTGACTGTATTACTTACTCTATGCTTTTCATCCCTGTGACTAACTCATTCCATAATTGGAAGACTGCATCTCCTTTTCCCCTTCACTCATTTGTCCAACCCCACCCTCCTTCCCTCTGGCAAATATCAGTTTGTTCTCTGTATTTATAGGTCTGATTCTGCTCTTCATTTGTTTATTCATTTATTTGTTTGTTTAGATTCCACTTATGAGTGGTATCATATGGTATTTGTCTTTCTCTGACTGACTTATTTCACTTAGCATAATACCCTCTAGGTTCATCCATATTGTCTCAAATGGCACAATCTCATCCTTTCTTATGGTTGCATAATACTTCCTTATCCTTATCCATTTGTCTATTGATGGACATTTAGGTTGTTTTCATATCTTGGCTATTGTAAATAATGCTGTAGTAAACATAGGGGTACCTATATCTTTTCAAATTAGTATTTGTGTTTCTGTGGGTAAATACCCAATAGTAGAATTATTGGGTCATATGGTATATTTATTTTTAATTCTTAGAGGAACCTCCATGCTGTTCTCCACAGTGGTTCTACCAAGTTACATTCTGACCAACAGGGCACAAGGGTTCCTTTTTTCCCACATCCTCGTCAACATTTGTTATTTCTTGTCATTTTTATTTTAGCCATTCTGACTGGTGTAAGGTAATATTTTATTGCACATGAAAAGATGCTCAACCTCACTAATCATCAGGGAAATGCAAATCAAAACCACAGTGAGATATCAAGTGTGCTTTTATGTTATCTGCTAACTAATTAACATGGTCACTTTCGCAAATCTGACTATATTTTATGTGCTTTGGATAAAGTGTCATGTATACAATATTTTTTTTCTTTCTCATATTTACATATCTATATCTTATATCCATCTACATCCATATCTATATATATCTATTGGTTAAAACTATACCAAAATGATAACATGATTCTATTCATATCGCTTTAGTCAGAATGCTATTTGATTAGCATACATAATGGATTGCAGTTGTTTTATAACTGCAATTGGAACACAATTTGATGAAAATTACTTGTCTTAAGTGCACAGGCAGGATATGGCATCTAGGAAGAAAGTTTAAGACTTAATGCAGTAATACTTGAGTTTTTGGATGAGGGCAACAAGTGAGTTCTCTAATAATGGTTATGAAATTATAAAATAACATTTACTCCCCCATGATTTAATAATTTATATTTATTTTTGAAGGCAAAACATATTGAATTGACCAAAAGATCGATAAATTCTGGCCTATACACTAAATAAAGTTCACAAATTTGAACAAAGGTGAAGAAAAGTAATTATATTCTCATGAGTCTATGATAACGATATAGGGAATTGAGAAATTGTGCTAAAGAAGTCATACTTAAATCATATCATTAATTGCATTTATTCTGGAAATGTCTGCAGGTACAACTCTAAACTTTTTTAGTCAAGATCATTAAAAGATATTCTAGTTTAAATGTCATTTTACCATATTGCTAAGTTTGAGTATGTCACATAACTACCTGGTAAAATGTTTGGTTTTAATTTCCAAAATGGGTGAAATAACGCTGCATTGGTCGTCATTGTCGGAGAAAAAAAATAACTGAATTCCTCTTCTGTTATAATTCAGAAAATGTGCTTTTAATATGAATATTATGCAAGAATACATTTCCATATTCCATTCATTACATACATTTATACAAATATGTCTACTAATTAGATAATATTACTCTTGCAAAACCAGGCGAGCATTCGTTTATTTCCAGTAATAGTTTTGGATTTCAAGTTAAGAAGTACATCAGATTCATTAAGGAAAATATGAGAGGTTTTGTGATCAGTTTTCATATTTATTTTTTTCTCAACTCTCATTTATTTTGTAGACTTTTTGGATGCAGATTGTTTACTATACATTGCTCTTTTAAATGACCAAGAAAGATAGTATCATCTTCATACAAAATGACTTTTAATCCATTAAAATGCTGTAACACAGTATAGTCATTATATTCATTGTACTATTAGAAAAGATAATTAGAAAAGAGTTTTGATTTTTCAGATCTTTTATGTTCTTACTTAATTCTTAAAATGCATTTTTATTTTCCCTCTCTTGGGCTTCTTTGTATACCTTTCTCTTCCAAGAACTTGCATTCTCTCTCCTTTTCCTCTCTCTCCTTGCTTTTCTCTCCATAGTGCCACCAAGGAGAAATTGCCACTATCCCAAGGAGGAAGTTTTATTCAGCTCAATTGTCTCAAAGTTTGATAAGAAGCTTTAATAAACTGTGCAGCAAAGTTAAAATTAAGTTGTTTAATTATCGCTGGTGTGTCTGTGCAGAGCCCCTGTAGGGTGGCTTTCGCAGAAGGACTGTTTTGGATGAAGTACCGTACAGGGTACTCTGAAATAGGATCCATTTGATATCTTGTCAATTAAAAGTTCCAGGTACTTTTACTCTTAATAAAATCAATATTGTTATGTTTCATATGAAGTGACTTATAACTCAACAGAACTTCCAACTTGTTTTCTCTATTTCCAAGGTTAGAAATTCAAAGTTGCTGTTGTGGGATCCTGGGTGGTGCTGAAATCAGCAACTCTAGAAGGCAGCTTGCATCATTTGACCTTCTCTGCTTTGTAGGATCTGCTCATTATCTGATGACTTTATTATTCATAGCTGTTATCGGTTGTA
This sequence comes from Halichoerus grypus, assembly GCF_964656455.1. Classification (NCBI taxonomy): domain Eukaryota; kingdom Metazoa; phylum Chordata; class Mammalia; order Carnivora; family Phocidae; genus Halichoerus; species Halichoerus grypus. Next base: position 143,724,269 of record NC_135714.1, on the reverse strand, counting down.
ATATGTGTGTTATTACAGTAAAAATGCTTAAGTATAAAATCTATGAAAAAGATATTTGTGGGGAATACTCTGTGGTGTATCTAGTGACGGACTCCATTGCCTTTGCAGTTTAGCATCCCCTGCTGTATTTTGCAGTTTGTAATTTCAGCCTGTGGGTTTAGTTGTTAATGAGATTGAATATGGCATCCTTAAACAACATAAAGAGCATATTTCATAGTTGCATTGTACCTGTTTCAGTAAAATTGACTAGATTCATTCTTCGTACTATTCCTATGTGTTTAGGCAAGGAGGAGATAACATTGTATTTCTTTGGATACATAGAAATTTCTAAGCGGATCATCCATTTTAAGCAGGATTTCAATCCATCAAGTAGATGAATCCCCTTTTACTTCCTCCTTTGCATCCTGAATTTTCAGACAGGCAGTGATTATTGGAAAAGCTTCATTGTATTTAACTAATGTACAAATGAACAAATACCATGTGTTGGTACTGATTTTGCCTTCTGAAGAACTATAGAAATATACTTCCTTGGCCATATAATAATCACACAAATATATGAAGGCATTTATTATATCTTCTTTTTTCCAAGACAAACATTTACTCTTAAAGATATACCTTCCATACATTGTATATTATGCATGGTCTTTTTTTTTTTTTTTTTGGCATTTTTAGTAGTTACGCAGTCATTGTTATCCTTTGTAAAATTTCTCTATAGAGAGAATATTTCTTTTTAAAGCAAAGCTATACAAATACTCAGGGTTTAGAATAGAATATATAGTAAGTACAGAAAAGCACAGAGAAGAAAAAATATTGCCTATGATTTCATCATCCTGTGATAACCATGATTATTTGTATTGACACTTAAAGTTATCATTTTTAAAAATTTCATACAGGGATGCCTGGGTGGCTCAATCGGTTAAGTGTCTGCCTTCGGCTCAGGTCATGATCCCAGGGTCCTGGGATCAAGCCCCACATCAGGCTCCCTGCTAAGCAGAAGCCTGCTTCTCCCTCTCCCTCTGCAGCTCCCCCTGCTTGTGCTCTCTCTCTCTCTGTCAAATAAATAAATAAAATCTTAAAAAAAAAAATACATACTATAATTGGTTGGGTTCCCAGGAAGCAGACTCAGAGATTTGAAAGTGGGAAGTTTATTGGGTAGTGTTTTTAGTAACATCACCTGTCAGGGATGAAGGAAGCACGGCTGGGCGGAGAGGGAAGCTGACCTGGAATGAACTTGCAACAGAAGCCTCAGTCAATAGTTTGAGGAACTGTGGAGCTAAATGGCCCTTAAGGATTAAGCCACGTGAGGCAAGGGGGCCAAGACTTTGCTCCGGTGCATTGATTGGTTTTTGAATATGGACTGGCTCTAGGGATGGGATGTAACAGCCAGTTAGGCAGCTGCCTTGCATGGAAAGCAGCGTCTGCAGAGGGACTGACCTGTGGCCATCTTCAGCTAACACCTCGCAGCTGGGTAATCAGGGCCTGTGTCCTGAAGAGGCACGTAGGCAGCCGCACCAACTACACGTGCCCACAAAAATATTTAGCATTTTGAGGATCATAATTCATACTCTTCTTTGAAATTTTGTAAACCTAAAATTGATTTCTGTGATCGTATGTCTTTACAATTTCAGGCCACAGTAGATCTCATGCTGCCCTCGTATAACTTGAATGCATTTTGAGCTTTTATGATCTGTGTTTCTGAAGATTCTGTACAAGTAATGATTATTTCATGTATTCAAAAATCTACCTAAGGGCAACACAATACGAATTATGAGATCTTCTCCATAAAAAGTGAAGGATGTTTTTAGCTACTACCTAATGTGTTTTTCTGGGCCTTCTTAAATTAAGACGCAAGTTTTAGGGCTATATTTTATAGTCCTGATCAAATAGGATTGAAATCTATTACTTTTGATCCAACTTACTACATTAGAGTCATTAATTGATTGAGTTCAATTTTGTAACCTAAGTATGTGGCTGTCCAAAGTCTGTACTTGAATGGGCTGCAATCTTGGCTGTGAGATTTAAAGTGTGGTTCTTGGAGATTGAGCTGGGCAAAGGTAGGGTCAGTCAATGAGATGCAAGGCATGGACCCATAAGAGATCTAAAAGAAGGCCCAATTTATTTATTTCTGATTTATAGAGAAAAATACAAATAAAAACAATCACAAAAAATACCGTCTTCCTTAATTATTGGCTTTATTATGTAAATATTATATGCAAGGTCCTAATAGTAGATATATTCTGCCGTTGTATCAACTAAATGCAAATTTTGGTACTTCTGCATCTATTTGGAAATTTGGTCATCTTAGAGATGGGTGTGAACTGATTTGCTTAGAAACATCCATGAATACTCACTTTTTTAAGAAGCTGTAAGGTGCAACGAGGTGTGAGTTTATTGTTTTCTCCAGAAACTTTTGAGACATCTTCTATAACCAAATTACCAGACAGGACTATCACTTAGCAGGGTCCCAAGCCATTTCAGGGACTCTAGTTTGGTTTTGGGGATTTTGACAGGGATTGCCACAGAAATATATTTTTTTGTTATGTTTTTTAATGCTAAGTAATGAGGAGTTCAAATTGCATTAATAAAGACCCAGTGGATCTCATCTTAGCCTCATTTTGATATTTTCAAGAACAAAATATATTTTTCTAGATAGTTGGCTATAAATATTCATGATCTGATTCCAGTTATATTAGAGGGAATTTGGAAAAGCCATCCACATAGATTTTCAAAAATGTATAATGTAAAATAAAATAAGCAAAACACAAATGACTATAAGACATATTCTTTATTGAGACAGCCTGTATCAGCAACTTAGTGAAAGAGTTGCCAAGAGCCCTGCAAAGCCACTCAAAGATCTTCCTGCTGGCTGAGAAAGCCAGGTGTTAGCATTAGACTCCGGACTTCCGCAGTTTGCATCAGCCCTTTGTGGATGGTAATGGGAGAGCAATGTTTGTTTTAAGGATCAGGATGCTTCTTTGCAAAGGCCCTAAATGGGGGCTCACCTCATTTAGCATGCTTATATCTCAAGCATATCATTGAAACATAACATATAATTAGGTGAACTTCGGAATGGAAATAGTCAATTTGTGAATGAAAACTTATGTTCATCCTCTTTCTTAATTATTTTACTTCTATATAAATGACTTATAAAAATGTATTGCCACTTTGGTTTGTTGCTTTTTTTTTCTGATTACAAGCAATTAAGACATTAGAATACAACCTTCAAATGATTTTAAAGAGATTTAACTTTCAAGTGTTTATATAGAAATATAAAATTAATGAACTATAGATTTCTCACACTTCAATTCCCCAAAATTTTTTTTCACTTTCTTTGTAAGTTCACTTACCTTATGAGTAGTAGTGGAAGATTTTGCGTATCATAAATTAAGGTATGTAACTTTAAATTACATTCTAAATTTTAAAACCGTTAGGTCTGTTTTGCCTTTAGTATCATTTTTAACAGCCCTGAGTATATTCCTAGATCTGTGATGTTGAAATCAATGAATTTATAAAGTTGGACACAATTCTACCCTTCAGATGGATTTGTAACTTAATTCTACCCTTCTTAATGGTAAATTGGCAGTATGCATGAAAGCCTTAAAAAAATGTGTCTAACATTTCATCCTAAGGTTCAAGGCTCCAGACTGGATGAATCATCATGGTTGTACAGTGAGCTTCCCCAACCGTAGCAGACATACCTTAGGGTAACCGCTAACGAGTCACACCCTTGTATAATCCCCTCCCCGTGAGTGGAGGTGGACACTGACGTGCTCTGGCTAATAATATTTGGAAAAGGTGGTAGAATGTCACTCCTGGGAGTAGGGTACATTTTGTGGCAGCAGTGATTAGTCACTCTTGTGATTACCTTACATCATATGAGACTCCATCTTAGCTGACTGTAGGGGGAATTTTACCCACCTTGAGGAAGTAAGATGCCAGGTTGTGAGAGGGCCTCTGAGTATCACTGCAGATCATGCCGACAGCCAGTGAATAAGCAATGACTTCCCCAGTCCCACAATAGCAAGGCACTGAATTCTGCCAGCCACCATTTAAGCTTGGAAGAGGATCCTGAACACCAGAAAGGATGCAGCTGGCTGATACCATGATCAGAGCGTTTTGAAACCCTGACTTGAGGACCCAACTAAACTGTGCCCAGACTTCTAACACGTGGATACTATAGGATTAATAAATGCTTATTGTTTTAACCTGCTAAGCTGGTGGGTAATGTATTATACAGTAATAGATAACTAATATACCAAAGAAATTAATTATAGCAGTTTTATACAGTTCAAAAAGAAAAGAAACAAAACAAGGAACTGAAAAAATAATAGCATATATTCTAGTATCTATCCATATATTAGAGTGCTCAGCTATTAAAGAAATGATATTGTAGTTTGGTGTATTTTTAATTGATTAAAAAGAGGCTGCAAACAGTATGACATAATTTTTTTCTTAGGCAAAAATAGTAGATACACATACATTAAAAATGATAGAATATACAGTAATGTGGAGAATAGGTTTATGGTCATTTAAAATTCCATTTAGCTTATGAATATTTTTATTTTTATTTATTTTTTTAAAAGATTTTACTTATTTATTTGTCAGAGAGATAAAGAGAACACAAGCAGGGGGAGTGGCAGGCAGAGGCAGAGGCAGAAGCAGGCTTCCTGCTTGGGGAAGAATGATGCGATGCGGGGTTTGATCCCAGGACCCTGGGATCATGACCTGACTGAAGGCAGACACTTAACCAACTGAGCCACCCAGGAACCTCTAGCTTATGAATATTTTAAACATTTATATAATAATAAGATTGCCATTTGGGTAAATTCTTGAGAATGGGTTTACTGGATCATATGGTAAGTATATTATTAACTATGTAAGAAACTGGCTAACCATTTCCAGAGCAGCTTTGGTATGTTGTGCTTTAATTTTCACCTAGTTCAATATATTTTTTTTTAATTTCCCTTATGATTTTCTTTTTAAATCATGTGTAAGTGGAACATGGACAATTAGACATGCATTATTCATCTTTGAATATTTGGGGATATTTTCTATATGTCTTTCTGTTACTGATTTCTAATTTAATCTGTTTATGTTCAGAGAAAATATTTTGTATGATTTCAATTGTCTTAAAGTTATTGAAACACATTTTATAGGTCTAGGATATGGTATATCTTGGTAAATCTCTTTGCACTGGAAAACTAAATATATCTTGCTATTTTGGGGTGGAATTTTCTAATAATATGCTAAAGTGATTGATAGTGTTTCAGCCCATGACCCAGAGCAGTCTTTTTTCCGTGCCTCACCCTTGCATGGCAACCCAAAGCTACCTTATATTTGTACAGTATCTAAGGTGAAATAAAATGTGTTGCGTGGCCCTGCTAAGAGTCATCTGTGTCATCTCCATGTAGGAACCAAGGTGCAAGTAGGTTTCTTGTCCCTGTATCAATGGCAAATGAGTTTTTCCTACTGTCAGTTTAAGGTGGGTAGGCTGGTTTCTTTCTCCCCTTCCAAAGACATCAGTTCTTAGTCTGGTGTCAGGTCAGGGACTGGTTGGAGGGAGTGGAATTCCCAGCCTTCCCTTCAGTAGGGGTCATCTCATGTCCTTGTTCAGAAAGAATATGATCTGACACAGAACCATGTTTCATAGTCCCTTCCAGCAGCAGAAAGCTCTTTCCTTGTATGAGCACAGGATATAGAGCATGGGCAATCATCGTGGCAGGTCCCTAGTGGTAGTCAGTCCACACCTTGTAGTCATGCAGAATCTGGAGCTCACATGTGCTTCCCTGGGTGTTCTTCCTTCATCATCAAATTTTGTCGGCCTTTCATGAAGCATCAGTCAAGGGCTCTCTTAGGACTCCCTCTGCTCCCTCAGTCTCTTTTGTGTGCAGTCAGTGAGGTCCTGGGGAAAGAGCTGGTGAGTAGATATGGAATCATCTTGTTTCTGGGACTCTTACTGGTTTGAAACATGCTCATCTACACTCAATCATTCAAAGTTTGTTAGAATTTATGTTGTCTTCTTTTTACCCACTTTTATGCTAGCTTCTCTTCTTTCCATGCTGTCAAAGGTAAAACTGACAAAGTATCTTGTCTTTCCCTGAAGAGGCTTATTATTATGGAATACAGTTCTCCTGGTTGCCTTACAATCTCAGAACTCTCTGATGGATTAAAGTGTTTGATTTTATAGATTATATGTCTTATTATTATGGCAGTGACAGTGTTCCCTTGTGGCTTTCTACATTCTAAGCTGTAGTGAAAATTTATCTCATTTGTCAAAGATTGTCTGATACAAGGAAAAATGGATCTGCCTCCTTTATTATGGCTGCAGAGTACTCCATCATTTGGATATACCATCAGCTCTTTAATCAGTGAAATGTTACTAGACGTTATAGGTGTTTTTCAGATCTTTCTTTTTTGTTATAAACAATGCTGTGATTAATTGTTTTATGCATTCTTTAATACTTTTATTGAACAGTAAGATACTATGTACTATTGAACAGTAAGATACTATGTATTAATTTTTCATTTCATTTCATTTCAAATCTCTTGATTGTGAACTTCCATCTTTATATATATTATTCTGATCAATAAAAAGTACATCCCTTTTTATCAAATGATCAATCAAATGAAATGGGCATGAGTTTTATATAATGCTGCTTTGTGAACATTTCCATGCATCACTCTGATATATTAATTACTTACATGAATATCACAATACCGTAATGAGAACATTACATTTAATTCCACTCTATATTTCTGAGTAGTTTTATAGAGGATTGCTTGAATGAAAATAACAACCATAACTAAATGATTATTTTATAAAACAAAAGTCACTCTTTTTTTCTTTTGTAATTTTTTTTCTTTTTTCTTTTTTTTTTTTAAGAATTTATTTATTTATTTAATTGACAGAGAGAGATAAAAAGAGAGGGAACACAAGCAGGGGAAGTGGGAGAGGGAGAAGCAGGTTTCCCGCCGAGCAGGGAGCCCAATGCGGGGCTCGATCCCAGGACCCTGGGATCATGACTTGAGACAAAGGCAGTCACTTAACCAACTGAGCCACTCAGGCACCCCTAATTCTTCTTTTTTAAGATTTTATTTATTTATTTGGGAGAGAGAGGGAGAGAGAGCACGAAAGAACAAAAGCAAGGGGGAGGGGCGGAGAGAGGGAGAAGCAGGCTCCCCACTGAGCAAGGAGCCCAATGCAGGGCTCCTTCCCAGGACCCTGAGACCAAGACCTGAGCAGAAGGCTGATGCTTAACTGACTGAGCCATCCAGGCATCCCGACAAATTCTTGATTTATTTTCATATCAGCTAAATTTCCTACCTAGCATCACCAGGAGAAACAGACAGAGCCTTATATTAGAATTTAGGGTTATATATATATATTTTTAAAGATTTTATTTATTTATTTGAGAGAGAGAATGAGAGAGAGAGAGCGCACATGAGAGGGGGGAGGGTCAGAGGGAGAAGCAGACAGCCCGATGCAGGACTCGATCCTGGGACTCCAGGATCATGACCTGAGCGGAAGGCAGCCGCTTAACCAGCTGAGCCACCTAGGCACCCTAGAATTTAGGGATATTCAACGACCAGCCCAGTTCCGTTTCCTCACCTTTTCCTAACACAACTTCTTTTGTACCAAGAATCCTGTTTTCCTTAATTAAAAATGAAAGTTATCTGTAATTCTTGGAGAATTATTGAATGTTCTGAAAATCCCACATGGATAAATATTTTCATCCCTGTGGGAAGAACTGAGAAAACATTCCTTCCTTGGAAACTTTTTTTCCCAGGATTTATTTATTTATTTGAGAGAGAGAGAGAGCAGACACAGTGGGTGTGAGGGGCAGAGTGAGAAGGAGAGAATCTCAAGCGGACTCCCCGCTGAGCGTAGAGCCTGATTTGAAGCTCGATCTCAAGATCCTGAGATCATGACCTGAACTTAAATCAAGAGTCTGACGCTTAACTGACTGAGCCATGTATGTGCCCCTTCCTTAGAAACTTTTAAAAACATATTTAAAAAAACCCCAGCATCATAGATAGTACACATGCACAACACTTAGGGGATACCCACTTGGCCAAATAGACCAACCAACTCAAATGTTATGAACAGTGGAGTGGAGGAGCAAGTGACTATATAGAAACTTTACTGAACTGTTTATTTGCATGATGAATATTCATTTTTATTGTTCTAAAACGTATGGAAATCCTGGAAAACCTTGGAATTACCTTTGCAAATAAGCATAAATGTTCGATCTATACATATCTAGCTTAACTCTGTGCTGGGTTCCAGGTTTTCGTACAATTTGGAAATAAAACCTAATACACTTGAAACATTAATATGAAAATAATTTCAAGGACTATATATATGCATATATTTGTATTTATTACATATATATGTGTTAAATACATATGTATGTATTTAAATATTTGGGTCACAGGGACTAAGTTTAGGCTGGAATGGAAAGAGACTATGAATAAGTGTGAATGAAAAAATGGAATATTTAAGGTGTTAGTTTATGGAAAATGTGAACACATTAGTTTCATGATTAGGGAAGTAATATCATGAGAAAAGCGTTTAAGAAAGAGCAGTCTGAAAATCAATAGTTGCTGATAAAAAAGGAGCAAGAACAAAATGAGGGAGGCCATCTGGCAAATTGTTGTTGGGTAAAAATAAATCCTGGAACCTTAAAGTTTCTTTCTAGAAAGAAATGGCAAAGCTTTGTGCCATTGAGTATAGAAGGTGAAACAGCAGTTGGAGCATGGTGTCCTAGATGAATGGTAAGGTCACCATTATAACTGAGGTGTCATATCATGAATGTTTTAGGGGAATGAGATGATCTCTGCAACTCTGTGAACTGCATTTTTTTGTAACCTATTTTATAATTGTATATTTTATATCCTACAACTGGAGTACTATCTTGAATGGAAATTTGTTTTAAATATGAACAACTATTAATGAAACATGAAAAATGTAAAGCTGGAATATCTATTTTAAACCTAAAATAAACATTTGAATTTTTTATATTTATATCTTATTTTTGTTTTGCATTTATGTTTTCATAGGAACATAAGTTGAGTTGTAATATCCAAGTCTAAAATTTTTTTTTTTTTAAAGATTTTATTTGTTTATTTGAGAGAGAGAGAATGAGAGAGAGCACATGAGAGGGGGGAGGGTCAGAGGGAGAAGCAGACTCCCTGCCGAGCAGGGAGCCCGATGCGGGACTCAATCCAGGGACTCCAGGATCGTGACCTGAGCCGAAGGCAGTCGCTTAACCAACTGAGCCACCCAGGCGCCCTCCAAGTCTAAAATTTATAATTAATTGTTTCATGTGATTTTTATTTTACTGAAGGATGCTTATCTTAAAGAGAAGTTCTATATGCTATGGGAGTTTTCTAAATTATTCTTCCATATTTTTTCCTTTTTCCAATATCAATATCATATATTTTTATATTTTTAAAGAACTATTGTAAGATAAATCTGAGCAAATGGGAGGAGTGTGGGGTATATGTTATTTTTGAGGATGTATATATGTAATTTGGAAATAGTAAAAATCATTTAGCTGTCCCTTTACTCTAATTAATACAGTAGTGTTGGTTAGTGTATAGGCATCCAAATCTGGGAGAAAGGTGAGGGAAAGGAAAGATATGACATTTTCATTTTTAAAAAAATTTTTTAAAGATTTATTTTTTAATTTATTTAATTGAGAGAGGGAGGGAGTAAGGGAGAGAGCAGGAAGGGCAGGGGAGGCAGAGGGAGAAGCAGACTCCCCGCTGAGCAGGGAGCCCAATGGATGCAGAGCTCCATCCCAGGATTCTGGGATCATGACTTGAGCTGAAGGCAGATGTTTAACTGACTGAGCCACCCAGGCACCCCAATATTTTCATTATTATTTGAAAAAGGATTTTATTTAAAAAAGTTAATGGATAAAAGCACTATTTTAAAATGATTGATTTTCCAAAAGCTGAACTCAGTATTAGCTAAATGTATTTAGATTTATCCTCAATCACCACTAAAAGTTTTTTCCTACACTAAGTGTTGTCAGGATCTAAATTCCAATTTGTGTGAAGGGGCAGCTGTTACAATGGAGGACTGCCCCTTCCACACTACTGGTTTAAGCTGAAATATGGAGGGCTTCAATTTATCCTGGTTTTTCATGTTTTCTGTTATAGGTGCGACTTCACTGAATACTGTATTTTTTTAATCAGCCCAATTATTAGTAGGAGCAGGACCCACACAACAGATGGCATTTACACAGGGAATCTTGACTCATGGCCATGGCAGAGCTCTGAATAATTTAGAGTTGGTTCAGTGGTGGAAAAAGAGATGGGGAGGGGGGAAGGGCGGAGAAAGGGAACGTGAATTAAGGGAGAGGGCTGGAGAGAAAGAGCCACTGTTGTCACATGTCTGGGTCGAGGTGAGGCACCTGTTTCCAGGAGTATGAGTGCTCTTGGAAGCCTGGATGAGATGGCTGATTCATTTATCAAGTGTCGAGGATGTTACAGTAAAAAATGAATGTGTGATATACTTGTCAGCTGAGTTTAGCCAGTCTATTAATATTTGATTAAAAGTGTTTTCCATTCTTCCGCCAACATTTCATGTCCTGATGAAAGTCCAATGCCTTAAGAAGGTTCTTAAGATTGCTGTGCATTTCCAAGAACCTAACATTGTCATGACCACTGCTGCATTTTAGTCTCTGCTTTCTGCTGAATTCATTTAACATATTCACCTAGAGAGAGAACCTAGACCTTTGATTTCTAAGGTGCCACAATGCATAAAGCAAACAAAATACCACTCACACACGGTTGGTGAATGTAGCGAACTTGTTGATAATATGGAGGGTTTGTATAACACAGGTTCAAACAATTTAAAATTGAGTGTCAGACATCCCTGTTTTAAAAATAACTTCTATTTCCTTTTCTGCCGAACAAGTGTCCAGACTCAACTCTGTCCCTTCAACACCAGATTGCCATGTATTCCATATATAAAGGATGTTAACGATAGATTTTATTTTTTCCCTAGAAAAACTAAAATAACGAATTCTCTCAGCTTCCAAATGAAGAAAATTTTCAGGATTTTTTTCAAATCAGACTGTTCTCTTCCTAGGATGAAATCTGGTGACATCTGTTTTATCCCCCCCCCTTTTTTTTAGAATTGTGAATTGTGATATAATGGCTAAGAGAGTCAGTCAGCCTGGTATATTATTCAGGTCTTGGTTTGGCAATGCTAATACTCCTTTGTCTAATCTGTAAAATGGAGATAATAGGAAAATCCGTTTTATAGGGTGGTTATGAGGCTTACATGAGTTAATTCTGGTAACATACCTACAGTGGTGTGTGTTTGGTGTGAATGCTCAGTAAAAATGACCTGTTCCTAAATCCTGCATGAATGTAGTTTTGGCTGGATACTGAAGAATGTCAGTTATGATAGGAGGGAATGCTACACAGTGAGTTAGGAACATTTGAAACACAGATAACCGATGTTCATGCTGTTGGCCTTCTGACTTCTGTGAGTTGAAATATGCCACCTAAAACTGAATTGGCTATTTCCAGATTAAGTCTAGTGATATATTCTCTGTCAGACTAAAGGAATAGCTAATGTCCAGATATATGTATGATGATTCTTTCAAGAACATAGGCATATGAGTGAAAGGGCATTAATTTCCAAGTCCCTCCAAATTGAAGTCTCTCTTTAAGAGATATGTTCAATGTGCACATAAAAAGGCTAATCTTTTTCAGTGTATATATTTTTAACAAGAACAAATTAGAATTTAAGCAAATTACCTTCACAACCCTTTTGATTTATATCAACCATCTTGGTAACTCATGAACCATTTGGGCTGCAAATAAATGATCCTGGTATGATATTCAAAGAGGTTTTTCAATCAGTGTTTTATGACAAACTCTAATAAAAGTTTCTATGTCTAGATATTTCTTCTATATCTTTTTTTTTTAATGGGCCCTGAGGGTAATATTAGGTTGATTCTGGTTAGCTTTTTTGGCTGAAGACTATTTGCTGGCACTATTCTCATAGGTTTTTAGATAATCTCTTATTTACAGTCTGGTAAATTGTATGCTTCTCTTCATTACATTTTTCAAAGGATAACTTTTATTATTCCGAGAATTCATTTCTTTTAGGCAAACTATAGTTTTATATGGCTATTATATGCTAAAATTCTTTGTGGAATAATAAAATCCTAACATCAATGAATATTACAAGTCTTCTATTCTCTTTCTTCCTATTTTGTTTTGTTCAGACTCCTTTACCACAAAAGCACTTCAGTATCACATTTTATTCATAGTTTATAAGAAGATAATTCATTAGAACTTCTTGCTATGCATTATGTTTTTTTAAAAAAAGTATCATTTTTTCATGCTGAGTGTTTTGACCTAAATTTTCCCTGGAAATCATTTCATATTTTCATACTTTGTTGAACTTTTTTTCTGACTTATCATGAAGAAATCTCTTTTAAGAAGTTTAAAGGGATATTTTGGGAAGAAGATTATTTTGGCTAGCTCTTGATGTATAACAAACTATCTCAAAACTCAGGGCTTAAAACAATGATCACTTATTCTTCAAATGTCTGTGGCTTAGCTGGGCTGGGCTCAGCTCAACTGAACACTTTCTTCAGGCTATTGTGGCTGGGAGACTCTTCTTGTCACTGTAATTCTGTGGGCTGGTTGGAGTTGCTCTGTTCCATATACTTTATTTTTTCTTGGACCCCGAGAACAGCCAAGGCCAGCTTTAATCATTGCGATGACCAAGAAACAAAAGGACAATCAGAAACCTGCACAGCTTCATTGATTCTATGCTCAGAACAGGCAAACTATCACTTTCGCTTCATGCTATTTGTCAAATCAAGTCACATGACAAAGCCTGAAGTTAAGGGATGGGCATCTCCTTTTGTCAATTATAAAGCCACAAAAAGGATGTGGATACAAGAACATGTGGACAATTGAGATCAATGACACAATCTACCAAAAAATAAGTAAGAAAGGAAACAAGAACTTTGTTTTATGGGTCCTTGTCAGGTGTACTTTTCATATTTGTAGCTTTTCACCAATCACTTCTGACTTCTTTCAAATATCCTTGAACATGAGCATGAAGAGTAGCTCTTTTTTTTTCTCCCTATATTTTGGCTGCAGAGAACTCCTCCTGACATTCTTTTGCTCATACATAAATGTGAGAGGATTGGGTGGGGCCATGTGGGGATAGTGTTAGTTCTGGCCTCACATTATTATGCTTAAATGTGCATAATTCCTATTCTGCTGGAAAAGTGGCAGATATTATAGTCTGTGGTTGTATTTTGAGGCTTAGGAAACTAATCATGGATTCAAACTTGATAACTAAGGAGAATATAACTAAGGAAGACTGTGCAATGTATTCTCTAATAATTTGTTAAAGACACAAATTTCTAGAACTCTGTGATTGTAACTCTGCACAGTAAGTTATTTAGGAAGTCATGAAAGGATAGGCTAAATCAAGTAGATTAACAATTATGAAGTTCTAATTTTTTGCCATTTTAAAATATATCCAATAGATCTTTATTGAGCATCTGATACACATGTCCTGGGGATACCATGGTGGACATAATAAACAGTAACAGGACCTCACGGTACTTACATTCTAGTGGGGGAAGACAAATATAAGCAAAAATGAATTTAACTTGGGTGATTATTGCAATGAAAAAAATAAAAGACGAAGTTACCGAAAGGAAGAAGGCATGCCGTATTGTATTGTAGCTTCTGAGTATAGCTTAGAAAAAAAAGGAGCAAAGGAGCCATATGTATATTTCATTGAATAGCTTTTTAGTTAGAAGGCAAAAGCAAGTGAAAAAGCACTTAGTTGGGAGTATGGGAATTTGAATTACTCCAAGGAGGTCTTGTGGCTGGAATGAAGGAAGCAGAAGAAGAAATTGAAGGAGATAAAGTCAGAGAGATATTAAGGAGCTAGATCAGAATATAACCTTATAGCCAAGGCAAGCATTTTGGATCCCATTATCTTGGAGAGATGGGAAGCTCTTGGAAGATTTTAAATGGAAGAATCATTTGATCGAATTGTTTGCAAAACAGACTAAAGAGTAGAAGCTTGGAGTCAAGCTAGAAAATTCTACTAATGGTCTTACAGATGGTATCTTTGTATCAACAGAGATCGTGAGAAATGGTCAGACTTGGAATATATTTTGGCAGAGGAGTCACAGGATTTGCTGACAGATTTGATGTAAGCCTGGGAAGAAAGGAACCAGAATGACTCACGGCTTTTTGTCCCATGCATTTAAAAAAATGGAAGCTGCCTTTTAAAAAAGATGGGGAAGTTGCTGCAGGAACAGGCTTCCAGGGAAGGTCAAGTTTTATGTTGTGCATGTTAAGTCTAAGATTTCTTATAGGCATCCAAATGTGTCAGCAGGCATTTAGGTACAACTACTCATCTGGAGTAAATAGGACAAATATATAAATTTATATAGTCCTAAGTTCATATTTAAAGAAATACATCTAGTTGAGGCCACTTTTAGTGAATGAAAATACTGTGCATCAGTGCATGATGGATTGGTCCTTTTCAACATGATCCAAATTATAGTAAAAATTTAAATGACAGCAGAATAATTTTAATTTAAGTTAGACAATTTGTACATATGGTTGAAAATTTATCTGTAGCACATGCTTTTAAAACCAAAATATCTTCTCTTATATGGATGTTCTCAAAATGTTAAGCCATGTCTTCCTCAATTCAATTTGAAATGTATTAAATACCTGGATTGTTGGGCTCGTAGTCATATTCTTAACTATTTTTCCTATAGCTATTGAATATAAAAAAAATCACTAACCAGGTTATTGATCTTTAAAATATAAATGCTGAAATGTCAAGATGCCCCATTATTCCATGCATAAAAATGAGACCTTGACATATAGGCAGCAATAATTCTTGCTTAATAGAACCTACTTCCATATTATAGGAACACAATCTCAAGGTTCCCTTTATTTTATGCTTTCTCCTCACGGATAATAATTCTTGAGGCCCTGATTGTGGCTTGATACTAACTCTAGGCTACTGTTCATACACATATCCCATGGTCCTGTCTGGCCACTACAGCGTCTACTTTTGTGGGCATTCCTTAATGTTCAGCCGCTCCTACCGTCAGCAAGTACAACCTGGAACCGGAACACCCTCAGTTCTGCTCCTCGGTCTTAATCGCAGATGCTTAGTTTATTTTGCAAGGTTGGATGAAGTATATTCCTTTCTTCTCTGAATGCTTCCCACTCAGAAGCATCCCAGCTCAGTGTATTTTAGACCCTGAGTGGTTACTATTTTTTCCTATCTTCTCTTCTTTTCTCTCTAAGATGCTCCTAAGGAAGGCTATGTTGAGGTGAAACAACTATGTGGCAGTTTTACTCAGAAGCCCCATCCTACTGTAATTGGGTCCCACTGGTCAACTTAATCGCTCTGTGTGGGGTGGGATCACTCCCAGGAAATCCGTGTTCCCTTCTTGTAATATATCTTCCTTTGGAGCATTAACTCCTCTCCCCTCTCTTCACCCCATGCCAATTTTATGAGCCATTGTGTGAGTTATTTAATTATTTCCATGATATTCTGAGTGTCTTTCCAAGAAATCTTGCCAGCTTCCATGTAAATCAGTAGATGCAAATAAATTTTAAAAGAAGGTAAAATATGTCTCTTAAGTTCTCGTGACAGACATATTGAAAATTTGGTTCTGGCACAGCGAGGACACCCGCCTCTTGCATATTGTGAATGAAAAGATCTCGGCTACTACAGTGTACTATCGTTCTGATATGCACATAACAAAATGTGTAATGTCCATTTCTTTCTAAGGTTAAAAGTACATTAAGTGAAATCAATACAGATTAACATGGCTGTTCATTAAATTTTTTTATTAAGATTATAAGAAATCCATGCATAATAAATTAGATAAAGAAAATAGAACAGTCATGAATGAAAAAAAGTTATTTGATTATAAAAAAATATTTCCTCTGGGAAATCATTTTAACAACTCAAAGAGGTTTCTGGGATCAAAATTGCCCAGGGACAGAATGGAAAGTAGATTTATATTTGTGTGCCTGCTCTGATAAATTTTTAGAGCCTGCCTCTGATGTTATTTTGAGCATTGCAAACTGGGTACAAGCTCTGCAGCAGAGTCGAGGCACATTGGCTGTAGCTAGCATGAGCGTGGCAGAGTGGAAGCTCCATCCTATGCATTTTCCACTTTGGCCCGTAGGGAAGAAAATGAGGAAAATGAATTTCAGTAACAAAGAATGGACTCATAATATCTAATCAGGGCCTATCATCAGCATAAGTGCTGGGACCCTATGCTCCTTGTGTTCCTTTTTTCAGAATTTCAGGGAGTTTAATAAGCTGTCCTATACAAATACCGGAAGTATAAATCAGTCATTTAAAAACATCTCACTCATGTAATCTCTAAAATAAGTAACTGAACAATAAGTAACTAGTCACAAAACTTTTAAATTGTCATTGAAATTTTTTAAATCAATTATAATTAAATAAGACATAATTTAAAACATATTATTAAGATTAATACTTAAAAATAAAACTCAACTTTATAGAAAATTTTAACATTTGGAGAATTTTCTATTGGACTGAATAATATAACAACTAGTAAAATAACAACTATATCAACCATTCTGTGTTGATTCAAAGAGGAACATATATTACTAACGTGTTCCAATAGCTATTAATATTTAAAGTAAGAAAGGATTTGGAACTGAGACTGTCAATGAGATGTATGGGAGTGTTTGGTGACTTGATTAAAAGTAATTTCAGGGGCACCTGGGTGGCTCAGTCGGTTAAGCCTCTGACTACTGATTTCAGCTCAGGTCATGATCTCAGGGTCATGAGATCGAGTCCCAAGTGGGGCTCTGTGCTCAGTGGGGAGTCTGCTTGGGATTCTTTCTCTTCCTCTCCCCACTTGTTTTCCCTTTCTAAAAATAAATAAATAGCTCTTTAAAAAAGAGTAATTTCATTGATGACAATATTTTGAATTGTCCTTTTGACTTCTATTTAGGTTTTCTCTATCTTGAGGCAATGTTCAATCTATAGTAAGACTCTAGATAAATGAAAATTGTTTAAATAGAAGAATATTATTGTTTCAATGGCAGAATGGTCAATGTGAATGTTGTGGTGTGAACCCCTCATCACAGATACTAGCTCAGGTAGAATCGCCTTGGAAATAGAAGTTTAAAGATGTGGAAATCGATTTCTGTAAAAACATCCATGGCATTAGACCTCTTGGTAAATTTTTGTGGTGAGCTCTGGGCTGGGACACTAGCAGGAGAGCCTCTACCACAGGTGTGGGTGGCTGCTAATTATAGCACAGTGGCTCAAGGCTTGGAACCTGGATCTCAGTTGCTTGGGTTCAAACCCCTGCCTTGCACTTAACAACTGTATGACCTTTGGTGAGTTGCTGAAACTTCTGTGCCTCTGTTTCTTCCTCTGTAGTATGAAGATTAAGAAATAGAAAAGCGTTCTTGATATTTGGGATCCTAATTTTAGGCCTTGGTGTTTTCCTATTGAAAATAAAGAAAAAAATCTCACAGAACACCAACATAGTCATTCTATGACCGTACCGAGGTAAGGCAAAACAAGAGGTTGATTATTTTGTCCAAGGGCATACAAAAGATGCAGTCACCTTGTAAAACACAAAACACCTGCTGAAATGAGTGACTGCTACTTCATTAGCCTCATTGTAGTCTGTTCTCCTTCTAAAAAAGCTTCTTAATATACCCAATAATAGAATGATCCCTGCTTGCTGACAGCACCCAAAAGTGAACCATTGGTTCTGGAACCCTCTTCTAAAATCCCCTCACCAAAGCCCAAATCCTAAAATCAGTCTGTCACTCTTTGAGGTATGCCATGGATCTCCATGGGTCTCACTTCCTGCAAGAAGAATTAAACCAAACTTGTATAACTACAGGTGCTTCCTCTTGTAGTCTTTGACAAGAGAATGAGGGTTGGTTCCATCTGAGGGCTGTGAGGGGAGGATTTGCTTCAGTTTTTTCTCCTTGGCTTGTAGATGTCTATCTCCTCACCTGGTCTTCACATGGTCTTCCCTCTGTGTTTCTGCGTCCAAATTTCCCCTTTTTATGAGGATACCTATCAGATTGGTTTGAGGTCCACCTTCATGACCTCAATTTAACCTGATCACTTCTGTAAAAATCTTAACTTCAAATAAGTTCACACTATGTGGTACTGGGGGTTAGGATTTCAACATACGAGTTTTTTGGGGGGCAAACAATTCATAACAATTATTATATGCATTTATTTTATTCTTTAAAGTTTATTTATTTATTATTATTTTTTTTAGTAATCTCTACACCCATGATGGGGCTTGAATTCACAACCCCATTCTCCCGAGGACCTCTGCCTGCCTCCATGTCCACTTCCCAGCAGGGGGGGCCAGGGACCCAACCCCTCCCTGACACAGTGCACCTGAATGGTGGTGCCAGTCCATGAGCATTAGGGGAAGGCTGGGTGTAGGCAGTGTTGACTGCTTCAGCCCACCCAAGCCAGCTAGGATTTGATTAAAAAAAAACAATAAGAGTCACATACTCTTCTGACTGAGCCAGCCAGCCACCCCTTATTATGTGCATTAAAAAAATATCCTAGAATGTAAAAGCTGTGACTATACTCTCAGAAACAGGAAAAAAAAAATCAAAGAATTATTTTAACCATAACTTCCATTTGACTAAGGTGGTTCTTTTAAAGGGCAGTCTGATTGGGAGTTTGCCATGTTGTAAAGTTACTGTGACTTATTGGTTTAATAAGAAGTGGTACCATTGATACTACAACTGGGATACAGTCTCAATTATGGGAAATGACAATTTAATAGTTCTAAAGACAGCTCCCTTTTATAATTATAGAGAATTTCCTTAGTGGTTTTGGAAGTTCTTTAAGTCATTCATGTTTTCTCATGAGGTCTGCTTAAATATGTGGTTACTACATCATTTTGAGCATCCCCAGTAATTCTGCAGGTGGTAGGCAAAAAAGCATGTTTAATACATATAGCAAGTGGCAGCTGCATTCTACTTTAGAACAAGCAAACTGAATCATATTTACCACTGGAATCTGACTTTCATTAGATTTGTCCTCGATCAATGGGGCTTAAAACTTCAAGGAGTCCTTTGAGAATATATATTACAAAAAAGCTTGGTTTCTCATCAGGAAAGTGTGCTCTGTGTGTGTGTGTGTATGTCTCTGTGTGTGTGTGTGTGTGTGTGTGTGTGTGTTTGTGTGTAAACACAAATTTTGCATAAATGTCAAACCAGTTGAAGGTGCTTCAAAGCTTATTTACAAGCCCACCTCCCCCAGGGCCCTACTCTAAAACATTTTTTTTTTTTTTTGTGAGGCAGTTTCTGCTGAAGGTTTCTTGTTTGCTCTAGCCTCATCTCCAAATTTGGCATTTTTATTGGCTTCTAGAGCCTCAGTTCAATCCCACAGGCTCTGGGCTCATCTCCTTCATCTTGGTTCCTTGTCAGCGCTCACTACCTCATATCTGAGCTCACTGGTCCTTGGGAACTTCTCTGAATGCCACACTTCATGCACTGCCCTCCTCCTTCTTTCATTGTGGAATATGAGAAATCAGTCATTGTAAATCCCTGTGCATTTTGGCAAACTATTGCCTAAATTATCTATTTTCTTTGGGAATCTTACTTGATTTTTTTCCCAAAATTTAGAGTACAATTTGTAGTGCATTTTTAAAATTTTTATTGTTATGTTAATCACCATACATTACATCATTAGTTTTTGATGTAGTGTTCCATGATTCATTGTTTGTGCATAACACCCAGTGCTCCACGCAGAATGTGCCCTCATTAATACCCATCACCAGGCTAACCCATCCTCCCACCCCCCTCCCCTCTAGAACCCTCAATTTGTTTTTCAGAGTCCATCTGTAGTGCATTTTTAACAAGCATGTTTGTTCATACCCTGGTTCCCTGACACATAGACTGTGTCTTTAAAATCCATTTTTTCTCATATGTAGAATCACATGTATCATTAAGTCCTACACTTTCTTTTTTTTTCAAAATTTTATTTAAATTCAAGTTAGTTCATATATAGTGTTAAGTCCTACACTTTTTATTAACCTTTGAAAAACTTAAAATTTGAGATTTGTTGTATGAATAAAACAATTCCTGAGTAATGGGAATACCATATTGGACAAATCATATAAAAATACATCATATACATATATAGCATCTTTGAAAATCAGTATCATATATGTTTTATTTGGATTGGCTGTTTTTCATTATGTTCTTTCCTAAAGAACTGACAAATAAAATCCCATTGTATTATTTCCAAAGCTATTAAAAGTACATCTACGCACTTAAGTGTTGAAAATTGCAAAATATGCAATATTGTCTTTGCTTCAGCCCTTCCTTCTGCCTGGAGTGTCTGGTTTATCTCCTTTTCCTTCAAGATGAAACTCCATCCATGAAGTATTTCCTGAAACTAATATGGTTCTCTGAATCTGAGTACTTCTGTTTCGGCAATTATCTCATTACATTATAATCACTAAGTTTTTTTCTTTCTTTTTTATCAGCCTCTCTCAATGTACTCAGATTTTTGAAGTCAGAGATGGTTATTGTTTGTTACCCCAGCACGGAGCACAGTGCCCTTTACTTAGCAGGCACTCAATAAATGCCTGTTGAGTTAACAAAAAGAGGCCTAAGTCAGTAGAGAAATAATTGGAGCAGGGGTTAGGGCACTCTTCAGATTATGACAGATGTTTCTTTTTGTCATTGTCACTATAGAATAATTTTAGAAGGTCATATGAAGAAATTCAGTAACAGTATCTAATAAACATCCTTTAGATTTGGAGCGTTGGCTACAAACACTTCTTTCAAGAAATTTACAAGGTAGTTGGAAATACAGGCTTAAAATACCAGAAAGAAAAGTTACAAAATGCAAAAGAACTTAAAAATATGTAAGGCAATGTTGTGCAAGATATTTACATATGTATTGAGAAGCTGTAATAACAGTGATTGGACCCACTGTAATAGAAAGAGCAGAAAATAATAAAAAGTAAAAATACAGAGATATTTCAGTTTTGGTACTGCCACTTCAGATCATCAAATGGAGTACCACTTATGCATAGATAAACAAAGTGCTTATGGGCATCCATTCACTGTCTTTCATCCTCATGAATGGAAGCAGGAAGTCACAAAAATATAACTAAGGCAAATGAAACATAAATATGGATTACAGCCCTGGATTGCAGATACCTGGTGCTAATGAATGGTAGAGATGAAAAAAAAAAAAGAAAGAAAATATGGGATTTGCATACGGTTCTGTGAATTTGCAGTCTAATTAACGTAAAGAATATGAAAAAAAAGTAAGAGGCATGGATTCATTCTTTTGATCAACTTTGTCAGATTTTTCGTATTTAGTATATGAAAACTTATTTAAAACAACTTACTCTTGAGAAAGTATGAGCTCTGAAATCTTGCCACATTTCCTGAAATCTTTGATGAAATGTCAACCAGAGACTTCTTTCCCAAATGAAATGCTCTTATAATTTCAGTTTTTATCAACCTATGCATATTGTGCACACTTTTAAATTTATAACTGGGCATTAAGAATTAAAATAAATCATTTGTCAAATAGATGAACTCTCCTTTCCCAACTTCTCTACTTAATAAGTCAGATTTTTATTTATAGAAAAGTATTTTAATGGAGAAACATAGGGAGTTGGATGACTTGGTCTGTCAAATCATCTGTTCTCAATATAGTTTAAAAAAATGCTTGAAGTTCATCTCCAGTGGATAATTTCTGTTTCTTTGTTCCTTATTGCTTGCAAGTTTCTCTTTTTTGTCCTCTTCCTCCCATCCCACTTGCCTTTCTTTGAAAATCATGAACACTTAGAGCTGACTTGATTTGTTTCCAGCTATCAGTCAGACCTCCTGTACTGTCTTGTGATTTTCTAACACAGGAAATTGCATAATCCAAAGCTTGAACTTGGCACAGCTTCAGTGGTTGAAATTTGACTCGTCTTCACTTTGGGGGCTCTCGTTAACCCCACATTCTGAAATGTGATGTTCCTTCTGGGGTGTTTGCAGGTTTCAGATGATTTTATAAGTTTATCATTTTATCAAGTTTCTTATAAAATGATAAACATAAAGTTGATACAGAACAGTAGCTTAAATCTATATTGGTAGCTCTGTTGTCAGAATTCAAAGATAAGCTGTACCACTTCCTTGTTGTGTGACGTTAGCAAAATATTATTAGCTATGTGTGCCTCAGTTTTCTCATCAGTAAAACTGGGATAATTAGGGACTCATAGTGAGGACTTAATGAGTTAATAGAAGTAAAGTGCTTAGATCAGTGTCTTTCCATTGAAATTAATCAGTACATGTTTGCTCTCATCATGATCTCAGCTTGAAAAAGTGTGTAACATATCATGGGCATATATAGCAAATACTTGTTGAATGAATGAATGAATGAATGAATGAAATGTTTCAACTCAATATTCCCATAAACACCTGTGCATTTTTAGAGCTTTCTTTTTGACTTACTTAAAGATATTAGATGTACAAAAACTGTCTTAGGGTTTGTAAAATTCAGGTTGATTTATTTTGGCATTTTATGTAGGTCAAATCAATTAGACAATATCCTTTATTTATATTTAAAATAGTAAAACAGTAGCTTTCACAAATGATGACCCTAGGTATAAACATGAGGAGTGACTAGTCTTTTGGATTGAATTTCAGCAACTTTACCACTATTTTACTGCTATTATATATACTACCTATTTAACATTATTTACATGTGTGTTAAAGGAGCAATATGGGCAGTACCCTGAACTCCCAATGCCCAAGATATTATATTTATGGATATATACACAAAGCTAAAGCTATTTATTGATGAAATAAATCTATTATTCTCAATCACGTGATACTGGAATAACTGTTCCCTGTCTGCATCCTTTCCTTCACTGAATTATTCAAATTAAATCAAATGATCTTGTTTTTCATTAGACTCAATTTAATCCTGTTGTACCTTCTCAATATACATATCTTCTGTCATAGAAAATGGGGTTTCATATTTCTTAGCCTGGACTCTTACACAAAAAAATATTCTATTTTTTCTCTTCTCCTCATAATAGTGGGAAATACCTTACCCTCTAAGTTGATAATTTATTACAATTTTCCAAAACTATTTTAACAGGCAGATGAAGTTTGACTCAAGGTAATTATATTGAATTGCGACGCACTTGCAGAAATAAGTCCCTGCTTTTGAATCATATGTAATAATTAGGAATTGCCCATGGCAGCTGGTGAAGGAGGAATTTTGCTGAAAATCACTTCCTAGTCTCACTACAAAACTCAGTCAGCTTTCATAATGGCAAAGGGACTACTCCCTGGATCCCCACTCAATTCAAAATCATTTATAACATATTCAAGTTCAATACTGTGAATATTGCCTTTTGTATACCTATTTCTCAAATTATTGATGATCCATTGTATTTCTTTATAATCTGTTATCATTCTTAATCAGAAAAGATATAGAAAAGGGGTACTAAATACCAAGATGGAATTTGCAGGGAAAAGATAAGTGAAATGTTACTTAAGGAGTTTGGGCTGGTCCAGCAAGAAATAAATAAAATGAGATGTCATGTGAGGGCATTTGCTTTGGGAGTATTCTGTAGACTCATGGAAATATACAGGAATTTGATTTTTTATTGCTTCTTCAAACATATGTAGAACGTGGAACTCCATTTTAAGTATAATTCATTATGAAAAAAGTCTGTTTTTATGATTGAAATCTTTGGGAAGTACTCAGAATAGACCTGCTTTATACTTTATTCCACTATGGAACCATGGCACAAAAAGACTTGAGTATTTTAAAACCACTGCCATTTTCAAAATCCCATGCATACATATTTAACAGTTTTCAAAAGAAATATGTAAACTGCTCTTCTCCTACTGAGGAATGAAATTAATGATTGGTGGGCTGCATTTCAACAGACCATTTACCTTCCATTCTCATAAATATTAGCTATCTGACAGGACACTATTAACTAGTCCCTAGGACACTAATTGCTGAAAAGGCTTACAGGTGGTTTTATAACTGGAGTTATAAAAATGCAGAAATTCTGACAGTAAGAGCACATGAACTCTTGAGAGCTTAGCAAGAAAATCAACATTTTCCTGCTCCTGAGAGATGGATCATAGTACCAGTGTCATCGACAGATCAGTTTACCTTTTAGTGCAGTACAAAGAGAGAGGGTTGTAGGCTGTCAAACATTTCAGCAAGTAGGAAAAATTGTAGAGCCTTGAGTAAAGTTGAAAAGAATTGTGCCCGTTGGATTCTGTGGAACACTCAGTTATGTTTTAATTTCTTAGAATTTAGTAGGCATTGATTTCTTAATTAATTAATTAAATTTTTTTTTTTTTTTTGATTTCTTAATTTAAAAGACATTTCATCTGAAATGTTCTCTTTTTGTCTGGAGAATATTGAAATAGGGCAAATATTTTCAATTCTCTACAATATTAAAGAAAATAGTCATTTTGGGTTCCATAAAATACAAAGTTTTATAACAGTAACATTGTTTCCCTCATTTTTTTTTTTTTTTTCTCCACAGAATGCCCATTTGAGTTATGAGTTACTTTGTTTGCTTTGGTTGTCTGTGTTGAATAGTAATTTGCTTTTTGTCTTAGAATGTGTTGCCTTCTCAGTAATGGCATGTAAACCGTATAAATTTTCGTAAATCAGTTTCCAGAATTCATTGTTTTTATTCTTTGCTTTCATTGCTTTTGTAAATGATGCCAATTATTGGATAAAAATAACTACAGAAAATTTAGCCCTCCTCCAGGCCCCTCAATCTTGAATCTCTATGAATACCTATTTTCCTGACTATTCTCAAATAGGTCCTTTCCTAAAGGAATGCACAGGCATCTTCTCAATTATATCTCTAACCACTGACATTTAGATTTTTCTTGATCTCTGATAACTCCCACTTGTATGCATGCAATATTTTTGGATCTATAATATTTTGTTGTACTTGACATGTTTTTATGTTATTACATTTTCTCATATTTAATATGTAGAGGATTACCTAAAATTTAGGTTTATAAAAAAAACAATTTTTAATTGCAAGATTCAGATCGACTAGTACAAAAACTCTATTTAAAGGAAAAATATAATTCGGGTGCGTGGGTGGTTCAGTCAGTTAAGCATCCGACTCTTGATTTCGGCTCAGGTCATGATCTCAGGGTCTTGAGAAACAATCTGAGAGTTCAGAATAAAAATATTTTGATGACCTTTACCTCAGTTATATTTTTAAAAACATCTTAGGTGATACCTACCTTTATCAAACATTTGGAAAATAAATTCAGGCACAAAGAGTTGATAATATTTGTAGATATAATTTTACTATCCATTTTGTTTCTCCTATACTTTTTCAAGGGAAGAGTTTATTTGAATTGAACTGTGTGAAAAGTAGAATATTCTTTGACTATTGTTAATAACTATTACACATCACATTCTGAAAGAAAATCACCTGGGAGTTGGTTCATATCCTAGAAGCTCTCAGAGGTTATTTACTTGGTTCAAATAGAATAGTAGCCTGGTAAGGAGAGTGATCTCCTTTGTATAATAACACATCCTAACAAAACTCCGCTATACATCAGAATGAAAACAAGAAGGGTGATAGATTGTTGCTGACAAGTTGGTGATGACACCCACTGTATTTCTTACGAATGTGTATGTGCAATCTCATCTGTTGACTATGCTTTGTATTTTGTTTTAACATATTTTTAGTATCGGAAAGTATTTTTAAATGATTGTGTTAAAAAGCACAACAAAGACCATTCTTAGAGGTGTTGACATGATGAGGGCTCTCTATCTCTGTGATCTGATGCCAATGACTATAGTGTGTTCCCTATTTCCATACTTATAAAAGCAAAACCAAAAAAACCTATTTTATGGCAGTGTTAAAAAATATGATAAGCTACAACTGGGTAATCTTAGAATTATTTTCTGTGTTCCTATAGTCCTCTTTGCTATATTCTCCTCTATCTATAACCAATCATGTTGACCTCAGATAGCTGTGTTAGGATTTGGATGTAAAATGCTGTTAGGATATAGTGATTTTACACTTAATTATACAGCACCACAGAGTATTTGCCATTTTTAAGTAAATATTGTAAAAGATTGAAAGGAGGATTTGGATTCTTAAGGATAAAAAAATACACAATGACTTGCACATGTGGCTTATTAAAAACTGTTACTTCAAGAAAACTTCTTAGTGCTTGGAATTGTGTGACACAGAAAAATGTAGGCAGACTGAATTATAGATGTTCAGTATTTGGTGAAGTATCAAAGAAAATAAAACTAAACTTTTGTATGTATATAATCAAGATAGTTCTCTAGGGAAATGTTTCTAGAATTGTTCTTTTCAGAACTCTAGATTAGTAGTATTTTTACTGATGTAGCATAAAAAAATGGTTAAAAAAATTCAACCTATTAAACATTTATTATGTGATTCTCAAAAACCTTCACTATGTGAAAGTGCTTGGCAAAATGTTCAGGAAATAGGACATAATATGTGACATTTCCCAAACATTCACACCAGAAATAGCACTCCCCCTTTTTTTTTCTGCTGACCAATCAACGGAGTTATTAAAAGTTTAGAATTTTATGAGTGTATTATTTTTCAGGGACATTTCTAAATACTATTTGCAAATTTAATTTTATTCCTTTGCATGGGTGCAATTTAAATAATAAAGTCTGAAATTGCTTTAGATCTTTATTTGCTTCATATTTTTAACTCCCATCTCCCTGAGTCATGCTATTACATGGTACTTAATGTTTATTGAACTCGGGAAATCTAACCTACCACTCTTTGTAAAGTTGGGTTGTTCTCAGAGATATAACAGCTAACTAAACTTTGTAAATTTGTATTTCCCCCTCTTTTTATCTCTATCTTTCTTTGGCTCATATTTTATTTCATAAGTTATTAAAGTAGAATTTGAAAAAAAAAGTACAGACAGGGGTGCCTGGGTGGCTCAGTCTGTTAAGCATCTGCCTTCGGCTCAGGTCATGATCCCAGGGTCCTGGGATCGAGCCCGGCATTGGGCTCCCAGCTCAGCAGGGAGCCTGCTTCCCCTTCTCCCTCTGCCTGCTGCTCTGCCTACTTGTGCTCTCTCTTTCTCCCTCTCTGACAAATAAATAAATAAAATCTTAAAAAAAAAAAAACAATGACTTGATGTTAAAAAAAAAGTACAAACAGATTTTGAAGGTGTGGTTCTGGAAATTACATTCTCTGCACCACCACTGCTCTCCCAGAATAATGCAGTGACAAATGTTTGCAAATAATTTCTTTGCTGGAGATCCTACATTTTACTCTCAGAATCTCCGATTAACATACAGTCCTGTGATGTTTAATAAAAAACTACAAAACATTTTCAATGAGTGCTTTGAATAAAAAAACAGTGTTTGGACAAATTCCAGTTCAAGTAGTTATATTCTCCTTCCCTAAATCTTACCCTATAATTTTCATTCTTGAATCATGGAAGAGTCTTAACAGTTGGGATCATTTAAGTCTGTGCTTCAGTTTTAAGCTCTTTAGATATTTTGGATGGGAAGCTCCGGGTTCTATCAATGCTTAAAATGACATCAGGTTGTTGGTAATGCTTTAGGGCATATTTCTAAGACATTCCTTTAAACGGAATAGAGAAATTATGCAGACATTAGTGAGTTACATTATCTTATTTTCATGTTTTTACTTTTAACTAGATCCTATATTTTATATTCTTTATAAGGAAAAAAAAAACACCTCTTTTGTACCTCATCATTTTTCCCTATGAAGTTGCTATTACACATCTTCTCACATGCCTGAACTACAAAAAGGGGGCTGATGCACTGTATGATGAACACCACCCACCCAGCAAGCGACTGTTCAGAGGAAGTAAAGTTGCACATGTGAATTTATAAGTGCAGATATTTAAGTTATTATAATATAAACAGGAGGTGATTTAGAAGAAAAGAGTTACTAACTTTGTTTTTATAAATGGAAGTTGGAAAAGTGAGGGGACAGAGTCACTATGATTGCACTCTGATTTCTCATTAACTATCACTATCTGCACTGTACAATATGGTGGTTATTGAGAGCCCGAAATGTGGCAGTGTAAGTTGAGATTATGCTGTAAATACATAATAGAAAATAAATTTAAAGACTTAGTGTTAAAATTAATGTAAAATATATCAATTCTTACATTGATTAGATATTACGTATTTTGAATCTATTGTATTAAGTAGAATATATTATTAAAATTCATTTCACCTGAATTTTTTTGTTTCTGTTTTTTACTTTTTATATGTGGTTACTAGAAAATTTAAAATTGTGTATGTGGTTTACATAATATTTTTATTAAATAGGGATGCTCTATATCTTCCAAATATTGCAGTCATATTTTCTCTGCCGTTTTAGTTTAATTTTTTTGAACTTTTCAAGTCTTTTGTATTTGCTTGTTAATGATTCCCTATTTATTTTTTATTATTTTAAAGATTTTATTTATTTATTTGACAGAGAGAGACAGCGAAAGAGGGAACATAAGCAGGGGGAGTGGGAGAGGGAGAAGCAGGCTTCCCGCTGAGCAGGGAGCCTGATGCGGGGCTCGATCCCAGGACCCCTGGATCATGACCTGAGCTAAAGGCAGACGCTTAACGACTGAGCCACCCAGGTGCCCCAACAATTCCCTACATAATACCTCCTGCCCAGTGATTTAAAATTTATTCTGTGAAAGTGGTAAAACTCAAGTGAATTAATAGCGTGTTCTAGGAGCACTAGACTTTTATGAATTTAAAAGGGATAGTTTTTGAATTGCTTTACGCAGCAATTTTTATTGCATCTCATGTGTTATGTTTTCTTCTAAGCTTTTGTTATAACTTCAGTTAAAACATTTGGGAATATGGCTTTGTTTCATTTTCTGCATTTTAAGGGACTAGACACATGATGAAATTCTGGAATAAATTATATAATATTACGAGACACACCATATAATTTCCTGTTCTGAGGGTGATAGCCACTTACTTGGATGGACAATTTAACACAGGTAGTATGTTAAAATAATTTCAAGGCAAAACATTAGAATAATTGAACACTGCTCTTCCTCCCATCAGCACAACTACCAAGCACAAAAGAAAGCAGGAGAAATCAGATAGCACGTTATTGTCTCTGGTTTGCTAGATGTTAGTAATTTCACCTAAGATTCATGCGATCAGATTTCAGAGCTGTTATTCTGCAGGGCTTGTTTCTCAATCATTGACTCCAATAAAAATGGTATCCTATAGAGATGTCCTCAAAATCTGCAGCAGTTTTAGAACATGAAGAAGATTGATTTATTGAATAGACACAGGAAAGATAGAAATTTTCAATTTTTGTTGAATCCCACATATTCATAGGCACGGACGATTTTTGAAGAGGTCATGACAGGATTGTAGTACTAAAAATGAATGTTGAACAGACTTTTTTATTCCTCTCTTCTATTGGGGTAATTTGTTTCTTTTGTTCAGTTGCTTAATTCAATGAGAGCTGCATATAAACTGAGAACTCAAATACTCTTTTAGCATGGTAGATAGCTATTATTTTTTCTTTCCTCTAACTCTCTCATGTTGGAACAAAACCCCCATTTCTCTTGTTGCTACACCAGATTCATTTCACATATATGATTTCTGGTGGAGCATTTGTGTGTTTGTAGGACATGACCCTGATCCCAAGATAGGCACCTGACCCATTTGGGCTGCTCAAACTTTTTGGGGGGAATTATGGAGTTGAAGCCAAAGAGAATATAACTTTAGTCTCTCCCTAGATGCACCTGTTTATAAATTTTTTTTGTTACAATGATCACTTTGTGAAATGCATATAGTAAAATACTAGGGATTGCAAACAAAACAAATTGTATTGAAATAACAGTTTTCAAAATATGAAAGAAAACCTCAAATTTGATATACTATTACATGTGATTCTTATCAGAGAAAAAGCACTGGCATCGGGGGATTGGGGCAGAAAATGAGATTGAAAGCAGAGATGAGAAATGGAGAGACGGAGTTCTGACAGCGATTAAAACACTGGTTCTAGTTTTTCCCTGAAACCCAGACATATTGCTGTCATTCCCCAACACCCCAACTTGTAAATTCTATTTGTGAGTTGATGACTTTGAAAAAAAAAAAGCTCCTTTGTGCTTTGATACTGTGTCATTTGAATGCTAATGCTATCCTATGTCTGTGTTATATTACAGACATTAAACGTGTTAGGAAAATTGTTGCTAAAATTTAGAGTCACAAAGTCTAAGATCACACTATACTTCCTGACACTAAGATTTTTAAGATAATGGCATATAATACTGTCCACCAGAACTTTCTGTGATGATGAGAATATTTCATATCTTCACTCTCCAATACTGTAGCAGCTGGCAATGTGTGGTTATTGAGCACTGGAATGTCACTAGTGCGGCTGAGGAGCTTAATTTTTAAATTTTTATTTTATTTTAATTAATTTGAATTTGACCTCAAATAGTTGCCTATGGGACAGCAGAGGCTATAAAGCAATCTAATTTATATAATCTAACAGTTTCCTAAGCAGAAATGTCTCAAATTATGCCAAAAGTTGCTCCAGTTACTGTCCCATGGACATTCCATTTATTTTGGTTTTTTTTTTAGAGGGTTGCTAAATGCGTTGTAGGAAGACAGCCTCAGGTAATGGACAGACCCTTGGCTTAGAAGTCAGATAGATGATCTGTGAGTCAGTCTAAGCCTAGTCACATACTGTGTGTGAGTTAGTAACCTTAGAGAAATTATCAGACCTAACTGGACATCAGTTTCATCATCTGTAGAATGGGGATTATAATATCCCTCTCATGATGTGATGTGAGCATAAAATTAAATATATTGAGAATATAGTTTTAGAAGGAGTTTAGCACAGTGCCAATCACTGTTGTTAATCAGTAAATGTTTGATATTGTTGGTTTTTTGTTTTTTGTTTCTTTTACTTTGGATAATTGTTATAATATCCAGATAGATGAGTTTATTTTAGTTTATGCTAGAGAAATGATAAACAATAAAACCTGCCTTTACCAGAAGATTGAATTTTGTCTCAATATACTTGATATATTTTGAAAAGCATACCCTGGTCAAAATATTAAGGGATAAGATACCCTGAAACTCTGGTCACTGTAATATTTTGGAAGTATGTGATGCTTCATTTAATCGTTATGTTGAAATGTTTCTACATTTTGAAAACAGAATTTATACTCTCAAAGTGGAAATTCTGTTCTTAGCTTTCAACAACTGCTCATAATTATATTCTATTTGAATCAAAGTGTACAGTGATTATTAAAGAAGTTTGAATTTCAGTTTTGTCCAAGTTTAGATGATTTTAAAGTGTTCAAGTGATGGTTTTATCACACAGATGTGTCTGATGTCTGTTACTGAACTGTCAGGGAAATGAGCCTTGAATGATTCTATTCAACAGTCCTGATTATTATACTCTCCATATTCAATAAGTTGAGAAGAAGTTACTCCATGGTTCATTATTATATATATAAAATATTAGCATTGGCCATATTCTCCTATAATGTTACTAACATCTATCATTTTGGTAGTCTCTATTTATATAATATAGATATATATGTACACTATATATATACACTGAAATTTATATTTATCTAGCAAATGTGCCACAAGCAGTTTTCTGGAACATTTATATTAATAGCATACCTTAGCTTGATATCTCAAGTTGTGAAATTATTTATGGGTGTCCCGTAACTAATAACTTTAGGATATATAGCTCTATATTTTACAGTGATGTAAAATATTTGTATTCTTATCTTAAAATACTTGATCTCACATTCTTTAAATTGTATTGCTCCTCTTTATTGATTTGTACTTGGGACTCTATTATGTATTATATTTTAAGTTCTAAGTAAAAATTAGAGAAACCAATTATTGTGATTTCTATGAAAAAAAAAAAAGAATTATTACTAGGGCCCCTCTCTACTACCAAAGTTGAAAGCCACCCTGCAACTAATTTTAACTGAAGTTATTATCTGTGGATGGTTTACTAGCATAGCATAGCACCGGATTTATACTACTATTGAATATGACAATATTTTCAGCTTCAGAGGAAAGATATTTAAGGACTGGTTTCACTCTCTTTAATTCCCTCCTATATTTTTCTCTTTATCCCTCTATGACATAAAAACTAAGAATGTGGAAGAGAGATTTCTCTATAAACAAAAAGCTAGCCCAGGCAACCTAAGGCATGGCAGAACTGCACTGTTTCCAGCGGCTCTCTCTTGCCTGTATAGTCCTGTCCAAAGTCAGAAGACTATGTAAAACCTTGGCTTCTGACTTTTTCAATGTGATGGAAAGCACTGAGTCTCAACTTGGCAACATATTGTAATCACCTAGAAAGCACTACCAAAAATTAATGCCTGGAACCCACCACAGAGATTCTGATTTAATTCACTGTGGGTGTGGCCTGGGCATTGAGAATCTTTTTTTTTTTTAATATCTCCAGATGATTCTAATATGCAGCATGATTTGAGAACAACCACGGTAAGCATCCTAGTCTAATTGATCATGCTTTACCAGACGACGGGCTCAGTGTTACCTTCAGCTGTTTCAGATGAAAAGATAACACAAGGCATTCAGTTCCTTGGAATTTTTTACTCTTAGCATGGTACTCTTAAAATAAATGGCATACTTATCACCCTTAGTAATTTGGACATCTATGTTGATGACTGTGGATTCCTTGAATTCATTGTTTCTCTTTTTCTTTTCTGGACATAATGAATGCACCAGCATTGGCCATGGTACTAACTACTTGTCCTGAAGACCACACTTGGGAAAATCCCACCTCTGGGAGCACTAAGTCCATATTTGCATTCTGACAAAACCAGATGGGCCCCTAGACGGTCTTACTCTCTCACTTTGTGGACCAAACATAAAATCTTTACATCTTCAGCAATATAAAATATTTACTTCTTGTTACACATGCAAGGCTATATTCATTTGTCGCCACCCCAAGAATCTGTGTTCTTCTCTTTTCCTACTATCTCTGTTTATCCTTTTCAGTACCATCAAAGCCAGTTTGCTCCTGTCAGACAGATCAGCCTTTTGCTCTGTGTCTCACCCATTCCACCGTCTTCAGAATATCTCTTACTCCAGTCACTTCTAATTTCAGCTTCTCCTCCTTCCATCATTCCTGGTGGTGCAAATTTCTTTTGAAAATCTGTGTCTACTTCTTTGTCACCTAAATGCCATCTATTCCCTCAATAATTTTTCTGCCAAGCTCTTCTAAAATTTGAATTGTGCTCATTTGTATATTTTAAAAATCATTTGTCAATAGGCTTATCATAGCCTAAAAACTGGCTTTCAAACTAATCACCCTTCTAGCACTTCTCTCTAAAAACTTTTAATAAATTCCTTATTCGCAAATTCAAGGATATGATTTCAGGGCTTATACGGTCTGGGAAAACGGAACAAAAGCCTTTATTCCATTCATGCATTACTTTGAACAGTTATAGAATATCTACTTCATAGATGTCTCTTGAGAGAGAAAATCGGTAATAATTAAGAGAACAATTGAGCTAATATTTATTGAGCTGTTATTGTCTATGAGACACTTTGCCCAGATCATCCCATTTAATCCTCATTACAGCCATTTAAATGAAACACCTGAAACTTAGACAAGGTAAGGAACCTGCCCAAAGTCACAAAACAAGAAAGTGGCCAAGCTCAAATTCAAATCCAGGTCTTTCTGATTGCAGAATTCAAGCTTTTGGCATATCTATATCTATACCTATAACGATAGCTAAATGTGGAATGTTCCCTACAATTCAGGAGCTCATACTTTAATAATAATAATATTTAATATTTGGTTAGCATTTTACAATAATGTTGTCTTTACACGTGTAGTTTTATTTGACTTCCCCACCCAAAAAAAGCCACTATGTGTCCCGCAATAGTAGCAGCCATGTGTTCATGAATAAACACTAATAGACATAATAAACATTTAACATTTCCACTTGACTTGAAAATGTTAGTGTATAAATTAGCTATTGAAAATTATGCCTTAATGAGCAATGCAATTGAATAGAAGAATCTATAATTTTTCTTCAAAACTTAATAATTAATCGTAGTCCATTAACATGCTTCTTTTGACAGATCGTCCCCTTATGATGGTGTCACAGGAATCTTTAATTGTGTGCAACTGAACAGTTTTTAACAAGAAGGATGGTTCTCTATAGCAAATAGGGATTGCTGAGAAAAAAAATAATAAAAAAAGTGAGTAAATGTATTCAGCACGAGAGCAAAGATCATGCCTAACTTATTTTCTGTTGTGTTCTCAGTACTCAGGAAAAAATTTGATCTTAGTTGATAAATATTTGCTGTAGAGAAGAATGACTAGAGAATTAATGCAAGAACTGGATGAGATGCAATTGTAATTGCTTTCCAATATCTTCTAGACCAAAAGCAGTCATTGCTCTCACAGTCATATGGCCTAGAGTTCTTTTTGATTTAATTTTCAATATGCATTTTTAATGCTTAGTGAATTGAAAAAGACATATCCAGATATTCCTTTTTATAAAATAGGTGTTCAAAAGAAGTATCCAAATTAAATTAATCCTGTCTTCAAAGTGAAAGAAAATGTTTATTTGGAACTGTTATATAGCATATTTTAAGTATTTTTAGGTGTCCTTTGTTTCTTAAATGCTGTTCTACATTTTTTTAACTTTTCAGAACAAATATATCTGCCTTATTCGCTTTGTCTTGCAAATTATTTTTAATATGCATGAATAACTTCATGAAATTAATTTATTCAGTTTGGTTTTGCAGTCAAATGCTCTTCCACTGAGCTATACCCCCATCAGTTTGGTTTTGAAGAAGACACAATATTCAAAGGAAAATACAATTTACTAAGTGATTTCAAAATCTGAAATAAAAAAATACACATATCCCTAGAGGCTCTTGCTTTGTGTCTATACATACAAGTGTGTATATGAGACTGCAGGCCGGTGCTGTATTTATAGGGGGCTTAGAGAGACAGCAGTGTAACAGGACTCTAGTCAGAGAATCATTTACTTCTATGGAGAAGATTATCTTGTCTATAGTCCTCATTTTAATGATAAAACAGGTAGGAGGTAGTAGAGTAATACCTTCGGGTGACTGGCTAAAGTCAATTAGGTTTATTGCTTCGTGATACTTAAATTTAGGATGCCTCATTTGTAAACCCTGAGAGTTATAATGTCTCTGAAGGACCAGGTAATGATAGAACACACCTTTAGAAAAGGGTTTCTCAATCTCGTCACTGTTGACTTATCTGGTCAAA
The DNA here is from genome assembly GCF_964656455.1 of Halichoerus grypus. Taxonomy (NCBI): domain Eukaryota; kingdom Metazoa; phylum Chordata; class Mammalia; order Carnivora; family Phocidae; genus Halichoerus; species Halichoerus grypus. The sequence continues at coordinate 143,688,912 of NC_135714.1, read as the reverse complement.
TGCTTCTTTGTTGTGAGGAGCTATTTCAGGGCCTTTTAGGACATTTAGCAGTGCCTCTGGACTGTAGCTGCTAGATGTGAGTAGCAACGCCCCTGCCCAGGCTGCGACAATCAAAGCTGTCTCCAGATATTGCCAAATGTCCTCTTGAGGCAAAATCACTGTTGGGGAACCATCAGATCCCTGCTGAGAGTGATGAAATAGGGAAATGAGGCTTTTGCATCCAAAATTGCACTGCAATTGCTATTTTCAAGACCACCGTGACCTGCAGGTTGCAGTGGTCATTGTTTGGACCTCAGGATATTGATCTATCTGCTGCATTATCAGTTGATCTTGCTTCCTGCTCATAAAGGCCTTTGTTCACTTGACTTCCAGGAAACCACACTCTTGATTGTCCTCAGCCCTCACTGGCATCACTCAGATCCCTTTCCTGATTCCTTCTTTTCCTTGGCCTTTAAACATCAGAGTAACACACAGACTCCCTCCTCACAACTCTTCTCTTTTCACACGTTTCCTTGGTGATCTTGTCGAGTCCCATGACTTTTCAAAAGCATTTACATGCTTCCCACATTTATGTCTTCAGATCTTACTACTGACTCATATATCTAATAGCTTAATGATTCCTCTACCTGATTATGTAATAAGCATCTCAAAATTAATTATGTCCAAAGCAGAAATACTGGTGTTCCCACCCTACCAATCTACTTCTTCCAGGCTTCCCCATGTCAGTAAAGGACAACCCTGTTCTTTGATTCACTCAGATCAAACAAACAAACAAGCTTGGACTCATCTTTGACTCCTCCTTTCTTTCTTTAATATTGTGCATTCAATCCATCAGGAAATCATGTTTGCTGTACCTCCAAATAAAGGCAGAATTCATCAATTTCGCTACAGCTCTACCACTACCACCCTGGCTATGTTATCATCTATCACTTGGATTAATTCAGTATCTCACAATTTGTTGCCATGCAATTTTTTCTCAACAGCAATTTGATGTTTTTAAAATTTAAATGATCTTATATCAATGCTTTGCTCCAAACCATTCAGTGATTTCCTGCTTGATTGAGAGTCTTTAGTATGCTTGATAACTCTGCCCTTTGTGGCTCCTGGTTAACTCTGACCTCTTCTCTTTCCAATATCGCCTTCCACTTTCTGCTCCAGCGTACCTGTTTTTCCCTTTCCCTAAGATTCTTTTCTTTTAAAAAAAAGATTTTTTTTTTTTTAAATTTATTTGAGAGAGAGCCCATCTGTGTGTGTGCACAAGTGGGGGGAGGGGCAGACGGAGCGGGAGAAACGGACTCCTTGCTGAGTGTGGCTCTGGACCGGGCACTAGAGGGAGGGCTCCATGAGGGGCTCGACCTGGGGACTCCCACCTGGGGACTCCATCCTGGGATCCATGAGGGTCTCAATGAGAGGCTCCACCAGGGGTTCCACACCAGGACCCTGAGATCATGACCTGAGCCCAAGCAGACACTTAACTGACTGAGCTGTCTGATGCCTCCCTCCAAGATTCCTTTTCCCCATATCTGCATGGCTATCTTCCTCATATTTCTTTCAAGGAGACTTTCCCTGACCACTGTGTTTAATATTATAACCTCCCACTTTTTCCTTATCTCTGTTCCCTTCTTATTTTTATATAGTTTATCACCTATCATCACTGACACTATGTACTAATATTCTCTTTCCCCTACTTTCGTATCTTATGCTCCCTTGTTATACCCAACCTAGAGCATTTGTCTGGCCAACTGTGTACTTTTAAATATTTGCGGAATGAGCAAATGCATATATGAAATATCAGCACTATTGAGCAGTTATATATTTTTTTTCAGTAGACATTAAACATTTGGAATTATTTGAGGTTGTTAGTGCATAATTTCACAGAACATGTTTCCTATGTTTGGGTAATTGTGCATTATAATGTAAAGGGTATTTTTAGTCTAGTTGAGTAGCTATTTCTATTAAAGCACAAAGGTAATCGTTAGGGTGCTCTTTAGCAGCTTATTAATAGGAAAAAGTAGAAACTGTTCTCGGCAGTTCTACAGTTTTCTAAATTGAGGCTATTGTAGATATCACTGAGAGACGAGGAAGAGCTAAAAACAGGAGGAAGGGAAGGCTCAACACAAAAATGTGAAGCAAGTGAGTAGCAAGTAATGTTCTGAGGCACAAATACTCTGACTCAGTTGTATTCCAGTGCCTCCCACAGTACCTGGAGTGTGGCACATGCTCAATATTATTAAACGAGTGATTTGTTGGGTAAATATCTTCAGTGACTTTGAACCATCATGCACTGTCTTACGCATCTGGCTGGCCTCATATTAACTCTCATGTACCACTTCCCTACCCTTGTCAGACCTCTCATTTTGTTGGTTAAATACCTAATTCTTTTGTAGAAAGGAATTATGCACATAAACTAAAGGTTTATTTATACTATTTGGCCTATTTTACGTTGAAAAAGTTTTGTTCTTTTGGGCACTGGGGTTGTGGTGCCTGAGCTAGGGGTATGTTCCAGTGTGAAAACTGATGTTTTGGATTTTTTTTTTTTTTGTATTACCATATTTCATGGTATCCAAGATGTCAACTATCATATACCAGCTCAAGTTCAGAGATGATAAAATGTAAACAATGGTAGCTGGCAATTGTAGGACACAATTATTTCATACATTCTCAACTCAATGAAGCTAAAGTTTTATTTCAAACAATAAAATAGAGTAGTGGTTTCTTACCTACTGCCTGCATTGTGTTGTTGAGGACAGGAGGGAACTCAAAATAATAACCATTACTATGTGCCAGATATGTGTTGAGGGCTTAACTTTTCTATCACTTGATTCCTAACAAGTAATATAATAACAGATAAAATATCAGAAATTCAGAAACTGAGATCCAAACCCCCATCTCTCTGAATTCACAATCTACAATCTTTCCACTTTACAAGTTACATGGAGATGTCTGAAGGGTAAAAGTATATTTGGCACCTTGCTCAGTTTGCCTGTGATTCTGCAAAAAATTGGGAGAGTTGCTTGGTCTATTGGACACAACTAATTTTGTGTTTTATTTGTATGCATTATTTGTTAACTTATCAAAGTAACACAAGCACAGAGTTTTAAAGACTCAAATATGCTCAAGGTACATAACAAAACATATGTTTCTGCTCCTCTTGCTTCTCCCTGATGCAACCATGGTCTACTTTTTAAACCATTATTCTGGCATTTACACATATCTGTATTTCTAAATAAGTGTGAAAACAGGTAACTCTTGATTCACCAATTTGTGATATTATGTATTGACTTCCTGTTGTCATAAATGAGTATTTGTTTTGCATAGTCTACACCTTTGCTGCCATGCTCTATTCTCCAATATATTCAGTCAAAATTTTTATTAAAATAGTTTTATATTATTATTCCTGTGCTTCTACTGTTCATATCTGAGTACTATTGTATGCTGTGACCATTTTTCATTTTTACTTTTTCTCCTAAAATTAATAATTAGGCAATTCATTTTCATTTGCTTGGTTTTCTTTGTATCTATTGCTAATGTCCCCCACACCTTCCAATAAACTCTTTGTACAATTTTCATCAAGGCCAATCACATAAGATAATCTGTCAATTCCATTCTTTTCTTCAAAACATCTCTCCTAAAAATAATCATATTTTTTTTCTTTCTGAGTCCTGTTGTGTGACTGGCATTTTGGGACATTTTTTATTAGCATATTAGAATTCTTTTGCTTCTTTCTGTTGCTGATTTTTTTTTTTTCTCATGTCTTGATCTTTCTTAATTTACTCACTTGTTATGAGAATGAGTAGCTTCCAGTACTTTCATTATGTTAAAACCATGGTGATGGCATGCCCATTGATTAAGTCTTACTGGATTAACTGCTTATGCCTGATAAATAGTTGGCACCCTGGGATCTCATTTTATTGCCATTTTGGAGATTGTCTTGACCTCTTTCTTGATGAATCGCTAGTTTTCTTTATCTTGTGCTTGCCTTTTTTTTCTTGTATTGCTTAGATGCCTCTTCCAGTAGCTTCCTGTGAAAGACTATATTAAAAGGAAAATTTTGAGACTTTGTATGTCTGAAGATACATTATATTCTTCTCACATACTTGGTTGATAGTTTGGCTGAGTAAAAAATTCTAGATTGGAAATAATTTCCATTCAGAAAATTGGAGGTTTTGTTTCATTGACATCTTTCTTCCAGTGTTGCTGTTTGAGAAAGCCAAAGTTATTTCAAGTTGTCCTTTGCAAATAAGCTATTTTTTTCCTCTCTCTAAGATCGTCAGATCTTTTCTAATACACTTAAAACCATTCTCTACCCATACAACCATTCTGTTTTCACTTTCAGTGCAGTATTCAATAAATTACATGAGCTATTCAACACTTTATTATAAAATGGGCTTTGTTTTAGATGACTGCCCAACTGTTGGCTAAGGTAAGTCTTCTGAGCATGTTTAAAGTAGGCTAGGCTAAGCTGTGATGTTTGGTAGGTTATATGAATAGCATTTTCGACTTAACAATATTTTCAGTTTATGATGGGTGTATTAGGATCTAATCCCATCATAAGTCAAAGAACATCTGTATTCATATAAAATAACTTGGCTTTAGTTTTGTTAGGATACAAACTCTCTCAACTGTGCCTGATATCTCTTCTCACTTCCCATGCACAGATCCTCTGTTTAACTCTTTTCAGTGACTAAAACTTCATACCTTTTCCAAAGTTGGGAGAGTAGCGTTAATCTAGAGATTAAATTGTTCTCAAACATGTTTAACTCAATCATCTTTATTTTAACAACTCTCTTTATCCCAAGTTCCAAATGTGCCTAGTGCTGCTGATTACTGAGCTTTTGTAGATTCTGTAGTCTCTGTCAGTTTGGTCTCAGCTTTCCTGTCATAGATTTCAATTTGCCCCCCATCTGTCTTCATCCTAGCTCACAGGGTTTTGTCACTATGTTTCCTCCTCTGGTTTTTCTGGCTTTGGGACTTACAACTTAAAAACATTCTATCTACTGTATTGTTTGTGGGGTTTGGGGAGCAAAATTGCGTATGTTCCAGAACTAAAAACTGATTTTCAATCTTAAAAACTCTTGGGCTCATAAGAAGTTGAATCTTAAGGTTGAAAATCATAAAAATAAAGGCATGAATTGACTTATGTAATAATACTAATGAAGGCAAAAGCAGCTAACACTTAAGAATATGTGTTTTGGATCAAGTGCACTTTACATGCTTTATCTCATTTCAACCTCAGAACATCTATTAGAGATAAGTGCTATTAATAGCCCATTTGCAAAAGAGGAAGCTGAATTTGCCCTACCTCACAGATCTAGTATAAGGCAGAGCTCAAATTCAAACTTAGAACTCTGGTTCTAGACTTATAGCTATCCCTTTGGCATATGTCCTCACCAAATTATCATACTGAAAGGAAAGAGTTGGATTCACTTGGGGCATTATGAGCCCTAAACATTTGGATTCTGTAGTGGCTTGATAGAAGAAGCTAAAATGATTTTGATTCTGATTAAAAATGGAGGCAGTATAATTTATTACTTACTGATATAGAAGAGAAGCAGATAGTGCATAGTAAGATCAACCTATATAGTAAATGTGGTTACTTAATGTTTCTTAATTTTACATTATAGTTAATGTAGAAAACTGTACCTATGTATTATCAGTAAATTGAAGTATTATCAGTTCTCTGTCAGTTAACTGTTATAGCTATACATTATTAGGTTAAAAAAAGGATCGATTTGAAGAAGAAGAATAAATGATTTGCTATTATTATTTAAGTGCAGCCAAGCTATATGCATCATAAGACTAGTTAGATATAAATTGCATTTATTAAGGTAAATGTGTATAACATTTTTTAATAAAATTAATCTTCCAGAATATTTACACTTGTCACCAACAATGTTCTGGAAGATTTATTGTCTTTAATGCATTTGTTGGAGCATATACACTCATTCAGTATTATCTAGGGTGCTTTGTGCTACAAGCAACTGAAAACCAAACTCAAATTCGAAGTAGATTGATTCATCATCTCACATAAAGAAATCAAAGGGAAGATGGCTCCATTTGGTTAATTCAGCTCAGTAAATATCTGAGCACCCAGATTCTATCTACTATATTCTGCTATTCTGTGTGGCAACTTTGCAGACTTGTATATATCATGATTGCAGACAAGTCCAGGTATCATATCAAGATATGAAGATGCCTAGGGGAGTATGAAGGGCTATCTATTTGTTTCTCTTGATAAGAATGAGGAAATTGTCCCAGAAAACCCTAGCACAAAATTGGTTCACATGGCCACAACTGGGGCATATGACCTTTCCTAACATAAAAATTGGTTAGGGTAATGTAAGTTAACTTGGAATAACAATCTGAAATATCATGCATATAAGGAATAATGGATATGTTATTTGAATTTCCTTTTTAAAATTGAAGTATAATTAACATACAGTGTTATATTAGTTTCAGGTATACAGCATATTTTTTTAAAGATTTTATTTATGTATTTATTTGAGAGAGAGAGAGAGAGAGAAACAGCTTGAGAGGGGAGAGGGTCGGAGGGAAAAGCAGACTCCCTGATGAGCTGGGAGCCTGATGTGGGACTCGATCCCAGGACTCCAGGATCATGACCTGAGCTGAAGGCAGTAGCTTAACCAACTGAGCCACCCAGGTGCCCCTCAGGTATACAGCATATTGATTCAACAATTCTATTACTTAGGGCTCACCACAATAAGTGTAGTCACCATCTGTCCTGTACAATATTATTACAATATTATTGACTATATTCCCTATGCTGTACTTTTCGTCTCTATATCTTATTTATTTTATAACTGGAAGTTTTTACTTCTTAATCTTCTTTATCTAGTTCACCTACCCCGCAACCACCACAGTTTGTTCTTTGTATTTAAGAGTCTGTTTTTTCCTTCTTCTCTCTTTGCTTCTTCATTTGTTCATTTGTTTTGTTTTTCAGAATCCACATATAAGTGAAATCGTATGGTATTTGTCTTTTTCTGACTTATTTCACTTAGCATAATATCTTCTAGGTCCATCCATGTTGTTGCAAATGGCAAAATCTCATCCTTTTTATCGCTGAAATATTATTTTATTATGTATGCAATACATATGTATATATATGCCATATATATATGTTACATCTTCTTTATCCATTCATCTATCAGTATACACTTGGGTTGCTTCCATATTTCGGCTATTATAAATAATAGTGCAATAGACATAGGGGGTCTATATATTTGTTCAAATTAGTGTTTTTGTTTTGTTTGGGTAAACACCTAGAAGTGAATTGCTGGGACATACAGTATTTCTATTTTTAAATTTTTGAGGAGACTTCAGAGACTTCATATTATTTTTCACAGTGGATGCACCAATTTACATTCCCACCAACAATGTATGAGGGTTCCTTTTTCTCTACATTTTCACCAACATTTTTCATTTCTTGTCTTTTTGGTTCTGGCCATTCTAACAGGTGTAAGGTGATATCTTATCGTGATTTTTATTTGCATTTCCTTGATGGTTAGTGATGTAGAGTACTTTTTCAGGTGTCTGTTGGTGAATTGCCTTTTAAACATTTAAGTGAAATAAATTCATTCAATGAAATTTTTTAGAATTACTTAAAATTTCACAAAAAATGCTTGTGAAAATATGTCATTGCTGATTGTATTAAGAAAACTTTTAATTTGATGGTATTATTTTGAAAATCCCTATGATCATAGTCTCCATTTTCACATTTAAAGAGAAATAAAAGCAATTTTTTACATTACAAATATATGAAGAACTTGATGATTAACTATTATGCAACATGTCTTCTTTCTTGGTTCAAATGTCTCTATTCTATACAAATGTAACCTGCAGAATGGCAATAATTTTAAATGAAAGTTTTTCTGGAGTTACTTTCTGTTCTTTCCACCAGAATTATTTTGTTTCTTACAGTAATTTACGCCATATTTAGAAACACATTTATACGTGTATCCTTTTCCATTTCTTTCTTCTTTCAATGTAGCTCACTCATGCTTATGTATCAGTTGAGTGAATAACACTCAATTATAGATGAATAAATTATTTTGTAAGCACTTTCTGAAAAATTGCTTAATACAATAATGTCTTTAGATTTACACACTCAGCTTTATATCTGATTTCTTATGTGGTTCTAAATGGATCATTAGATGAATGTAGCTATTATATGGGCTTACAAATGAAGCATGGATTTAGAATTTAAGGACTTCTGCTAGAATCCCTTATATTATAGAAAAGTAACTTAGTAGTAAGGTCTTTTTAAAAGTCATCCTGTTAAGTGAAATTTTCCCCCACTCTTACCTTCTAACAGAATTTTTTTATGCTGTAATGTTGACCATTTTTGTTGTTGAAAATTTAATGAAGTAATTAAAGTATAAGTCATATTAATTGAATATCATAGATCTATATTAATTTACTCCAGTCCTGTGATTTTGTTTTTACTTGTTTCTCTTTGCATGACTGACTATTGTAAATATTTGGAAGAGAAAATATGTGAGATAAGAATTTCCTTCCAGTATGTTTCTTCATTTTTTCATTTGTTCTTTTCTTTTTTGAAAAAGCAATAACATTTCCAAGAGGGTCTTATCAATGCAAATATACTTTTTCTTAAGGTAACTCTTTTTTTAAGATTTATTTATTTATTTGAGAGAGAGAGAGAGGGGGGGAGAATGCAAGCGGGGGGAGGGAGAGAAGGAGAGAGAGAGAGAATCCCCAAGCAGACACTCGGCTGAGTTCAGAGTCCCACCGGGGGCTTGATCCCAGGACCCTGAGATCATGACCTGAGCTGAAACCAAGAGTCAGAAGCTTAAGTGACTAAACCACCCAGACGCCCCTTAAGGTAACTCTTTATTATGGGTGGGGATGCAGCAAAAAGCAACCACTTATTTATTCCAGCATTATGCTTTTGTGATATGATCCTATGTATATTTTTATTTACTGTGTGTACAACACTGTTTTTCTCAGTAAACTCTTACAGAGTAATCCTGGATTATGGCAATGTAAGCAGTCTTTTCTTCCAGTGAAATAATGTTATTAAATATCGAGTCTGGAAGAAGAGATGAATGAAATCCTGAATCTAAGTATTGCTTTTCAGTTACCTCCCAAAGGCTCTGTCTGTGTCTCTTCAAAGACAAAATTAATCTTCAGTAAAATTTTGCTCTTTGTATAAACAATTACTAAAGTAATAAGAATGTTAAAGAATCTCATTCACACATAGAAATTCAGTAAATAGGTCTACACATTAAAGGAAAAATTACTAGATATAAGAGACTCTCAGATTAACACCTGAATGTTTTTATTGTTTCCTCACTTCCCTTCTCCACCTGCCCCCAACCTCCCTCTTTGTCATTCCTGATTCTGTTAGGTCTGCAGATACTGCAGAAAGGTGAAGAAAACAGGCATGGCCTTCAAGGAGCTTGCATTCTAATTGTCTAAAAAAATCACTTGAGAATGGTGACTTCTCAATGAAAGGGTCCTGGGATAATTGGTCACTTACTGAAAGATAAATTTAGAATACGTTTAATGTCAAAACTAATATTAAAATAAATTTGAGGGCGCCTGGGTGGCTCAGATGGTTAAGCGTCTGCCTTCAGCTCAGGTCATGATCTCAGGGTCCTGGGATCGAGTCCCGCATCGGGCTCCCTGCTCCTTGGGAGCCTGCTTCTCCCTCTGCCTCTCTCTCTCTCTCTCTCTCTCTGTCTCTCATGAATAAATAAATAAAATCTTAAAAAAATAATAAAAATAAAAAATAAAATAAAATAAATTTGAGATTTTTTAAAACGTTAAATATTAAAGTGAGATATCAAAAATGTCTTAGAAAAAATGGGTATTTGAATTTTGGATCTCGTAATAAAGAAGAATCACCTTAGGTGGCGCCTGGGTGGCTCAGTCGTTGAGCGTCTGCCTTCGGCTCAGGTCAGGATCCCAGGGTCCTGGGATCGAGCCCCACATCGGGCTCCCTGCTCTGTGGGAAGCCTGCTTCTCCCTCTCCCACTCCCCCTGCTTGTGTTCTCTCTCTCGCTGTGTATCTCTCTCTGTCAAATAAATAAACAAAATCTTTAAAAAAAAAAAAATAAAAAAAAAAAAAAAAAAAAAAAAAGAATCACCTTAGCTTAAAACTAATAGAAGATTCACATCAGAACAGATGGATAAATTTGAATACATAAATATGTATTAAAACTATTTTGTATCAAAATATGCATATTTTAATATACAGTGTAAAAAACTGAACATACTTAAATAAAAATATTTTAGTAGATATTTTTACTGTTTATATATATATTTAAAATTGTATCCCACTCCCTTTTCTGTATTTTACATATTAACTACTTTGGCCATGGCTTAACTGTATAATCAAAAAATAAACAAAAAAATTTGAGTCCTTTTTGAAAAGGATGATAGCTAAGAATGAGGTCAGGCTACAGTATTTGATAACTAAGATAGCCAAATTAAAAATTCATTTCAGATTTTAAATAGCATATACTCAAAAATCAAATTCAATCTAAAAATTGAATCAATAAAAAGTAATACTATTTTTCAATTTTTAAGTGAAAGTAATGGGTTTTAAAACTTATTTTATCCTCGGGCGCCTGGGTGGCTCAGTCGTTAAGCGTCTGCCTTCGGCTCAGGTCGTGATCCCAGGGTCCTGGGATCGAGCCCCACATCGGGCTCCCTGCTCTGCGGGGAAGCCTGCTTCTCCCCTCCTTCTCCCCCTGCTTGTGTTCCCTCTCTCGCTGTGTCTCTCTCTGTCAAATAAATAAATAAAATCTTAAAAAAAAAAAAAAAACTTATTTTATCCTCCTTCATACTATAATTTTAAAAAGATGTTAAGCTAAGAGTAACAATATCAAACCTATTATATTCTATTAATTCACGTCCTTTTTTTCACTTGATGCCATGGATGAGAAATACTCAGAAAAAAATCGCTGTAAGAATATTCATGATTCTTATTTTTACTAAGCTTATTTATGTATATATATATTTATGTACATATGCATGTATTTGCTTCAAGATGTTTTAGAGGGGATACAAGTTTCTTCTCTGCCCTGTCTAGATTAGCTTCAGAGAAACACACACCTAACAAGGAGGAAGGAGAATGAAAGGCTCATTTATGGACAGTTCTGTATTATACATAAAAATTACTTATGTATTTGGCAAAATAGCCTCCCTGTGAGACCAGAATAATAATGCTGGATTGTTATATAATCAAAATTGTTAATTTTATGGATGTGAGAATTGAGATGCCAAGATGTTAAATGACTTGATCAAGGCTATTCATTCAGCACACAATTACTGAACACATACCCTGTGCCAGCCACCTTCCTCAGTAATAGAAACCTACCATTAACAGAACATGAAACTTTCTACATTCTAATGGAAATGGCTCAATTTTCCTAAATGCTATTCCCATACACATACCATTGTATGGCACTCCTTTAGCAATTGAAAATTTTATGAATATGAGTAAGCATTCACGTTTGGAATTTAAAAAAATCATAAATGAGATATTTCTCAGCTTTTTTCCTATTCAGATTACCTCCAGCAATTCTAAATATGCCAGAAGTACCAGAGATTCAGCAAAAATAACTCTACAATACTAATCATAAAAAAATTTGAAAATGTTTTGATTGATAGATATTTTTCATTGAAATCAATACTGGTGGTTAAAATGAATGTTAGGAAATATGATTGAAATATACAGAATCTTTGATATGATAATAAATTTCACTTTCTCTCTTGACTACCTACCTTACTTGAGTGCTTTTATTGTCACATTTATTTTATAATTTTATAGAAATATACGTTATTGTTGTACAAGGTCCACAGAAAAGCCTTAAGAAGAAATTTAAAAGCACTTATACTCTCAGAAGTAGGAAGTAAGTGGGAAGTTATCCTGTGGTTCATATCTTCATTTTTCTAGGATATATTTATGATCTATAGATTATGTTCTCTGCATATCGAGTATTTTTAGATGATACAGAGTTCAATTTTCTTATTAATTATGCAACCAACATTCACATATTATGTTTGTTTTAGCTTTAAAAATATTACTAATATTAACATAGACTGATCAATTGAACATAGCCCCATATATGTACAATTAAAATATAACTATAAAATATATATAGAAATAGAAAATTTATAATAGAAAACTTATAAAATACATACTTTATAATTTTAATATATTAAAATTTCCATTTATTGGCATTGTTGTCTAGTTAAAGTTTCCAATGAGCAAGTATTATAGAATAGCAAAGTTTAATCCATATTAACTTAATTTCATGTGCAGCTTTTACTGATATTTTGGCAAATATATCACTGATTAACATCAGCATTAAAGTTTTATGCCTTTGTTCTCAAAAGTTAGCAAAAGAATAAAAAAAAATCTATAAAAGTTGAATATTCTCATCACTCAACACCTACTCACATGGAAATGTGACTGTAGAATAAGGAGAGAATATGAAAAATTAGCTGGCTCTACATTACTAGGTATAAAAGGAATTAGTATTGCTCAATGCATTTATATAAATATCCCCAAATATAGGCACCTCAGAAAAGTTCAGAGCCCTGTGATACAACATTATGGAATCTTTCTAACTGAAAAATGAGTCTACTGTAAAATGTGAAAAAATATATAAAATATGATTTATATTCTATTGACAATTTACTACTCTTTAAAGTGTTTACTTTTAGGGAGCCTGGGTGGTGTAGTCAGTTGAGCATTCAGCTCTTGGTTTTGGCTCAAGTTGTGATCTCATGGTCATGAGATCCAGCCCCTGGTTGGCTCCGAGCTCAGGGTGGTGCGTGCTTGAAATTCTCTGTCCCTCTCCCTCTGCCCCTCACACTCATGCTCGTGCTCTTTCTAAAATAAATAAATAAATCTTAAAAATAAAATAAAATAAAATGTTTACTTCTATGAAGACATGAAATTGATGGATGCCTCCCTCCCTGACAACTTCCCAGCCCAATTCTGCCAAATGTGAAGATGTGGTTGCTCAATCAATACAAACATTTCCACAGCGCATCGTTCCTTGTTTACTTGATATTTTTACATTGCTGATTTTATAGTGGTATTTCCATTATTAAATGGTAGTTTGGAAACCAGACAGCAAATGAGTGTGTACTATTTTCAAGAATGTAATTCCGAGTGTGAGAATACACATACACACACACACACACACACACACACACATACACTCAGGTGTCTTCTGTTCATAGATAGTGATAGAACAGTGGTTCTGAAACTTTAGCTTGCATGAGAATCTCGTGGGGACTTTGAAAATCCCTGGGCCCTACCACCACAGTTTCTCAACTTCCTGGTTTGGGGTGTGGTTACGATTTGCTCATCTAACAATATTCCAGGTGATGCTGATGCTGTTAGTTTTGTAGTCCACATTTTGAGAACCAGTGCTTTAGAGGGAAAAATATTGGGCATAAAGACATTTGGACAGTAGCTGGAGGGTGGCATAGTCCTTTTGTTCCTTGTGTATTTGTTGTTCAGGAGGCTTTTTTTAAAATTTACATTTAAAAAAATTGTTTATTCCTATAATACATTGACAAAATACGGTTGCTCTTTTTTGCTTATTGAAAGATCAAATCAGAGGTGGGATGACACCTAGACCAGCATTATGCACACCGGAAAATGATTTTTTTTTCATACAGTCCTTCCCTTGACAAGTATTTATTCATCAGTAAATCATTAAAATTGATGTTGGAGTCTCTGGTAGATTAAAACAGCCTAACTTAATTTCACACACATGCATACAAACACACATATTTTATATGGGAAAAGAAATATATTGATGTGTCTAGGTTGGAAAAAAAAAGTTGTGAAATATTGCCTGTGTGCCTGGCTTTTGAATTGCTGTGAATTTCTGGTCAATTCTCAATGACATGACTCACACAGTATCTTGGTAGCATGTTATTAAGTTGCTAAGACAAGCCACCTCTCTCCAGTGATGCTGCTGAAAGATGAGGAAGATTACAACTACTTGTGATTGAAACTGATTGAAAATTATTATCTTCCACTGAGGAAAATCCCAAGCTATTCTTTTTGATCTGTGTACTTTCTATGAAAAAAAATGGTGAGAACAGGGATTATTTTTTTCCTTCAGTGTGCACCAAATTTTGAAATTGAACATGTTCATATTTTTAAAATTTCTAAATCTTTAGTATATTTTGAATATTAATGGATATTAATCCCTGAAACAAGATATTTTCATATATGCATTGTTAGCCCTTGCAGATTAAGTGATAGAATGAATGGCCTTTTCACTTTTCTTCTAGATTTGAGGCAACAAATGCCCTTAAAAATATTCCCTTATGTTCTACTCACAAGCAGAAAGTCAAAACAGTGTTGGGGTCAATCTTTTTCACTTTATGGATCTGTAAACTCTAAATAGAACTAGGCATAAGGTATTAAATCATGCTGACCAAAGCACTAGGGAAAAGTCAATAAATGAAATGGAGAAATAATCCAAGTTACTAAGGTAGATTTGCTTCATAGGTGTATTCTTTCATATTACTTCTAAGGAAGTCTAATATAATGAGACCAAGTGGACAATATAATAACAACTGAAAGAATATATGCAAAACATAGAATGTTCTAACTAATGGTAAATATAATTTTCAAGTACCTTTGAATACTTTGATAAACTTTGAGATAGATTTTTAGCTTTAAAATGGAAATTAAAGTTTGTGATACTTGGAAATTAAAATTTTAAATGGAAATTAAAGTTTATGATACAACGGAAATTAGAGTTTGTGAAACCAAAAAATTTTAATGTGACATATATTTATAAAAGCTATAATATGAATAACCACTCAGATTTAATTTTCATGCTATTAAAATAACATAGGAATAGAAAAATGACAACAAACAAAAATTAAATGGAGAGACCAGGTCATTAATATCTGCACTTCTTACCACCTCTTCTCTCCACCAAATATCTTAGTCTCTTTCTCCAGGAAAATTTAAATACAAAGTGTACAAACCATCAAAATTATAAGGCAATGTATAACAAAGGTAGCATACACTGGAATCTTGATTTTTTTATGTTAATTGATCTTATTTTAAAGTAGAAAAATTGGTTATTTTAAAATTTAACTATTAATGCTGTCAAATAGATTTTTGAGTAAGTATACCTATTTATCTCATAGTTTTAAACAGAGATAAGAATTTTAAACACTGGCTTACTGAGAGGGCATGGACTCACGAGAGTGACCCCATAAAATGCTGTGTCCATCTGTTATGTCTCCTCTTGCAGGATCAACCACAGGTATTATCTAGAAGCCAAGGAAAAACAAAACGAAACAAAATTCAAATTCTTGATTATGTTAACATTGAACCCAACTAACATAAAATAATTCCTGTGAGAAAAATAGAATAGACTTTACTTCACTTTTCTCAAATCAGGCAGCCCTAGCAGTAAATTAAAAGCATGGTAACTCAGGCTCTGTTCTTAAAGTCATACACACAACTTTAATATGCCTTAAAAAAAAGAAAGTTGCCCAGTGTATCATTTCCAATGCTCTGTAACAAATTGCCTCAAACTTAGTGGGATAAGGCAACACAAATTTATTATGTTACATTTCTGGAAGTAGAAGTCTGAATGGTTTTACAAGGTTAAAATCAAGGACTATGTTTTATCTGGATGCTGTAGAGGAGAATCCATTCCTTGCTAGGGGCTGCCTTCATTCCTTCGTTTGTGGACCTATCACTCTGACCTCTGCCTGTGTAACCACATGTTATTTTACTCTGACCTTCCTGCTTCCCTCTTACAGTGATTCTTTCCCTTTTACAGTGATTCTTCTGATTATATTGGGCTTATCTAGGTATTCCAGGACAATCTTCCCATCTCAAAATCCTTAACTTAATCACGTCTGCAAAAGCCCGTTTGCATTATAATGTAACGTACTCCAAGGATTAGAATGTAAACATCTTTGAGGGGCCAATATTTTTCTTACCGGAGATAGGAACAAAATTTTTACGTAATAAAAACGCTTAGTTTCTGTGGTAGGTTAAATGGTGTTCCCCTAAAAGGTATACCCATGTCAAATATCTGGAACCTGGGAATGTCACCTTATTTGGAAGAAAGGATCTTTGCAGATTTTAAGTCAAAAATCTTGAGAAAACTCCTTACACTCTCCCCTGTCCTTGAAATGTACCTTTGGACTACTATTCCCATGCTAACAGCCCTTTCAAGGATGCAGTTTTGTGAGAGTAAGGTGTTCTTGAGACTATTGAGTAAGGTGTTGTTGAGAGCAAGATTTTGGGGGCGCCTGGGTGGCTCAGTCAGTTAAGCGTCTGCTTTCAGCTCAGGTCATGATCTCCAGGTCCTGAGATCCAGCCCTGCCCTGGGCTCCCTGCTCAGCGGGCAGCCTGCTTCTCTCTCTCTCCCTGTGCCGCTCCCCAATGCTCATTATCATTCTCTCTCTCAAATAAATAAATAAAATCTTTTTTTTTAAAGATTTTATTTATTTGACAGAGAGATACCCAGCGAGAGGGGAACACAAGCAGGGGAAGTGGGAGAGGGAGAAGCAGGCTTCCGGTGGAACAGGGAGCTCCATGTGGGGCTCGATCCCGGGATCCTGGGATCAGGACCTGAGCCGAAGGCAGACGCTTAACAACTGAGCCACCCAGGCACCCCAAATAAATAAAATCTTAAAAAAGAGAGAGCAAGATTTTGTTGAGAATAAATAACTAAACCCAGTTAAGTCCTCTATATAAACATTTTTTTTTTTTTTTTAATAAGTAGAGCCTGATGCAGAGCTCCATCTCACAGCCCTGAGATTGTGACCTGAGGGGAAATCAAGAGTCCGATGCTTAACTGACTGAGCCACCCAGGTGCCCCTAAACTTTTCAGATCCTACTGGGTGGGTGTGGAAATGTTCTTGTCTTGGGGCCACTCAAGACAAACCTCATATGTAAGTTCCCTTGTTTATTAAAACTGCCACCTATCAATCTGGAATCATCTGCTTCTTTCTTTGGTCTTTCCCAGCCCTCTGTGTATGGAGGCCAGTTTCAGATTTCACCCGGGGAACTTCCAGGTTGCAAACCAACATTATAACAATCATAGGAAAATAACATAGTCTCTAAATGTAAAAGTTTTTGAAAGACATACTTCACATTCTAGGAATTTTTCAAAAGAAGATTAAAAACAACTTTAATAGTCACAAAATTCATATACTGTACATTTATAATCTTAAAGATATTCATATGTTAACACATCTTTAAAAGACTGTATAGAAAGGGTGCCTGGTGGCTCAGTCCGTTAAGTGTCCAACTCTGAGTTTCAGCTCAGGTTATGATTTCGAGAGATCAAGCCTTGTGTTGGGCTCTCCGCTCAACGTGGAATCTGCTTGAGATTCTCTCTCCCTCTCCCTCTCATTTTCTCTCTCTCTAAAATAAATAAATCTTAAAAAAAAAAAAAGACTGTATAGAAATATCATGCCTTGAGATATATCCAAAGGGGATTTCTCATTTGTGATCATAGAAAGATAAATACTTATTTCTGATATGAAATGTTTCAGGAGTTGAGTAAAATTTTACAGAATTGAAAAAAGATTTACTGTAGATTTTTGTTGTGGATTAAGCAAAGCAAACCTATAAATCCCTTTCTTTCATACTGGTTGACTAAAAATAATTTGTAAGAAAAGGAAGAGATTGTATATGACATTGTTACTCTGGGTACCAAATATAAACTTTTCTTTTTTATTTTATTTTATTTTTAAATATTTTATTTATTTATTTGACAGAGAGAGACACAACGAGAGAGGGAACACAAGCAGCAGGAGTGGGAGAGGGAGAAGCAGGCTTCCTACTGAGCAGGGAGCCCGATGTGGGGCTCGATCTCAGGACCCCGGGATCATGACCTGAGCTGAAGGCAGATGCTTAACTACTCAGCCACCCAGGAGCCCCAGATATAAACTTTTAAATAAATTCACAATACGATGAGTATTTAAGAGGATAGTTGATAGAAGAAGTCATTCTTTATCGGTGCCATTATTTATGTTTCTCATTTTTTACAAATTTTCTTAGAGAGATGCTAGATGGAAAAGTAAATTTCAAATGTTATAACACCTTGGCTTCATTAAAATTTTCTAATGAGAAACCTTATGCTTACAGATGTACTAAATATTATAGGAATACAAATTGCAGATTATTTTTCTTAGTTTTTGAGATTAATAGTACTTATACTTTGTGGGCTCTTTTTTTATTATGTTTTTATTATTTCTTCTGAATGCATATCTTATTTTTTACTCAAGCCTGAATAACATCTAAATTGTTTCCAACCCAGAATAGTCAGATGGTGTAAAGGAGTGCAAGAACCATACATAAAGTGTGTAAAGCAGAATGGCCTGCAGTTATCATTGGAGTTGATGTCATAGAACTGTTATCTGAACCACTTCTTGTTTTTATGCCATGGTTTAGAATGTTTTTGTATTTGGTTTGGTTCATTGGTATTTATTTATTTATTTATTTATTTATTTATTTATTTATTTAATTTTTTTTTTTAAGATTTTATTTATTTATTTGACGGAGAGAGAGATAGTGAGAGCAGGAACACAAGCAGTAGGGAGTGGGAGAGGGAGAAACAAGCTTCCTGGTGAGCGGAGAGCCCGATGTAGGTCTCTATCCCAAGACCCTGGGATCATGACCTGAGCCGAAGGCAGATGCCTAACTGACTGAGCCACCCAGGTGTCCCTATTTATTTTTTTTAATAATTTAATTTTCAATGTACTGGGGAAAAAAACAAAACTTTAGCCACAAATAATGAAGATAAATGGCTCTATCACTCACCCTGAGATCTTGTGCAAGTCTCGTGTGTGTGTGTGTGTATGTGTGTGCATGTAATTGATTTATAGCATTTGCCAATACTCTGGGTCTTAGATTTATTCAAATAATATAAATTTAGGATATACACTCCTTTTGGGGTTTGTTGATTTTTGTGCATCATCAGTTCCAGAGTCTCAAAACTGTGCATGGCAACAGTATGCTTGCTTTGGTGAACAGGTGTTAATGACAACTATAACCTGCTTATACCTCGGGATCTATCCAAAGGGGATTTCTCATTTGTGATCATTGAAAGATAAATACTTATTTCTGATATGAAATGTTTCAGGAGTTGAGTAAAATTTTACAGAATTGAAAAAAGATGTACCGTAGATTTTTGTTGTGGATTAAACAGAACAAACCTATAAATCCCTTTCTTTCATACTGGTTGACTAAAAATAATTTGTAAGAAAAGGAAGAGATTGTATATGACATTGTTACTAAATATTACTAAATATTTCTACCTATGGTTAAAACATCTTTTTTTAAAAATTTTTTATTGTTATGTTAATCACCATACATTACATCATTAGTTTTTGATGTAGTGTTCCATGATTCATTATTTGTGCATAACACCCAGTGCTCCATGCAGAACTTGCCCTCCTCAATACCCATCACCAGGCTAACCCATCCTCCCACCCCCCTCCCCTCTAGAACCCTCAGTTTGTTTCTCAGAGTCCATTGTCTCTCACGGTTCGTCTCCCCCTCCGATTTCCCCCCCTTCATTCTTCCCCTCCTGCTATCTTCTTCTTTTTTTTTTTTTTTTCTTAACATATATTGCATTATTTGTTTCAGAGGTACAGGTCTGTGATTCAACAGTCTTGCACAATTCACAGTGCTTACCAGAGCACATACCCTCCCCAGTGTCTATCACCCAGTCACCCCATCCCCTCACCCCACCCCCCACTCCAGCAACCCTCAGTTTGTAAAACATCTTTTAAATAAAGATTAAATTTTATTATTTTAAACAACATTGGGATCTAAAATTTCCTAATGACATGTTTATAATACAGTATTCTATAATTCAATCATTTTCTTATAAATCATATTTTTATTGACTGCAAGACACACTGATTTAAAGTAGCATATATATATATTTATATATATATATATAAAAGAATAGTGATTTTACACAGATTAATGTAACATTTAATTGCAAATTAATTAATAAATTGATAATTAGTGTGAACCATCAGAAATTTGTGGTATTATATGTAAGGGTTTGACATCCTTGTTTTCTCTATACTGACTTTACCTCTTATTTCTCATATTCTGATGTTGTTTAGTAGTAGTATATTAGATGTTTTTTCCCTAGTAAATGATAAAAGGTCCCAAATTTTGATGTCTAATTAAAATAAATTTAACTTTGCTAGTTAAAAACTAGAACAATCTAATATTAACTTTATTTTTGGAAATCATATTTGGAATTATACTTTATCTTTAGATTAACTCCAGACATCACTGAAACAACCCATCATGACTAGATGACTTCCAAATTTTCAATATGGAAGCCCAAATGATAATGAAACCAAAGCCTCACAATTTGAGGTTAAGAAATCTCAGCACAAATTTTAAATAATATCTATTCTAAATGTCTGTGCCATTTAAAAGTCAACAGTTTCCCTTTTTTCATTATGGCAAATTTATATTTTATTTTTTATTTAGATTCTTCGGCAATGAAATATGGACTTCTAAGTTTGCAAATTCTCAAGTCCGTATTTTAAGTGTGTTTATTGACTGTGTGTTTTATGATTCTACATAGCAGTCTGTTCTCTAACTATTGTATTTTTAAAATATCATTATATTTGGAATAACAGAGAAAGGAAGAGGTATTGCATGAAAAAGGGAAGGGAAGGAAAGGTAGAAGAAAGAAAAGAAAGAATGCTTGGAATTACAAATGGAATAGATCAGAGATGTAGAAGGAAGAGGGATTGCTCAACCACTAAATGGAATAGGATGAAAAAGATGACATAGAACGCTGGCAAGGAGGAGCTGCAGGAACTAAGGAGAGCTGTGCTTGCCTCTATCAGTGAGCAGATGATTGTGGAGACAGGGAAACCAACAAGAGTGCATTCTCAGCCATGTTACTGAGGGGTGATTCTAGTGAGTCTGGAGCCAGCATGCTGGCGCTTAATCCTGGTAGGGAACAGTTGTATTTTTCAAACTCAGGCCTACATTAGAATCATAGGGTGGGTTAGTTAAAACACGGTTTGCTGGGGCCTGCCCCCAGTTTCTAAGTCAGTAGGTCTGGGGTGAGACTTGAGAATTTGTATTTCCAACATCATCCTGGGTAATGCTGATCACACTGATCTGAATCAATCCTTTGAAAATCACCGCTATGTGGGATTTGCACTCACATGACCCTCCTGCTCTGTTAGTGCTTAGGGGACTGATGACAGGGGAAGACAGCCACCAAATAATGGGTATGGATCAGGGATGCAATAGGCTCTCAGGGTCATTGCTCAATAACTCATTTAACCCTTCAGTCTGGTGCCCTGTTGCCCACAAGAATCCAGGGAAGCCCAGACATCACACTTGAGTCCTACATTTAGGATGGGTCCGAGGGATGACTGCTGGGATGTAGTTTGGAGTAGATGGAGTAGATGCTCCTGGTAGATCTGGTGGAAGAGATAAACTACATATGCAGGGTGGGCTTCAGATTCTCTCCTGGACATGGCAGTCGGGAGTAGAACAAGTATCATATAGAAATGCACTATTGGCACAGAATATAGGAGCCAGAGGGATGGATTTTGAGAATATGAAGGCCACTACTTTGTTCCACAGTGTGGTGAATGCCGTTGCCCCAAGAATTCACATGGAGAAAAATCAGAAGAGAAGTGAGATTTACAACGTGAGATGTGACAAAGAGTTTCAGTAAGATAAGGGATAAAAAGTCTAGGTTCGGCAATAAGGGAACTAATGTTAGAAGAATTTTGGTAAAGTGATCCCGTGGTCCTGGTAGTAGCAAGATGACTTTGGGCTTATGAGGGAATGGACAGAGAAGCAGAGAGCTTTTCAATTGCTTGAGTATGCAGGGGACAAGCTAGAAGATCTGAATACTTTTTGCAATTTATGGATGGAAAAGAAGCTTGAGCATTTTTATCTGCTGAGGAAGATCTAGTAAAGTGAGAGTCTGAAGACACAAGAGGAAAGGGGTAATTAATTCCAGAAGAGGAAGGGGATAATTGATTTTGTAAGTTTCTTTAGGAAGTCGGAGGGGCTCTGTGTTCAGAGCATCAAGGAGCTATTAAATGTCACGTGCTATTTCTAAGGTCTTTCTTGGGATTATTGTTATAAGTATGTGGTAATTTATTTTGATATTTTCATTTTGTCTCAGCTATAATGAGAAATTAAATTTGGAGGAGTTAAGTGCAAATTTTTATTTCTTCTCAGCTTATACTCAAGGTATTGCTATTTATCATCACTTTCTTTTTGTATACTTCCATTAGGTGAATAATTGGTCACCAACTAAGAAATTTCCCAACACAGACTTTTTTGGTTGTTTGCTTTTGTTCTTTGCCTTTTAGGTGGCTTACTTGATTTATTTTTTTCCTATAATATAAAAAGTAGTCTTGGAAGTACCTCAAAGTAAAACGATCAGTTTGATTCAATTAAGTGTGTGTGTTTTGTTTGTATGTTTGTTTTTGCTTTTGTCTTTTGTTTTGGTATCCTCTATTTAAGTTAGGATACCAAACTTTAAAAAAAAATAGTATCTGCTTACATATTTCATGTAAAAGAAAGTGTTAAAACTTGATTGTGGATCAAATCTTAGTTCTACCCTTCAGGAACACTTCTTTGGAAAACTTTATATCATATCTCCTTTTTGTAAGCTGATTTTTTTCCCCTAGAACATAAATAACAAATAAATAAATTCTGTTCAG
Source organism: Halichoerus grypus (assembly GCF_964656455.1). Classification (NCBI taxonomy): domain Eukaryota; kingdom Metazoa; phylum Chordata; class Mammalia; order Carnivora; family Phocidae; genus Halichoerus; species Halichoerus grypus. The sequence goes on along the minus strand of NC_135714.1, from coordinate 143,666,175 downwards.
CTACTTGACCATTCTGTAGATGGTTCATATAAGTCTGAACAATCTATCAGCTGGGCATGTCCTGGGTGTAACTTGCAGGACAAGGGTGGAGTTGCCAGAAAAAGAGAGAAAGGGATATTTGGACCCAGACACAGGGTAAGTTTTTTGTTTTGTTTTGTTTTGTTTTGTTTTTCCCACCGGAAACAGTGTGAGACTCTGTAAGGAGGGAAAAGTCAAGGATGAAAGAGAAGCCAGGGCTGAAAATGGAAGTTGAAGTAGGATTCCAATGCTTGGCACAGGTACAAGCCAAGAGATTTTGCTGATTTTATTGCAATTGTGGCTTTTTTCATAAGTCATATGCTAACTAGGACTTGGTTGGAAGGATGAGCGATAGGCACGCTTAGGCTAACTGGGGTATAGGGGTCTTGAAAAGGAGATTGCTAGTCATTTGAAGACTGTGTTTTTGAGTATTGCAAGAGTTGCAAACTCATGGAAACATCAAGCTTGTCAATGTGTCAGCAATAAGGGTTCTTTGCAGGCTCTCTATCAGACTGAATTGACTGGGTTTGCCTTAGGTGCCAATCATTGTGCTTAAGTGGGGTTGGGAGATAGAAGCTTAGGCAAAAACTTTTGCCTGTGTTATCTACTAATATTTTCACCTTCTTTGTTTGTTTGCTTGTTTTTTAGCTAAGTATTTAGTAACTAACGATAATTCTGCATTTCCAATCTTCTGCTATGGTTAGATTATTTTGACTAAGTTACTGCCAATGATATATAAATAGAAATAAGGTGTACAACTTCAGGGTTGAGCTCTGTAATGGAAAAAGGATCCCGCCCTCCACTTCTCTTTTCCTTTCCTCCTTCTAACTGAAAATCAGAAGTAATAATTGTGAGAGCATCTTAGACCATGAAATGAAGCCAATATAGTGACGATGACAAGGCAATATGTTAGAAGCAGCATAAGACATCAATGCTGCCCCACTGACGTACCAGTTCTCTCTTGCCTACTCAGTCATGAGATAAGGTGAAAGAGATAAGGTGGTTTTGTATGGTTTTTTTGTTTTGAAGTACTACATTTTGTTTTTTTGTTACAGCAGTGTATATCCTAATCAGTACATTTCTCAAGATGTGTCATCAGTTCTTTCAACAAGTATTTATTCAATACTACATGCCTACCCCTTTTCTAGCAACAGTAAATAACAGCACAAAGAAAATCCCTGCTTTCACAGAGGGTACTTTCTAGTTAAGAAACTAGCCAGTAAAAGGATAAATTTCGTGAAATACATAGTTTTTAATTGAGTAGTATGGATAAAATATAGTAGGAGTAAGAGAATATTATGGAAAACTATATGTAAACAAATCGGAAAATGTAGAAGAAATGCATAAATTCCTAGGAATACATAAACTACCCAAACTGACAGGAAGAAATAGAAAATTTGAACAAATCAATTACCAACATTAAAATTGAATCAGTAATCAAAAAACTCCCAACAAACAAAAGTCCAGGACCAGATGGCTTCACAGGCGAATTCCACCAAATATTTAAAGAAGAGTTAATGGCTATTCTTTTCAAACTATTTCAAAAAATAGGAAAGGAAGGAAAAGGGGCACCTGGGTGGCTCAGTCGGTTAAGCATCTGCCTTGGCTCAGGTCATGATCCCAGGGTCCTGGGATCCAGCCCCAGTGGGCTCCCTGATCAGCAGGAGCCTGCTTCTCCCTCTCGTGCTGCCCCTCCCCCCTGCTTGCTTGCTCTCTCTTGCTCTCTCTCTCTCTCTCAAATGAATAAATAAAATATTTAAAAAAAGAAAATAAAAGGAAGGAAAACTTCAGATTCATTCTATGCAGCCAGCATTATCTTGATACTACCCGGATAAAGACACCAGTAAAAAAGAGAACTACAGGCCAATATCCCTGATAAGTAGAGATGCAAAAATCCTCAATTAAATACTAGCAAAGTGAATTCAACAATAAATTAAAAAAAGCATTCACCTTGATCAAGTGGGATTTATTTCCAATTTGCAAGGTTGTTCAGTATTCACAAATCAATCGACATGATACACTGCACTGATAAAAGAAAGGATAAGAACCATAGGATCCTCTCAGTCAATGCGGAGAAAGCAATTGACAAAGTAAAACATCCATTGATGATAAAAACTCTCAACAAAGTAGGTTCAGAGGGAACATACCTCAATATAAAAAAGGCCATATATGAAAAAATGACAACTAACATCATCCTCAATGAGGAAAAACTGAGAGCTTTTCCCCTAAGGTCAGGAACAAGACAAGGATGTCCACTCTCACCACTTTTATTCAAAATAGTACTGGAAGTCCTAGCCACAGCAATCAGAAAAAAAGAAGTAAAAGTCATCCCAATCAGTACGGAAGAAACAAGGCTTTCACTATTGGTAGATGACATGATACTATATATAGAAAACCCAAAAGACTCCACCAAAAAACTGCTAGAACTGATAAAATGAATTCAGTAAAGTCACAGGAAACAAAATCAATGTACAGACATCTGTTGCATTTCTATATACCAATACTAAAGGAGCAGAAAGAGAAATTAAGAAAACAATACCATTTACAATTGCACCAAGAATAATAAGATGGGAACATTAGTCACACATACAATGGAATATTAGTCATAAAAAGAATGAAATCTTGCCATTTGCAATGACATGGATGGAGTTAGAGAGTATAATGCTAAGCGAAATAAGTCACAGAAAGACAAATACCACATGACTTCACTCATATGTGGAATTTAAGAAACAAAACAAACAAGCAAAGGGAAAAAAGAGAGACAAACCAAGAAACAGACTCTTAATTATAGAGAACAAATTGATGATTACCAGTAGGGGTTGGGTTAAATAGGTGATGGGGATTAAGGAGTGAGTGCACTTGTCATGATGAGTACAGGTGATGTACGGAATTGTTGGATCACTCTTTTGTACACCTGAAACTAAAATAACACTATATGTTAACTAACTGGAATTAAAGTAAAAACTTAAAAGAACAAAACAAACAAACAAACAAACAAAAAACCCAAACAAACAAATAAACAAAAAATATAGTAGGAAAAGGGGAGGGATAAATACTAAATGGGAATTGAACTTTAAGATAACATCAACAGAAAAGACCTGACTGAAAAAAGTGATTTTAGAGTTAAATCCTGAAGTAAGTAAGAAAGCAGCCATGCAGACATGGGATAAGGAGAGAACATTCTAGGCAGAGGCTTGATGAGTGGAAAGACTATGAGACCATACTGTGCCTGATATAGTAGGGGGTGAGTGAAGGAGGGAGAGTCATGAGAGATGGGATTAGTGTAATGAGGGGGCCAGGTATTGTAAATCATGTTACGGACTATGGATGAAATGTGAAAACAATGGAGGGCTCCCACTGGATGACATAATTCAATTTATATTTTAAGAGGATTACTCTGACAGATTTGCAGAAAATAGAAAGTTTCAAGAAAAAAGCAGGCAAACCATTTAAGAATCTACTGTAATAACACAGGTGTGAGATGATGCTAAATGGACAGGATGTATTTTAAAGGTAGAGCCAGCCAAATGGGGGACATGAGAGAAATGGTTCATGAAAGATGTTTTCAAAGTCTGTGTTATGGGGCACCTGGGTGGCTCAGCTGGTTAAGCGTCTGCCTTCGGCTCAGGTCATGATCCCAGAGTCCTGGGATCAAGCCCTTCATCGGGCTCCCTGCTCATCGGGGAGACACCCCCACCCCACTTGTGCTCTCTGGCTCTTTCTGTGTCAAATAAATAAATAAATAAATAAATCTTAAAAAAAAAACAAAGACTATGTTATGACTAACTATAAGAATAGAGTTGATATTAACTGAGATGATTAAGGAAAAAAAAAGTGATGGCAAGAAAAGCTGATTGGGGGTGGGAGCCAGGCAATAGCGAAGTTCTGGACACGTTGAGTTTGGGACGCCTGTTAGATATCTCAGTGGAGAGGCTGAGTACAGAATGGTATATGTGTCTGGAATGTAGGGGGAATCTGAGATGGAGAAATATTTTAAGAAGTCTTCAGCATGTAGACTGTATTTTAATCATAAGTCTGGAGGAAGTCCCTGGAGATTGAAAGGTAGAAAGGAAAGATATGCAAGGACCAATCCTGAGGCTTCAGGCTATTCCAACATTCAAGGTCAGAGAGATGAGCAGGAAGCAACAAAAGAGAATGAAGAAAGTGGGTAGAAAGGTAAGATGAAAACCAGGTGAGTGTGGTATCCAAGATTCTCTGAGGAGAAAATGTAAGACATGTCTTTCTGGAGCTCTTCTTTCCAGGCTCTGGTTATAGCAAAAGACACAATTGACATGGATAGTATGTTCTATCAGACATGCCACAAGTTAATGGGACCATCAACCCAGTTTAGAATATCAGAGGTGGGGGGCACCTGGGTGGCTCAGTCGTTAAGCGTCTGCCTTCGGCTCAGGTCATGATCCCAGGGTCCTGGGATCAAGCCCCACATCGGGCTCCCTGCTCCATGGGAAGCCTGCTTCTCCCTCTCCCACTCCCCCTGCTTGTGTTCCCTCTCTCGCCGTGTCTCTCTCTGTCAAATAAATAAATAAAATATTAAAAAAAAAAAAAAAAAAAAAAAGAATATCAGAGGTGGATGAAATCGTATATAACTAAGCCTAGAATCATAAAACAACTTGATTTAGGCAGAGAGTTGACAATTTTGAAGCATGACTAAGTCCAGCCTAGAGTGTAGAATATCAAAATTCCTGCAGATCTGTATGTTTTAACCTTTAATTCAACGACATTTGACACCCTGCTTAGAAATGTGAAGAACCTAACCTGAATAGCTCATCAGATAGAACGCCACACCACCATCTTCAAGAGATTAGTTGTGAGAGTAAATTTAAGCCATGATACCTCCCCTTATGAAATGATGCTGGGCCTTTAACAATACGCAGGTACTGATGATGGTCATTAGCCTGTGAATTCCCATGTCATTCATGTGTAAAATTCATAACAGGCAATTTTCCTATCTTTACATTGAAATAATATTTACCACTTTAAATGCTATTTACCTTTTGTATGTTACTGTGTTTTGCCCCCCTCATTTGAAGCCATGTGTCTTAAAGACTGGAATAATGTTTTTAAACTTTTTATACTGCCTTCTTCACCCCTTCTCCTTCTTTTTGCTTTCATAAAACTAGTCTTAATGAGAACATTTTCTAAAAACTTTTGTTGTTGTTGTTACCATCCTTTTACTTCTTAAAACTCTAAACATATTTTTGTTAATTATTTGGTAACATAGTCTCTAGCTCTGTTTACCATTATTCTAAGGCTGGTACTGTTATTATTTTGAATACAAGATAAAGATGTTTGGAAAAAACACTGCAATAGTGGGTAAGTTTTAATGAGTTGATTATTGTTCTTTAGCACTACTGATGTGAAGATATTGATAATGTATTCCTCTTTTTTAATGTTCTTTAGAAATTCTAAATGAGTTTTGCAATAATTATGAATCTCATCCAAATACCTCATCACTATATTTACTTCATCCTTCAAATGCCAGCTAAAAGGATGATTGATATGTATGAATATTATGTCAGTGGTGCATTTCAGTTGTCTGAATCAGTGATAATCTCACCAGTACAATATGACAATGTTTTTATCCTATGCTAGTTTTATAATGTTCATTGAGGTATTCAATTTCTAAAGGAAGCAATAGTGACCCCCCTCCAATGTATACGGAGGAAAAAGTTAATGAATGGCCCTTTAAATTCATTTAATAGGCAGTGTACTAGCTAAACAAACATACTCTTGAAAATTATTAATTATTAATTAATTAATAATTAATGATGAGTACGGGAGATGCATAGAATTGTTGAATCACTCTTTTGTACACCTGAAACTAAAATAACACTTTATGTTAACTAACTGGGATTAAAGTAAAAACTTAAAAGAACAAAACAAACAAAAAATAATTATTAATTATTATTAATTATTGAAAATTATTAATGGGGAACCTGAAATAACAGTTCATAGGTTTGTTTTTGTATTATTTTGCATTTATTTGTGGTTATGTAATCAATTTTACATTTTATTCATACTATTTATTCATAATGGTCATAATATTTTTGTTAAGGATATATGAATTAATATGCTAAAATAGCCCATATTAATATTTCATAGGGTGTGACTTCTTTGTTCCCTCAATTTGTGAGAAATTTCACATTAACTGAAACAGGATTGCTGTTTCAAATCATTCTTATGGCTTCCTATAGTCAAAATGAAATAGTCCCTTTGGAACAGCAAACTATCATTGCTATGTCACTGTTCTCTAAGGAGGAGAAATTGTGGAGTGAGCAGGTGAACATGAATCCTACTGATAACATCTACCCAAGACTAGAAATAAATAGTATAAAATTTTGTGACTCAATCAGAGAATGCAAGGAATCCTGTCAGATAGAATTTTGCCCTCTACTATCTCTTTCAATATTCTCTTTTTAACCTCTTACTATTGCTTTTTATCATTTTATTTATTTTTTAAAGATTTTATTTATTATTTATTAAATTCTATTAACCCATTCAACTACTAGATTACCATATTGTACATAATGATGACAGATAGAGAGAGAGAGAGTACAAGTGTGGAGGAGGGTCAGGGAGAGAGGGAGAAGCAGACTCTCCGTTGAGCAGAGAGCCAATGTGGGACTTGATCCCAGGACCCTGAGATCATGACGTGAGCCACTTAACCAATGGAGCCATCCAGGCACCCCTCTTATCATTTGATTTAGCTCCAATGTACAAAAATTAATCTCATCCACATCTTTTTTTTTTTTTTTTTTAATTAAAACCTGAAAAGAAATCTCTATGAGGCACTAACAGATTCTGGCATCTCTAAGCCACCACTATCACATAAAACTCAAGGGAAAAGACACTGGGGTCCTGACAGAAAGCAGGATGAGAATTGGCTAAAAGAAATTTCTATGAGGAAGTTATTATTATTACCCATCCTGTGATCTGATGGGAGAAATATAAGCTATTTACATGAAAAGAATGAGCTTCTTTAACCTAGAGAGGTCTTGTGCAGTAAATGTCAATATTCCAAAAACCACTTTAGGCATTCATATATTTATACAAATTGTATATTTTTAAAATATATTCTTAGATTTAGATATGAGGGTCTTTGATTCACTATTAAATTTATTTAAATTTAAAAAATCCAACTTTGTTGAACTAGTCAATATAATAGTATGGATTTTGGACTTGCATGAGGAGTACCATTAATTCTAGGGAGAGAGGAGTTTTAATTTTGAAAAAAAATGAGATTTGTCGGGGCGCCTGGGTGGCTCAGTTGGTTAAGCGTCTGCCTTCGGTTCAGGTCATGATCTCAGGGTCCTGGGATCGACCCCCGCATCGGGCTCCCTGCTCTGCAGGAAGCCTGCTTCTCCCTCTGCCCCTCACCCTGCTTGTGTTCCCTCTCTCGCTGTCTCTCTCTCTCTGTCAATTAAATAAATGAATAAAATCTTTAAAAAAAATGAGATTTGTTACAGAATTACATATTTATTACAGAAGTAATCCTGTATAAACTAAGATGTTACACAATGCTGAAATTAATTCAAATGGTAACATTAAGGTTAATAATTCTATACTCTATAGGGCATGACTTAACATAAATGAACTCTTTCATTCATGTGAGGATAATAATTTTTGACATTTAATTTAAATTTTTTTAAATTTAAATTTAATTTAAAAAAATGAACTGGTGTTAAAATGAATGCAATTATGACCATTTAAAACCATGTTCTCTATTACATCATAGGATAATACCCATTAAAATGTATAGCTAATACTAAATTAAGTCACAAATTCTAAATACCAGGGCAAAAAAGATATCTTTTTTTTTTAAGAATTATTTATTTATTTGAGAGAGAGAGACAGAGAGAGTGAGAGAGTAGGGGGAAAGGCAGAAGGAGAGGGAGAGAAGAGGGAGAGGGAGAGAAGCAGACTCCCCACAGTTTGGGGAGCCCAACACGGGGCTCTATCCCAGGACCCTGAGATCATGACCTGAGTCAAAATCAAGAGTTGGATGCTTAACCGACTGAGCCACTCGGCATCCCCCACAAAATCTTCTGCATTATTTCTTGACTAGGTGTGTTAACATAAATTACTATGTACAATACTAAGTATAAACCTGGAGAGTGATTAAATTACTTGTTTTCAGAAATCATTTTAACAGTGTCTGATTGCCAATTCATCACTTTAATATGATAGAAACATAAATGTAGTCTTCCTTTATTTTACAAAAGCTCTTTGGACATAGGTATTAATAATAACTATACTATCTAAAATTTTCATAACTACCTATTATCAGATACTGTGCTATGCTCCTTCCAAATATTAACTAATTTGATCCCCCACAACCAACTTCTAAGAAAAAATATCATCATCATTTTATACTTAAGAAAACTGAAGCACAGCTGTAAATTACTTTTCCAAAGTCACTCACAGCTAGAAACTGATAGAACAGGAATCTAAACTAAGGTAGCCTGGCTCCAGAGTCATTCTTGTTAATCACAATGCTATTGTGCCTTTAAAATTAGATGTAATTTTGAAACTTGCATTTTAATGTGTACAGAAATCTATGCACTCATGCTCGTGACCCTCGTTTATAGAAACACAAAGCCTACCACGTAAAAAATTGAGGTGTGTACTTTTTAAACCTAAGATAGTTCAGTGGAAATCATTTAACTTTTTATTTTTATGTAGGTGTTTCATCAGCAAGTAATTTTTCTTTAGTTTTCTTTTCTTTTCTTTCTTTTTTTGTTTTCAACAACACCTTTGGGGCATTGGTAAAAAGAGCAAGTTTACTTGCTGGTAGTGGTTATCATACGAGATCACAATCCACATGCCTTCAGGGCTCAGGCAGGTAATGAAAATGATTAAATATATAAGACAATAGGGAATAATGGATCCACTGGTAAATTACACACAGAACAGTCCCTTTCTACACACTTCAAATTCACTGTTTTTACGGTATGCACCGAACAACAAGTCTATGACTGATGTCAGCCTCAGGCCTTCACGTTTGCTGCATATTTCTGCTCTAGAATTACATAAGTATTCCTCATGATGGTTTAAATGACTTCGATAGAAATTATTTTAGATGTGACTATTTGGTTAGATCTCAAGGTGTAACATCAACAGGCATTTCCTTTGTTATTCTTTCTGACAAATTTCAGTAACCTTTATTTTCAGATGGTAAAAGTAATTTTTAAGGAATATGAGAAGGAAAACCTTCCAAAAGACTCTTCTTTCTAAGGCCCAGGAATGTTCCACTCTAAAACATCTGATCTAGCATGCATTTATTAGGAATTCTTTCAGATGCTCATGCTGTCTTTTCACCAAAGTCCTCTCCTGTATTTACAATCATTCTTGGATCATGTCTTTTATGTGTGAGTGTTGGTTAAAACACTGTTTTCCACTGATCTTGGAGCCTACATCACCACAAAACCAATAGAAATGTTACCTCTTTTTAACTCCAGGATTGCCATTACAAATCATTCTTGTGACCCTCCATAGTAGAAATGAAATGGGGCTTTTTTTCCCCCTTCTTCTAGTTCAGAACATAAAATTGCAGTGAACTAGCTTTTGTGTATTATAGTTATTTATGAACTGAGCTGTGGTGAACTTTGCTATTCAGTTCTGACTGCTGGCTGTGTGGATTAATCCACAGGACTGAGATTGATGGCAGAGAGACCAGTTAGAGCCTATAATAATCTAAGCATAGGTAAGAAGGACTGGGACTGAGGAGATAATAGAAAAGGAGTGATCAAAATTGGAAAGTTGGTGTGGATTATTTTAAATCCTTCTCATAGATTTGCTGTTGACCTTCGAGTATTTAAGAAGGAAGTAAGAAAACAGCCCAAAGAAACCAGCATTTCTGTTTCCAGTGTTTCTGTTTCCTGAGCAATGAATGCCAAGTTGTCCTTTTTTTTTTTTTCCTGAAGGGAAAAGAACTTAACATACTTGTAAAACAGGACGTAATGCCACTTTGATGAAGCTTTTTCAAGAATAACTAGTACATGAAACATGAGCAATTTGTCTATTTAAGATTTAACTGGGATGGCACCTGGTGTTCAGAAGGATTCATTGACATGAATTTTAAAGTTGAAAATGCTACATAAGCAATCATAAAATATAGACAGTCAAAATAAATGAGACAGTCTCTTAAGGCATAAACTATTCACAGGAAATTTCAACCCTGAAACTATGCAGCCTTTTAAAGTGAGTAATATGGGTATTTCTAGGTCTCATTAGAATGAATTTATTTAATTAAGAACAAACTTTAGTGATAGGCATTCTTTGAAATCTAATAGTGCAGTAACCAAAAGAAAAGCAAGGAAATAATTATGTTGGATTTATAGGTGATTATGGAGATCCTCTGATAAGAATGCTTTTAAAGAAGTGTGATTCTCATTATGTCATATAAGGTTTAAATCCCTTTTAACAGCTGGATCTAGCCAGTTTGTATTTTGGATTAATTATAATCATATACATGCAAAAAAAAAAAAAAATACATCACATCCGGATATATTATTGCTCAGCGAAATTCAGAAAGACTGGCAAATAGGAGACGGTACATTTTAGTAAGACTTGATTCTCCACTAGTTTCAAATGCTTATACAGTGAGACCAGGAATTTCTCTGAAATTTCTATATTGGCAGCTCCAGAAATCTCTCTATGCTTTACAACCCAGTTCTTCGGGTGGCAGGATTGTACTTTGATCTCCAGCACATGCCTGGGGTTTCCACTTTCTCGGAGAGCCCTCCCACTCTCTGCTCTGCACCAGACTTCAGTTAGTTGCTGCTTTGCCCTTGATGGAAGCCTTGGGCACCTCTGGTGGGACTCCGTCCACCTTCCTGTTGTGACCTAAGCTTTTGGCCAGCCCTAGACTTCTAACACTCTGTGGGGGTCCTGTATACCCCCGGGGTGTTTCTCTCAGCTTGGTGGTCTATCTGGTACAGCCTTCTCTGCTTTGCACACTTGAGGCCGAGCTTTCAGCACTCTGGCCCCGCTCTCAGCCTTCTCCATGATGACGCTGTATATTCAGTAAAGGGCCCGTGGGAAAGAATTGGCCGTCTGAGGCGGACGCACATTGTGACTGGGGTATTTCAGAATTCTACTCCCTAATCCCAGCCCCACAAGTGGCAGTTTAAATTGTGACAGGTTCTGCTATCTGTCTTCTTTTTTATGGCAGGTTTTGCTCTTGCATTCACATGGCCCTAGAGTTCAGGGTAGCTATGGGTCACTTCTGCCCTAGGAAATATTTGTCCCCATGTGGAACTTAGTACCTTGAGCTTTCTTTAAATCCTTAACTCCATGAATGGGCTTTATTTATTTATTTTTTCTTAAAGATTTTATTTATTTATTCATGAGAAACAGAGAGAGGGAAAGAGAGGCAGAGGCAGAGGGAGAGGGAGAAGCGGGCTCTCTGCGGAACAGGGAGCCTGATGCGGGACTTGATCCCAGGACCCCAGGATCGACCTGAGCCTAAGGCAGACACTTAACTGACTGAGCCACCCCATGAATGGGCTTTAAAACACATATGTTTTTATAGGTTATCTAATTTGTTCTCATGAACTGTAATTGTAAGTAGTTCTGGGAAGACACATTTACATTGTTCCAATTACTAGAAAATTAAAATTAATATTGTAATAAATTTTATTATAAACATCTTTTGGTATATTTGTGTGTGTGTGTGTGTGTGTGTGTGTGTGTGTGTGTGTGTAAATACTTCTTGGGTATATCCTTAGGAATGGAATTCTGGACCATAGACTCTATGTAGGTCATACATATTAATTTTACATGCATCTTATACTCCATGAGATATTGTTATTGCTCTTACAGTTATGATTTACTTATATTTGCCCACATATTTTTTTCTTTCCATTACTCTATTCCTAAATGATTTTAGGGTTTTTCTGTTATCATCTCTTTGTATTGAAAGAACTACTTTTAGTAATTCTTTCAAATGAGAGTCTACTGCTGATGAATTCATTCAGTTTTACTTTGGTTCCCAATATTTATTTTTATTCTTCAGTCCAAAAGATATGGGTATAGAATACTACTTGGCAGTCATGTTCTTCCTGGAATTTAAAGGTTATTCCATTGTCTTCTGGCTTTCATCATTTCAGTTGATAAATAGTTAACTGTCAATTTTATTGTTGTTCCGTGAAGGCTAAACTTCTCCTAATGCAACCCCCCAGCTGCTTTTCAGTTTTTAATTTCTTTTTATCTTATATTTTACTATGCTCAGGTATCTTATGCTTGTTTGCTTATTTGTGTTTCACTACCTGGCATCTATAATAATTCTTGAATCTACAGATGATACATTTTACCAGTTTTAGAAAAATCTCAGCCATTTTTTCTTCAAGTATTATGTTAGCATCACCTTCTCTCTTCTGTTTTTCTTCAGTTACAATTACACCAGTTAGACCTTATTCCCTGTACACACATTTTATCTTATTCTTCATTCTTTTTTTTCACTTAAAAAAAGATTCTTCTGGTGCTTTATTCTGGATATTTTTTCCTGAACTTTATTCTAATCATCTATTCTTCTTTACCAAATCCATGAATCAGTGATCTTTTTTTGTAAAAGGCTAGATAGTAAATATCTTATGCTTTGTAGGATATACAGGTTAGAAAACTCTGCATTATAATACAGAAAGAGTCATAGACATTATGTAACCAGGTGGATATGACCATGTTCCTATAAAATATTAGCTATCAAGTATGCCATATTTGGACCATAGTCTGTAATTTGACAATCCCATGTCTAATATAACCTATAGAGCCCATAATTTCAATGACTATATTTCTTGTATCTAGAGTTTATATTTGACCATTTTTATAGTCTCTAGTTCTCTAGTGAAGTTTAACATAATACCAAATATTTTCTAGCACATTAATTGTTATTTTAACATTTGTGTCTAATAATTTCAACATCTGAATCAACTCTGAGTCTAATTCTATTGCTTGTTTTTTGCTCTTAACCATATCTCTTGCTGTGTCTGTTAACTTTTTAGGAAGGTGAAGTCTTAATAGGAAAAACTGTAAAGGCTCTAGATGAGACATTATCTTCAGCATGTAGTTAGCATAGGGACATATCCAGGTTAAGCTAGATCAAGGCTGAGTTTTAGAGCTTTTAAGACCTGCTGTATTTCTACTTCTCCTTTATTCCCACAGTTATTTATTTTCAGAACTCCCAAGTGAAAGTCCTGGGAATTTATTAGAAACCCTATTCAGTGGCAAGCCCTACATGCCACATTTTTTCTCCCCTGTACTTTGTGACTGCTGAAAACTACATTTAAGTCTTCACTTCTTTAGTATTGGATTCTGTATGGCTTTTCTGTACCTTCACAGCTTATGAATTGGTGAGTGCCTAGAGGAGATATACAGTGCTCACTTACTTGGTCTTTCTTTCCCAAAGAGATCTTGTTACTCTATCCTGGCCGTCTTAGAAGCCCTGGACTTCTGGATTTCACCAACCAGTTTTAAGAAATGGGGAGAAACTCTGTTTAGGTTTTCCATCTCTTAGCAGCCATTCTGCTTAGCTTCTCAGCTTCTCTTTCTCATCTTAGAAATGGATATATGCCTTGTAGTGAAGAGTGGCATAGGGTATCAGGTTCTCCTCGGTGAGTTTCTCTTCTCCTGGGATCATGGCCTTTCAAGTACTGACTTACTTGCTAGCTTTTGAATGCCTTTAGATAGATGTTTGATTTTTGTTGTTTGTTTGCTCGTTTGATTAATTTCCAGATTCTCTGTTTTTTTTTTGTTTTGTTTTGAGGGGACACTTTAGTCTGCTATAAGCTAGTCCACCATTACAGGGGAATGAAAATTTACCTATTACATTTTTAATCTCTTGAAAATAATTCAACATATTTTCCCCTCTTTTTATCACTCTGTGCAGTTTATTTTCAGTTTGCTATATCAGAGTCATGCTCTGCATTTTTCTTCTCTGCTCTGTGCCTGAGCAGGTCCTTCAAACTATATTACCTACACTCCCTTGCTGCCTGGCTTCCTATTGGGTTTGGAGAGTGGGAAGCACCAACTGGGAATCAAAGCAGGGCAGCTGAGAGGCTGAAACATTCATTCCCTTTCTTCATGGAAAGCATTCTCAACCTTTGGCCACAGGTTCTGTGGGGAGGCTGCTCTTACATAGGTCTAGTTTCCATTTGGTTAGAGTGTCATCATGCTCTGCTCCTTTCATGTATTTAGGCCTAAGTGTAGATGATGGGGTTTCTTGCTGTTGCTTAAAACTTGGTGTTCAGCTTGACCTTGGTTATTCCCTTAATCCTACCAATTACCCTTTTAACATCCCCTTAGTTAAGGTTTTATCAGTTAATCTTTTGACTATGCCATCTGCTCAGACCCCGACTGATACACATTCACATTCCTCACTGGGGTAATTTAGAGGGTCTTTTGAGGATATAGAGCTAGGATGCTTAAGTTTTTGTCCCAAACTATGGACTTTTAACTAATGCAGGCTTGTATTCAACAGAGTAGAACCTAAAAGATAATAAAGAGTAATAATTTCATAAAAAGCACTCCCGAAATGCAAGTGTGCATTAATGGAAATTGTACAGCTACAAGACACAGGATAAAAAACAAAATGTTAGTTATTAAGTAGAACAAGATACATAGTTGTTAAGTAAGATTCCAAGTGGCAATGTACTACAAAGATAAGTCAGTAATTAAAATGCATTGGCCTGGACTAAAATGGGGTGGAAAAAGCTTGACTGGCTTTAGTTTGTCAGTGTCATTGACTTTGAGTATTTTTCATTACTACAACAATTAGTCTAAGATTTGCAGTTCTTCCCTTGACATGCTGACCTTTTCACATTGATTCTTTTTACCTGCTGCTAAGATACAAAACCAATATAATCAAGCAGGCAAATCACTTGGTACTAAATTGCCTGATAATAGAGGAGAAAATCTAGTTACCCAGTGTCCTTGGATGTGCTTATACACATATAAAGACGGGCACATAGGCCTACTTTAAAGTAGGCCTGACTTACACTCACATCCTAATAGAGGACCTTTATTTTTAAAGAAGTGCTATTGAACAGAAGCCAGTGAGCAGACATGTCAGGTTCATTTTGATGCCATCCGTCCTTGACGACATCATATGGTATTTCTTTTTCTTTTACTTGTAGAGTAGTTTTGTTAGATTTCCTCCAATCCCCATTTTTCTCCTGGTTCTGCATTTCATCTGACATAGAGCTAGTTGAAA
This sequence comes from Halichoerus grypus, assembly GCF_964656455.1. Taxonomy (NCBI): domain Eukaryota; kingdom Metazoa; phylum Chordata; class Mammalia; order Carnivora; family Phocidae; genus Halichoerus; species Halichoerus grypus. The sequence continues at coordinate 143,650,928 of NC_135714.1, read as the reverse complement.
CCAGATCTACAGTGAAAAATTTTAAAGGGGTGATGCAAAGAGATGGTGGACGCTGGTCATTTTTTTTTTCCTTTTCCATCTCTTCGCTCCTGTGGGGGACATGCTGGTTATTTGAAGTATTAACAGCAGCCCCATCAAGCCCTGTGTTTTTCCTGCCAGAGACCTGGATCTTGTTCACAAAAATCCAAAGCAAATGGTTTTCTCAGTAGGGGTACCCTGCCAGAATTCCTTAAATCATAGTACATTAGCCATCATAGCCATCAATTTATCAGTTAGCTTCTATATACTACTAAACAATCTATATAAAAAAAACTGACTAGAGTACTTGTAAAATCTGTGAAAAATCATATTTACTTATTTATTTAATTATGTTCAGTTGGCCAGCATATAATACATCATTAGTTCAACGATTCATTAGTTGCGTATAACACCCAGTGCTCATCACAACACGTGCACTCCTTAATACTCATCACCCGGTTACCCCATCCCCCCACCCTCCTCCTTTCTGTAACCCTCAGTTTGTTTCCTGGAGTCCAGAGTCTCTCATAGTTTGTCTCCCTGTCTGATTTCTTCCCATTCAGTTTTCCCTCCCTTCCCCTGTGGTCCTCCGTGCTATTCCTTATGTTCCACATAAAAATCATTTTTAGAACACTAATGCTCTATTTGGAAAGTCTTTTCTTTTACCATTTTACTTCCTGAGAGAGAAAATCCTATAGGGATTCCTATGACTTAGGTATTTGCTGGAAATTATATTTTATTTAGGTATGTTATGTGTTAATCATTTTCAAGAGTGATAAAACATATATGCTGATTTAAGATGATAGTGCATTTCCTTTTGAATATTTCATCAAAGAAAAACTTTTTAAAGTTACTTTTTAAAATAGTGGTGATATATTTTATAATCCTTTATTATGAATCCAGGAATCAACCCGGTAACAGGATAATTTAAAAAATTTACAACACATTTTTCCCTTTGGAAGCGATCTTCACATAACTCATATACAATAATGATATTACATATTCTCAACATGTAATGCATTAATGTTAACTGGTGATAAGTTGAGATATTCATTCTTAATGTCTGGTTGGAAACTAGTCCCAGCTTTTAAAAACTGCTGTTTAGCAAATTAAACAAGTCTTATATAGAATAATGTATTTTTATAGCTTATCTGTAATTCATTCCATGAATAGGGCAGATGGGGCTAGTTGGAATCATCATCTCAACTAGTGCCTTGTATTTGCTGAGATTGGGTCTCATGACTACAATATAAAAATGCATTCTGACTAAAGACCAGTTGTTTATCTCAACTTTTAGTGGAAAAAAAGTGATCAGTGTTGGTGTTTAAATTATGAAAACATTTCAGAATTGAACTGCAATTGAAAAATATATTCTTTTATTAACTTTATTTTTTAAGAGTAGTTGAAGCTTCACAGAAGAAATAGGAGGAAGATAGAGATTTCCCATCATCGCCCACTGCCACATGTGCATGGCCTCCTGCATTATGTTAATTTGTTAATTAACAAATTATGTGCATTTGTTAATAATGATGAACCTACATTGAACTTCAAAATCACCCACAGTTCAGAATTAACCTTAGGGTTCACGCTTGTTGTATATTCTGTGGGTTTAGACAATCCTATAATGACACATACCCATCTTTCTAATATCACACAGAGTAGTTCCACTGCCCTAAATGTTCTCTGTGCTCTGTGTATTTATCCTTCCTTCTGCCTCCAAACTCATGACAACCACTGATGTTTTTACTATCTCCATATTTTTTTTTTCTTTTTCCAGAAGCGTATAGTTGTAATCATACGTATATGGCCTTTTCAGACTGGCTTCTTTCACTTAGTAATATGTACTTAAGGTTCCTCCATGTCTTTTCATGGCTTGAAAATTGATTTCTTTTTAGCACTGAATAAAATTCCCTTGTCTGGATGTACCATAGTTATTTTTCCATTTACCTACTACCAAAGATGATAGATAAAAAACTGATGGGCATCTTGGTTGTTACCAAGTTTTGGCAATTATGAATAAAACTGCTTTAAAGATCCATGTGTACGTTTTTGTGTGGACATGTTTACAACTTTTTTGAGTAAATGCCAGGAAGAGTGATTGCTGGATCAAATGGTATGTTTAGTTTTGTAAGAACTTGGCAAGCTATCTTCCAACATCAGCACTGTATGGAAATTCCTATTGCTTCACATCCTCACCAGCAATTGGTGTTATCAGTGTTCCAGACTTTGGTAATTCTATTTAATATTCTATCTATTCTAATTCTATTCTATTTAGTAATTCTAAGGTCTATTGTGTGGTATCTTATGCATTTTCCTGATGGCATATGATGTGGATTAATTTTTTCATATGCTTATTTGATATCTGTATATATCTTTAAGGTCTTTGGCCTATTATTTCATTGGGTTGTTTTCTTAATTTTATAGTTTCATGAGTTCTTTGCGTATTTTGGATAACAATCTTTTATCAGATGTATTTTTTGCAAATATTTCCTCCTGGTCTATGACTTGTCTTCTAATTCTCTTGACATTGTCTTTCATTGAACAGAAGCTTTTAATTTTAATGAAGTTCAGCTTGACAATTATTTCTTTCATGGGTCGTGTCTCGTGTTGTATCAAAAAGGCATCACCATACCCAAGATTATCTAGACATTCTCCTATGCTGTCTTCTAGGAGTTCCATAACCCATTTTTTTTCTTTGTTTAAGAATCATTCTAAGTACATGTTCTATATAACCACTTTCTAAAATATATCATATAAGAGAAAAATAAATGACACATTGTTTTTATATTGGATTATATTTAGATTTTTTTGACTGTAAAAGTAGCCAGTGTCTTATGAAATAAAATATATTTGCATGACATTCTGAAACATGGTTATTATAACTATTTAGCATAGATACTATTGATAATTAAAAATTTTTCAGTGAAAAAAATTATCTCACCTAATACAGTAAGTTATGTAGTACCATTGATGACACTGATAGATTCATCTTCACTTGTGGGAATAATTACTAATAATTCATAATCCTATATTAAAAGATTATTTAGCTACTTTATTAAAAGCATCCTGAAATTTTGTGCTATATTTTAGAAGTTCCTTCTCCTGCCTCTCTATCAATGCATTCATTCATTCACTCAGAAAATATTTATTAAGTACTTTCATGGACACAATAGAGGTTCAATGGATATTTGTATTATGGATAAATGATTAAATAGAATGCAAATAAGAGTGATATACATTTTTGATGAATACTTATCTGTTACCTTTTATTTTTTGGCTCACTGATCCTCTATTTATGAAGAGTCTTTCATTTGTTAGCTCTTACACTGGAATATTTACCTATAAGTTTTAGACACAGGATTCATATAAATAAGAGATAAGTATTCTTTCTGTACATGGGTACTTTTTAAACAAAGTAAGATTTTAAAAGACATTTTTGTGCCCAGATCCCTTTCTATCCTAAAAGGGAAGGCAAATAAGGTGTCAGGAGTTTGTGGAACATCTCTTATTTCTTTCTGTTTGTTTGCTTGTTTTCTCTGAGAAATAGGGAAAATAAGAAGGCATAAGCTCAGTAAGGATAGGAGAGGATGTATTGTTAATTTGAGGAGAAGAGGTGTGGCCTGGTCTTCCAGAAATGTAGAAGAGTGAATGAAACAGGAAAAAGATACTGGGTACCATTAAAGTCCTACGTGTGGTGAGACGGTGAGATTCAAATCATGACACAACTCACATGGTAATGTGTTTTTCTCTAGCTGCATGAAGCTTTGTGAGTTCAGACCCCAAGGAGGAGGAAATTTGGCTTAAACTACGATTGTGACTTATCCAAGCACATAGTTTGAAGGGAGCATAGCATAATGGAGTTATGGGTACATGCCTGAAAGAAATTAAAACTTACCATGGAATTTAAGCTAGTAATAAGAGAAAGGAAGGCATAAGAATGGGGTCATAAAGAACATTGAAAATACAGTAGAAATGATGGATTGAAGGTACAAGTGGGTCTGAGGCATTTTTGGAATTAGAGTACTAGAGGAAGCAAGCTGGAAAATAGGAGATAGTGGTTGGTGAGTGGGATATTTCAGCTGAGTTTTTAAAGCAGTGACAATTATTAGTAATTAAAAACATAGGCATGATTATGTGAGGAGCTGAAGTATGTGGAGGGCAAACCCATTGAAGAAAAGGACACCAAGGAGCTGAGTGAGACACCAAGATCAAAAGTCATCAATATAGATAATAAAATTATCAAGGATTTTGAATAGAGTTATTGTGGTTATAAGTTTTCAAGGAATAAGAGGAATCACAAAAGAGGAAGAAAAAGATTATAATTATGGAGGAAGATAGTGAGTATAACAAGGATGGGTAATTCCTGAAGATTATTATCAAAACCATGAAATTTTAAGAAGGAGGAGGGAGAGAGAGCATGATCTTAGCAATGATTAATAGGTCTTGTGACAATTCCTGAAACTCCAGAGGAACAACTACCCTCCTCATTCACCTCCCCTGACCTTCCCCCTGCCATCCAGGCTTTTGTGGGAAGAGTGCAATGGAAGAAATAGCCACCACTGGAGAAGACTTTAGGGGAAGCAATATCCTCAGTGGAGAGACAGTTTTAAATAGGGAAAAATATTAATAAGAATGTTGAGCTAGGGGTTAAAAATATAGGCAGTTTTACCAAAGCTTGATCATGAATTTTGAACATCACTATGCAACAGTTTCAGGAGATATATGTAGGGGCATTACATAACAGAATGGGAATTTGAGACTAATGTCAACATATTTAGGGGTTAAATCCTAGAAAGTCATTATGTAAATGTAAGAAACTATGAAGATTTGCTTAGTGTTGCAACATGCTCTGTTTCTCAGAAATAACTTTTAGAAATAGATTCCATTGGTTACTTGTTTGGAAATAATTTGGTTTGGGAATAAAATGATCTGATTGATGAATATTTTGCTTAACTGAGATCATCTCTTCATAAATTAACAAACATTTAAATAATTAGTATAAATAAAATAGAAACATTAAAACTTTTGAGAATTTTTTCATCTTTCTTTGAGTACATTTAATGCTTTGAGTTTATATTTATATCTTTTTTAATATATTCTAATTATTACTGCAGACTTTTGATGCAGAAGGATTGAGGTGGATGGGTGGGGTGATAATGTTGAATTGACATTAACTCTTTATTAAATCTAAAAAATAATTTTTTGAGAGAATGAGGTAGTGTTTGTGTGTGTGTGTGTGAGAGAGAGAGACAGAGACAGAGACAGACAGAGACACAGAGAAAGAAGTAGAGAGGGGGAGAAGTGGAGGGAGATATAGCGCAAATATTTTTCATGATATTTTTTCATCACTGTGTTAAGCAAGCAGTGAGAAAATCACTTTTAGCAATAAAGAGGAGAAGATTGGCAGCTACTGAGTAGAAGAAGCTGGTTAAAAGGGATCAGTAGTCAGAGAAAGAGAGAGAGAACATTTAACAATAGCTACCTAAGTTAAATGGCATTTGAAATTACTGAGATAAGAGACCTTGGTAAAAGTACACCTTGGATCACATTATTTATTGATGGAAATAAAATATTTTATAAGAAGTAAGTTGATAGTGGGAATTTGGGATTCACTACTTTGAAGAGGACAGGCTTATGTTTCAGTAGCACAAGCATAAATTGATACAAAATGTGAGAATAAATGAACTTCTGAACACATTATAAGACAAAAAATAAGGATTGGGTGATATTAGTTTATACTTATTTTGAGAGCTCAAACCAAACTACATAACTGAGTGCTGTGTAGAAAGAAATTAATATGTATGTCAAATTGTTCTTCAATTTTGGTAAGATCTTCAACTATTTTCCAAAGTGATTTTGAATATACTATCTAATATCATTTTCTCTGTGAAGTAATATGTGAATTATTCAAAAAGGAAAAAAAATTAAACCAAGAGAAGAAAAAATTGTGGGCACTGGCAAAAATCACTGATGTGATTTGAATTGAAGTCCATTAAATGCCATTCAACATTTTTCTACATTAAAAGAAAAAGTAGAAAGATATAACAATTTTTAATGACCCGTCCTTTTTTCAACACTCTTTGTTGGTTTTAGGGGGCAAGGAAAAGGACAAACTCTGATCAAAAGAAGCTTTAAACTCATTGTGTAATGAATAAGATAACATAATTTTTTGTGTGTGCTACCAATTCCTGAGCCTTTACAAGTTCTTGTAAGTCAAATATGCTTGCTTTACATTCACTTCAACTCTGCAGGATTAAGATTCCATATTCCTCTGATCTGCTAAGTCATATCACATATGCATCTAATTTTCAACAACAGAAATTCTGTTGATATGTCTTTTTTGTTCTGATCTGCATTATATGTGCCCTTGTATGCTTATATTTTTGTGCCTTTACAATCACTTTGGTAGGAAATCAGGAAATATATGCTATGTTAAGTTTGCAATATTTAATTCCAAGTACTTTTTAAATATATAAATAAAAATGAATTAAAAATCATAAACCTATTTACTGACAAATGAGGGAAATATTGAAATGTTGCAATCTGTCTTGGTTTCAATACATTAACTAAGATTCATATTTATAATTGTTTATATTAATTATGGCAGGCACAATGAAAATAAATGGGGAAAATTCTCTAAAAAGAATCAAAACCAATTATTATATTTTTACTCTTTCAGAAAACAATTATTATAGATATTCTATGTGAAGAACTTTACTTGGTGATTTGGAGATTATAAAGATGGATTAGACAGTGATCCCTGACTTCGAGAGGCATTGAACTCAGTAAAAGAAATAATCCATGAGATAAATAATCATAAGATTTGATAGAAGAGGCCCCATGCATCAAAGAGTTATGGTAAAATGTCCTGGGTATTTAGAAAAAAAGAAAGAATGGAGTTTTTTTTCTGAGGGATTTGAAAAGCCTCTATGGAAAAATTGGAATGAGGTTGGTCATTAAAGTATAGCTAAAATATGGAGTTGGTGACAGAAGCGAGGGTAAGAATGGACCTACCAAGAAAGAGACAGGAACATGAATAAATTAAAATTCTGGAACAGGAGGCTCAACTGAGTCAGAGGGTCGGAGATGTAAAGCTGAGTGAAAGATGATATGGGAAATTGCTTAAACTTGGTTATTTCCTTCTGTAGGCAGTGAGGAGCTTTAAAGATTTAAACAAGGCAATGAGATGATAAGAGTGGTTCATCAAGGGGTGCCTGGGTGACTCAGTTTGTTAAGCGCCTGCCTTTGGCTCAGATCATGATCCCAGGGTTCTGGGATTGAGCCCCACGTCAGGCTCTCTGCTCATTGGGGAGCCTTCTCCCTGTCCCTCTGCCTGCCTCTCTCTTTCTCTCTCTCTCTGTCAAATAAATAAATAAAATCTTAAAAAAGAAGAGTGGTGCATCAAGATTAGTCCTGTAACTGTTGAATGTTTTATTAAGTGGGGAATTATTATCCAAAAAGTTAAAAGTAAAAATTTCTTTAAATAAATATATTTAATAAATAAATTTAGTTATTTAAATTCATAACAATTTGTATCTTCTTACCTGGAACAGAAGCCAGTGAGCCATTAACCGGTAGGAACAGTTAAATAGTAATTGAGACAAATTTCCTGGAGACTGAGTGAAGACTAGCGTAAGAATGCAGAAACTCCTGTGGGTAGGCTATCTTAGTGAGAACCAACACTATGGTGTGTTTTACTTATACATCCAGAGCATTCTCTGTAACAAAGACTAGTCTCAAGGGGAAAAGTTTTTACAAAAGCCCATTTCTAGGGCTCTAGGATAAGGACATAGTTCTTACTAAAGGATACTCTAGCTTTCCTATTACTCCTGAAAGGAGAAGAAAAACTACCACTGGAGAAACATTTATGAAAGTCACAGGCTAGAGATACAGGCACGTTAAAAGACTAAGATTTCATCATAAGGTAATAGAGTACCTCCCCTCACTGACATCTTGCCAAGACACCAATGAGGATGATACAATAGTAATTCATTATAATGGAAAGAGATGCAAGACATAGACTCTGAGGAGGTGTATTGAGGGAAACCCATAGTCAAGAGGAGAAAGAACAAGAGGGACACTAGAAGAGAAGTACCACTGATATGCAAGAAAAGAAAAAAAAAAGAGTTATTTAGATGCCCACATAAAACTAGAGAGGGCAGAAAAAGAGGTGTTAAAGAACAAATGCAGCAAATAGAAATAATGAGGATAAATAAAATAGAAACATTAAAACTGTTTTGAGAATATTTCATCTTTCTTTATTAGCTATAAATTTATAGCTTTTGAGTTGGTATATACACATCCTACTAATTCTGTTTCTTTGAAGAACCCTAATACACTGTTTATTCATAGATGACAATATTGTATAAGTAGAAAATCCCAATAAATTGACAAGAAAATTCCCAGCACTGTAAGCAAAGGCACAGGACAGTATAGCTTACAAGAATAATACACAAAAGTTAGTTGTTTTCCCATATACCTCAACGAACAATTAGAATTTGACTTTAAAGAAACAAAGTCGTTTACAGTATCACCAACCAAATGAAACACTTTGGTGTAAATCTAACAAAATATTTACAGAATCTATCTAAGTGAAAGGAATACAACTTAAATGAAAGAGAGAAAGTGATCTAAGTAAATGGAGAAATATGCCAGGTACATAGGTAGGAAGACTCAATATTATTTACATGTAATTCTTCCCAGTTTTAACTATAGATTCAGTGTAATCCCAATCAAAATCAGGGCAAGCTACTTTTTAAAATAGACTTCATTTTTTGGAGAAGTTTTAGGTTCCCAGCAAAATTTAGTAGATGATACTGAGACTTCCCATATACCCTTTACCCTCACACATGCAGAGCCTCCCCCATTATCAAAATCCTGGACCAGAATGGCACATTTGTTATAATTGATGAGCATACATTGACTCCTCATAATTACCTAAAATCCATAGTTTACACTTCTGACGTTTTACATTCTATAGGTGTGGACAAATGTAAAATTAACCTGTGTCTACCATTATGGTATACAGAATAATTTCAATGACCTAAAAATTCTCTGTGTTTTGCCTATTCATCCTCCCTTTCCACTAACCCTGGTTACCCACCGACATTCCTTACTAATTCTATCATTTTTTTTTCCAGAATGTCCTATTGTTGGAATCATATAGTACATAGCTTTTTCAGATTGGCTTCTTTCACTTAGTAACATGCATTTAAGATTTTTCCATGTATTTTTTTTTTAAGATTTTATTTATTTGACAGAGAGAGACACAGCAAGAGAGGGAACACAAGCAGGGGGAGTGGGAGAGGGAGAAGCAGGCTTCCCATGGAGCAGGGAGCCCGATGTGGGGCTTGATCCCAGGACCCTGGGATCATGACCTGAGCCAAAGGCAGATGCTTAACGACTGAGCCACCAGGTGCCCTGTTCCATGTATTTTTATAGCTTGATAACTCATTTCTTTTTAGTGCTAAATAATAGTTACCTGGATATACCACAGTTTATCTATTCAGCTACTGGAGGACATCTTGGTTGGTTCTAAGTTGTGGCAATTATGAATAGATTTTCCATAAACATCCATGTGTAGTTTTTTCTGTGGATATAAATTTTCAACTCATTTGGGTAAATACCAAGGAGAGTGGTTGCTGGATTACAGGTAAGAACGTATTTAGTTTTGTATAAAACTGCCAAATTATCTTCCAAAGTGTCTATACCATTTTGCATTTCCATCAGCAATGGATTAGAGTTCCTTTTGCTTCACATTCTTGCCGGCAGTTGATGTTGTCTGTGTTTTGGGTTTTGGTCACTCTAATGTGTGTAGTGCTATGTTGTTTTAATTTGCAATTCTCTGAATACATATGATGTGGAGCAGTTTTTCATATGCTTATTTTCCAACTATATACCTTCTCTAGTAATGTGTCTATTCAGAGCTTTTGCCCATTTTTAAATCAGGTTGTTTCTTTTCTTTCTTTTTTTTTTTTATTATGTTAATCACCATATATTACATCATTATTTTTTTTTTTAACATATAATGTATTATTTGTTTCAGAGGTACAGGTCTGTGATTCAACAGTCTTACACAATTCACAGCGCTCACCATAGCACATACGTTCCCCAATGTCTATCACCCAGCCACCCCATCCCTCCCACCCCCCACCACTCTAGCAACCTTAGTTTGTTTCCTGAGATTAAGAATTCCTCATATCAGTGAGATCATATGCTACATGTCTTTCTCTGATTGACTTATTTCGCTCAGCATAATACCCTCCAGTTCCATACACGTCGTTGCAAATGGCAAGATTTCATTCCTTTTGATGGCTGCATAATATTCCATTGTGTATATATACCACATCTTCTTTATCCATTCATCTGTCAATGGACATGTTGGCTCTTTCCATAGTTTGGCTATTGTGGACATTGCTGCTATAAACATCGGGGTGCACATACCCCTTCAGATCCCACATTTGTATCTTTGGGGTAAATACCCAGTAGAACAATTGCTGGGTCGTATGGTAGCTCTATTTTCAACTTTTTGAGGAACCTCCATACTGTTTTCCAGAGTGGCTGCACCAGCTTGCATTTCCACCAACGGTGCAGGAGGGTTCCCCTTTCTCTGCATCCCTGCCAACATCTGTCATTTCCCGACTTGTTGATTTTAGCCATTCTCACTGGTGTCTCATTGAGGTTTGATTTGGATTTCCCTGATGCGAGCAATGTTGAGCACTTTTTCATGTGTCTGTTGGCCATTTGGATGTCTTCTTTGGAAAAATGTCTGTTCATGTCTTCTACCTAGAGCAATCTACACATTTAATGCAATCCCCATCAAAATACCATCAACTTTTTTCACAGAAATAGTACAAATAATCCTAAAATTTGTATGGAACCAGAAAAGACCCTGAATAGCCAGAGGAATGTTGAAAAAGAAAAGCAAAGTTGATGGCATCACAATTTCGGACTTCAAGCTCTATTACAAAGCTGTCATCATCAAGACAGCATGGTACTGGCACAAAAACAGACACATAGATCAATGGAACAGAATAGAGAGCCCAGAAATGGACCCTCAGCTCTATGGTCAACTAATCTTCAACAAAGCAGGAAAGAATGTCCAATGGAAAAAAGACAGTCTCTTCAACAAATGGTGTTGGGAAAATTGGACAGCCACATGCAGAAGAATGAAACTGGACCATTTCCTTACACCACACACAAAAATAGACTCCAAATGGTTGAAAGACCTCAATGTGAGACAGGAGTCCATCAAAATCCTAAAGGAGAACACAGGCAGCAACCTCTTCGACCTCAGCCACAGAAACTTCTTCCTAGAAACATCGCCAAAGGCAAGGGAAGCAAGGGCAAAAATGAACTATTGGGACTTCATCAAAATCAAAAAGCTTTTGCACAGCAAAAGAAACAGTCATCAAAACCAAAAGACAACCGACAGAATCGGAGAAGATATTTGCAAATGACATATCAGATAACAGGCTAATATCCAAAACCTATAAAGAACTTATTAAACTCAACACCCAAAGAACAAATGATCCAACCAAGAAATAAATCAGGTTGTTTCTTATTGAGTTTTATGAGGTTTTCTTTTCTTTCCTTTTTCTCCTTTCTTTCTTTCTTTTTTCTTTTTTCTTTTTGGTATGTTTTGGATATAGTCTTTTGTCAGATATGTGTTTTGCAAGTATTTTCTCCCAGGCTGTGGCTTGTTTTCTCATTTTCCTAAGAAAACTATTTTTTACTATATAGAAAAACTGATTCTAAACTTCTAAACTTAATATAGAAAGGTAAAACACTTAGAAGAATTAACACAATACTGAAGAAGGAAAACAAACTTGGAAGACTTACACTACCATATTAGAGGAATTACTATATAACTACTGTAATGAAGACAGTATGATATTGGCAAAAACAATACATATATAGGTGTCTTCATCCACTTAGGCTGCTATAACAAAATACCACAGACTGGGTAGATTATAAACAACAGAAATTTATTTTGCCAGTTCTGGAGGCTGGAAGTCCAAGATCAAGCTACTGCTCTGGTGAGCACCCTCTTCCAGGTTCATAGCTGGTGCCTTCTCACCATGTCCTCGCATAATGGAAGAAGGCAAAGGATCTTCTGGACCCTCTTTTATGAGGCACTAGTCCTATCGATGAGGGCTCCACTTTTTTGACCTAAGCAACTCCCAATATTCTACCTTCTAATACCATAATTTTGGGGGGTTAAGATTTCAACATATGAATTTTGGGGATAACAATCATTCAGACCATTGCAGTAGGTCAAGGAAACAGAAGAGTCTAGAAATAGATCAAAACAAATATATCAACTGATCTATGACAAAGGAGCTGAGTCAATTTAATGGAGAAAAGAATAGTATTTTCAAATAATGCTGGAACAATTGGAGGTCTAATTGAAAAAAAATAAACAAAAAAAAAAGATTTAAATACAGACTTTTCACAGAAGTTACTTGAAATGGATCATAGGCCTAAATGCAAAAGCACAACTATAAATCTTCTTAAAGGAAGCATAGGGAAAAATACATTACTTTGGGCTTGGAGATCAGGTTTTAGATACAACACTGAAAACATAATCTGTGAAAGAAAGAAAATGATAAAGTGGACTTTATTAAAGCTAAAAAACATTTGCCCTGTAAAACCCACTACTAAGAGAAAGAAAGATAAGCCACAAATTAGTAGAAAATATTTGCAAAACATATATCTACTAAAGGACTTGTATCCATAATTAACAAAGGGCTATTAAAACTCAACAATAAGAAAACAGATCCATTTAAAAATGGACAGAAATATGAACAGACACTTCACCAAAATGATGAAGAGATGCCAATTAATCATATGATAAGAAGCTCAACATCATTTGTCAGTAGGTAATTTAAAATTAAATGAACAATTAAATACCATCTATATACCTGTTAAAATGGCTAAAATTTGAAACAAACTGACTTCAACTGTTGGTAAGGGTGCAGAGCAATAATAATTCTCATTCATTCCTGTTGGGAATGCAAAATGTTACAGCCACTTTGAAAGACAGTTGGGCACTTCTTACTAAGTGAATCTTATCAGGATCCATCAATTACATCCCCAGGTATTTACTCAGCTTATTTAAAAATTTATATCCACAAAAACATTGTACATGAATGTTTATGGCAGCTTTATTCATAATCATCAAAAGCCAGAAGTAACCAAGATGTCCTTCAATAGATGAATGTATAAATAATGTACACATATATAGTGGAATATTACTCAGCAATAAAAGGAAATGAACGATCAAACCAAGAAAAGACATAGGTGATTTGAAATGCCTCGTGCTAAGGCTCTGTAAGATGTTATTAATAGGGGAAACTGGATGTGGGGTATACAGGATCAATCTTTGCTATATTTTCAATTTTCTATAAATCTAATACTGTTTTGTAATAGAAATTTCATTTTAAAAGTTAAACATATTAGAGGCTATTTCAGTATATTTTGGAATCATGAATTAAGGCTAGCCAAGGAAATTTCATGATGTATTGTCCTCTGTTTCCCTCAAAATCAAAGGAGAAAGTAAAAACAGAAATTAAAGTAATATCCAGATTCTTGGAATCATCATGTTATTGAAATCCCCATGTTTCCTAGGCTCATCTGGTGAATTAAGTGGAGAAAACTCATGTAGTTATTAAAGTATAAGTTTTTCAAAATTGTCAGCTCTTCATGGTGTCATGATAGCTTATCCTTCTAAGCAGAATTCTTAGAAGCAGAACTATCTTAACTGTTGAGAGGCTTTTTTTTTTTTTTCATATTTGGTAAGATCAACAAAAATTCCCTGGTTTCAAATATGGTAAGTTGAATTACCTGATAATTATACATATACTAATATTACACAGAAAAAATTTAAATACATACCTCTTATGTCTTCATTATGTACAATATGGTAATCTAGTAGTTGAATAGATTAATAGAATTTAATCTTTGAATTCCTGTAATCATATGCTACAGCGATTTAGAATGATGATCCTCCAGATTCATATTTCAGGGCAATAAAAATTGCTAATTGTTGCTTTTACTCTATATTGCTTGTGTTCTGTCAAACACAATAGTTTACTTGATTCAGTTTATATTTGAAATTTAAAATGAATGATGACATGATATCTTGCAAGTCAATCATTTAAATTGATTATGACATCTGTGTTTGAATTTTTTATGGATTCTTAAAAAGAAGTGTTTTCATTTCTATGGAATTTTAAGGAATTTTGTTAGATTTTTTTCTTTTTATTTATTGCACTAATCTTATAGCTGTCATTAAGCAGAATCTAGGAGCTGACAGTTTTATTGTGACTATTGATTACATATATTTTTTCTGATTTTTAAAATTTATCCTATGAGCATCATATTCCAAACCCAGATTTTGCATTTATATTAACAATATTTGAAGAAAATACATATTTACAAACTATTTTGTTACTAGAAGCTTTAGGGTTAGACTTCCTTTTCAGTATGGGGTGTTATGTTTTTTACTAATTTTCCAAATAGATATTTGTGGAAAAGAGTTGAGGAGATATTGAAAAAGTGATAATATCTTGGTTAGTCTGTTTATAATTACATTTGCATATACTTTATAGCTTAAGAAATTTATCACTATTGTTTTCTTTTTCACAGAAGCCATAGATCAAACTCTTACTTATTTTTAGACTATGGTAAATAAATATACATCATTTTGCTTGTGTAAATAATCGAAATAAGTCAATCAGAGAAAGACATGTATCATATGACCTCACTGATATGAGGAATTCTTAATCTCAGGAAACAAACTGAGGGTTGCTGGAGTGGTGGGGGGTGGCAGAGATGGGGTGCCTGGGTGATAGACATTGGGGAGGGTATGTGCTATGGTGAGCGCTGTGAATTGTGTAAGACTATTGAATCACAGACCTGTACCTCTGAAACAAATAATACATTGTATGTTAAAAAAAAAAAAGAAGAAGAAGAAGATAGCAGGAGGGGAAGAATGAAGGGGGGGAATCGGAGGGGGAGACGAACCATGAGAGACTATGGACTCTGAAAAACAAACTGAGGGTTCTAGAGGGGAGGGGGTTGGGAGGATGGGTTAGCCTGGTGATGGGTATTAAGGAGGGCACGTTCTGCATGGAACACTGGGTGTTATACGCAAACAATGAATCATGGAACACTACATCTAAAACTAATGATGTAATGTATGGGGATTAACATAACAATAAAAAAATTTTAAAAAAACTAATGATGTAATGTATGGTAATTAACATAACATAATAAAAAATAAATAAATGAAAGTGGGCAAAAAAAAATAATCACTTATAATTTACTATGAGGAAAGTAGAAGTAAAGAATTCCCCTTTTATGGAAACTGTAATCTCTGATCTTAAGGGGTTTCCCCCTTAGTATCATAAACAGATCCTTTTTGATGTGACTCCTGGATCATTTCCTTCTAATTTCCCTATGTAATAGTCCCAGCCTCCTCCCTGATCCTTATATACTCCTGGTAAGCATTCTCTTTTTATTTTAATGGCTTCCAATGAATTATCTCTTCTCAAAATTACTGCATTGATCTGACTTGATAAAATCCATTTGAAACTTGCAGTGATTTGGTTTTGATCTTCTTTTTAATTTAGGTAGCTCTTCATTCTTTATGGAAATTGGGAACAGTGATAGCTCAGAGAATAAATTACCAGAATATTCTAAACACTAACTTTAGCCAGGTCTTTCAATGTCTTTGTCACTATTTTTGTAAACTTCCTGTTCTGTTCTGTGCAGTTGGTAAATTTCTGCATCTTTTTTACTTCATTTCTCTATACACTGAGGGAGATGCTGATAAGCACTAAAATGTCCAACAATGAAGAATAATGGAGAGAATTTTTCATTCAAAAGCTTGAGTAATCCATAAATTAATAGCCAACTCCTAAAATTATTACCTTTACCAACCCTGAAGATTTCTCCAATCCACAATGGGTCTCTTTTTCAATTTGCATAGTCCTCATAGTGTCAAGTAAACAATAAGAGTTTTTCTTGTTTGACTGTGAATTCCATTTTTTACCTTGCCAAATCATTTGTAAGTTTTATAAAATCTTACATATAAATGGTAGAACTATTCCAAAAAATTATTGATTGGTGGTTATGATTCTGCTCAATTATTTCAGTATTTTTCTACTATCAACATCATACATCCTAAGTTATTAAATCTTAAAAATTTGAGATGTTGCCTATCACAAGGGAAAAATGTATTATTTACTTTGCTTTATTGCACCTGCCATACTGTATCATAATCGTATTAAAAATCTTAGATGGGATACTTTTTGTTTGTTTTGGTGACTGAGTCCAATTTGTATCGTGAATAATTAGTGAATATTATAAGCAATTAAAATAATATATTCCTTATTTTTATGTCTGTTTTATTTTATTACATCCTAAAGCCCAAATAAATAAATATGTAATATAATTTCAGTTATAAATGCTATCTGGAAAATGAAATCAGTCTAAATGGATAGAGAGTGATGGGGCAATTTCAGTAAGGGTGAGAGAATGCATATTCTGAGATAGTGAGTTCTGATAAATGAGTGTAAAACTCTGGAATAGGGACAATTATGATTTGTTCACAAGTGTCGCTAGCGTGGATGAAGAAGAGAATGAATAGAGATAAGCTCCAAAAGGAAGGCAAGGGGCAGACTATTTAGGACCTTGTACAACAGATGTTGACCATTTATGCAAACCATTGAATAATAAAATGGAAATGAAAACTCCTTGGGCCCAGCTCCCAGTTCTCAAATAACATCAGGGACAATTTCTGGTGAATAGGAATAATTTATAAATGAAATGTTTAGGACTTAAATAAATCAGTAACAATAAATAAAAGGGGGAATAATCCTTGAGAATCATTTCAAGCACACCTCCTTCCCCTCCTGCTACCACTGCTGTTTCTGCCCCTTCTTTTCCTTCTTCTCCTCCTCCTGCTTTTTCTTCTTTAAGTAAGGAGATGAAAGCTCTTGAGGTTATTTTTGCTTACTCATAGGTCCCTAAGTTCAGTGCACTTTCCAATTTACAACTACAAACTCAAAAAGGAAATTTGTAGTTGGAAAATTCTTTTTAGGACCTAAACCTCATATGATCCCACTCAACACCTCAAAACCCCTCAGATAAGCAAGTCTTCCAATGAACAATTTTTATTTTCATGTATGTTGCTTTTCTAATGTAGCATACATATCTTCAGGTTTTTCTACTATCCAGGACTTGATGCACTGAATATCAATTATTCATTTTAAACATATTTTTGCGGAGGTCCGGGTGGTTAAAATAGAATAAAAAGCTTGAAACTTAGATACTTATACTTTTTTATATTTTTGGTGTCTGAGGACTTTGTCTTAATCTATGACAATGCAGTTCAAGAACATAAAGCATTTAGGGGCGCCTGGGTGGCTCAGTCGTTAAGCGTCTGCCTTCGGCTCAGGTCATGATCCCAGGGTCCTGGGATCGAGCCCCGCATTGGGCTCCCTGCTCGGCGAGAAGCCTGCTTCTCCCTCTCCCACTCCCCCTGCCTGTGTTCCCTCTCTCGCTGTGTCTCTCTCTGTCAAATAAATAAATAAAATCTTTAAAAAAAAAAAAAAAAAAAAAAAAAAAAAAAAAAAAAAAAAAGAACATAAAGCATTTGACTGAATACTGAAGATCTGTTCTAAGTCAGCAATCCTATATCTGATGAGTGCACATGGGAGCCTACTGCCATTATACAAACAGAAGTCTGCCCAGCATTCCCAATCCCCTTGCCCTGTTCTTATTTTTCATACTTCCCATAACATCCTAACATATACCCAACGTAATACTGTAATTAATCTATTGGAAAAAAAATTGTAGTCTCTTTCACTCCCGTCATAATATACTCTCCACAAAGGTAAGAAGTTTTGTCTGTATCATTCCATGATGTACACCTTTTCAAAAAAAAAAAAGTCCTGGCACTCAGTAGTTAATAGACATTTGGATGAATAAAAAAGTGAACATTTACATGAAATTATTGCTTGAGTTTTCAAATAATAACGAAAAAGAACTTTGCATATTATATAGATATAATTCCAGTAAATAAATATATTAGTAGAATCTATAACATTTTATATTTTATATTGTAGTGGTGAAGTATTCATTCACTAAAACACTATACATCAATGATAAGTAATAAAAAACAATTGTATATCGTGGAATGTGCGTATCGTCACATTTAGAAATGTGACAGCATGCATAGCCCTGAATAATGAAAATTCTACATCTATACCAACACTTGGCATTATCAATGTAAATATAAAATAAATAAAAGCCAGTATACTGGGCTTCCAATATTATATCATGTGGTTTGTATTTTCCTGACTTGATAACTTTGAGACTTTTAAAAAATTGTTTTTTTGCCACTGGTGTTTCTGTTCTCTGAAATGTCTATTTATATGACTTTTACTTGTTTTCTGGTTTTGTTCAGTTGCCACTTTTAAAAAATTCTATGTATTTTTTGTTGTTGCTCTTGATTTTATATGTTGCAAATAATTTCTTTTGCTTGGTGGCTGCTTTTTATACTTTTATTAATGGGTGACTTTGATGACATAGCTTTGAATTTTTAATGTGTTTAAATTAGTAAATATACCCTGTTTCTTTTTTTTCTGTTTTTTTGTTGTTTTTTCTTTCTGATTAAAGAAACCTTGCCTAATTTTCAGGTCACAGTGATAGTGTTCTAAATGGAGTACAAAAATTTTCAATATTCTGCGTTTAATTTTAAGGTTTAGAAAGTATTTTTGTGTATGTAAAGTATGAGATCATGATCCAATTTGATTTACTTCTTTATGGATAACCTGTTCGGACAGACCATTTTCATAATAATGCATTGAAAAGCAATCTTCAATGAGTAATCTGTCTTACAAAAAGTTTCCTTATATGCATACATCTGTTTCTGGGCTCTCTCATCTCTTTGAATTATCTGTTCACACTAACATCAAAGTACCTAATTACTGTGCGTTTATAAGTCTTTATAACAAATCTTGGTATCCATCAAGACAAATCATTCCCACTTTGTTCTTAGGTATTCTTGATTTTTCTACTTCCAAAAGATATTTGGTATCAAACTGTCAAATTTCATCAATAGATCATATTGGGGTTTTAGAAATTGAACTATCAGTTTAGAAAGAAATGGTATGTTACTTCAAGTTTTATTTCATCTTCTTCTATAAATATAATGTAGTTATCCATCTATCGGGGTTTTCTGAATGGCTTCTAGTTTACTAATTGTCTAAGTGTTTTAGTGTCTCTAATCAGTTATTTAACATATTCTAGGGCACCTCAGTGGCTCAGTCAGTTAAGCATCTGCCTTCGGCTCAGGTCATGATCTCGGGGTCCTGGGATCGAGCCCCGAGTGAGGCTCCCTGCTCGGCGGGGAGCCTGCTTCTTCCTTTCTGTCTGCCTGCAGCTCCCCCTGCGTGTACTCTCTCTTTATCTCTCTGTCAATAAATAAAATCTTAAAAAAAATAACATATTCTATTAGATTTTAATGTTTACATTTATTTAACTTATTTCAAGAAATTCTATTGGTTCTTTTTCAATTCTTTGTAACATAGTCCTTTGTTGCTTGCTTTTTTGTATAATTATTTATCTTGATGTCTTTAATACATAAACATTTTGTATTATTAATCTCATAACTTAATGTATGAAACTTTGGGTCAGGAAGACTTACTCTTTTATTAGTTATTAATTATGTTTTCTTTGTCTTAGCCTTGTTTGGCTTGTTTCTTCATTTTTTTAAATATAATTATGAATTTGTTAAACTTAGTCTCAGGAATACTGAGGAACTTGCCTTGGTCATGCTTTTATCTTAAAGAAGATTTGCTGCAGATTCACTATCTAAGTCTACTTTAATTGGCTATCTCAGTTTAGAGGTTCCTAGAAAGTGTTGGTAGTGTGTATTAATGCATGGGGTGCATAGGGCCCATGTAAGAGAAAATCTATGGTTACAAATTACAACAGAGAGTATTATTATTATTGCTATTTTTAATTTTTTTCATAAAGAGGATTTCTTATTGGTTCTTTCTTGCCTGTAACTGGGGTTTTTATAGCTCAACCCTTTATAATATGTAATTACTCATTTTAAGTATCTTGACTTTTTAAAAATTTTTATTTATTTACTTATTTTTAAGATTTTATTTATTTATTTGACACAGAGAGAGAGAGACAGCGAGAGAGGGAACACAAGCAGGGGGAGTGTGAGAGGGAGAAGCAGCTTCCTGTGGAGCAGGGAGCCCAATGCAGGGCTCGATCCCAGGACTCTGGGATCATGACCTGAGCAGAAGGCAGACACTCAATGACTGAGCCACCCAGGTGCCCCAGTATCTTCACTTTTTTTTAGAGCCTCTAACTCAACTGCTCTAAATAATGCAAACACAGAGTTTAGACTACTATACTCCTTATGTGGCTAAAAAAATTCTGAGATTCTAGGTTACCAATACTTGTCAGTTCTTCCGAAGTAGCCTGAATTTTGTGTTTCTTTCAGTGTATTGATTTAACATCATATGTGTATATGTGTGTGTGTGTGTGTGTGTGTGTGTGTGTGTGTATTTGCCTTTGGAGATTTCTTGCAAGCTCAGTAATACATTCAACAATATGTTTCCTACAGTTTATCCATCAACCAGATATTTTATGGAAGCAAGATCTCTCAGACCATCTAGTCTTTTCATGGATATATGCAGGTTTTATGATGTTAATTCCTGTTATCTCTAAAGCTGATTGCTCATAATTGGTATTTGATGAATATTTACTGTAACAGGCTAAGTTAAAATTTTTAAACATTTTCACTAACTTTTTGTAAAAAAAATTTAATTCCTTCTTTTCTCTCTTTCTCTATTATTTTATTCTTATTCATCTTTCCTCTTACCATCTTACTATCCTCTTACCGTCTTACTATTCTCATTAGAGGGAAAATTTTCTATAATTTAATTTTATAATTATTCAGCAAAATATGAGGTTAAAAATTGTTTCTTCTAGAACATAAGTAATTAGAAAATGGGTAAGGAGAAATGGATAGTTGGAAGATTTTCACTATCTTTATTCTTTAGAATTTTGTTATTATTTGTCCATAGTATCACAAAAAATTTACGTTATTTTATGTCTTTTATGTTATTCTCTATGATTCATAAGACTGCATGTGTTTCTGATGGAAGCATTGTGTATAACCCACAAAACTTTGTGTCCACTATTCCATTAGACAAAACTACATCCTAGTGAGGGATGTGAATTTCATACTTCTAATAATATATGAATAGAAATAGTATTAATATTTAAGTATCAGTACTTAGTCTAGAGAGTGATTTTACATTTTAAATAATCCTGTGAGGTAGATATTGATATCAATATTTGACAAATGAAGAAATCAAACCCCGAGAGTCAATATAAGCTTATCACATAATTAATAATTAACAAAGGTGTAACTCCATGCTAACTTTCAATATCTCTGATCCTGCAGACATTTAACACTTGATTATCAAATAATAACTTAGTGTCTGATTAGTGCTTGTAATCAGTTCGTTGCCATAATACACTATTTGTTTGTGATATTACATGGGTATTTAAACATTTCAGTAATTTAATATGAGTGGAATACATTTTTTGTTGTTGTTGTTTGAGGCAAAAGAAAATGAGAAAGGCTTTCCAGGTCAGTCCCTTAGGGGACAGTTGTAGCAGTTTAGTGTGAAATGCTTGAAACACATGATGTTTTTTACTGTCACATTTTATTCTTGTAACTGTTTGGCCAAGTATGAAGTAATAGGAATCAGAGGCATTTTTATGTGGTTGAAAATTGGCTGATTTTTTTAGTTGTTAAAGTTTTAAAGGCAGTGATTCTTGGTCTCTGAAATATGTCCTCATTTCTACTTTAACCTTTTTTTATTATTTAGACCTGAATTATTTGTTGTAACAATGTAAATTTTAAGGTTATTACTTTTGGATTTTAAAACAGTCGAGTTTACTTATACTTGGTAGTGAAATTCTTTTAAAAATATCCATATCTTCTTATAATTCCTCAGAAATTAAAAAATATTATGTGACAAAATGTATTCACAGAGACTTCATCAAAGAGGAGATATGGATAGTAAATAAGCATATGGAAAGTTGATTGGCTTTATTAGTCATTATAGAAACTCAAATTAAAACTAAAATGAAATACCATTATATACCACTGAATACCATTAAATACCATTAAATGTCATTATAATTAGAGTAGCAAGGAAAAAAAATAATAATCCCAAGTGCTGATGAAGATGCAAAACAATTGTAACTTTTATACATTGCTGGTGGGAATATAAAATGGTTCAACCAATATGGAAAACAATTTGTCAGTTTCTAATGAAGTTAAACCTACACTTATGTGACTCAGCCATCCTACTCTTAAGTATTTATCCTACAGAAATGAAGACAATTGTCTACACAAAAACGTGTCAAAAATATGCATAGCAGTTTATTTATAATTATCCCAAATTGAAAACTACCCAAATGTCCCTCAGCTGATGAATGGATATATAAGTTGTGGTATACAAAAATACGATTGAATATTAGTCATATCAATAAAAAGAAAATAAAAGAGTGACTACTGACACATACAATAATATGGATGAACCCTAAAAGTATGCCAAGAGAAAGATGCCAGAATTGAAAGTTTACATACTCTATGATTCCATTTAAATAACATTTTGGAAAAGACAAAACTATAAGGGCAGAACACAGGTCAAGGGTCACCAAGACTTGGGGAAAGAAGATTGACTACAAAGGGCCATGAGAGGACACTTTCAGGTGACAGACTGCTCTGTATCTTGATTGTGGTATTATTTGCATATCTGCATACACTTGATAAAACTCATTGATCTATAAACTTAAAAGAGTGAACATTAGGCATGTAAATTATGTTTCGATAAATCTGACAAAATAAAATATTCATGATTTTATTTTTTCAAAAGTCTTATTTGTGGATTTAAAAATTCCCAAATATACTGAATGAGTGGAATTAAGTATTATGGGCTGAAGCTGCCAAGATCTCAATTTTAGACTTTGTTTAAAAGGCATGTAAAAAAAAATAATAGTAATAAATAAATGGCATGTAAATTTTGCAAGAAAATAAAAAGGGTGCCTGGATGGCTCAGTTGGTTAAGCATCAGACTCTTGGTTTCATCTCAGGTCATGATCTCGAGATCCTAAGATCCAGCCCCAGCCCTGGGTAGGCCCTGTGGGGAGCCCGCTTGAAGATTCTCTCCATCTTGCCCCTCCCCACCGTGTGTGTGTGCCCGTGCACTCTCCTTCTGTCTCTCAAATAAGTAAATAAATCCTTTAAAAAAAAAAAAAGGAATGTAAATTTTCAAAAGTAACCAATCAAAAAATAACTTCTGTATCATGTAAGGGTTAAAGAAATTAGAAAACAAACACACAAAACAAAACAAATTTGATTATTGTTTCATTCAGTAAACATTTATTGAGGATTTACAAGGCCAGATACTGCTCTAGGCCCTGTAGATACACACAAAAGGCATACTGACCGCCCTCATGGAATTCATTATTTAGTTGGGGGCACAACTAAATAAACAGTTAAAATACAATGTGATTAAAACCATTCACCATAAAGAAGCCCCTTTACTTCAGTCTTGGAAATGGAAGATGTTACTATATGATTTTGAAGAACTCTTTAGTCAAACACATCTGAGTTCAAATCTGAGCTCTATCACTTGTCTAACATTGTATCATTAAGAAAATTACTCATCACTCTAAGCCTCAGTTCCTTTGTCTATAAAATGGGGAGAATAACAATTACCAGTTCACTAATGCATACTCTTTTTTATTTTTATTGAAACATAATCGACATACAAGAGTATATTAGTTTCCTGTGTACAGCACACTGATTAGATACTTGTATGCATTGCAAGACGGTTACCACAAGTCTAGTTGCCATATGTCACCATATGAAATTAATACAATAGTATCAACTGTGTTCCATGCAGTGCTTTATATCCCCATGACTTACTTATTTTATAACTGGAAGTTGGTACCTCTTGATCCCCTTCACCCACCCCAACTCCCTTCCCCTCTGGCAGTCACCACTCTGCTCCTGTATCTATGAGTCTGGATGTTTTCTTCTGTTTGTTGTTATTGTTGTTTTTTGATATGTGTATATGTTCCACATGTAAGTGAAATCACATGATAATTGTCCCTATCTGACATATTTCAAGAGGCCCATTCATGCTGTTACAAGTGGCAGGATTTTGTTTAATTTTTATGCCTGAGTAGTGTGTGTGTGTATGTATATATACATACATATATATATATATATATCTATCTATCTCACATTTTCCTTGTCCATTCCTCTATCAGTGGACGCTTAGGTTGGTTCCATATCTTGGCTATTGTAAATAATGCTGAGATGAACATAGCAATTCTTATATCTTTTTGAATTAACGCTTGTTTTCTTTGGATAGATATACAGAAGTATAATTGCTGCATCATATGGTAGTTCGAAATTGATTTTTTAAAAATCAGGAAAAAATAAATATTGGCAAACTAAAATTCAAAAAGTAAGATGAAACTCATGAGGCCTTAACTCGTCACTTCCTGTGGAAAGCCTTCCCTAGACATCCTATCTGAAATTGCAGCATCCCAGATATTTCTTATGTCCTTTCTGGCTTTTTTGTCTGCTTTACCAAATATGCTACCTCAAATATTATGCAAAAGAGCAGGAGCAGGGGGGAGGGGCAGAAGGAGAAGCAGGCTCCCTGCTGAGCAAGGAACCCACCCTGGAGCTCTATCCCAGGACTCCGAGATCATGACCTGAGCCAAAGGCAGATGCTTAACTGAGCTACCCAGGTGCCCTTCAAATATTGTGTTTTAAAGTTATTTTAATCTTTATTGTAAATTACATATGAGAAGGTTTTATTTATTATACTTAAGCACCTAATAACTAAGCATAAGTTTAATATGTATTTATTGAATGAATTAACAAATTCTTGAACACAATTAATAAGCTTGGTTTTTGACATACAAACAATAACTACAAAAAGAAACAATTCATCCTTTAGTGCATAGCAACATATTTAAATGACCAAAACTAAACCACATATTTACAACCTGCTTAATACAACTGCAAGAACTGTGAAGGTATGAATCATTATCAAATGTAATTAACAGCTACTATAAAATGAATTTTTTAAAAAATGCGAAGAGTTATAATGCCTGAATTGACCTTAAAAATGCAAATGATTCATTCAGATAATATAAATATTTCAAAGGTCTTATTTGCAAGACAGCCTATGTGGTTTCCTTCATGGTTAGAAAAATTTTTTAAAGTTTGCTGGCCTTTCCTCAGCAGAGTTCTGAGATAAAATGAAGCTCTAAAATCTTTTTTTTTTTTTTTTAAGATTTTATTTATTTGACAAAGAGAGACACAGCGAGAGAGGGAACACAAGCAGAGGGAGAGGGAGAGGGAGAAGCAGGCTTCCCATGGAGCAGGGAGCCCGATTCAGGGCTGGATCCCAGGACCCCATGATCATGACCTGAGCCGAAGGCAGACGCTTAACAACTGAGCCACCCAGGCGCCCCGAAGCTCTAAAATCTTAAAGCAGTGACTCTCAAAGTGAGATCACAGACAGGAGAATCAGTATCACCTGGAAGCTTACAAGAAATGTAAATTCTCAAGCCCCACCCAAGATCAATTTTTTATTTTATTTTATTTTATTTTATTTTATTTTATTTTATTTTATTATTTTATTTGAAAGAGAGAGTGAGTGAGAGAGAGAGAGAGAGCACAAGCAGGGGAAGGGGCAGAGGGAGAGGGAGAAGCAGACTCCCCTGCTGAGCAGAGATCTTGATGTGGGGCTCCATCCCAGGACCCCGGGATCATGACCAGAGCAGAAGGCAGACACTTAACTGACTGAGCCACCCAGGTGCCCTCCAAGACCAGTTTAATCTGAACCACTGAGGGTTGGTTCCAGGAATTTGTTCTAAAAGTCCTCCAGGTGATTTCATTTGAACTAAAGTTTGTGACTGTCTTAAGGGATCCATTACATGTTAATTTTTCTGTAACACATTTCGAATGGTACTAGTTATATGTCATCCTTAGGCGAAATTAAGAAAATAGTCATTTTTCTTTTTGCTTCTGAAATATTTCTTCTGGAATAATTTGCCTTCCTCTTGAATGACATCATTCAAAAATCCCCTTAGTGTCTGTGTGTTGGTAGTATATACTATTAGCTTTTGGTTCCATAAAAACCCAACAGAAAAAAGAAAAAAGAAAAGAAAAGAAAAAGAAACAATCTATATTTACATCACTGATTTTATTAAGAGCAGTTGTGATAGCTAAAAACATAAACCTTTTATTTGGATTATAAATAAGCAATGTTCTGAAGCAGTGTGTTCCAGGATTCCATCATGAAATGCCATTTTAGCTCCCTAGTATGTGGAAAGTAAACGAAACATGAAAAAATGAAGTATCTTCCATGTCAATAACGGTGTTTACTTTATATATGATAACTTGAAATAAAGTCAATAACTGGGGGCAATTTATGGCAGGAGCAGTCTCAGATGGCATGTAATCACCATTGAACAGTTCTAAATGAGACTGAATGGTTCCCAACATTTATTTTGTGAGAAATGTTGTAAGATTTGTTTAAGCACCTAAGGGAAAAGGAACAGAGGTGTTCTTGGGATAAGATTTGTGGATGAAGTAGGTTCTGTTGCCACTAAGAGTAGAAAAAGTAAATTTCCTATCAGTGGTTTTTGCAGTAACCTTAATATATGTATTGCAAAAGTCAGAAGAATTACACTCTGTATTTTGAGAGGGTAGTGATGCTACATTTTTTTAAAAATATTACATCATAATATAATGGTTAGGAAAGCAGAAACTGAGGATCTTCTGCCTAAATTCAGATTCTGGCTCTGAAATCAAGCTCTGTGATCTTGGGCATGTTACTTATTTAATCTTTATGTTGCTATTTTCTCATCCATAGAACGGACATAATAGTAACACTATACCTTCTAAGTTTGTTATGATTATTAAATGAGTTAAGATATTAAGTTACTTCAAATACCCTTGGATCAGAGTATGCATTATGTAAGTAATAAACAAAATGATGTGCAGATAAGTTACCTAGATAAATTTAAGAAAACGTTTCTTAACTATATACCTATATATGTAGGTAGGTCAAATATATTCTGTCCTTTTTGCATCATTATTGTAATCTGGGTAGTTTATTTCAACAATGAACATTTATTAGTAATCACCCACAATATGTATCAATTTCTGAAGTTGTTAAAAGTCATACCTGAAATAGTTTCTATTTGTTATATATTCCCTAATTCAGTGATCAAATATTTCTTAATCAACTGTTTGTGTATGACATTGTGCTAGGGAATGTAGAAGATATGAAAATAATGAAAAGTTGTTAGTCTTCAGGAGCTTTTCAATTCGGTAAATTAGGTATAGATGCAATGTAGCAGATCACTAACACATGTGGAAGGTGAGTCCTTCCATCTTGAACAGGAAAAATAGTGGCGATTTTAACGACATTTCCTCAGAGCTTGGGAGGATAAAGGACAATCGACTCTTACAAAAATCCTGTGAAATAAAAAGATGATTGTTATTCCCATTTAATAGTTGTGAGAACGACAAATCAGAAATTGTAAGGTAACTTTCCAAGCTACAGAGCCTGTCACAGTTGACAAAACTTAGAACTGTATTCAGACTTATTTGATTCCAAAGCAGATCCTTTTTTGTCTACTTCATATATAAAAGGATGACAGAAATAAAATCAATTTCAACTTCCACAATAGCATCCTTTTGTTTTAACCTCTGTTATGTCTTACTGGTTCATTTTTAGTGATTGGAGAGTACTGAGTCCTTAGGTCTCACTTCAGTAAATGAATGTATTATATGTAACCATGATGTAATTAATGTTGCTCATTTTGCAATAGCAAAATAAGAACTGAAATTAAATTCTTCTGATGTACTATTATGGTAGAGTATCTTATTTCCTATAGTCCTTGGGAAAATATTAAAACCAATGAGCTCAGTATTGACTTTACCATTTTATTATATTTTTTAATGAATAGATAAAATAAGATAAAAGAATCACTTGTATATGTTGGTGAAGAAATGTAAAAATAAAGTTTCCAATGAGAATTTAAATGCTTTCTAAAATCCAAGTAAGCCAAATATCCTACTCTGTCCTTCCTTTCTGCATTATCATTGTAATCTAAATAACTTATTTATCCTAACAATGGATGTTTTTTTACGAAGCTTCTACAATACATTGCATGTCATGATGTGTTTGACATGAATATCTACATCATAATGAAATGTAGTTTGTGTTCTGGGAAAGTAGTGGAAAAATATATCAGTTCTACTTTGAGGTAGTAAGGACTTATCATAATGCCAAAGGAGTTGAAATTTGTATGGGGTCTTTAAAAAATGGAGTGTGTCTCCCCAAGTACAGATAGTAAGAGAAGGCATTTTTTTGGGACACAATATGACATAAAATGAAAGTCCATGCAATGCTCTGGAATGTGTATATACAATGGATTCCTTCTTTTTTGACTATGACACATCTTCAACCATGTCAATTGATTTATCTTTATAAAGCATAAATTTCATCATATTTCTTTTTTTTCCATTAACAGAAAAATAACCTCTAATTAAATAAGTAATAAAATCCACAGTTTTAGAATTGCAACCAGGATAATATTAGCTCTGAAAGTTTAGAAAATTCTTCCTTGTATTACAAAGTTGCCTTGCTGCAACTTCTAAGACATCCTAGTTCTGGTCTGTATATTGATGTGGTGATAGTTATATCATCAACATCAACAACAACAACAAGTACTACTACTACTACTACTACTACTACTACTACTACTACTACTAATTAAAGAATTCTACTCTCTGCCAGGCATTGGAATTGGAATTTTATACAAATTATCCCATTTAATCTTTACCTCAGTCTTCCAGATTGGCTATGACACTTTTTGGCAAATGAGGAAATTGACACACAGTGATTAAATAGTTGTCTTGAGTCAAATCACTATTAAGTCAGGACATACACGTTTCAATTTAGGATTGCTTGATTTCAAAACCATCATACATCTTGGAAATGGCTGTGGAAAGAACATTGAAACTTAATGTAGCACTCTTGGTCTAAATTTAACTCTTGCCTTTTAACAGCGGATACAACCTTTCTGTGTACTTGCCACAGCTCTGTCCAGTTTGATAAGCAATTTAATAATGAAAATGAAACTGTCTTTTGGGGTTTTTTCTCTCTCCCCTCATTTTTTTCCTTCTCTCTCTCTCTTTTTAAGATTTATTTATTTATTTGAGAGAGAGAGTGTGTGTGTGTGTGTGTGCAAGAGGCAGGGAGGGGCAAAGGGAGAGGGGAGAGGAAACTCAAACAGACTCTACTCTGAACCCGGAGTCCAACGTGGGGCTAGATCTCAGGACCCTGAGACTGATATGAGCCAAAACCAAGAGTCAATCACTTTAACGGACTGCACCACTCGGGTGCCCTTCTTTCTCCTTTAAATTCTTTTGTTCTTCCAAGATAAGCATCCAAATTCATATAGTCATTCTTCATAGGACAGGTTTCCTGGATTCTACAGTGAGACCAGGGAAGAAGAAACTTTGGCTATTACTTCCTTTAATCCTGACATTTTGCTTTCTTGCATTAGATGGCATTAGAGTTTTTATTGAGGTCATTGTTAACCATGTCACATGGTTGACTTATGTAAGCTTGCAGTCAAATAAACTAATCACCCTGGACCCCCCTGGACAAAAGGAGGGGGAGAGAGGCAAAAAAAGATTCTTTAATTTATAAGGCCCTCACTGCCAAACCAAACTCCCACAGGCAGTTTGTACCTACAAGATATTTGTCATGTAATAGGCTCCTATTTATGATTATCCTCATTGTTGATATATTTATAACTTCACTGTCACCGTTTAACATTTTAGTATGGACTTTAAAAATTATAATTTCTTGCTGATTACCACGAATAAATGTGTAATTTACGTTTGTTTTTATTCTAACTTTCCCCAAAGATACCAAGATGTAGAGAGAATTATCAGGAGGGTAGGCACTTCAAGGCACTCCCTGTGCTCTTTTAATATGGGTCACCATAAGACTTCCTGCTTCCTATGAAAGGGAGTTTAGACAACTTCAAGACCAAAAGCCATACTAGTAATTATTATGACATTTTTGGTCACACAGTCACATAGGTAAGGATGATTGTAAAAGCAGTGTCAAGATAATCCTTCTGGACTATGCAAGTTCTATGCAGATTTTAGTTGACGTAAGTGTGCTAACCTCAGGGCTATGCAGTGACATAGAGTACAAATAGTGGGCTTATTCTCAGAGAGGCAAGAAATATAAATGAGAGAGATATATAAAAAAGGAAATTTTTACAGAAAAAATTAAAAAGGAGGAAAAATGATAGGGGAAGATAAATATGCAGTAGTTTCTTATGGTAGAACAAATGTTATCTGTCCCTCCCATTGCAGACTGATAGATATTGTAATTTCCAGCATATTCAAATAATTCTTGTCTGTATCTTTTAACATCTTCTAATTAAACTGAAAACTTAGAAACCTAATATTGAGTACTTGTGCAAGTGTGTTAGCAGCACATGAAACTTGAACCCAATTATCATACCACGATAATCTTCTTAAGTTCCACATTTCACAAGCAGAAGATTTGTTCTCCACACTTGAAGTGACCTTGGAAAACATCTGACTCCTCTGTGAAATAGTCACCCAAATTACAGACATTTCATATCAATAGGAAACTCAGCCTAATTCACGTAATGTATCATTATTTAATATTTAATGATTTTAGCTGAAAAAAGTAATATAGCAATTTAGGTTTACATGCCCTGCAGTGAAAGAAATTAACTTCTGGAACCCCCATGTTATAACCGATATTCAGAAAAATATGAACGAAGAAAACCAAGAATTTGTATGCATTTCTATTACTCTTTTTGATTATCACTATCTGTCTGAAATTAATCTTAATATACATTTTGTTAATGGCTTTTCACATCATTTACGCAGACTCATTAATACTCTGCTGAATTACATAACCCAGTTTGACTAGAGGGTTTCAAGTGGACAATTTTACTAGCAAAAGTCCTAAGCTAAGCCTGCCCTGAATACAAGTATACTACAGTGAATCTGAAATGAAGGGCTGGTCTTGTTGTATTCACAAAATGGTGATATAGTACTTCCCAAAGTTTAACAGTCTCTGCATACAGAGACCAGGTTGTATACTTGGCTATTTTGCAGATGGGGGTACTGAGAAAGAAACTGCCAGTCTGCTTCATCCAAGCACAGTCAGGAGCACTGATAGTTGAACTGATTGGGTTTATTGATCATCATAGCAAGGGAGAATACACACCATGGGAAAATGTTGGGTATTTTAGTGAGAGGGTGTCATAAAGATACTGATCAGGATTTGGCTTTGATTGGGTAATCTTAGAAGGGGTCTAAGGAAGTGGAGATTCACTTTGGATTGGGTGCTGTCAGGAAGTGGGGGCGACTCTATGGTCTATCTCAACAGATCTTACCTACAGGGAGAGTAGTCTAGAGGGAGGATAAAGCTGTAATTAGAAAGGAAGTAGCAGTCATTCATTTAGCAGAAGAGGAGGATATTTTGTATTTTGTAGTTTGTACAGTGACTTTGAAGAAAATGTTTTATGAGATTGTTAATATCCAACAGAAAAATATGCCTTAGCTGTAAGTCAGAAAAGTATGCAATAATATTGAGACCAAGTCAGGTAATTTCTGGATGTTAGGACTGTCTTTTCTTTCCTTCCCTTTCCTTCCTCCCTTCCTTCCTTCCTTCCCCCCTTCCTTCCTTCCTTCCTTCCTTCCTTCCTTCCTTCCTTCCTCCCTCCCTCCCTCCCTCCCTTCCTTCCTTCCTCTCCCTCTCTCTTCCTTTCTCTCTCTCTCTCTCAATGGAAAAGAAAAAAAGCCCTGCTAGCCTGGCACTCTTTTGGGATTGGTGTTGCTACTGTTAAGAACTCATTATAGGGCAATAGAGGCCACTGCTCCCTCAACCTCACCAAGAGGTGAGAACAAAAAAGTCTTAAGCCATATTCTGCCAGATTTATCAAATTCATTTTAGTCAGCAGGCACGAAAACTGTCATACTACCTGCTCGTATGTCCTTGGAAACCCTTGCATCCTCAATCCTCAGAATCTAACAACTCCTTACGGGAGAGGTTTCCACTGAGAAGAACACAGTGATGTAAAGCACAGCTCAGAAAACTTTTTTCTGTGAAGGGCCAGATAGTAGCTATGTTAGGTTTTCTATGCTATGTGGTTTCTGTCACAACAACTGAACTCTGCTGTTGAAGTCCCCAAAGAAGCCGGAAGACAATATGTAAACCAATGAGCTGTGTTCCAATATAACTTTATTTACAAAACAGTCAGGGGGCCTTTTTCTGGCCTGTGGACTGTAGTTTTCAGACCCTGATGAGGAGGCGAGATCAGCCCATCTTCTGGTCATATGGGGCAACTTCCTCCCATGAAAAGAGATACAGAACCAAACAGATCTCACAAGAGCTTTAGGACTCATGGACTTTCTTTCTTCCTTTTTTTAAAAAATCTTCTTTTTTTTTAAGATTTACTTATTTATTTAAGAGAGAGGGAGAGAGAGAGAGAGAGAAAGAGAATGAGTGGGGGGAGGGGCAAAGGGAGAGGGAATGAGAGAATCCATAAGCAGACTGCGCTGAGCACAGAGCCGGATGAAGGGCTTCATCCCAGGACCCTGAGATCATGACCTAGGCCCAAACCAAGAGTTGGACGCTTAACCGCCTGAGTCACCCCAGGCTCTGCTCTTAAAAAAAAAAAAAAAAAAAAAAAAAAGGTTTATTTATTTAGTTTTGAGAGAGTGAGCAGGGGGGAGGGGTAGAGGGAGAGAGAAATGCAAGCAGACTCTGCACTGAGCACAGGAGCCTGATGTGGGGGTGGATCCCATGACCCCAGACCACGACCTGAGCCAAAACCAAGAGTAGGACCCTCAATCGACCTGACCTGTAGCACCCAGGCACCCCAGGGCTCATGCACTTACTATCTGGCATATGAATATCATATGGTAAATTAATGAACTATCTTATGTAGATTTGCATCCCAAAATCTGCAGTGAGTCCACAGCTGTCCCTACAATGTTGATTCTTGTTTAGGGTAATTCAAATTCTAATTAATCACCCCCAGAGTTTATACAAAATTAAGTTATCTGTGATTCAGACTATTCTTACCAAAGTACTTTAAATTAAATTACATTCAGATGATTTATCTATTAGACTTTTGTTTGTTAGGATAGAAATTCCCTCTGGTACCTTAAGTATTAGATACTGAATATGGAGATGCATGTATTGATAAGAAAGACACACAGGGAATTCATGGGAGGAGCAAGAACCATACTACATTTCGTCTTTAGGAAGGGTGGTTGGAAAGGAATGTCATTCAGGATGAGACAGGAGCTGCTCAATTTCTGTTTTGTTTTGTTTTTCTATCTTTTAATATGACTCAGTTCTGCTCTTTCTCTGATCCCACTGCTTTATTCAGTACATATCCTTTTGCTTTCAAAACTTCATATTAGTCATATGTTTTACTTATGCATCCTTTTGGCTTTCTCTTTACTTTGGCTCTATTATTGCCTCTCCCTTCGGGTATTCCCACTGGTGTTCCTGCTTCCAAATATTTAGTTCTCCATACAGTTCCCATTCACATTCTCCAGAGGGAGAGTTAATTGACAGAACATGAAATTGTGGTGAAAGAACTTTTCTGCTCTTGTTTGTTTTTTAAACAAAAGTTTTTTGGGGAGTGGGGGCTCTATATAGTATAATGTCTTTTTTTCCATATTAACTAGACATTAACATCTTACATATTAATATACCAAATTCCATGTATGAGTGAGTGAGGGAGTGAGGGAGTGAGGGAGTGAGTGAGTGAATGAATGAACTACAAGTTGAAGCCATGAAAGTATTAACTTTCATTGTCAGGGGAGTGCTGACAATTTTTAATTTAAAATTATTTGGGAATCCAAAAGGAAATAGCAAAGCTTTATTCATTTGAGAGCTCATTAAATGCCAGAAACTGAGCTTGGTATATTTTCATGTTCCGTTATTTAATATCCACAAAAGCCCTGTAAGGGTGATGTCATCCAGAATTTTTCATTTGAAGAAATTGAAGCTAAAATTGTGTAGCTTTTTTAGTATACTTCATTAGTTAATTGTGGAACTAGACATTTTATCCATGGCTATATTATTCCTCAACTTCCTGCTGTACCATGTTGCCCAAAAGCCAGAATAGTGGCAGGAACAGGGATTTATGGGGTGAGCTTCCAAGAATTGCCTAGAATATAGGGTATCATCATCAAGACAAGAAGTGGCATAGAATACAGCAATCACAATGACTCCTTTCGATTTTCTTTGTGGGTGCTTCCGCCTATCCTTACTGACAGGAAGTAATCACAACTTGTTTTTCAGTGTCAGGTAGGTGGAGGTAAATGTTACGGTTTTATTTCCAAAATCGGAGACAAAATTGCATGGCAGATGATAGATTTTTGCCATTTCACTTACGCTTCTATATCTCACACTTAACCCAATCCCCTCAAGCTGCCCTATGGATTTTCAAACACTCTGCTTAGACTTCTTTCCAGGGCTCTGCTCGCCTAAAATGACTTACGAAATTCCCTTGCCTTTTATATTTCCCTTTGGTGCAGGCATGGGAGGAAAGGTCATTCCCATTACTGAGAATCTAGTACTACTAACATTACTGTAGTTGCTTTTTAGGAATGACTGATTGTATGCACTCAGGGGACATTTGCAATATAAAAGGAGAGTTTATCAATCCAAATAACAAATTACTGGGAGTGTTAGAAACTTGTTTGCAAGTGGCATTCCCAGGGTCACTTGACCTCGTTAAACTATCTCTCACTTCCGTAGCTCCTAGTACAACAGAACATATGTCACTAGATTGGGACGACACTGGTGGGAAACTGCCCCTTCCCACTTAAGAATGTGGAATATCTTACCATAAGAAATTGACTATTAGGGACAAATATGGTTATATCTAAGGGTGAAAACATGAATAATCAGGCTGAGGAAATTGTAGGAGTGGAGAACATTTGTAAAAAGAGAATTTGCCATCGATGCGTTTGCAAGAGCCCTTCTAAGTGAGGGATTACCTGCTCCCCCCAGAGAGATTTTCTTACCTTCTTGGTTATAGTCATTTTTAACTATTCACTGCTTTTTCAACTGTCTGAACCCTTTTATCTTTATAGCACATATATCCTCCTACCTGAAGCTTTATAGCACATATATCCTCCTACCCTGAAGCTGACAAACACAGTTCTGATCTAATTTAATACCTGCATTAGAGTATGTTTTAGATGTCATATCACTGTCCATGAACAGCTATGCTAATGTATGAAGGAGCTCAGCACTGCTCGAAACACATTGCTGTTGCCAACACCATAAAATCCTATTTACTTTTGCTTAAAAGTGTTTGATACTGAATTTGCTTTCCCCTGGACTGTAATTAACAACATTCTCAACTGCTTACAAGATTCAACTGACTGGCAATATTAATCACACAACACAGAGAAACTGGCTATTGCATTTGATTTTTTTTCTTATGTGTTCTTGGCATCTAATCACTGATGAAAACTAAGGAAATGGCTCTTTTCACCATGCTCTGTGGACATTTATTTTCTCGGTTTGTTTAGTCTATAAAGATTCCTCTCCCACTTCCCTCCATGTTGGATCTTGCTTCTAAATTTCTATAGACATGGAATAAAAACCAAGAAGCAGTATTTCTTGTCAAGAGGAACAGTTTATTCCAGATAATTAAATCCAAGAATGTTCAAAGAAAACACAGCAAGGAACATAAATTAGGTTCCATCAAGGGATATAGGTCGTTCCTCATGAATGGATACTGACAAAACAATTTTGTGTGAAGCTTTGAAAAGTCATTAATAGTTTTGAAACTTTTGAAAACTAGCACATTTTGTAGAAGAAAGCAACAAGGTTTAGTTTTGTGTTTTTAAAATGTACTTCAGACACTCACATGTGTTTCATCTTTATGTTTGACAGTATTTTTGAGCTTGCACCTAAGGTTTCTGCACACATACTCTTATGAAAACTAGGGTAGATTTTTCTTTTTTTCTTTTTTTTCCCTCACCTTTGCCCAAATGCCATTTGGAGAAACAAAGAATACAGTGTAAATATCAAAATAAAATAAATTAAAAAAAAAGGTATCTTTCCAATGATTATAGAATCTCTTTATTATCCATAAACATTATATAGAACTGTAATATGTAATAGCACCAGAGTCAGACTCTAAACTCCAGGAAGACAATGACACTTTATTTTATTCACTGATTTTACCTTCTTCCTTAGAACTGGAGAATAATAAATAAATCAGTGAACACAAATAATTTAGGAATTCTGACCTAAATTATTTTGCTCACTGATTTATTTATTATTAGGTCAGAATTCCTAAATTATTTTGCATGGCAGATTGCTACTTGCATTTGGAAATTAACTAACAAAATTAAAACTTAGGAAATGGAAGCATAATAAAAATGATTACGAGAATGGACTCCAGAAGCAGGTGGTTTGGGTTTGTCCCTGGCTGGGAGACTGGTCTCATAGCCTTTCTTCAACTGTAAATTGAGGTAAAGAATTATACCTATATCACGGGGTAATTACAATGTTTAAAGAGTGACTGGTGTAGAGTAATTACTTTATTAGAAATTGTGGTGAATTTATTATTATTATTCTATGATTCTGGACTCTGTGTAGGTATTAAGGACTCATGCAAATATACCAATGTCGTAATGTTTCTAGAAGCCATGTGACAACCTTAAGACACTTAGACTGGCTTTGAATCTGCAAGTAAAGGAAAAAATATATATCTTGCAGTAGCAACTCTGGTTATGAATTTGCCTATCTGCTTAGCCACCGTATCTATCTACCCACCCCTCTCACCATTCCTTTCTGACATACCTGATCCTCCTACACCCGTAAACACACACACACACACACACACACACACACACACAATTATGATTAAGTGATTCTGGCACACATAGATACACACTTACATTATGATCCCATATTCTGAAACTACTTTCAGTTTTCCGACTTTTCTGTGCTTTCTTGTGTCTACCTGCATGTCTTTTAATTTGCTGGTGCTTCTGCATGACACATCTCCATTTGCCCTTTTTCTTTTCTTTTTTTTTTTTTTTTTAAGATTTTATTTACTTATCAGAGAGAGAGAGACAGAGGCAGGCAGAGGGAGAAGCAGGCTCCTTGCTCAGCAAGGAGCCCGATGTGGGACTCGATCCCAGGATGCTGGGATCATGACCTGAGCTGAAGGCAGACGCTTAACCGACTGAGCCACCCAGGCATCCCTCCATTTGCCCTTTTTCAAGCAGCAGTTCTCAGGCTATGTACTCTGACCCTGATTATATCAGGATGAAACACATTTAACACTTTGTATACATTATGTTCCTACCGTGACTGTGTCTTTATAGACTGTAAATTACATGAGAAGAGAGACTCTATCTATGTATTTTCATCTTCTAGTGGCCAATCTACCATGTACCACGTACCATCTACCATGGTACCTGGCACATAAAAAGTGTTACATGAACATTTGCCTAAAAACACCTTTCCTCCCCTCTCTCTCTCTCCCTCCCTTATCTCCTTACTTCCTTATTTCTTTCCATTTTTTTCCTCTCTTCCTTTTATAAATGGATTCAGTACAATAATTAAGTGTAATAAAAGATGAAACCAAATATATGAAATATATTACAGTGGTTACTAATATTAATCTTTTCTTCCATGCTATTTAAAACTTACTTAAATTTGGGCCTTATTGAAGGGCAAATGAGGAGCCCAGATCACCAATAAAACTAGACATTATATGTTAAACATTACCATTGAGCCATATTAAAAAGTTGTTCGTTTTTGTGTACATTCAGAAAAAGGAAAAAGGAAGCAGAATTTTATGTTCTATATCTCAGATGTGTAAAACTTTCTCTTAAACTTAAAACACCTGTAATATAGTATTTCTTGCTTTACATCAGATTATTCTAAGTGGAATCTTGTTCTCTTAAAAATATTCTGGTGATTTGAGCTACAAGATGCAATTAGGTGAGAACATCTTGTGCATTTCCTTATGAATTTCATTTTTGTAGTCCTCACTTGGGCGATAGCTTTTTGTGTTTTTTTAAGGATGAGATAGTACTAGTGCAAAATAGTAGTCAATGTAGGATTATTTGCAAATCTGAAGAATTGTGAAAAGTGTATGTGTTTGTACATACGTACATGCATACTTCTTGAGAATTATTCTCCTTTCAAATTGATTTTTGTCAAATCATAAAATAAGTACAGAGGATTATCATATTTTATTATTTAAGGTGCATATATTATTTAATGGCTTGCTTAATATATAATGAAGCAGGTGAATTTCAACCATACAACTTTTTGTTTTTTTGAGTTTGATGGGTATATTTTAATGCAATTTCCTGAATATCAACTCAATTTCATGCATACTTTTACATGTAAGTGTCAGATTTTACTTCAATCTCTTATGTGTGGACTTGATATAACTATGGTAATTTGATTTTTGCTGGTAGGGTGCTAAAAGGGTGTAAAATAGCAATCTAAGTTATTAAAAAGACTATAAATTTAAAGTTTGTAATTTTTGGCTGCTGCTATCTGAAGTCACCCTTTTCTGACTTCCTAATTATATATTTTATCTATTAGAGTGCTTAGTGGAAAAAAAAGTCTCACAGTGAGGCATGAACTTACTTAATTAGTGGACACCTCATAAAAGCAGTTTGTGCTGTTCTAAAAATTTGTTTTCTATAGATTGCTTATTGTAGAAGAGTCTATTAGCAGTCATGTAGATTATTATTTTTGTATTGGTTTCTATCATGTGTAGTTTAAGGGTGATTTAAAGTTTTCTATTGTGTGTAGTTTATTATAATTAGAGCTATAAAATGCACGACTCTTTATAAGATCACCTGTGTCATAAAATTTTACTGTGATTTATTTTAATGTAAGTTTTAATGTGCAAACACATTTTCCCATGATTACATTTGTTGATAGTTCTTGCTTTTTGAAAACTATAGTCTAAGGCAAGAGAGAATGAACTGATGTGTGTCCTAAATCACATGCAAATTAGAAGCAAAATATTACTGATTTTATCTCTCTTCTTTGTCATAAGGAAAATATTATTGTAATGTTAATTTTTTACAACTACCAAATTAGATAAAAATTTTCAGACATTTGGAGTTGTGGCATTTTATTATTCACTGGATTCACACCATTTTATCAGAAAAAAAACTGCAAACCTAGATGCATGAAGTTTGGGTGACATATGTCTAAGTGCATCCCCCATATTATGTCAATCAGTGCTGTGCAAGGTATGGTCCACAGATGGATGCTGGTCTACAGCCTGTGTGGAAGAGGTACAGAAATTGGGAGTAAGGATTGAAAAAAATGCCATAGCAATTTGAGAGGAAAACAAGTTATATTAACTCTAATAGTAATGAATTTGGGTTCGTATTTTATGTGTCTGTTTTTATTTCATTTTTCAAGTAATTCATCTTATTCTCTTTTACAAAAGGCTTGTTCTGCAGTAGACTTGGAAAAATAAAACTGATTCTTTACCACAGATAGTTTTTGAAGCACTGCTATAAAGTACAGGCATATACAGTGAGGTTTACTGAATTCTGAAATTAAAGAATGAATGAGATTTGAAGTCCCTTTTCTTGAAAATGTTGACACTAGAATAATGAAGTGTCAAATGAAGAAAAGAGTTTCCAGCACCCCACTGTGGTATAGAACCTCAAGACTGCCCCCAGTGATGCCCGTACCTGGTATTTGAGCTGGACTTAGTGACTCACTTCCAAGAAATAAAATAGTACAACAGTGAACGCCATTCTGAAATTAGCTTTAAAGAGGCCACCTTCTCTATTAGACATCTCTCGCTGAAGCACTCGGTCCAAAAGTTAGGAAAGAAAGAAAACTTGGCAAAAAACTACATGAAAGTTCAGATGATCCTCCCTTGGTCAGACCTTCAGAAGAGAATGCAGCCCTGGTTGGCATCCTGACTGCAGCCTTGTGAGAGATTCTTGACCTTTGGAAACTGTCGGAATAAACAGCCACTAAACTGTGGCATAATTTAGTATGCAGCCATAGACAGCCAATATGGCCTTGTTTAAGAAGAGGGGAGGAGGTATTTCATCTACTACCAGTGCACAGGGAATCAAGTGGATTCCTGGGGACTGTTTTTTAGCCGCCATCTTCCATATAATCTTTGACTACTGACTGTAACTATCCGGTATATTGGGCTATTTTTTAAAAACTACTGTGTTGACTTTTTGATGGTATTATTGTTACATCAGTGTTTTAAGACATCTGAAGTCTAAAACTTAAATATTGGGACAAACCCCAAGATATATACATAGCACTAAATTTTTAAATTGAGCAAAGCTTCATTTTTTTAGAAAGTTTTCTTTCTCTGTAATGCTGAGAAGGGAAGAGAAGATAATAGTCACAAAGCAAAGCTGGTAGGGCCAGATAAGTTGTACTTTAGATCCAAGATTTTGCAAACCAGTGAGCTATGAAAGTAAACACTCTTACTATAGATAATAGCCACTATGCATTAGAATCTCCATGTATATATGAGGAAATCAAGTGATAATAATAATAGTAAAACCAAGTAACAAAAATTGCCTTCAAAACAAAAATGAAAATTCAAAGTGAGAAAAACAGCTTCCAATTTGTGTTTAAAAATAGATACTTTCAAAAAGGTATTCACAGGTATTAACCATGATAAAGGGCCCAGTTGAAGTAACTGGAGTTAACTTATAAATATATTCTTCCTACTACTTAGTCTGAAGAGCTTATTTTTTTGCTGTGAGAGAGGAAAAAAAGCACAGAAATAGATTCTTGATTCAATAATGAAATAACTAACACATTTTGTTTCTTAAGATAGCACATTCTAAAAATAATAGTTTGCTTTCATTTATGATTAACTTTTCTTTTTTTACACAGTATTTAGCTTATATTTTGAATAGTACTACATTTTCATTGACTAAATATGCTAAGGATTTATATCAGACTGATAATATGTGTTTAACATTTTCATATTATATAAATTTATTTTTATTTACATTTTTTTAAAGGTTTTATTTATTTATTTGACAGAGAGAAACACAGCTAGAGAGGGAACACAAGCAGGGGGAGTGGGAGAGGGAGAAGCAGGCTTCCTGCGGAGCAGGGATCCTGATGAGGGCCTCTATCCCAGGACCCTGGGATCATGACCTGAGCCGAAGGCAGACGCTTAATGACTGAGCCGACCAGGCGCTCCTTATTTACATTTGATATGATGAACAATTGTCATATTTGTGCTATATTCAATATTTAGTTAAGTAGTTTTTTTAGTTACAGATTATGAACACTCAAAGTGCTATTATGAATACAAAAAGGATATGAAATAAATAGGGAAATAATACTTTATTATTTGCATTATTGGCTACTGTTTTACTATTAATATTTTACAATTTGCTCCAATAAGTACAATAACTATAGTTTTGATTTACTGATCTGAGAAGTGTTCTAGAATTAGAAACACTTTCATGATACCTACAGGCATTTTACCTTAATTTATCCCTTGGTTTCCACTTTAAATTGAGGATCATGATGTCATATAGAATACCACATTTGTAACCTGCTCCTAAAACAATTTTTTAATATAACATATCATAAAGATTTTGAGAATCATATTATTACTTGGTTTTAAATTATATGTCTTGATTTCTTGTGCTGAAAATATGGCCCACTCACCTGTAGATTATATCCAAAGCTAGAGGATATATTTATGGTCAGAAGGAGGAAATGAAATACTTGAAAATTTATAAGCTTTAAGATTTGAGGATTGAATCACATAGATCTGGAACATTAAACACCGTAAACACTTTTTCTTCCTTCAAAAAATTTTGTTTCCCTATGCGGAAATAGGTATTCCATTGAATATTGTTTTCTCATTTTTAAATAAATGTTCTTTTATGGGGGGCAGCACTGTATAGGATAGTAGTACAGGGGTCTTTCTCAGTATAAGACCAGCTTGGCAGGACTTCCAACTTTTTGGCCTATGGTCTCAGTCGTAACTACTCCACTCTGCTATGGTAAGCATCTGAGCAGACATAGACAAGGTGTAAAAAGATTGTTGCGGCTGTGTTCCAGTAACACTTCAGTTATAAAACAGGTGGGGCCTGGCCCATGGGCCATAGTTGCTGATTTGTGGTATGGAGAAATGTTTAAGCCTACAGGCCCTGGGCCCTACCTCTGGGGTTCAAATCCTACCTCTATTTCTAACCTGCTATGTAAGCCTGAGTAGATTACTTAGTCTCTCTCTGCTTCATTTTCCTCATCTATAAAATAGGAGTGATATTAGAAGCACTTACCTCTTACAGATGCTTATAGAACAGCTCCCGGTATGGGGTAAGAGAACAGTGACTTCAAGTCACTGTTTTCCTCAATTTCTTTATGTGTGTTAGTGTCCTTATAGTTATAATGAAGTTTCCCTATTTTAAAGTCCTTACTTTATTTATTAAGACAATGTATTTTTTGTGTCTTTCCCTGATATTAAGGAATTACAAGTTTTGTATATCAATGTAAAAGTGACCATATATATTCTGAGGGAGTTTAACTTCAATTTGCAGAGATGTTCAGAGACAATTGAGGAATTCGCTCAATGGCACTGCCCTTTTGCACAATTCATTTTATTTATGTGTTTAATCTGTGGTGAGTCAGGGAGCATAAAGTGCTTTCTAAAAAATAAAGGGCTCACCAAAGTGTTATAAATGAATTCTTTCAGGGTCCTACGACATCACTTGGAAAAATGAGTGGTACTTGGGTAATAAATGTGACATTTGGGGGCCTGAAGCAGATAGTTTGTCTCGAATAGATAATTCCTTTATATCTAGACAAAACTTATTTACTCTATCTTGTGATCTAATCATGTGTTAAGTATTTCTGTACAGGGAGCTTTCCCCTTTTGTGAAATAGACTGGCCTATTAGACAAGGCATTCTTCCTATCATACGGTGAAATGTGTAAATGAGT
Source organism: Halichoerus grypus (assembly GCF_964656455.1). Classification (NCBI taxonomy): domain Eukaryota; kingdom Metazoa; phylum Chordata; class Mammalia; order Carnivora; family Phocidae; genus Halichoerus; species Halichoerus grypus. Next base: position 143,607,715 of record NC_135714.1, on the reverse strand, counting down.
TTGCCATAATATATAACATATTTCAAAAAAAAATAGCAGATTTCCATTGCTATTTTTTAGCTTTTAAAACTAGCAGTGCCTCATGATTTGGCTTAGCTGTTGAAACACAGGAAGCAGGTGGCTCAGTTGGTTAAGCGACTGCCTTCGACTCAGGTCATGATCCTGGAGTCCCGGGATCGAGTCCCGCATCGGGCTCCCTGCTCAGTGGGGAGTCTGCTTCTCCCTCTGACCCTCCTCCCTCTCATGAGCTCTCTCTCTCTCTTATTCTCTCTCTCTCAAATAAATAAATAAAATCTTTAAAAAAAAGAAACACAGCAAGCAATAAGACTTAATGTTAGTAGGGAAATTCTGAAGTTTTGTACAAGAAGGTTTGGGGAACATAATCACAAAATACAGAAATCCTAGGAAATTTAACTTTCTACTCCTCAACATAGATTCACATGAGTATCATCATAGGGTCTTTACTTTTGTGTACATACAAAAAGGCTAACCAAGTTTTTGTCAATAATTGAAGCAATAGCTTATTATACTTACCTTTGCTTTGATTCTAGAGATTTGAATCAAAAAACAAAATTGTTGTCGAAAGGTTAAAAGTTAGGGATCTTCCTGTCTTTTATATTTCCCCTAAATATAAACCTTTTACTGATTTACTTGCTCCTCGGGAATAAATGGAATCTTTGAGTGTGGGAATTCTGGCCCAGACTCTCCCGTGAAGAGGACTAGGGGCCAGAAACATTCTCCCTAATTCCCTATGTTTGTGTCCTCTGAGCCTGAATTTCTCCAACTGTGGGCATTTCTTGCACTTGTTTTCTCAATCCCAGGTTGGCTTATTTTTGATCTAAACTGAAGTTTGAGAACAACAAATATTCACACAAAGCTTTTTGAGACAAAAGGAATTGTGCCTGAATGAACACCTACATGAAAATACTTTTATCTCTTATTCTGGCAAAATTCCTAGATTTAATGAGGTGAAACCATTTTCAGAAAAAAAAAAAAAAAGTCTAGCAATGTGAGAACACAAAGAAAAATATCTAAAAATAGTTGATAGGCTAATTACTTTGCTTTTCTAAACTGTGTCAGATCTCCACAATGGCCAGACATTGACATTGCTCTTGACTTATCCAAAAGAACTAGGTTCATGGTTTACATTATGATTATAAATTTTTAGATAGCTATGGCCCCAAACTAACCTAACATGAGCGTGTTATTCTTTATTTCCCCCAAGATTTATATTTCTTATTTGTAAAGCAATCTTAGAAAATGGCGTACTTCAAATGAGATAACACTGGTTACTTTTTTTATTAAGTTTTTAATTTTAATTCCAGTATAGTTAACATACAATGTTATATTAGTTTCAGGTGTACAATATAGTGATTCAACAACTCTATACATTACTCAGTGCTCATCACGATGTGCACTCTTAATCCCCTTCACCTATTTACCCCCTCCACCTCCCCTCTGGTAACCATCAGTTTGTTCACTGTAGTTAAGTGTCTGTTTCTTAATTTGTCTTTCTTTTTTTTCTTTGTTCATTTGTTTTGAATCTTAAATTCTACATATGAGTGAAATTGTATGATATTTGTCTTTCTCTTATTGACCTATTTGCTTCACATTATACTCCCTAGCTCCATCTGTGTTGTTGCAAATGGCATGATTTAATTCTTTTTTTATGACTGACCAGTATTCCATTGTATATATATATACCACATCTTCTTTATTCATTCATCTATCAATGGACACTTGGGTTGCTTCCATAATTTGGCTATTGTAGATAATACTGCAGTAAACATAGGGGTGCATATATCTTCTCAAATTAGTGGTTTTGTATTATTTGGGTAAATACCCAGTAGTGCAATTACTGGATTGTAGGGTAGTTCTCTTTTTAAATCTTTCCACAGTGGCTGCACCAGTTTGCATGCCCACCAACAGTGTATGAGGATGCCCTTATCTTCACATCTTTCATATCTTCTCCAACACTTGTTTTTTGTGTTTTTGATTTTAGCCATTCTGACAGTTGTGATGATTGTGTTATTCTAAAGGAAGTTATTTAAATATGGTTGAGGCTATATTTTGCCTCTATCTATCTATCTATCTATCATCTATCTATCTATCTATCTATCTATCTATCTATCTATCTATATCATCTATCTATCATCTATCTATCTATCTCCACTTAATTCCTGCTCATCTGTACAGATGCTGGGTATTTCAAACACTGTGTGTTGTATCAAACATGTTGTTTTCACATTGTTGAGCTTCAGTGCTAATGATGTCAGCCTCACCTTTATTCCTTTTTCTACTTTTATTTGGTATTTATATGGATGGAGTAACTACGGCAGTGAAAACTTACCCACACCTTCTTGGGGGATGTCACTGATAGCCGTACCACTTCAGAAGAGTCTGAAGTGGTAGCAGAAAATTTGCCTTCTTGCATTAACTACAATCATAAATGGTAGGCTTTAAAAAAGTTCACTGCATCCAATGTTCAATATTTTGGAGGGTGTTCACTTTCAAAAATGTTATGAGGAGTTCATAGTTCTTTCTAAGCAACCAGAAAAACTAAAGGACTTTGTTAGCAGTAATGAAAGGTTGTCCGATGGTGATGTTGTTCAGAGATACTAACAGAGATGAACCTGGTGCTTCCGATCAGCAAGTGTGCTTTAGCAGCTCCTTTATGTCAGATATTGTGCAGATATTTACATTTTTTTAATAACTAATCCCCCCAGCACCTTTGTCAGATAGGCAGGTATTTTTTTTCCCAACTTTAGTCACAGGATCTGAGGTTTACATCATTTTCTTTCTTTTTTTTAAGATTTATTTATTTATTTATTTGAAAGAGTGAGAGAGTGAGCAAGTGAACATGGGCAGGGGGGAGGGGCAGAGAGAGAGGCAGAGGGAGAGGGAGAAGCAGACTCCCCGCAGAGCAGGGAGCCAGACGCGAGACTCATCCCAGGACCCTGGGATCATGACCTGAACCGAAGGTGAAGGTGACGCTTAACTGACTGAACCACGCAGGTGCCCAGGTTTACATCATTTTCTAAAGTAATAAAGCTAATAAGTGGTAAAGTCAGACTTAAATTTAAGTTCTCCAAATCCACCACTCATTCTGTCTAGTTTAGTTTAGTTTTGTTTTGTGTTTTGTCTTGTTTTGTTTTGTTATGCTTCAAGGAGAAATTCCAACTCCTCTCTATGCTTTGAATGAGTACTAGTCATCATCCCCACATAGTTAAGATGTAATTTAAAAAAAATAAAAGTTATTAAATGAGTGTATTGTGGTCCTCAGCCAGTTTTGAGACTGGAGTGCAGGAATTTAATTTGAAAGTTTAATTTCCCAAGAATTCTATCATTCTATAATTTTTTACAAAGATATTTTAAAGAGAGCCTAAGCAATCAGTATTTATTTAATTATCCAGTGATGTTTTCTTCCCTTCATCTGATCCTAGGTAATTTATTGCATAACCTGTCAGTGTAGACTACCATAACATGCCACTGTCTTAATATAACCCTATCTCAACCTAAATAAAAGATTGACAGAGATGATTTCTGAAGTTTTTTTTTTCTTCTTTTTCTTTCATTTAAAATTGTTAAGGTGGGAATGCAGAATGTGGTGATGAGTGATTAGTCACAATAAGGAAAAGCTTTTGCTTTTTAAAAATTTAAAATTTTTGAATAAGTAAGTTAGGAAGTGTATTTATTTCCATAATTAAAAGGTGCTACATTTTCTTCTTTGTATAAAAGGGGGTTTTAGCAAAGAGGTTAGAAAGAAGATTCAGAGAATCTCTACTTGACCTTTTCAGATGCCCTGGGTTCTGTAGATTTCCAACGTCCTGACTTCAGTGGGTTTAAGAGTGTGGAGTTAGAAAACGTTTAGTCAAGGAGCCTCACCATGATGTACTACTCTTTCTTACTATAGTGAAAATAGCTTATTAATTTCAACAGTTAAGTGTGTTTTATTGACTATAAAATATGATATAGCTTATTAATTTGAACAGTTAAATTTGTTTTATCCACCATAAAATATGATATGTATGCAGTTCATCTACAAGGCTTTTAGGGTGGTAAACCAGTAAATACAATAGATTTAGTCAAAGTGTTTTGCTTTTTAAAAAATCTTCTCAGTATGCATTGCCTCATCTTAGTGTTGTATAGTCGTATTTACTAAATGTATATATAGTAAATATATTGTAATGATTCTTTTCCATATCAAAGATTTAAACTTTAGACAAGATTTAATTAGGTGTGAATTTTTTTTCAAACTTCCAATTGCATTTTGATGAACTCCTTAAATATCCAATTATCATGTGACAGATTGACATAAAGTCAATTTATACTATATGAGCTAGAGCAGACTCACTTGGTATTTTTGCTGCTGTATTGATGGTTCCATTTACTATTTTACTAGTGGAAAATGAAGTTGTGTAACTGGAAACTGGTAAGATACTTTTATAGCTTATTAGCTTAGGGTAATTATCTCCATGTTCTCTTGCACATTGAATTGCAATTGAAAGTATTACATTATAATTATTAGGTGAAGTGGCAACCAAATATAATTAAATTATTATAGTAAACATTGACTTGCAATGAAAATGAACACATTTATTGAAAAACATTTCTATAACATGTAAACAGTGTGTTCCCTTTTGATAACTATTGTTTTTCTCTTGTTCCTTTTTTTATTTTTTATTTTTTATTTATTTATTTATTTATTTTATAATTTGCTGCTTGCCATTACAGGAAGTAGAGGTTTGTATTCAGCTTCTGTATTTCATATTTTATTCTAGATTTTATATGAATCTTTACAATTTAATTACTCATATACACTCAATTCACATTATTTTCCTCCTCAGGATGATTATTTCCACACTTGGAGTCCAGGAAAGGCCTTCGATCAGGGTAAGAATCTAATTATTTTAAAATAAAAATCTTCACATGTTTATAATCACTATACTTGCAACATGATATTTATTGTTTGTTAGATTCTTAAAATACTAAGTAGGAGAGCTTAGATAATGGAAAAATCATATAATAATTAATTGCATTACAGAATATGTAGTCAGTAATAAGTGAATTAGATATCATGATTATGTCAGAACGTCTTTCATTCTTAGATACATATCTTAGGTTACTGATTTGGCTTCTGAACTTTATCATGCCCATTATTTTTAGCTGATACAAGTCACTTCATCCAGTATTCAAATATACTCAAGCACATTCAGTAGGACATAGATTTATTTGTGCAAAATTTTAAAACAAATGACTTTGCAATCTGTGTTTCAATTAATAAAAACATTCATTTAAAACAGCACTGACTGGTAATTAGACTCAGCTAGGGTCTTAGTAAGACCCAAAAGGGAAAGTCATATGTAAAACAGGTTCTCCCGCCTCCATACACAGTTTGTACTTCTGGTTATGTACTTGAGAAGGAAAAGCAGGAAAGATGCATGGGGAAGGAAGATGTGGAACAGAAACATCAAGTGCAATGCAATCATAATGATATAAATAATTAAACAGTTTTGTTTGCTAAATTCTACACTATTAGAACCAGAGACTCTTCCTTTTTAAGTCTGGTACAAAAGAAATTTCTACTTTACATTGACTATAATAACCTTACAAAAGATATTACTTCCTGAAGTAGAACCATTTAAAAATAGAAATTATTTTTAAGAATGAGTTGTAATATGTTATGAAGGGAATCTTAGGGAATTTTGCTATGTCTCCAAATTTTTGACTTAATATGTGCAATGAATGCTACAACAGCTAATTTCTCTGAGTGAGAACCAACCTGGATGGACCTAGCTGGGGACATTGATATTAGTCTGTAGTCTGAAACAGTCATTCACATCCAATCCTCCCTTTAATATTATTTCTTTTTTGCTGTACTTCATGTGATTTCACTATTATTATCTCGAGTGTTTATTTGTGGAATCTGCATTTTATAATTCTAAATTTTTTTTTATTTCACTAATAATATAAGTCAAGCCAAATGTACTAAAAGACAAGCAATAAAAAAATGACACACAGACTGAGATATATTTGTGAACTTTCTTGGGAAATAAATTTTTATGATGGATTCATAAACCTTGAAAAAATCAGAATTATCCATGAAATGGATGTTAACACTTAAATTTCCCATACTTGGTGCATCCAATTACAATAAAGATGGTTTGGGCTTTGTGTGTGTGTGTGATAATTTGTTGAACTACAATTTATCTCCTGTTAAAAAAATGAAGAAAAAAGGATTGCAATAAAGAGGCTTCCAAACCCTGGTAAGATTGGCTTAGTTTAATTTTCAAAGAGGTTTTTAATATACTAATTTGTCAAAAATATCATATTTATCAGACAGAGAGAAGCTCATGACATAATAATAGCTAATAGAGTGCCCTATATCCAGTCACTATTCTAAGTATTCAATACATGAGTTCATTTAATCTTTGCATTAACCCTGTCAAATAAATGAGTAAGGTGAAGCACTTAAGAAGCTTAAGCTCCTACTCAAGGTCATATTCCTGCAAAGTGGCAGAGTCAGGATTTAGATCCAGGCAATCTGACCCCTGAACCCCATTTCCTAACTACTATGTGACACTGTTGCTCATATGATAGCATTAAAATGAAATAATGACATACTAGTGGTATTTTGAAGTTTATGTTTTAAAAATAAATATTTGCAGACGAACATAAGAGGCTATGGACTCTGAGAAACAAACTGAGGGTTCTAGAGGGGAGGGGGGTGGGGGAGTGGGTTAGACCAGTGATGGGTATTAAAGAGGGCACGTTCTGCATGGAGCACTGGGTGTTATACGCAAACAATGAATCATGGAACACTACATCAAGAACTAATGATGTAATGTATGGTGATTAACATAACATAATAAAATTAAAATAAATAAATAAATAAATATTTGCTTAAGTGAATATTAGAAATAGAGCTAGTAGCTGTGTTTCTATGTTTTAAATAATATTTGTAGATTATCAGACCCAGGGTTTTGGTTGATTGAACATATGTAGTTGATAAACGTATATGGGAAAATTTAGTAACAACAGATAAAAAAGGAAAATGGAAAAAAATAGACTGAGATACATGTATTTGTTTTGTATTTGTTTTGACTTTGAGTCATATTAACTAATCCATTGGTAGACCATACTGAGGAGTGAGAAAAATTATCCTGTTCTCATCTAGCTCTGAATAAGATAGACAGTGTGCATCACTTAAATAGAAGAGACTTGAGATATACTAATTTCTCATGTTTCTTGTTTTTTTTATGAAGGAAGAATCTTCTGTTAAGTACCATTTTCAAAATCTGATTGAACTTTTAAGCATAAAATAATTTATGACTTTTTAGAAGTATTTATAATTTTTAATGTATTTTTATGGTATATGGACATCCATATCACATATCAATATAAATTGATTTTCTGCAGTTTCTTTTTTGGGGGTGTTTGCATATCTTGAAAGGAATGAAGAAAAAGTTACTTTAGTATTACATTTTTTTAGCATTACATTTTTTATGCTGATATTTATACCATTTTACCATATATATTTTAAATTATGTCTTACTTTGTTTTCTACAGAATGGTCCACAAAATATGCAGAAATTAAAGTACCACTAATGAAAATATTAATATTTTCATGACAGAAAAGGTGCAATTTCTCATCACCAAACCCTTTGTACATGTATGCATAAATATGCACATGCATACATAGATAAGCATATACATAATTTGCACATGCATAGACACACATATTTGCATATATAAGCTTTCTTCTAGGTAAAACTCAACTGATTATTCATATATAGCTTATCTACCTTGTGGCTTAACTGTGACAAATTTTTCATCTTGCGAGTTTCTTTTCATAAATCAGAATGTTTCTATATTGTTTTTGTTTTTTGTTTTACCAGTAAAATAGTAAGAGTTTTGGGAAAATATAATAGTTTTAAATAAATTTCAGTAAAACCATTTTGATGATGGTAAAATCTGCTTTATAATAAAGGAAAGCATACTGATGCCCAAAATAAATTTGTTTGTATTTCTCCACGTAGAATTTTCTGTGCCATTACTTCTGTTCATTAGTGTGGCTAATCATGAGTTGACACAACAGAAATTGACTGAAAAAGAGTTTTAATGAGGACGTGCATCTTCTTGAATATGACATGAAAACTTAATGTTTACTACGACAGACTTAGAGGGGAAATGCATGGATGAACCTAGAGTGGTAGCATGATAAAATTTTAAACAATTTAATAAAGACTTTAAATAGATAAGCTGTAGCTTAAAGAAAAAAGAAAACAACACTTTTTTTTTTTCCTTTTCATTTCATTAACCCTGCCTTGTTTTTGGTCATGGATTAATTTGGGTTAATAATAGCTAAGTCACTGAAATTTTTAGCAGGAATTCCTGTCAGTTGTTTAGAGAATCCACAGGTACTAAAGTGCTATCTGTACAAGGAATCCCTTTTACTCAAAAATTCTTTTTCTCCAGGATATGATATTCAGGTAGCCTGAGATGAAATAGTTGGAAGCAAAATGTGTTTTGTATACATTTCCCTAATTTTACTATCCAATCCAGCTTGGAGTTGTTCCCCTTGGTATCCTCCATGGCAGTGAATTACAATCAATAGATTAATAACAAAGAAGCTGAATTTAAATAGATGCAGAGATTTCAAGACAAATCAGTTTCACATTATTGATGTGTTTCTCCTGCTCAGGCGGATTTCTGAGGTGTGGAAAGAGGGGCAAGGATTGTGCCTGTGGCTTAGATCAGGATCCTTCAGCCATTTCATAGCAAACCAGTCAGGGGCTCTCTTCTTAAATCTGGACCTCTGTGCGAAGGGCAGCCTGAATTCTTCTGGCTCATCGGTGGCATGTAATTCAACAAAATTTCCTCAAGAACTGGTGTGCTAGGAGACCATTGCTAAACTCAAACTGCTGAGTCTAGGCAGGAGAGAGAGACGTGGGCACATGTGCACCTGTGCACATTATATCAATAGTATCGATATATTAGTAATATTACCACCACTATCTCTCTCCATTCTTGCAAAGATTAGTGGAGAGTGAGAACAAAGACTGAGATCTTTGAAAGGACAGTGGGATGCTGAGCCATATGCTTATACATTGTTTCTCTCTTTTCAGGATCAGTTTGTAGAGCTTCATTTGATTCCCATAAATTTTCTCATCCTTTGCAAAACATCTCACATATACCAACAGTCAGATCCTGACATGTCCCATTGCAATCGGTCTCTGGCTACAAAGGAAAAACTGTTGAGATTTCCTCTGGAGCTTTTATTCCCTTCAGTGAACAGAGCTGTTCATTGTATGATGGCTATAATTATTTTTGAAACCGAAAAAGACTAGTGTGTGAGAAAACACCCCCCCCCCCAACTTATCTTTCCCTTCGTAGCTACACTACCATACTTTTTAAGGTAGAGTATATGTGTATTGCAAAATGCAGGTAGTGCCTCTCTCCCAGATGACTTTAATTTTCACTTGTTTACATGAGGATCTTTTTTTTTTCCATAGATGGTATTTATTGATAGTAGCCTCAAACAATAGATAGATCTGATCCATGCCTTACAATAGAGGCATGGTTGTGCCATAATGCTGCTTTGTGTCAGGGCTTGGGGCCTTTTGGCATTTTTTCTAGTGGAAAAATTGGTGTTCTTAGAATTGAAATTCAGTGTTGACAACACACCAAGATAATTATATGGTCACAATATTTTCTAAAAATGTCTTCAATCATTTAAAATGTGAATTCTGAACCATGATTTGATCTGAATCATTATTTGATCAACTCACAAGAATTGATTTAGTATTTTTGTATCATTTTGGACAAATTACTTGTTGGGTATTCAAGTGCTAATAGCCATGTCAGTTTGCATTATACATTAGTTATCTCATCCATGGTGGCAACTTTGGCTCATAGAAGCCCTCTAGAAAACCTGCAAAAAAAATAATATTCAACCTAGAAATGAACAATGCATGTTCATTTATTCCATGTCAGGTTTAGTACATAAGAACTACATAGGGCTTATAAGTGAGAAATGTATTTTCTCTTCCTATCCAATTCTGATTTTTTTATACAAGAATGGTATTTAACCTATTTTACCCCCACAATCTAGGAAAATAAATATAAGATTTTCCATAAAATGTAGGAATCAGGAATCTTACATTGCTCTATTCTATGTCAGTGCTATTTTCTCCATTGAATAATAAACATTGCATAAAGGTTTGCATTTTTAATTTACAAGATAAAATCAAGATTAATAATGCTTCATTTGGTTCATATCACAGTAGCCTACATACATGTGCAAGAAGGTAAATTATATTTATTTCTTTTCAATGACCTTATGTTACTAAATTGTGAATCAAATTTATAGAGCAAGAGATTGATTACATATACCTCAAAGGTGTTCAGATTTTAAGAAATAAGATTCTTATCTCAGACTTTGTTAACCTAACATAGTAGTAAGTATTGTGAAGATTGAAAAAAAGAGTAGATATATAGGAAGTCCTATTTTTTAACAGGAAACCTCCATTGATTAGAGAGGTGATGTTCAGTCCTGCCTATACATGAAATTTACTAAGCATTCATGTAAAAAGCAGTTGCTAATCTGGGGTAGATTCTGGGCACTTTGTGTATGTCTTTGTGTGTATGTGTGTGTATATGTGTGTGTGTTTTAATTTTTAAGAGTTATAATAAAATATACATAACACAAAATTTCCTATTTTGACCATTTTTATGTGTACAGTTCAGTGGTATTAATTCACATTTTTGTGAAATTACCACCACTATCTCTCTCCAGAACTCTTTTTATCTTCCCAAACTAAAATGCTATACCCATTAAACCCAGTTTCCCCTCTTCCCAGTTTGCGGCACACAGCATTCTACCTCCCACCTCTATGAATTTGACTATTCTAAGTATGTCATATAAGAGGAATCATACAGAATTTGTCCTTTTGCGACTGACTTACTTCATTTAGCCTTATCACCACAGGGCTCATCCATGTTGTAGAATGTGTCAGAATTCCCTTCTTTTTAAAGGTTATATCATATTCTATTGTATGGATACACTACATTTTTTTTCCATTCATACACTGATGGATACTTGGGTTGCTTCCACATTTTCGTCATTGTAAAAATGTAACTATGAATATTGACATGCAGGTATTTATTTGAATCTTTGCTTTCATTTCTTTTAAATATATACTCATAAGTGGAATTGTTAGATCATATAGTAATTCTATGTTTAATTATTTGAGGAACCACCATATCATTCTCCATAATGGCTGTATCATTTTACATTGCCACCAGCAATACGGAAGAGTTCCAATTTCTCCACATCGTCACAATACTTGTCATTTTGGTGTGTGTATGTGTGTGTGTGTGTGTGTGTGTTTTGATAATATCCATCCTGATGGGTGTGAATGTGTTTGTTTTTTAAACTCTACAGTTTATTATTTTATGCAGATACAGTTGAAAATCACAGGGCATAAGCAATGACTTATCAAAATAATTATCCTCAGTGATTCTGTTTTGGAGTACAAATAGTTTTTTGTTTTTTGTTTTTTGTTTTTTTTTCAAAACAACCACAAATGTCAGAGAATTTTAAATAACTTAGTCACATTTTTAGATCTGATGCCAGAAATCCCCCAAAGATAAAATCATCATTTCCATTGAAGAATACTTCCTGTGTGTCAGGTATTATAAATAAGACAATCATTGGGCTAAATTAAAAAGTAAATATATCCCTTAATTTGCAGAGGAAACTGAAACTGAGAGGTGTTAATAAAGGTGACAGAGCTAGTAAGTGTTGTAGTTGGGTTTGAAATCTTGTTATTAGTGGATTAGAAGTTCATTTGCTCTTTCATTATGCAATATGGCTTTAGATTTAGCTCATCTGTATGCACATTTTTGGTCTGTGTCTCTATTCAGAGATACATCTTTTTCATGAAAAGACATGGTAGGAATGACACAGGGGAACATAGGTAGCTAAAAGGTTAACCATCAGGTAGACATTGGATCACATTTAGGACCACTACCAAGGAAAGGAGGTGTTTGTAACTTGTATTCTAATTTTCAGAATGGAGGAATATAGATTTTTAAACTCAGTTATATAATTGTTATCTAATAAGTACAAGGGTTGTTGCATTGAGGTGTATTTCCATCACTTGGGAATAACTTAACAGCATATCTGTAAGACAAGAATGTGTTCCAAAGATGTACAAAAGCTTCTGAGGAATACCTTCTTGGAAGTTACTTTTCATTGAAGTATCCTGGCCACAATTCTCAACCCACTCTTTTATATGAAATGTGGAAAAGAAATACACGTTTTTAGTATATTAAATTATTGGCATTGAAACTTAGAGGCAACTTTGGCCCAGCCACTTATACTGTCTCCAATGTGCAGGCTTAAATTTCTACTTGGATATGCTATTCCATCTTCACATAGCACTTATTACTTGCAAACTGCTTCTTAAATTAAAGTAAAATCTGTTTCCTTGTGTCCAATTCTTGCTCTTACACCCTTGATCAGGAGTGAGTAAATTCATCCTTCTACATGAAAATTATGTGAATATTTGAAAGTAGCTAGTATGGTACTCTTTCTAGAAGATTTTTAATTAATTAATTAATTTTAAAATTAATGAAAGATTTTGATTAGAATACTCTGCTGCTCATCATATAGATACTGGAATATCTCATCACAATCTCTTCTAGTTCTAACATTTCACACATTTTTTTTACATAGATTGGTAATTTTGCTATTTAGCTCTAGATATTTTTTTTCTCTCCTCTTAGCATATTTCTTGATAATTCTACCAGGTTCTCCTCTTCTGTGCTTTAATATTGCATTGCGATAGCTAAAATAAATGGTTGATAGGCAGGATAGTTGAGTGGGCATTTGATTAGATCATCTAGACACGAATTTAAATCACAATTATGGCAAAATAGGCTATATTACCTTATGCAAGTAATTTAACCATTCTAAAGTTGTTTTCTCTTCAATAAAATATGAGTAGATTCCTAATTTACAAAGTTGTGAAACTGAACAAAAAAGTATGTAAAACCTATGCATACAATAATATGTGAAATGTTCAGTATTTTTCCTTCTCTCTCATATTTCTTCTGAAGACAATTAGTAAACTTTCACTACTTTTATGTATTTGAAAACAATGTTTTTGTCCTGACATAATAATTTGTTCCTTCTATACAATATTTCAATAATCAGAGTGGCCATGTTAATTATTGGACTTAATACTGTTAAACAATAGTTATTTTGAGAGTTTTTATGAAAAATTATATTCCTTGCCACATTTGAAGGAATTTGTAATTTTCAAGACTTTGGGTTAAATAAACTGTTACTTTATTATATTAAGTAACATACATTACAATTTTGTAATTAATAAAATGAAATGTCTTAGGTTTATAAGTAACACATATGGTATGGTAAAAAAGAATACGAGTGTTGGAGTCAATAAGTCAGGTTTTGTTTTTCTAGTTTTTCCAGTTGTTAACATAAAACTCAATTTTATACAATTTAAAAAACAGACTTTTTAAAAGAGTAATATCAGAAAGTCTCCCCAGCTTTATTACTTTTCTTTTTTTAACTTTGAGTAATAAGAATATTACTAAGGCTCTTTTTTTTTTTAAAGATTTTATTTACTTATTTGACAGAGAGGGAACACAAGCAGGGGGAGCGGGAGAGGGAGAAGCAGGCTTCCCACCGAGCAGGGAGCCAGATGCGGGCTCGATCCCAGGACGCTGGGATCATGACCTGAGCCGAAGGCAGACGCTTAACGACTGAGTCACCCAGGTGCCCCACTAAGGCTGTTTTTAATAGACTTTCTTTTTCAGAGCCATTTTAAATCGATAGCAAAATTGAGCAGAAGGTACAGAGATTCCCACACACATGCACACACACATGCACTGTCTCCCGCATTATCAACATCTCCCACCAGAATGATGAACGTAAACAGACACATCTTCATCACCCAGTGTCCCTCGTTTACATCATGGTTCACTCTTGGCGTTATACATTCTATAGGTTTGGACAAATGTATAAAGACACGAGTCTATCATTATGGGATCATACAGAGTACATTTACTGCCTTGCCTATTCATCCCTCCCTTCCCCTAACCCCTGGTAATCACTGATATTTTTACTGTCTCTATAGTTTTGCCTAATACAGGATGTTATATAGTTGGAATCATGCAATGTGTAACCTTTTCAGACTGACTTCATTCACTTCCAGTATGCATTTAAGTTTCTTCCATGTATTTCCATGGATTGGTAACTCATTTCACTTTAACATTGAATAATATTCCATTATCTGGATGTACCACAGTTTATTTATTCATGCACCTACTGAAGGACTTCTTAGTTTTTCCTAAGTTTAGCAATTATGAATAAAGCTGCTATAAACAACTGTGTGCAGGTTTTTTTTTGTGGACATAAGTTTTCAACTCAATTGGATAAATACCAAGAAGTGTGATTGCTGAAACATATGGTAAGAGTATGTTTATTTATGTTAAGAAACCGCCAAAGTTCTTCCAAAGTGGCTGTACCATTTTGCATTCCCTCTAGCAGTAAATGAGAATTCCAGTTGCTCCACATCCTCACACCATTTATTTACATAATTTATTTGCCCCTTTGGTATTTCATTTGGTAACCCTTTCAAAGCACCTGGAAATAAATGATTACTTTTTTTCTATTTTATCTAGAAAATCTGTGTACATGTTCAGAACCAATTGATTATTTTTGATTATATGATAGCCTAAGTCTTTTTAATCTTAAGAATTTATTATTTTACTTTTTGGAAGGGGCTTTAAGTATGAAAAGCTCTAAATATGGATAATTTTTCTTCCTACATATTAATTTCCAATATGATGGTAGATCAGGGATATTACAATCAAGCCACTCATCAAACTCAGGTGTGGAGTATTTTGTATACATAGTCCCATACCCTCCCTACCCATTGCATCATTAGCTCAGGGCGTGGATCCCTGCACTTTCTACTCTTCACAAACTCCAACAAATGCATCTGTCCTAGACCGTTTCGAGCTTCAGTTAAAAAAAAAAAGTTGCATAACTCCTTATTCTATTGTTTTTGTTCTTTTAACTCAATGCTCTACAAGCAGCAAATACACCTGTCATTTGGCATATTTATTACTACATTTGATATAACTAATTGAAGGACTGAATAAAAGTCTAGAGTGGAAGAATGGAATTTTGAGTATGATTTTGTTTCATTCAAATACAAGCAGATGAATTTATTTGATATAGTGCTTATTTTTGAGGAAGCTATGCTTTATTGTACTTAAGTTATAATTTACATTTACTCTTTTGTTTATTGACGGTAATTTGACTTTTTAATGGAGGAGCATTTTCCTAGCATTTTCGTGTACATTGTTTCATTTGACCTTCACACACGCAAAATCTTTCAAAGTTTGTAAGGGGAGTAATATTGTTGCTAAATGCAACATGAAGAAACTGGGAATAATTCGGGTTTTGATTTGCTCAGGTTCCACAAATATTGATAAATACAATTAAAATTAGTATTCAGATCTCCCAGGTACTAATCTTGTTGATTTCCAAGATATCATGCAGTTTCTGTTAATTTATTAATCGTTTAATTGCAAAACAACTTATTTATTTAGCTCATTTTGTTAAGCATAATTTTCAAGAGTCCAAAAAAAAGCTGTCATTTGTTAAATACTTACTACCATACCATAAGCATTTAGCTTTTATCTCACTCAATTCTCAATACCAACTTTGATTTTTATTGCTTTTATTTTGCTCCCATTTTTATTCCTTTCATTGTTCCCATTACAATGAGAAGGAAAATTGATGTTCAGTGAATGCAAATAATTTGCCTATGATCATGCAGCTATTTGGAGTAAGAACCAGAATTCATATCTATTTCATTTGATCCCAAATTCTGAGCCTTCTCCAGATCATGACCTGGGTCAACATTTATGCTGGGGACTTGCTATGTCCATGATCATTCATTGCAACTTCAAGTTAGACTTCTTAAGGAAGCTGCTGTTGCTACTAGAAAAAGGATGGAATTCTTTCCACTTACTGTAACTTTGTATAAAATTTAATCAAAAGCATTTGCCTTCTAATTTCTGATCTTTACAGTGAGAAGGTTGCAGAGAATGATTTTTAGGCTTCCTTTTATCCCCTAAGTTTTATCTTTCTAGTGCTCTGTAAGCCCTGTGAATGGCATGCTAATGAATAAATCTTTGAATATAAATGTTGACATGCTGTAACACTTAATTCTGCCAATAATTTTTATTCATATTATTTTAAAAAGATCAGTAGTTTGTCATTAGAAGGATGAATTTAGTTTTCAAGAGAACTTTGCAGAAGTAACATTTTAAAATAATATTTGGAGAAAACTTGGTTAGCAACTTAATTTATCAAATTGATTTTAAAATACTTTATCATCATACATATAGCTGGCTAATTATCAGTTAGTATGTATTAGGCCTGTAATATTTTACAATGTTCTTATATGTTTCATATGATTCAGTTTCATATGATTGGAAGAATGGGACTTGCTATTGCTAAATATGCAGTTACTCAATCTGTTAACGGACTTGCCCAAAGTTACATTAAAGAACTATAATGCTAACTATTTATCTTAAATGGCACATCTAGAACTAGACTTTATGTCATTTATCACCTACTCGTGTGCCATCTCACTATACTATATTCTCCACAATTATTACCTGCTACCTTTAACCGTCATCATAAAGACAAGCTAATTATGGCTCTATTGCAGTGGAGTTGGTTGTATATCCAGTTAAGAATAGAACATTTAAAAATTAAAATAAATTTTAATGCAAGGTGGGCAACAATGTGTTTATAATTCCAAACTTTTATGCAGGACAAGAGGTAACACTACTTTAGGAAAACTTTGTGGGCTTGGGAATCAGAGAGTACTAGGTTTGAGTCTGGGCTATACTATTTGTATTAGCCCTTCAAACTTGGAAAAATTAATTAACCAAGGCCAAAGGTAATATTTGCAGATTAACATTTAACTTAAGCCCTGAAGTCTTTCAAGAGATAGTTAATAAAGAGGCAGGGGAAGAGGAGATGTAGGAAAAGTCATAGGCTGTCATTTAGGCTCAAAGCATCTTAATTATTTACACAACCATTGTCATATATATTTTTTTCACACATTTTAAAAATGTTTTCTCAAGAACACTTAAACTATGCACAAAAGCTTTTATCCTAAAATGTTGAGAATTCCTATCAAAAAAAAAAAAGAGACAAACCAAAAACCAGACTCTTAACTATAGAGGACAAACAGATGGTTACCAGAGGGAAGGTGGGTGGGGGGATGGGTTAAAGAGGTGATGGGGATTAAGGAGTACACTTGCCATGATGAGCACAAGGTGATGTATGGAATTGTTGAATCACTATATTATACACTTGAAGCTAATATAACACTCAGTTAACTATACTTAAAGTATTAATTAAAGAATTAAAAAAAGAATTCCTATCAAAAAAGGAACTAGGAGGGCACGTTCTGCATGGAGCACTGGGTGTTATGCACAAACAATGAATCATGGAACACTATATCTAAAACTAATGATGTAATGTATGGGGATTAACATAACAATAAAAAAATTTAAAAAAAATAAAAATAAAAAATAAAGTGTACCATCTGAACCAAAAAAAAAAAAAAAAAAAGGAACTAATGAACATATAGATTTCCACTTAGTTTTGACACTCTATACTGTAAATTTTGTGTAAATTTTGAGCATTATTTTTTAGTAAATGGAGGTGCATCTATGCACAAAATTTTATTCCTTAACCATTTTAAATTGAAAGCATTAGGAATAAAATAGACATTAATTATATATATATGTCTAATTTTATATGTATACACATATATGTGTGTATATATATATGTAGTCCACTAAATGTTAGTCCTGAAATTAAACTGTTTCCATTAATTAAGCTCTAATTATTAGATTTTGATCACTATTGTCTCTTATAAGGTAAAAGTCAGTATTATGGGTTGAATTATGTCCCCCCAAAAGATATATGTTGAAGTCCTAACCCCTCACACATGTATTTGTGACCTTATTTGAAAATAGAGTCAGGTGCCTGGGTGGCTCAGATGGTTGGACATCTGCCTTCAACTTAGATCATGATCCCAGTGGGTTCAAGCCCTGCATCAGGCTCCCTGCTTGGCGGGGAGCCTGCTTCTCCCTCTCCCTCTGCTGCTCGCCCTGTTTGTGCTTTTTCACTCTCTCTCTTAAATAAAGAAAATCTTTAAAAAAAAAGAAAATAGAGTCTTTATAGATACAATAAAATTAAGATGAGATGATACTAATTTAGGATAAGCTGTAATCCAATATGGCTGGTGTCTTTATATAAAAAAGAGCAATGTAACAGATGGACACATAGGAGAAGGCCATGTGACCACGGAGGCAGAGATTAGGGTTATGCTGCCACAAACCAAGGAACACCAAGTATTGCCAACAGTCATCAGAAGCTAGGAGAGAGGCATGGAATAGATTCTCTTTCTGAGTACGCAAGAAGGGACCAATACTTCTGACACCTTGACTGCAGGCTTCAAGCTCTCAGAAATGTGAGAGGATAAATTTCTCTCTTCTTAAGCCACCCAGTTTGCAGTACTTTGTTGTGACAGCTCAAGGAAATCAATACAGTCAGTGTTATCAAAATGATGTTTAAATAATTCCTATAGGGCTCCTGGGTGGCTCAGTCAGTGAAGCATCTGCCTTCGGCTCAGGTCGTGATCTCAGAGTCCTGGGATCTATCCCCACATCTGGCTCCCCACTCAGCAGGGAGTCTGCTTCTCCCTCTCCCTCTATTGCTCCCCCTGCTCATGCTCTCTTTCTCTCTCAAACAAATAAATAAAATCTTAAAAAAATAATTCCTATAATTACTAAATTGATTTCATTTCATAAGCATAAGAGCTGATGTACAGAGACTGTCTTCCTTTGATCTAAATATTAAAAATAGTATATATTCATTATAACTTTTAACTCATGAATTTTTGAGTATATAAAATTTTATATAAAGTGTGTGTGTGTGTGTGTGTGTGTGTGTGTGTTGGATGAATGTTCTTGCTTAAGCAGCATCTGTTTTTCTGTCTTCAACAACCTGATTTTCTCTTGGAAAAACATACCTCACTCCACAGGTTTTTATAGGTCGATGTCACCCAAAACCTAGAAGTGCTTATGTGACCTACATCTGAATAAATAGGGTCTCCCTGGTCCCTCTTCTCAGCAAATAGTTTAGGGATGAGAACATGACCCAAATCAGGCCACTTAGATTTGGGAGATATTCAGGGGAATTATAGGAAAGAGAAATTCTCTTTTTGCAGGCGTAGCTATATAATATGACACAAGCCTGGAAATACCCAGCATGACTTTGACAAGAGCCCAAGCACAGAAGTTCAGTGTTAAAAATGAAGCAAGTAGAACTCATCCTGAATACGGTTTGGGCATGTCTGAAATGGGCTGCAACCATAGGTCCCTTTAACTTTTCTTTCTTTGGTTAAGCCAATTTTAATCAATTTCTCTTATGTCCAACTAAAGGATCCACACTATATAGAAACTAATACCTGGAACTGACTTGTAAGAAATCCTAAAGGTAGTTGGTTGAGTAGGGACCAGGGCAGAAAGGATACCTAATCTTGTATAAGAGGTAGTCACACCATCTTTATTATAGGGATACCGTGGCTATTACGTGGTCTGTTGAATCTGGAGTCTCATGACATGTACCTATTGAAGCTGGTCCTTTCTTGGACCTGTGAGTTACTTATGCTTTTTCCTGGAATTTCTATATGTTGATAACATATTTGACTGCATATTTCCCAAAGCTTTACTTCATTTCTGTGGCTGCTCTTGTCATTGCATCAGCAGCTTAAAAAAAAAAGGACATGAAAAGCTTTTGGCCTTCATAAAACCTAAAAGTTCACTTTATGGAATTATATTTGGATAGAGGTTCAGGAAAATATTCAATTTAAGTTCTATCAGATTAAATAGTTGATGTGAACCAGATTTTCTTCAAAGGTCAGAGCAACTTCCTCTCAATTAGTTGTTCTAGGTGACACATTAATCTATAGCAGATTCCTGGTTTCTCTTCCATTGGGCCCTTGTGATGGAGAGTTTGAGGGTCTCCTGGGCGCTTGTGCTGTAACAGTGTGCATTCAGAGCCTGACTTCTGAAAGTAGTGAACTCATCTGAGCTATTATGCTGAAAATGCCTTGAGATGTTTCAAAAAGTCCTTGAAGAAGGTTGGACAGTGTTACTGTAAAATCTTTGATTTGGATAATGTGGATGAACCACAGCAAATATCCTTGCTTTCTCCCTGTTTTGAGAATGACAAAAAATTGCCTCAGTGGAGAGAGAACTAAGCAGCAACAATTTCCAATTCCCAACCCAAAGATCTCTTCTCTAAGAAATGCCTAATTTATGAACCTAAGTCGTCAGCCTGTATTACCACTTGGTAAATCAAGCTCTTTCAGGCAGTAAGAATAGAATAAGGAACTGGATCCAAAATCTCATCCAGGGAGAAACAAACATTGAATGTGATCTCTGAGACTGAGATCACAAAATATGTAGGCAATATGGACCTCTCAAAATGCTCTGGTTGTTGGCATAAGAGGATAACCGGGCAACCATTCCTCTGATCCACCTTTTTTTTTTTTTAATTTAAAACCATAAAAATCTGGAAAGTTATACTGATTTTTATTAGACTCTAGAATGATACAAACTGTGTATGACTCTATAAATGTGCTTAGCCATTAGTTCTATATTTTCATTGTAATGGATTACACTTGGTAGAGAAGAGTAAAAAAGCAAATTCAATTTAAGAATAGAAGTTTTATATTTCAGGACTTGTTTGGAAGGCATTATCACAAGTCTTTTATTTGAGAGCCCACTTAATAACCAGCTGAAACCATCCCAAATAACTGTATCAGCAAGAATATTTTAAGGTCATTTTTTGTATTTTCTTCTGCACCTGGCTTAGAGTAGGACTGAAAATTATTTCTGGTTGAAGCTGGGACTCAGCACAAGACTGCGATAGGGATAAAAATAAAGAAATGAGGTCAAGGAAGATGAGTGGCATGCTTGAAGAAGAAACTCTCAAACTTTGGGTGCTTTCCACTTAATTTAGAACACAGAAGAAAAGCAGATAAAGTCAACTGTGAAGCTGGACAATCAGTCCTAAATATACAGGGAAATTCGATATTTTGGCATATCATAAGGTGTACTAAACAGAACTCAATAGTTGAGGCAGTTTGTCTTATTAGGAATGTCATTTTCTATCAGTGGGTATCAGAAGGGCAATTCTGATTGAAATTTTTTTGACAAGATATGTTAAATGGTATTTCATAAATATTTAAAATATGAAAGTGAAAAACAGGATTATCTTATTGGGAGTTTCATTCAACAGAAGGTCAAATATAATCCTATCTTTAATGATTTTATTTAAGCTGTGGTGAGGAATTTAATTCAGTTCTAACCTGTAAGAGATGGGGGAACGGGAGGTTATTTAGATAGATGCCTTCAAAAGAATTACCTATACAGAATGATGTGGAGTTGCAGAAATCTGGAAAAAAAAAAAAAAGTTGTATTTGCAGAACTCCTGATAGTATGCACATGTTTAAAGACAGGAAATCTAACCCATGGGGAAGAGAATGAATATTTAGCTAAACTAGAACAGGTTCAGTTCTAGAGCCAGGAAACTAGGAAGAGTCTCAGAATAAGGATCCTGGCAGGGAAAAAAGATGAAGAACTAATTACCAGAACAAAGGAAATTACAGACTAGGTCTTAGGGTCAGAGAGCAGGGTGATATCACATGAGAGACACATGATCAGAGGTGGGTTTGAGGAAGTAGTTATATATGGTTATCCATCTGAGAATGTTAAACTGGACCTCTAGGGAAGCAGGTCCTATAGGGACTTCTATTGAGCTAGCTGGAAGGTGACATTTCTATTTCATACCCTAGGATATATTTTTCATTATCTCTTACATAATTTCATCTGCTTATCATGATACTTAAACATGCCCCACTTCAGTCCAAATATGGAGTCACACTTAGGTGTCATGATAACCATATAGAAATAATGAAAGGCATAAGGCAAAAAATCAAACACCCAAACAAACAAAAATGTACTGATATAGCAGGTCTATGAGGGATTTACAATCTATAGAAAAAAATGGCAGGTTGTTTTTTTTTTTTTTGTCCTTTTGTCCTTAACCCCCAAAACTTTACTCATATTTGTAATTTTTTTTTTTTCTATTTGGAGATAACCTGTGCTGAAGCTGACACTCAACCCTCTCTCACTAATCACTAATTTGTTTATTTTTTAACCTACGCTGAATGGATTCCTACAGAGTTTTAAACTGATTTATGGAAACGGTATATTTTATCAATGAGTAGATGTTAATTTGAAAATTAATACATTACTCAAAGTATGCTTAAGTACAAATGTATTTGTTGACAAAATAGTTGTTTAATATATGAAGTTTCAAGATTTAAAAACTCTATATAGAGATAAATTACCTTTTTATTCAAGTATCCTGACATTTTTTTCACCCGGAAAACTACATTACTGTTGATTAGTTTAAAATGTGTATGCCTTTACAATAAATTTAACACTGCTTTATATGCAGTATATTTAACTCCAATATTTTTTCTAGCTAGAGCATTATTAGTTTAAGTTAAATTGAAATTCTCACCAGATTTAAATCTCACAGGCCATATTTTATCTTTATTAAAAAGTTTCCTATTGACAGTGCACATGTGAGAGCTATAGTTTTAATCACAGAACATGACTTAAGTCTTGCTGAGCTGATAAAAACTGAATCACCATGCTGCCAAGTTAGGTTCCATATTGCAGCCCTGTTTTTAATTAGATGGTTAAATTGCTGTCAGACGGTGCTTTTAAACCTTATCTTCATCTTTCCATTAAGCAAAAGACATTCAGTATCTCATACTGAGAAATACAGGAATGATCTTTTTTTTTTTTTTTAATCGGTTATTCCTTTTCCATACCTACTTTCTTTGGTTTTAGCAGTTTCTTTTTTTCATGTTTTGTTGTTGTTGTTGTTGTTGTTGTTGTTGTTTTTGGATAAAGCTTGAGTATTTGGACTCAAATTTCAGTCCTAATTTCAGTTTATTATCTTTTCAAGAATGACTTTTGGGACATGAAAAATTAATAAATATTATTTTATATGTGGATTATTTTGCCTATTAATCCTTGGTTGACTATACTTAAATAGCCTTCTAGAATTCAAGAGAATTCAGAGGTTTTTCAGAATCTGGAAATTATTTAGTTCCCATATTCAGATTCTTTTTTAAAATTATCTCTTATTATATGACATTTCAGAAAGAAGGTAGTGGTTACTTCTAATACTATTTATTTTCTTATATGTAACTTCTGGTGGATGGAAGGGAATTCTGAAGTTCAGTCGTGTATAGTTCAGTAGCATACAAATGAAATTAATAATTAAGAATATGTATAAGACACTTTTATTGAGCTAAAACAGCTGATGAATTGGAAATGCAATTATTAGAAAAAAACAAAAAATTGATTGTAATTTTATAGAGGACAGACTTCAGTTAAGTAAATTTGAATGGCGAATTAAAATAGTTACTAATAGCAACAACCTTAAATTCACTTTAAATTCATATAAATTTTTTTGGTAACATGGACAGAGAGGTAGGCAAGGAGTATTCCTTTAGCATCCTTGGTAATATTGTGCTGTTGTGTTGAGAATTACTCTGAGACTCCCCATGGATGGAGCGAGGGCCTACATGCCATATGTTTACTGATTCAGCATAATCTTTTCAGTTATTAAGGGTTTGTTTCTTCCCACTCAATTTCACTTTCACTTTCGTATCTGAAAATGAGCAATAATTCTTCCCTCATAAGTCTTGTGTGAGGATTAAATCATATGTATGAAGGTTTGAGGACTGTACTTAGCCCATAAAAACACTTTATTATTAATAATACTACTACTAATAATATAATTACAATATGATGGCTAACTATATAATTATAATGGCTAATAACATATATCAGTAGGTATTTATAGCTCTTGACTTATATTTCAAAGTACAACTATACCTTTTTTTCTAAACATAATGCAACCTTGAGCATTTATTTAAAAATATAAACCCTTAAAAATGCCCAAAGGCAAATTACTTTAGCACTAGGCAAGGATTCTTTTTAGTTTTAAAAAGTCATGTATTAATGCTTAGCAGTCCAGATTTCCTACTGCTAAATTAGTAGTAATGTTTATTATGATGATGATGTCATGATACCATGATATTATGACTAACATATCCTGCCAATGACTCTGAACTAAATTAAATCACAGTGGTAATAATGGGCAATCCTGCTGAGTATCTCTGCTAAGCACGGACAATTAAGAAAGAAAATCATTAGTTGTAATTGGAGAATTCATGTTTGTATGTAGTAGTTTTTCACAGGAAACTAAAGAAGATGAATCCAAATAAGCCCAAAATAATACAATAATCAGTCTTCATTGCCTCATTAGCATCTTAAGAGATAATGACAATTGAGCCCTTTAGTGTGTTTTCCAGAACCTAATTAAAAATGCAATTTATAATTTTTAGAATTGAATATGGAAAAAATATTTGTCAGAATGTCACTTAAGTTGAGCTCTTTTCTTCTAAGCTTTTTTGGTTTTTTTTCTATGATAATTAATATAATTCAGATGAAATAAACTCATCTCTTACACTATTTTCCTTTTTAAAGCTTGGATGTTTTAGCTGAACACACAAATATGTTTGTATATGGTAAGGTCTCCACAATCAGCAAGCATTAACTTAGCATGTAGTAATTGCTAAAGATGATATAAAATACTTTTCATGATCTTAGGAATTGCACAAATCACTATATGGCTTTACTGATGAAGAAGCCAATATTCACTGGTGGTGTAATATGTGAGCTGGTTAACTTCTAGCCCTGTGTACCACCTTTTTCGATGGCTGGAGAGCCTCCAAGCTTCCTCGGTTTTTTATTTTTCCTCCCATTACTAGCCTATTTGCTATGCCTGGAAGCATTGCCACCTCCATTTTTGCCTATAACACTCCAACCAATAATTGAACATCTTTATATTAAATAATTAAATCACGTATAAAAATTAGACTCTTTACGTTTGCCTCACATACCCCCCCCCAAAAAAATGCCTTAAAATCTTGATTAATGAATGGTATTTACATTATTGATTTCTCAGACTTGTAAGTTTAGGCTGTTTTTCAGCCCTTTCCTCTTCACTCAGATTCACTATTAATTTGTTGAAGTAATTTAGCAGTTTCTCCCTCTATAGTAAATTTATATAAATTTTGATTTTTTTTAATTATTTTTAGAGAGGGAGAGTGAGAAAGCAGGGGAGGAGGGGCAGAGGGAGAGAGAATCTTAAAGTCTCCACGTAGAGCCCAAGGCTGGGCTAAATCTCACAACCTGGAGACCTGGGAGCCAAAATCAAGAGTCCTATGCTTAACTGACTGAGCCACCCAGTCACCCCAATTTTGATCTTTTAGTATCAAGTAAGATAAACCAGCCCTGGCTAAGTTAAGCAAAAAGGTAATGGCTAAAGGGACTCTGAATAATCTAAGTAAGAACTAAGATCGTCAACCTTTGGCGTGGTCCAGATTCAAAATCCTGAGAAAGTAGATCTCATTGGCAGAGGTTAGGTCAGATATTCAGTTTGTGAGTCAGGTAGTTTCAGTTCGCCCATTGGAATAGAAGCCACACTGACGAGGGGCAGATCCTCCAAGGAAGAGAAAGGTGGTACAAAAAGGAGAGGGAATGATTGCTGGCAGATGAATAAAATCAATGTCTTTATTATTTTCCCTTTCTTTCTCCATTCTTGGGTAATAATATTCTACTTCAGATCTAATCTTCTTTGTCTCTAGCTTTTTTTTTGCTCAAATCTGTAATCCACAGGAGGGGACCAGATATCCTCAGACTAAAATTACAGTTCTGTGAAACAACTGCTTCTTCCTCTTCTCTGTCACACATTCTCTTGACTGTATGTGATTTTCTATTGTCACTTATCACTTATAATATTAATATCATAAAGTGTTCTTAAATACTTTGATCACAGAAACTGTGATTTTCATGACCTTATATTGTTTGTTAGAGAATAAAACACTTTAGTACAGTGAAGATATATTTGCTGAAGATCATAACAAAGCAGATTTATTCCTTTCATCCTCAGCAAATGTGAATATCCCTTTACTAAAATAGGTTGTCTTAGAATAAAATAATTAAAAATATTTAGAATACAATAAATGTGTTTATTTTACTCATCTTTGTCTTTTTTTAGACTTCTAATAGAGGCAATATCTTTTGACAGAGTAGGACTCAATAAATTTGAAAATATTATTAGACCAGGTTTTTATCAAATGAATTCTATTAATGTGAATATTAAAACATATAAATAAATAAATTCATAGAGATATGAATATATAAATTCATAAGGATAAACAGATAAAGGTGAGAATTAAACTCAAATTAACTTCTTATGGTGTTTACTTTTAAAATTTATTTTGTTAATCATGCTTCAAAAATATTATAAATAAAATATGCAAGACAAAAAATAAAAAAGACATGGTCTTATTGAACACAAGACAAACATCTCATGGATGAAAATGGAGCCATGAGCCTGGTTGAAGCTGTAGGCTCCTGGACTTTAGGTCTGACATTATGCAGAGGAGGTCTGGAGTTCAACTTATTGGGTTAATGGATTAAAGGTGCCCTTGCACAGAACTTTATTTAAAAATTAGAATTACTATTTGAAAACAGGGGTAAAAATAGGGTTCCTTCCTACAAGTCAGGCGGTAGATGGAGAAATTCAGCATCTATTTGCAGTCATCTCATGCTTGAAGTTCAGGATGACATAAAGCTGCAAATTGAAGCAAGAAAGAGACTTGTGCCCAGGATTGAACAAATTTTTCAGGGCTATAAGCTCAGGGACTAGACTAATAGTATCATTGGATGGAAGTTGGATCACCAATTTTAACTGTAGTTCTTGTTTGGGAGCCTTGAAAGTCCAAATGGAAGTAACTGCTCAAAGAATAAAGGAAAACAGGGAAGGAGATGGACAGAGGGAGAAGAGATTGTTTCCTGACCAAAATGAACCTCAAAGTTCTAAAAGACTAAGTAAATAAAGCAGAGAAACATTAACAAAGTTAACTAGCAAAATTAGAATAACTAACAAAATTATGTTCTGAAATATATGCTTCAAAAAAATAATAAAATAAAATCTGGGAATAGACAGAATGCGAAAAGAAAAATGTAAGTGAATTTGGAGGGATTACCAGAAATTGATAAACTGTGTTGGTAAGTTTGACTCTAAAAATAAAAGGTCAGAGACGAATTTTATATTGCTCAAATTTTTTAACAAAATGTTAGAAAACAGTAATTCATTTAAATGTAGGTGGTGGTTGGTAAGTGATTAAAGACTGCTAAGATCCTAGTGTTGTTTGGGAGAATAGTTAATGAAAACTTAAGTTTTTGTTAATGAAAACATAGAGTTAACTCAGTTTGTGAAGTGTGAAGTATTGCCTATTAAAGACTCCACCTATGACTCAAGCTTCCATGGCAGGGACTGTATATGCCATTTGTTTCTATCATCTGTTCATAATAATAGAACCTCATAATAGAACCTCAAGAGTCTGCTGGGCACATTGAAACTCAGACTGAAGGTTACATTTCTGAATCTCCTTGGAAGCTAAATATGGCCATATGACTAAGCTCTGGCCAAATGTAGAACTATTAAAAATGTCACATGTGACATTTGGCAATTATATGTAAATAGAACTCAAGAGGTCATCATGGACGAGGAACAGACAGCCAGGTGCTGGGGATGGGATGGCAGAACAAGATAAGACTTCCTCAAGTCTGTGTCACTGTGTAGCACCAAATTGGCCCAGACTGCTTGGTTTTTTATTTTATGGGAGGAAAAAGTAAGCTTATCTGTTTAAGCCGCTATTACTTTTTGTTTCAACCACACATAGGCAGACTTTTTCTTAAGTGATAAAAATTATTAGTCAGAAAAATTAAAAGAGGGGGAGAAACAAAGAGAACATAACCAGTCCCACAGAAAATAAAGAGAAAAATAGAGGCTATGGTAAATCAACATAGAATAAGAAGATAAAGAATTCAAACACGTCTACGATCACAATAAACATAAATGTATGTAACTTCACTGTCACACTGAAGAAAACAGAAAACAAAATCTGAATATGCAAAAACAAAAACAATGCTATGTTTTAAAGCAACACAGTACTTTTTTTTATAACAGGGAGATGAACTATACATCCCAGGCCAAAAAAAAAAAAAAGGCAAAAGAAAGGACATCACTTAATAATAAAAGGAATTTTGCTCTAAGAAACATCAAGCATCAGGGTATTGCATGTACCCAATCACATAGTCTTTACTTTAACATGCACACATTGACAGGATTGATGGGAAAATGGATGAAAGCTAAAGTATGGAAGATAAATTTAACACATTTCTCTGAGAAATACCATAGAGCAAGTGGGAAACATGCCAAACCTTTAAAAGTATTATAAAGAAATTTTTCAGGGTGTGAAGGGGTCATATAAGAAGGAAATCTGATCTATTTTATCTGACAGAGTTGTCAAAGACTTCTCTGAAGAATGACACTTTGAAAAATATGTCAAGAATAATTAAGAATTAATCAAGGTATGGCCAAGTTTCAGGCAAAGGAAACATGAAAGAAAAGGTATAGTGACTTCATGATTCGATTAGAGACTGAGGGAGAAAATGATGTAATAGGGAGTGGAAAATTCTGCACGAAAAATATTATACAAAGTCTTCTCTGATTCTCTCCAGATCACCTCATAATGTCATGCTGCAGAAAGGAAAATATCCTTTAGTTTAGAAATAAATGCCAGAAAATTTGAAGAAAAAAAAACCTCAAATGCAAGAATTTATCTTCAATTAGTTCTGTGCATTTAAAGTAAATATAACAAATTTAAATTCAGTACAGTATGAATTATATCCACAATGCATACAACATCTAAATGTAAAAATAATGTGTTGTCATGAAGTATTTTCACCTTTACCATTTATAGAAAATTTTATAGTTTAGTTTGTTTTTATGTTATCTTCAGTGGTAGCAAACAGCTGATTTCAGAATTTAATGGTTCATTTGCTAGTATATGTTGATATTTGCAGTGTGTTTAGAGCTATTATCAGAATTGTTCAGAGGTCTAGTCCAAATGTTTTTATTTGGCAAAAGGCACCACTGCAATGATCATCCTTCCCTGTCTCAGGCAGAATTTCCAGTATTCAGAAAAATTACAGATCTTTTTCCTTGTTTTTTTTTTTTTTTTTTTTTAGAGAGAGAGAGAGAGCGCATGCAAGTGTGGAGGAGGGGCAGGGAGGGAGAGAGGTAGAGTCTTAAGCAAGCTCCACGCCCAGTGCAGAGCCCAACTCAGGGCTCTAGCTCACAACCCTGAGATCATAACCTGAGCCCAAATCAAGAGTTGAATGCTTAACCAACTGAATCACCCAGGCACCCCACTGTGTTGCTATCTTTTAAGAATTTCTTTTAGAGGGGCACCTGGGTGGCTCAGTTGGTTAAGCAACTGCCTTCGGCTCAGGTCATGATCCTAGAGTCCTGGGATCGAGTCCCACAAAGGGCTCCCTGCTCAGCAGGGAGTCTGCTTCTCCCTCTGATCCTCCCCCTCTCATGCTCTCTGTCTCCCATTCTCTCTCTCAGATAAATAAATAAAATCTTTAAAAAAAAAAAAAAAAAAAGAATTTCTTTTAGATATTGCATATGATTTTTAGTAAAGATCTAGGATCCTCTAATATGAAGAATTTGTTGTGAAATAGTTATCTAACATATGACAACTAAGAAATTTTAGGAGAAAGTTTCATTGAATCACCTACATTCAAAGGCTAGATCACCCTGAGAGATCTCCCCTTCTCTGTAGCATGTAGCTAGTTAACCAGGCACAGGGCTCTACATATATTCCACATTAATTAATTTATTTATAGTCAATCTTACTTAAAAATGTAAGAAAGTTTAAAGAGATCATTGTAATTTCAAATATATGCTCGGGGGAGCTATCTGGTAAATCTTGTTTGTAGTGGTTTGGGATCACATATTCTTGGTGTGAAGTTCGGTGATAGGACAGTCTCCATGGCTCCCTCCTGCCTTTAGTTCCCACAGATCTAAGTATCTGGCCTCGAAGAGAAGCCTCTGGATGATCAAATGGGCCTCAGCCAATACTAATGTCAATAGTTTTGTTAATATTTATATACCTAATGTTGCTAAATCAGAGCTATGTTAAAATGTCATTAATTTCAAAAAGACATTGGTCTACATATTATTATATTTAAGGCCATGGATGTAGTGCATTTTTATCAATTCTACTTGTTTAAGACTGCCAGTTTCATGTCAAATAGTTTCATGATGGCTGTTTTCACTGATTTATAGTTTTGGTGGGCTTGGCCTGCTGGTTACTGAGGGAGTTTGGGGCTTGATGCCAGAGTGAAACCTTCTGGAAATAAGGAGAACTATCTAAGGAAGGATCACTCAGTGGCTAAAAATTTATTCATATTGGCCAAAGATCAAGAGTGGCCATGGATCAAGGGTAGAAAAAAGAGGGCTGATTTTACATTTCTACCACCTACCCAGACTGTATCTGTTCCTAGAGGACTATCCACATATTTCCCCCACAGCCTTCTTATTCTTTGTCATTCAATCCAAGTTCATAACCAGCCAGCCAGAGAGCTTTTCATGACGCTGGGCACCAGTCTAGGACAATAATAATTTACAATTCTACCACTTAAAGGGAAGCACAGTTCCAAACATTTACGAGGCAAAATAATAAAATAGAACATTCACAAACAGGATTTTTTGTAGAGGGTTGCCTAGTATCTTATTTGATAGATTATTTGGATATGCCTTAATATATTGGATTAAATTCCTACTAAAGAATATATTTCTTTATATCTTTTGTTTATATATTGTCCAATTATTATTTCAGAATTTATTTCTAGAAATGTAATTGTTGGCTTAAAAGGAATTTTTAGGCATTTCATATAAAATTTAATAGATCTTATCAAAAGAGATTTACAAATTATTTAATGTTGATACTTTTATACTGTTTGAGCTCTTGTTCTCACTTAAAAAAGAAAAATAAATTTGAAAATAATTCCAATAATTGAAATTAGTGTTTATGATATTTCTGAACTCTTAATTTTTCTTTCTCTGAGCAAACCTTTCATTTTCAGCCAGGAAATGTCAGGAAATGGATTCTGCAAAGAGGCAATTAAAGAAAGAGGGAGTTAAACAATAGAGATTATGCAGAAAGGTGTGAGCAAGGTTAAGGATCCAACAAGGGATGGTGAAGCACTCAAAATAAAGTCTAGCAGTAGAGAAAGTTGTCACCACTCTTAGGCCTTAAGAGACACAGGGAATCTAGTGAGACTTATAGCCCCTGGAGAGATACTCTCCAACAACATGTTCAGAGGTAGACATGTACAGATATAAAGTGACAGGGAGGGAGAAGGAAAAAAAAAATCCTGTATTTTTACCTACCTCTCCTTGATTCACTAACCTCTGTAGAGGAGAAGGAAGCTAAGATGGTAAATTTCAAAGAGGTCAGATTTACAGCATAAAGTAGGATGGGAAAGGGTCTGGATTTGCAATCACAGAATATTCAAGCACAACCCACTATCCTTTCCCCTTGGTATATAGTCTTGTCTCTATCTTGCCCTTTTCCCCAAATGGGAAAAATACATAGTCCTGGTAACCCTGCCATACCACTATGGAGAATGTTAATTTTTTTCACTCCTTATAGAGCCAAAATTGAAATATTAACCACTACTAGTGCTCTTTATATAATGTAGCAGAGAAAACAGGAGAAGAAGAAATTATTAAGAAATATAGCTAGTTAAGTCACCACCTCTGTCATGAAGTCTAGATTAATAATTAATCATAGCTTCCTACTTCACCCCCTTACCCCTTTACTCTTTGCCAACAACTTTCAGCTGGTCGGGTATTCCTTTTCTCCTTCCTCCTCTCCTTTCCTCCCCTTCCCTTCCCCTTCCTCTCCCCTCCCCTTCCCCTCCTCCCCCTCTTCCTCCTCCTTCTCCTTCTTCTTCCTCTTCATCCTCTACTTCCTCTTCCTCCCCTCCCCCCTCCCTCCCCCTTCTTCTTTTCTTTTTCTTCTTCTTCCTTCCCTTCTTCCTCCCCTTCTTCCTCTCCTCCTCCTCCTTCTTCTCCTCCTCCTTCTTCTTCTTCTTCTTCTCCTTCTCCTTCTTCTTCTTTCTTCTTCTTCTTCTTCTTCTTCTTCTTCTTCTTCTTCTTCTTCTTCTTCTTCTCCTTCTTCTTTTTCTTCTCCTTCTTCTCCTTCTCCTTCTCCTCCTTCTCCTTCTCCTTCTCTTCCCCTTCTTCTTCTTCTTCTTTCTTCTCCTTCTTCTTCCCTGGTGGAGTGACCCAAATCTTAATTCCCACAAGATCTAAATCCTTACACCATCTTTTATTTGGTACTTGCAATATACAACTGACCAGTACTATTAGACATAACAGTACTGAAAGGCACCCGAGTGGATTTTCTGGTTTTCAGACACAGTCCCCCTAGTCATAAATAAGGTCCTTTTTCTAAGTTTATGAAACATAGTCAGGCAGAAGGATTTTGGGTTCCAAGGGGCCAAATGGTCCCCCTGAAGAATGGTGCCATATTGAGGCCTCAGCAATGACTTCTGTCCCAGGCAATTTCTGCAAATGGCAGTGATAGTAGCCAAGTAAGTCTTGTGAGAGAAAGACTGTTAGTCAACATGGACCAAACAGAAACCCACTGAGTCGACAAAACTTTCCTGTGCATAGTCTCTCTTCATGTTACCATGACCATTTTGTATACATGGGATTCTTTTTTTTTTTTTTTTTTTTTAAATTTTTTTATTGTTATGTTAATCCCCATACATTACATCATTAGTTTTAGATATAGTGTTCCATGATTCATTGTTTGTACATAACACCCAGTGCTCCATGCAGAACGTGCCCTCCTCAATACCCATCACCAGGCTAACCCATCCTCCCAACCCCCTCCCCTCTAGAACCCTCAGTTTGTTTTTCAGAGTCCATCGTCTCTCATGGTTCTTCTCCCCCTCCGATTTCCCCCCCTTCATTCTTCCCCTCCTGCTACATTCTTCTTCTTCTTTTTTTCTTTCTTAACATATATTGCATTATTTGTTTCAGAGGTACAGATCTGAGATTCAACAGTCCTGCACAATTCACAGCGCTTACCAGAACACATACCCTCCCCAGTGTCCATCACCCAGTCACCCCATCCCTCCCACCCCACCCCCCACTCCAGCAACCCTCAGTTTGTTTCCTGAGATTAAGAATTCCTCATATCAGTGAGGTCATATGATACATGTCTTTCTCTGTTTGACTTATTTCGCTCAGCATAATACCCTCCAGTTCCATCCACGTCGTTGCAAATGGCAAGATCTTATTCCTTTTGATGGCTGCATAATATTCCATTGTATATATATACCACATCTTCTTTATCCATTCATCTGTTGATGGACATCGTGGCTCTTTCCACAGTTTGGCTATTGTGGACATTGCTGCTATAAACATCGGGGTGCACGTAGCCTTTCGGGTCCCTACTTTTGTATCTTTGGGGTAAATACCCAGTAGTGCAATTGCTGGATCATATGGTAGCTCTATTTTCAACTTTTTGAGGAACCTCCATACTGTTTTCCAGAGTGGCTGCACCAGCTTGCATTCCCACCAACAGTGTAGGAGGGTTCCCCTTTCTCCGCATCCCCGCCAACATCTGTCATTTCCTGACTTCTTAATTTTAGCCATTCTGACTGGTGTGAGGTGGTATCTCATTGAGGTTTTGATTTGGATTTCCCTGATGCCGAGCGATATTGAACACTTTTTCATGTGTCTGTTGGTCATTTGGATGTCTTCTTTGGAAAAATGTCTGTTCATGTCTTCTGCCCATTTCTTGATTGGATTCTTTGTTCTTTTGGTGTTGAGTTTGATGAGTTCTTTATAGATTTTGGATACTAGCCCTTTATCTGATATGTCATTTGCAAATATCTTCTCCCATTCTGTCAGTTGTCTTTTGGTTTTGTTGACTGTTTCCTTTGCTTTGCAAAAGCTTTTTATCTTGATGAAGTCCCAATAGTTCATTTTTGCCCTTGCTTCCCTTGCCTTTGGCGATGTTTCTAGGAAGAAGTTGCTGCGGCTGAGGTCGAAGAGGTTGCTGCCTGTGTTCTCCTTTAGGATTTTGATGGACTCCTGTCTCACATTGAGGTCTTTCAACCATTTGGAGTCTATTTTTGTGTGTGGTGTAAGGAAATGGTCCAGTTTCATTCTTCTGCATGTGGCTGTCCAATTTTCCCAACACCATTTGTTGAAGAGACTGTCTTTTTTCCATTGGACATTCTTTCCTGCTTTGTCAAAGATTAGTTGACCATAGAGTTGAGGGTCCATTTCTGGGCTCTCTATTCTGTTCCATTGATCTATGTGTCTGTTTTTGTGCCAGTACCATACTGTCTTGATGATGACAGCTTTGTAGTAGAGCTGGAAGTCTGGAATTGTGATGCCGCCAGCTTTGCTTTTCTTTTTCAACATTCCTCTGGCTATGCGGGGTCTTTTCTGGTTCCATACAAATTTTAGGATTATTTGTTCCATTTCTTTGAAGAAAGTGGATGGTATTTTGATGGGGATTGCATTG
Organism: Halichoerus grypus; assembly: GCF_964656455.1. NCBI lineage: Eukaryota > Metazoa > Chordata > Mammalia > Carnivora > Phocidae > Halichoerus > Halichoerus grypus. The sequence goes on along the minus strand of NC_135714.1, from coordinate 143,572,949 downwards.
AATGTGTAGATTGCTCTAGGTAGCATTGACATCTTCACAATATTTGTTCTTCCAATCCATGAGCATGGAACGTTTTTCCATTTCTTTGTATCTTCCTCAATTTCTTTCATGAGTATTTTATAGTTTTCTGAGTACAGATCCTTTGCCTCTTTGGTTAGATTTATTCCTAGGTATCTTATGGTTTTGGGTGCAATTGTAAATGGGATCGACTCCTTAATTTCTCTTTCTTCTGACTTGTTGTTGGTGTATAGGAATGCCACTGACTTCTGTGCATTGATTTTATATCCTGCCACTTGACTGAATTCCTGTATGAGTTCTAGCAGTTTTGGGGTGGAGTCTTTGGGATTTTCCACATAAAGTATCATATCATCTGCAAAGAGTGAGAGTTTGACTTCTTCTTTGCCAATTTGGATGCCTTTGATTTCTTTTTGTTGTCTGATTGCTGTGGCTAGGACTTCCAATACTATGTTGAATAGCAGTGGTGATAGTGGACATCCCTGCCGCGTTCCTGACCTTAGGGGGAAAGCTCTCAGTTTTTCCCCATTGAGAATGATATTCGCTGTAGGTTTTTCATAGATGGCTTTTATGATATTGAGGTATGTACCCTCTATCCCTATACTCTGAAGAGTTTTGATCAAGAAAGGATGCTGTACTTTGTCAAATGCTTTTTCTGCATCTATTGAGAGGATCATGTGATTCTTGTTTTTTCTTTTGTTAATGTATTGTATCACATTGATTGATTTGCGGATGTTGAACCAACCTTGCAGCCCAGGGATAAATCCGACTTGGTCGTGGTGAATAATCCTTTTAATGTACTGTTGGATCCTATTGGCTAGTATTTTGGTGAGAATTTTTGCATCCATGTTCATCAGGGATATTGGTCTGTAATTCTCCTTTTTGATGGGGTCTTTGTCTGGTTTTGGGATCAAGGTAATGCTGGCCTCATAAAATGAGTTTGGAAGTTTTCCTTCCATTTCTATTTTTTGGAACAGTTTCAAAAGGATAGGTATTAATTCTTCTTGAAATGTTTGGTAGAATTCCCCTGGGAAGCCATCTGGCCCTGGGCTTTTGTGTTTTGGGAGATTTTTGATGACTGCTTCTATTTCCTTAGTGGTTATAGGTCTGTTCAGGTGTTCTATTTCTTCCTGGTTCAGTTTTGGTAGTTGATACATCTCTAGGAATGCATCCATTACTTCCAGGTTATCTAATTTGTTGGCATAGAGTTGCTCATAATATGTTCTTATAATTGTTTGTATTTCTTTGGTGTTGGTTGTGATTTCTCCTCTTTCATTCATGATTTTGTTGATTTGGGTCATTTCTCTTTTCTTTTTGATAAGTCTGGCCAGGGGCTTATCAATCTTGTTAATTCTTTCAAAGAACCAGCTCCTAGTTTCGTTGATCTGTTCTACTGTTCTTTTGGTTTCTATTTCATTGATTTCTGCTCTGATCTTTATTATTTCTCTTCTCCTGCTGGGTTTAGGCTTTATTTGCTGTTCTTTCTCCAGCTCCTTTAGGTGTAGGGTTAGGTTGTGTACTTGAGACCTTTCTTGTTTCTTGAGAAAGGCTTGTATTGCTATATACTTTCCTCTTAGGACTGCCTTTGCTGTATCCCAAAGATTTTGAATAGTTGTATTTTCATTTTCATTGGTTTCCATGAATTTTTTTAATTCTTCTTTAATTTCCTGGTTGACCCATTCATTCTTCAGTAGAATGCTCTTTAGCCTCCATGTATTTGAGTTCTTTCTGACTTTCCTCTTGTGATTGAGTTCTAGTTTCAAAGCATTGTGGTCTGAAAATAGGCAGGGAATGATCCCAATCTTCTGGTACCGGTTGAGACCTGATTTATGACCTAGGATGTGATCTATTCTGGAGAATGTTCCATGGGCACTAGAGAAGAATGTGTATTCCGTTGCTTTGGGATGGAATGTTCTGAATATGTCTGTGAAGTCCATTTGGTCCAGTGTGTCATTTAAAGTCTTTATTTCCTTGTTGATCTTTTGCTTAGACGATCTGTCCATTTCAGTGAGGGGGGTGTTAAAGTCCCCCACTATTATTGTATTGTTGTCGATGTGTTTCTTTGCTTTTGTTATTAATTGCCTTATATAATTGGCTGCTCCCATGTTAGGGGCATAGATATTTACAATTGTTAGATCTTCTTGTTGGATAGACCCTTTAAGTAGGATATAGTGTCCTTCCTCATCTCTTATTACAGTCTTTGGTTTAAAATCTAATTTGTCTGATATAAGGATTGCCACCCCAGCTTTCTTTTGGTGTCCATTAGCATGGTAAATGGTTTTCCATATACATGGGATTCTTGAACAAAAAGTGGGAATGATGGAGGAAAAATCTTGAGGGACTAGAGAAATGGCTGCCATAAGATTGAGAGCTTCCTCAGGGTGGCATTTATATGGAACGTAAGTATCTATTACTCTGTGTCTATTCCTAGGACTACTGGTACGTCTCTTCCACTGACCTCTTGTCCGCATTCATTCATTCTTGTTCTTTCCATATTCATAACCAGCCAGCCAGCATATAGCCACAGCCCACAATTCAGTATCTAATTGTAACTCAAATTATCCCTCTTCCCACATGAAGTGGATAAGGTGATGTACTGCTCTACACTGCTTAATGGAATTTACTTTTATCACTCTATTTCAAGATTATCCCTGAATAGGACCATAAGGCACTGGAATTCATTTCTGACCTATCCATAAACCTGGGCCATACTTTTGATCTTTTTTTTTTTTTATCACCACATGAGGCGATAGTTGTGGGTTGAAAGAAATTTGGCACAGCAATAAGACAAAGTACCATGGGTATCTGAGTCACTCACTCACTTAGCTTATTTTGTTATCCTACTCAGACCTGCTCTTATATATATATATATATATAATTTTTATTTAATAATGAAATGTGGTTACACATTAGAAGTTATGCATTTATAATGGGCCAATTGGGCTACCTAGTTGTTTGGGTTCTTCTGGTCAGGTCTTGGAGATAAGCTACAGAATATATTTTTTTTTTTTTTAAAGATTTTATTTATTTATTTATTTGACAGAGAGAGATACAGCGAGAGAGGGGATACAAGCAGGGGGGATGGGAGAGGGAGAAGCAGGCTTCCCGTGGAGCAGGGAGCCTAATGCGGGGCTCGATCCCAGGACCCCGGGATCATGACCTGAGCCAAAGGCAGACGCTTAATGACTGAGCCACCCAGGTACCCCTCTACAGAATATTTTTCAAGGGGAGAATAGTTACCACAAAAGATTTGCCTCTTGTGAAAATCCTAGAGTTTTGTAGTACGATTCTCCTATTTGATCTTATAAGGCTCAAGTAACAATACTTCTTGCATCTTACCCTGGATCTGATACAGATCCTTCCTTTGCTCTGGGTCCTACCAAGATAGGCAGCTTTATGGGTTATTCAGTACATGGATAGGGGCAGCACATTCAAATGATGTGGGGATATCACACTGTGCTCCAAACTAATAGCACTATAAACTTTACCAATGTGACAAGTCCCAGAACTTCTGCAGCATTTACCTCCTATTCTCTGGCAACTAAATGAATGACTAAGATCTAAAGGTAGTGTTAGAGTAGTCCAGGTATTATTTCTGATTTTATATGGTAAAGCCCCTCCATATAATAAGTGGGGTCCACAAAACATAAGCAGTTAAAATGTCCTTTTTGTATTATTATGGGATTAAGGAACTATCTAGGCATGTCTGCGTGTCTGGTTGCCTGGCAGCTCCATGGGTTCAATGGTGCCATCCAAAATTATCTTGATTTGGGTTACTGTTTGATGCCACCTGGCGGTGGCTGTTGGACCTGTCTCCACAGAGTTAATGGATCATTCTGGATCATGTGGTTTGCTGATGTACTGGTACAGTGGCTGTAATTCTAGGAATCTCCCAGTTAGTTGGTGCCAGTTTTGTCACCCTGATCTGGGGAAATCGAGCTGGAGAATAGTGGGGATGTGAGAGCTCACTGCTTCCTGACATTTCCCTGCTCTGGCTTTCTTGACTAAGTTACCTTCCTTAGGTAAGGACTTTAGGCACCCACTTTTGAAAACTTGACTGGGGAGAAATAAAGAGTATATTGCCTGTCACTGTTTATATCTACATTCAAAGGATGGATAGATGGGCTAACAGAGATTTTAATATAATTATTTTTCCTAATATTTTTCTCCCATTAGGACCAACTGGCAAGAAATGGCAGCAATGAAATTTGGGTGACTTTCTTTGAAAGTAAATTATGTAAGATGACTTAACTAAAAATTCTATGAATAAATATACATTATTTTTTAAAATGTTTTTGGAATAGCATTTGCCCTAAGAAAATTGGTTTATTGTTTCAAAAACTCATTTTTCCTCTGAATATTTGTTTCAAGATGAATTTTTTTTCAAGCTCCAACATTCTTACCACTTATACTTGATGAATTGCATAGGCTTATAATATTCTATTAATCTGGTTTCTATGTAAGCCAATTTAACAAATGTTTCTTCAATTATATGTTCAAGAGTAGTCATCTAGTTTAAGGAATCCAACAAATTGTGAGATATTTTCAGTTAGGATTTGGAACTGACTTTTTTTCTCTTTTTATTCTGGCTCAAAAAACTGATGCATCCCAACTTATTCCACTCCTTTTCTCCATACTACCAGAACCAGTTTTGCTTTGATTGTTGTTTTGCTTGTATTAGTGGTTATTAGAAGTGAGATTGTTTTTTTCTAATGGGAAGTAAGGAGATGATTATTTTTATGGAAAAAAAGTTAAACAATACCATTGAAAACAATGTGTCTTAAAGTTACTTTTCATACGCTTGTAAACTTGGAGAGTGGGATATGGTAGAGAAACTTTAAAACTATATTGTTATTCTTTTTGGAAACCTACAAGTACTATTCCAAAAACCTCCCTTAGAGGCTAAGTAGACATTGTATTCGCCTCAAAAGTCACTTTTACAAAATATTTTCTTACTCCATGACATGGGTCTCCATTTCTCAAAATGGCTGCATTTCCAAACTACCTGCTACCTGGCCAGTAAGGTGATGCTACACATTTTAGGTTTTTGTTAGGTTGGCACCCTACTTCGATATATCAAGATCCGTGTCAGGGAGGTTATTCTAGGCTGTAGTAGCAAAGGGTCAGAAAGTTAATATCTCCATTCAATTAAATTTTACTTATGTAATATCCAAAAGCGTTTCCAGGTTGTAGGGGCTTGTGCTCCAATCAGTGATAAGGGACTTACACAAATGCAGCTTTGTCCTCTTCAGTATCTGATTTTCTAAAACCTTGGGAGATAATCATCTCAGTTGAAATGGAAATATACCATGGAGGACTGTGAATGAGAGATATTTATGGGAGAAGTCTGAAATTGGTGCACATTTCTTTCCTTTACATTTTTATGGGAGAAGCCTGAAATTGGTATACATTTCTTTCCTTCATATTCTAGATTAAATTCAGTCACATGGTTACAATTATTGAGTAGAGAAGATAAAAGAATGTGGATGAATGATGTGTTCAGGAGAGGAAGAAATAGAATTTAGGGAATGGCTAGTATTCCCGAACATGTGTATTTTAATATTGTGTAAAAAATAACTTTTCTGTCCATAAGGACAGAGAATTGAAGAATACATGACTTTTTGTTTAATACTTTTCTATTTAAAACATTAGGATAAAAGACTAAATGCAAATTATTTAAAATAGAAAACTGTGCCCATTAGAATATATGTAAAATATGCAATAAAATTATATACTATATAGGGTGCCTGGGTGGCTCAGTCGTTGGGCGTCTGCCTTCGGCTCAGGTCATGATCCCAGGGTCCTGGGATCGAGTCCCACATCGGGCTCCCTGCTCAGCAAGAAGCCTGCTTCTCCCTCTCCCATTCCCCCTGCTTGTGTTCCTGCTCTCACTATCTCTCTCTCTGTCAAATAAATAAATAAAATCTTAAAAAAAATAAAAAAATAAAAAAATAAAAAATAAATAAATAAATAAATAAAATTATATACTATATATATTTATGTTATATAATTGTATACATTTAACACTCTATATAAATGATACATGATTATAAATGTTGACATGATTTATACATATTAAATATATATGTATAATAAGTAGAAAAATCACAGAAACCATACATTTGCATCATTTTACCATAACCTTGAAACTTTTCTGAAAACTTAAGCTTTTTATTCCTAAGTATATATAACAGGAGTTATTTTTGTCTCTTCTTGTTGTTTAGGGGTTTCATTGGAGGCCTCAATGGCCATCCACAATAGAATGGGTAATAAAGACTCAGAAACTTTAAAGTCTAATCCAAGTGTAAGACTACTTATTTGGGAGATGCAAAGAGATTATGAAATGGCTTTTGTCAACCGCAGTTTGAAATTTTAAATGGAAATGGAAGGTGATCAGAGATGGAGTCGCATTCTGCTATGAAGAGTTGTTAGTGTGATGTAGTTCCCCCTCCACTGCCCCTGATGGGGGGAAAGAGAGCTGATTCTTGTCAGTTGAAGTGGCTTCATGGCAACAACATGGAGAGCCTTATGTCTATAGTTTATCCTGAGGGACTTGAGGACTGGTATTAACTCGGACCTGAATATTTTATTCACTGGAAGTTGCTGCTCCTGTCTTCAAAGGGTCAAATTGGGGTGGCTCTACTGAGAAAGAACAGTTCTTCCACCAAAGTTAGAGCTAATGCTTACATTTGTGGGGCACTCTGCTGACAGGGTCCATCATAAAGATATTTTAAAAGGACTAAGCGGACCACCTGAAGAGCGGGGGGGATTGAACCTGGGAGACAGATGATAGGGTTTCTGGATTCCCAGAGGTGGATGGGAGAGTCAGAAGTGGCTAGACAATGTGAAGAAATGGCCCTATCTAGGCCACCTGCAGCCACAGGTGCCCTGCTGGAGAATCTCCACGGAAACCACAACAGCATACCCTGAGGAAGAATCAGCAATTGAACATTTCTCACACATGTCGGGAGGACTGTGTCCTTTAGACCAAGGACTATAGCTGTCAGAAACACTTATTAGTGAGTCTGCGGGTGAGGTAGGGGTAACAAGAACTTTCCTTATTCCACTCCAGAATTCCAACACTGAAGTAGGACCCCAGCTGGAGAATGAATGGGACATGGAGACATTCTAAATTGTATGGTAGTTAAACTGTCAAACATTTCATTATAAAAAACAACTGAAAACACTGCCTGAGTTTTGTTTTTTTTCTTAACTTCCATAGTTGTGTGAGCCATTTCCTTATTATAAATCTCTTTATATATGTACATATATCTCCTATTGGTTGAGTTTCCTGGAGAATCCTGACTAATACAGAATCCTTTGCATCGGAGCGCTACTTTGGACCTCAGGTGACAAAACTGGGAGGCGATCTATTCTCCTACATTGGAAGAAAACCTACCAGCACCTTTGGCATTCATACTAGTGAAGGTACTTAGGGGAACTGAGAGACTTCCTATTTGGCATTTGAGTAGGCATTGGAAGGAGCATCAGAAATCTGATAGCTTGAAGAGGAGGCCTGGTCAGAAGAATTTAAGTGGATTTGTTACTGAGATTTAAATTCAGAGACTCTCAATAATAATTGGAAGTCATTTAGAAGGTTACCTAAATCTATATGTAGTTGAAGTAATGTTTTATAATTTGAGTATAAATTTAAATGAGAGTTAAGTGTACCATCTTCAGACATAACAGTTACATACAATATACTCTTTTTGTTGAGATATAAATGACATACAATATTAACATTAGTTTTAAGTATACAACATGATTCAACATTTGTATGTATTGTGAAATGGTCACAATAAGTCTAGTTAACATCCATCCCTATATATAGTTACAGTCTTTTTTCTTGTGATGAGGACTTTTAAGATTTACTTTCTTAGCAACTTTCATATATGCATTTATTATACTATTAGCTATAGTCACCATGCTGTACATTACATCCTCATGACTTACTTATTTTAACCTGAAATTTTGTACCTTGACCCCATTCACCCATTTCCCTCCACTTCACCCTCATCTCAGCTTCTGGTAACCACCAATCTGTTCTCTGTTATCTATGAGCTTATTTTTGTTTGTTTTTAAGATTTCACATGTAAGTGAAATCGTATGGTATTTGTCTTTGTCAGATTTTATTTCACTTAGCATAATGCCCTCAAGTTGCATAATTGCCCTCATGTTGTTGCAAATGTTAAGATTTCATTCTTTTTTTATGGCTGAAGAGTATTCTATTGCTCTTCAATCTATCTATCTATCTATCATCTATCATCATCTATCTATCCTTACATTTATATATGAATATATGTGTATTTATATATGTATCTGTATATATAGATTTATATAGATCTGTATATGTAGAGAGATATAGATATCTATGTGCATATCTCACATTTTCTTTACCCATTCATCCATCAGTGGACACTTAAGGTTGTTTCCGTATCTTGACTATTGTAAATAATATTGCAATGAACATGGGGATGCATGTATCTTTTTGAATTAATGTCTTTGTTTTCTTTAAATACCCAGAAATAGAATTGTTAGATCATGTGGTAGTCCTATTTTTAATTTTTTAAGAAATTTCCATACTATTTTTCCATAGGGGCTGCACCAATTGCATTCCTACCAACATTGCACAAGAGTTCTCTTTTCTCCATACCCTTGCTGACATTTTTTTCATATCTTTTTTGATAATGGCCATTCTAAAAGGTGTGAGATGATATCTCGTTGTGATTTTGACCTGATTTCCCTGAAGAAAGTGATGTTGAGCCTCCTCTTATGTACCTGTTGGCCATCTGCATACGTTCTTTGGGAAGAAGTCTATTCATACCCTCTGTCCATTTTTAAATTGGATTGTTTAGGATTTTTTTTTTTTTTTTACTATCAACTTGTATGAGTTCTTCATACACTTTGGACATTAACCCCTCAGATATATAATTCGCAAGTATTGTTTCCACTCAGTAGGTTGCCTTTTTATTTTGTTGATGGTTTCTTTTGTTACAGAAACTTTTTAGTTTGATGTAGTCCCACTTCTTTATTTTTGCTTTTGGAATCAGATCCAAAAAATCATCACCAAGACCAGTATCAAGGAGTTTACCACCTATGTTTTATTCTAAAATTTTATGGTTTGAGGTCTTGTATTCAAACTTTTCAATCCATTTTGAATTAATTTCCATATATGGTGAAATAGTAGTCCGGTTTCATTCTTTTGCATGTGGCTGTCCAGTTTTCTCCATACCATTTATTGAAAACACTGTCTTTTCCCCATTGTACATTCTTGGCTTCTTTGTTGTAAATTAGCTGACCATATATATGTGGGTTTTTTTCTGAACTCTCTATTCTGTTCTGTGGATTTATGTGTCTGTTTTTTTTTTTCTTTTAAGATTTTATTTTTTTAAGTAATCTCTAAACCCAATGTGGGGCTTGAACTTACAACCCCAAGATCAAGAGTTGCATGCTCCACTGACTGAGCCAGTCAGGTGCTCTTATGTGTCTTTTTATGCTAAAATCATATTGTTTTGATTACTATGGCTTTGTACTATAGTTTGAAATCAAAGAGCATAATACCTCCAGTTTTGTTCTTCCTCAAGATTGCTTTGGCTGTTTGGGATTTTTTTTTTCTGGTTCCACACTAATTTTAGGATTGTTTTATTTATGTGAAAAATGCCATTGGAATTTTGATAGGGATTATGTTGAAGCTATAGATTGATTTGAGTATTAGTATGGAAATTAACAATATCAGTTCTTTCAGGCCATGAGCATGGAATATCTTCCATGTATTTGCATCTTTAATTTCTTTCATCAATGTCTTATCATATTAGTGCACAGGTCTTTCATCTCCTTGGTTAAATTTATTTCTAGGTGTTTTATTCTTTTTTTATGCAAATGTAAATGAGATTGCTTTCTTAATTTCTTTATTTTTGATAGTTTGTTATTAATGTATAGAAATACAACTGATTTCTGTATATTGACTTTGTGTCCTGCAATTCATTTAGTAGTTCTAATAGTTTTTTGGTAGAGTTTTCAGGGTTTTCCATATATAATAGTATGCCATCTAAATTCCAAAACTGAAGTAGGACCATGGCTGAAGAATGAATGAGACATGGAAACATTCTGAATTGTATGATAGTTAAACTGTGCTGGACATTTCATTATATAAAAACTACTAAAAATACTTCTTGAGTTTGTATTGAAAAGAGTGAAATATTAGGTGCAAGGAGCTAATTTAACACTTTCTGAAAATTGGATAGAGAATCTGGTTGTTTCTTGCACTCTTTAATCAAGATCAATGTACAACTATATATCACATGAGAGCTGAACTCAAATGAGTAAAATATATATATAATACAAATAAATAAATATTTATTTATTTATTTATTTATTATGTTATGTTAATCACCATACATTATATTTATATATATGATATATATAATATATATGTATATATACATATATATGCATATATAATATATATATATGTAAAATCTCTTGGTCTATATTATCTGCCATGTGCCAAATGAGAAAAGTCCCTTAATGTGTCCTTAATGAGGGTGGCCCTAAAAGTCCACAGGGGCCTTTTGATTGATCAAGTCTGCCGACAATAGTTACTTAGACATACCAGTGCCCCAGAATATTATAGGAGTCTTTGAAGTGGTGGTAGTGTTCAAAAGATGGGGCAGAGATTGTCAAATGATCCCATCTGCCTTCTGTTTTACTCTCATTCATATGAGCATTGCCCAAGAGTTAGTTGGCTTGAAGGAAACCTAAAAAAAGGGAAATAAAGACTCAGATTTTCTTTCTTTTTTTTTTTTTTTTTTTTTTGCTATCCGTCATCATTCCTCTTCCCTTTTTTCCCCTCATTCACACCCAGAAAGAGAAAGATAGATAGTCTCTTAATCAGTGTGGTGGGCTGCTATGATAAACCATAGGCTGGGCAGCTTATAGACATTCTGACAGTTCTGGAGGCCACAATTGTAAGATCAGGTGCCAGGATGGCAGGGTTCTGGGGAGATCTTCTCCTGGTTTGCAGACTGTTGTCTTCTCATTATATCTTCATTGAATTCTCATGTGAAAAAGAGAGGCAGAACTTCCTGGGGTCTCTTTGATGAGGTACTAATCCCAACCATCATGATCTAATTATCCACAAAGGCTTCCCCACCTAATACAGGGGTACTCTCTTATCCTCGGGGGATATGTTCCAAGACCCCCAGTGAATGCCTGCAACCATGGATAGTACCGAACCCTTTGTATACTATGTTTTTTCTATACATACATACTTATGATAAAGTTTAATTTATATATTAGACACAGGACTAGATTAACAACGATAACTACTAATAAAGTAGAACAATTATAATAATATACCATAATTAAAGTTATGTGGATATGGTCCTTTCCTTCCCTCCCTTTTTCCAAAATATCTTATTCTACTGCACTCATCTTCTTGTGATGATGTGAGGTGATAAAATGATAAGATGAAGTGAGGTGAATTAACGATATGGCATTGTGATGTAGTTTTAGGCTACTATTGGCCTTCTGATACATGAAGGAAGACCATTGCTTCCAGACTGTGGTTGACCATGAGTAGTAGTTAACTAAAACTGCAGAAATTGAAACCATGGCTAAGAAAGGACTGCTGCACCATCACATTGCAGGTGAGGATTTCAACAAGTGAATTTTAGGGGGACACAAACATTTAGTCCACAACAAATGAGAAAGCTCTTCTTTCATTCCTTTGTTATTTTAGAACTTTTCTCTACTACATGGTTAGTCTAAAAGAGATCCATTCCATACCGCAGGATAATCCTATGATCTTAATCTTTCAGACTCATTGTTAATATGCTAGAGTAGGGACAGCAATGGTGTGATTAGAATCTGGAAAACACTTTTCCCAAACCATTTTCTCATAAAATAATTAAATTTGCAAGTTTAAACTGAGTATTTTCTAGATTCTTCTTCTTGCATCTCACAGTGACATATCCCAGTTTCTTCATGGGAATATTAATATACAATAGAGTGGAGGTTTCCAAATATCCAAATATCCAAAAAAGCAATATTAACAGTTTTCAAATTATTTTAGCCATCATGTAAGTTTTAAGGTTGAAAAATAATATACAGCAACATTGTTTCCTTTTTACTTTGATCTTGCTTCCCCATGGATCAATCACGGAGTCCCTTAGAATTTACCATGTTTCAGTTTTGTTGTCACTGTTGCATATGGTATTATTCTAATCATGTTCTTTTTATTTTTAATAATTAGTAAGAAAAATATATTTCTAATATTTAATATCAAAGAGTACTTACAGAGTTAACATCATAGCCCTTTGTATCCTCTGGTCCCATCTTTTTTTTTTTTTTTTAAGATTTTATTTATTTATTTGACAGAGAGAGACAGAGCGAGAGAGGGAACACAAGCAGAGGGAGTGAGAGAGGGAAAAGCAGGCTTCCCACCAAGCAGGGAGCCCAATGTGGGGCTCGGACCCAGGATCCTGGGATCATGACCTGAGCCGAAGGCAGACCCTTAATGACTGAGCCACTCAGGCACTCCCCTCGTATTTGATATGGAGCCACATTTTGTAATTCTATAGTCATTTATGTCACTCACTAGATTCTAAATCAAAATCCAATGATTGTGTTCTAATGATTTGAGTCAAGCCCTATTGGATCCTATTGCATTGTCAATTTACAATCCCAAGAATATGACTAAAAAGACTTTTTTTAGTATTTTGAATATTTGGACAAATACCTTAGGCAACAAAAATTTCCAGTGTTTTTAGATGTATAAACTAGACATTTTGTGATATTAAATTGCCAGATACAGCAAACCATTAATTTGATAGATAGTGCTAAAGATGCAGTCCTTTAGTAAATAGCAATTAGAATTTTCATTTGCACCAGAGTAAAGTACAGATTAAACTGTCTAACAAATAAGCTGACTGAAAGGGTCTGTATCAGAAAATGCACCCTCATTTGATTTAGTCATCTGAGCAACCTACAGGTTTTAATCTAATTGCACCTAAGTAGGTGGCAGTCAATGAAAGCTTCATTTAACAATAGTCAGATCAGTACTTTGCAAAGGATTATTTTTGTGTGTGTGTGAGCCATGATATTAATTAGAAATGACAAACTGAAGGCTATGAAAGACCCATAAGGTTTACCTACCTGCCAGGGTAATTATCACCATTGCTTTACTAAGAAGGTCTGCTATTGTTGAAGCTCCAGTTCTGTTTAAGCAGCATCAGTTTGCTGAAATAAGGAATATTTGAAAAAAGATTTTAAAAACTTTAATTCATAGGGGCATCTAGGTGGCTCAGTCAGTTAAGTGTCTGCCTTCGGCTCAGGTCATGATCTCAGGGTCCTGGGATTGAGCCCTGAGTTGGGGTCCCAGGGAGCCTGCTTCTCCCTCCCCCTCCGCCACTCTCCCCTGCTTGTACACTCTCTCTTACTCAAATAAATACAATTAAAAAAAATGTAATTTGTAAAATATGTTCTGAATATTACTATGTATATTAAAAAATATTGTTAGTTTGGAGCACCTGGGTGGCTCAGTCAGTTGAGCATCCGCCCGACTCTTGGTTTCAGCTCAGGTAATGATCTCATGGGTACTGAGATCCAGCCCCAGCTCAGGCTCCTCGCTCAGCATGGAGTCTGCTTGGGATTCTTTCCTTCTGCCTCTCCGTCTCTCACTTGCTCACGCATGCACTTTCGCTCTCAAAAACAAAACAAAACAAAACAAAACAAAAACTCTTTAAAAAAGTGAAAAGTATTCTTAGTTATAAATTCTATTAACTTGTTGCGTCAGTCAGTGTTACCACTGGTTCTATAAAATAGTCTTAGTTTTAAAGATTTTTGGACATGTGTAAAACTCTGTTTTTAAGATAGTTAAATTCTGGCAGTTATATCTAAAGTCTTTTATAGACATTATAGTATCTGAAAGCAGATTTGAGAAAATGAGACCCAGTTCTGCATTCTCTTTCCAATTATGATGTGTTTTTCATTAATTTAACCTATCTGCATTGTGCAGTATTCATTACAAAAGAATATGCTCAATTGATGGAGAATTGATTTTTAGTATCTAAATTTCAATGGTGAAATTTGTCACCTTTGATTTTTGATTGTATGCTCTGTTGCCCTGAGAGAGTTGATTAGAAGACCTTAAATATTCTCACGGAGATTTAAAAAAAAAAAAAATGCCCCAGGGGAAAAAAAAGTAAATTGTTTCTTTATAAATGCATAACTTACATACAATAAAATGCAATAATTTAAAATGTACAATATGATACATTTTGGTGAATGCAAATAATTGAATTAACACTAGCTCAATTAAGATAAAGATAATTTCCATCACTCCAGACATTCTTCGAACTACTTACTCTACCTCATTCCTTCCAGTTTCCTACTCCCAATCCAGGCAATCAATCACTGTCTGAACTGTTCTGATTTCTTTCACTTTAATTTAGTTTAGCTCATTCTATAACTTGATACAGATGAAACTATATTACTTGAATACTTTCATTTATGCCATGTTTTGTTTGATATAATGTTTTTGAGATTTATCTAACATTATTGCATGTTTCAGGGGTTTGTTTTGTTTGTTTGATTGCTGAGAAGAATTTTCTTTGTATGACAGCAGTCACCCATTGATGGATATTTGGGTTAGCTCTTATAACCAAATATACCATGAATATTTTTGTAATAGTTTCTTTGTGAACATTCAAGATATTCTCTTGGATAAATTCAAAAATGTAGTATTGTTTAATTATATAACAAACTGCCAAAATATTTTCCAAAGAGATTGTACAAGATATCAATTTACTGCCTCTTATCTCTCAATTCACTTTTCATTGCCTGTTCTACAGTAATGGAACTGGATTCTGTAAGCATGGCCAATAACAAACAAAATGTTAAGCTTCATCAATATAGGGAACTCCAAGGGTCTGCAGAGTGAAGGACTTCTCTTTCTGGCTCTGGAGTACTTCTGATTCTCCTTCTATTCCAGTGATGCTTGAAGGAGAGACATGTAGCGGTGCTCCACCATAGATGCATGACTAGTGTGTACAATCCCGTGGAAAGCTTGCATATCTGGTCTTAGTTAAATTAAGGAATTTAACTTGGGTACCCTGGGTACAAACCCTAGGTACACACCCCACTTACAAATGGACTCCTAATGCCCCAACTCCCCCCATGCACCTGCCTGCTGGCTTCAGCTCACTTACTTACTGGATGAGTGTTGCCTACTTGCCATCCCAGCTGTGGTTCCCTTCCCTCCAGCCTCTGTGCACCTAGACCAGATAGGAGGGGGGAATATGTGTGGTATCACCCACTTTGCCAGTGACTATGGGCCAACTGGCTCTGGCCCCATCAACCAAATAGACTTCTGGGCTATCCATTGCACTGCAACCTTCTCCAATGAGAACTGAATCCCAAATCTGGGGAGGAAGCACACTTTTCTAGTTTGGCTCTTCTGTTGATACTCTGTTTCATTATTAGAGTATGTTTTAGAGCTTTCTTTATTCCTTTACATTTATTCTTCTACTATAATTAGAAATTCTTTATTTTAAACTTTCCCCATTTGAGGTACTGTGTCTTTTGTCTCCTAATTGGACCTGGACTAATAATAGTGATTATACCATTCTATACTCCCACCAGCCACATGTTTGGGTTAGTTAATCTACATTCTTGCAAACACTTCTCTGTTCAGTTTTTTGATTTTAACATTTCTTCTAGTGGTGAAGTGGTAACTTACTGTACTTTTAATTTTATATCAGATTGAATAGATGATTTCAGGGGACTATCTCCCGATTCACACCCAAGATTAAATGGCCATTGATACAATTCCTTGTTTATACATATACATATCTGTGTATGTGCACACAAGTGTGTAAACTATCTAATGGTAATAGTGTTTGACACAGCATTCAGAGGAAACAAATCTGTGTTTAGAAGTCTCGTTTTGGTTTTTTCAAGGATTAGCTTCATTGTTCTTTAAAAAGAGTTCATGTAGAAATTATCATTTTTACTTTTAAGTAGGCAAAAATAGAAGAGTAAATTTTATTTAGGAAAACAGTGAGTTAAGAGTCAGTGGTTTTTATTGGATAGAGGTAATTCTGTGTCCTAATAGAGAGGTGAGAAAAGCAGAGTGTCACTTAAAGTGGGCCAGATATCCTCCCGTAGGGTGGTTAGAAGAGGTGTATAACAAATTACAAGAGATTTTGTAGGACCTTAATAGCTATCAATAAAAGTACAAATGATAATGTCAAATGTTGTGCTTTCTATATGTCTGGAAATATTTAAGGCACTGAACACACATTCAAGCAGAGTCACATGAACATTTTTTCAACTCAGGGCTAATTTTTAAAAATATTTCTTCCTTTTTGTATAACAGCTCCCAAGTAAGTTAAAGTACACAATTATAGAATATGTTATTTTGTATTTTAGAATTAGCTCAATTTCTTTAATTTCTAGATGAAGACATTAAGATATAGAATCATGAAGGGACATCATCAAAAACTACAGGTAAACATTATTTCAATAAGCCAAGACATTATTGCCCCATTAGTAGGGATTTTTCTTTATGATTCTATTTAGTCACCCTCTTAGTAAGTGCTAACTGAATCATAGATATATTTAGCTCAAATATTAGAAAGAGAATCCTAAATTTAAATCTTTATGATGGGGATTTAGTATCATCATTTTTATATATCAAATAGTATTTTGAAAATGGAAATTAGTAAAAATAATGGTTTTTTTTACATATAATCAAGTATTCTGATGCATCTCTTTTATAAAAGAAACACTGTTAACATTTATCACTTTAAGAAGTTTCGAAGATAATATGGTAGTAAAAGCATAATAAAGAACAGAAAAGAATGACATTTTTAAATTGTCATCAATACTTTAATACTAGAGTAGAATGAATTTTGAATGAAATTCTGT
Organism: Halichoerus grypus; assembly: GCF_964656455.1. Lineage (NCBI taxonomy): Eukaryota > Metazoa > Chordata > Mammalia > Carnivora > Phocidae > Halichoerus > Halichoerus grypus. The sequence goes on along the minus strand of NC_135714.1, from coordinate 143,556,005 downwards.
CTTGTAATAGTATCTAGAGTTTTTTATTAACTTTGAGTTATAATGTAGTAGTCAGTTTCATTTCATACAATTGTATAAGATAGGGTATTACTGAAATAAACATTGTGATATTTTGATATATATTTATGACAAAATAAATTAATCCAGCAGTCACATCGAAATCTGCTAATAGTGTAGACTTCCACATTTAATGTTTGTAATGGGGAGACCAGAGTTAGAGTGGAAGGATTTTATAAAACTAAAGTAATATTAAGGTTTAAAACTAAGAAAAGTCACTCCAAAGACTTGCAGCCACATTTAATCACATTTAGCACCACAAAATTGGCTGTCAAAAGTCTAATTAACTATCAGGCATTAGCTCTATCTTCCATGCAGCTCACTTGCACAGCCTTTCATTATAACATCTGGCAAGTTTAAAAAAATTCCCTAGAAAACTACTTCTTCCTATAGTTTTACAACATAGAGTTTTAGTGAAACGAACTGTTGTTAAAACAACAACAAAAGCATATTCAGTGCTTCATTGTTGAACTGTGAAGGTTTTTAAAGCATGTTTGAGCTACTGGTCACTTCATTTTATGTGAAAACACACAATTAAGCTTAAAGAGACATTTCACCAAGTGAATGCTGGTGCATACTTTGATTTCATTATTTAGTGATGTAATTTTTCCAACATTTTTCCAAAATTGAAACCCAGCCTTCAACGGCACATGATGAGTGTTTAACTTAGTTTTTGTTTTCTTGATCTTTTTTTTTCAAACAGCTAAAGAGTTCTTTATTTACTTAAGTATACTTATGTTACTAGCTGAAATTCAAAGAGAAGGACATATTTGCTTATGTGTTTGCTATAATAGTTGGAGATAAGCATTTCACAACACAAAGTTTTGATGATAAGAAAATATTGTAATATCCAGGGAGTAAAGGCTGATTGCTTACAGAGGACTACAGACTAGAAATAGACTTATTAATTAGTGGCAACAGAGGGCAAAATACCATGAAATAATATTTTTTATTGTGACTAGAAAAAAGTAATTATCAAATAAGAATTCCAGACACAGCTAAACTATTCTTTAAAAATGATTAGAGGGGCACCTGGGTGGCTCAGTCGGTTAAGCGTCCTGACCTTTGGCTCAGGTCATGATCCCAGAGCCCTGGGATTGAGCCGTGTCTGGCTCCGGACTCAGGGGGGAGTCTGCTTCTCCTTTTGCCTCTGCCCCTCCTCCTGTTCATGCTCTCTCTCTCTCTCACTGTCTCTGAAATAAATACAATCTTTAAAAAAATAAAAATGATTGGAAAATAAAGATACATTCAGAAAAATATATAAAAGTTATAGCACAAATTGCATATGCTAGAAGAACTATAAAACGATATGCTTCCACAAATAAAATTATACAAGAGAACCCAAAAAGGAAGTGTGAATTGCAAGAAGCAATGATGGGCAAATAAATTGGTAGATTTGATCATTTTAAATTAGCTATGTCAGTAAAAATAGTAATAGAAATAATGACTATTTTACAGTGGTTTGTTGGTAAAGTGAGGTGTGGCTCATGGAAAATGGTGTGGAAGTTGAATATAAAAGATTTGGTCTTAACATGTTCTAAGACCTTGGTACTCTTCAGACGGAGGATAATCTCTTTTCTAGAGAAAAGTTAAAAAATTATATATAATTAACACACTATGAGGCAGGAAAGAGGAAAGAAAACTAAAGGGAAAAAAAGAAACATTACAGAATAGAAAGCACAAAATAGGGGCCCTGGGTGGCTCAGTCAGTTAAGCATCTGCCTTCGGCTCAGGTTATGGTCTCAGGGTCCTGGGATCAAGCCCTGCATCGCTTCTCCCTCTTCCTCTGCTGCTCCCCCTGCTTGTGCTCTCTCTCTCTCTCTCTGTCAAATAAATAAATAAAATCTTAAAAAAAAAAAAAAGCGCAAAATAAAGTGAGGGGAAAGAGTACAATTGCATAAAAAAAAAATCACATTTGAAACAGAACAAGAGATAGGTCACCTTAGATTGGGCTTATAAATCCATCTAAGAGTTTTTAAGAGCATTCTTAAAATATAAAATTAAGAATTGAAAATAAAGGAATTCAGACAAAAGTTAACTGGGCAAATACTAATCAAAAGAAAATTAGTTATAGCAATATTAATATCAGAAAAAGTCCACAAATGGTGGAAGTGAGGAGTTGGACATTTATTCCATTGATTCAGATTTGGTTGTCTCAGCATACCTATTCCAACAGACCAATGCTTGACCCTCTCAAAATCCTCTTTTTTTTCTGCTCAGTAGGCAGCATTGTTCCCATGCCCATCTTCACACTCAGTTCCCCTAGAATGGATTCTTACCCTTTCTCTCCTGGACTTTCGTTAGTTTCCTTGTCTTGACCAATTTTATTCAAAACATAACTAAATTTTTGTGAGTGATCTCTTTACCATAAAACCTAATTATGTCACTCTCCAAATTAAAATCATTCAATGACATGGCATTTCTAAAAGGTAGAACTTCAAAAGGTAAAAAGCTTTCATCTGCCTCCCCTGTGTTTTTTTCATAATACTTGCAGGCAGCATGCACATTTTATATTTCATCGATCCTAAACTATCGGTCCTTCCAGGGATAGGGCATCCTTTTTATACTTTTATGCATTTCATACTATCTCCTTATATGGAGTTTTCTTTCATTTTGCACATTGTACATGTTTCAAAACCTACCTAAATTTGTATTCATTCTAATTATCTCTCATTCACCACTATATGACTCCTTCAACTGTGTGTGTATGTATTTTCACATAGCTAAATATATATATACATTAAATATGTATATATATACATTAAATATGAATGTGTATAATTTCCACTTAACAATGTATTCTAATTGTTTTTTTATATATCTCTTTTCCAATTAAAATGTTGAGTCTGTTGAGGATAGGATCCATTCCATGTAGGATATCTGGTGTCAAAAATGTATGCTGAAATCCAATAACATTCAATCTTGAAAGAAGAATGTGAATTTGGAGATCATTTAGTCCAAAAGCTTGATTTTTATAGATGAATCTATCAGGCTACATAGAGATTACTATTTTTTACTACATTTGTCTTTGAAAAATCTGAATCAATATTGGGAATGTTAAGTTTTCATTGTATTTGTCAAGTTTCTAAGAAATCTTTTCTCTGGCATTGGCTTAACTAAGGTAACTGGTTCATTATTAGCCCCACTAAAAATAAAATGCAAAATTATTTAAGAGGGCTTTAGCCTAGAATCATTGGGATTTAATCTTCTAAAAATCTAGGCTTTTTTTACTCTTAAACACTCTTAAATTCCAGAAGGGATTTTGTGCGGATTAGGAGTTCTGATCTTCCCTGTTAAAGCTTATTTCAGTTCTTGATACTAACAATAATACCTATTTTTGCACCTTAATGACACCACTTTTTGCCTTTCCCTCTTTTAAGACCACCTGCATGAAATATGAATACTAATGATTCCTCAGCTGCATTGGGAATTCAGCACCTTTCAGTCACAGTCCATGTTTGTTTTCTTGACCTAGCATCTGCATTACATGTCCTTACTTTTCGGTTACCCTGATGTAAGGACCTCTCCTCAAGAATTAGATCTTTTTTAACTGACATACCTGTCTACACTCATGTTTGTTTCCTGCTCTCACCTACCCTTGCTGGTTCAGGTACTTCCACCATTATCAGCTGGGTCAGGCTGGATGTGTCCTAGATTTCCCTGGTCTAGCAATGAGTGGGGGATTCTAGACTGAAAAACAAATATTCTGGTGAAAGAGTGAGGGAAATCTATATCACAAGTGAAATGCAACTACATAACAAGTGAAAGTATAAGGCAATTGTTTGGAATTCAGACTGCCTTTTTTTTTTTTTTGAAACAAAGCAAAACAAAAAACAGTATTAGTTAGGTTCCCAGGTTAGTTCACATCAATCAGGAAGATTACAAAAGATTAAGACAAAAAGAACATGGCCAAATGAATTCAAGTATGCTAGCTGAAGTCTTTCTAGGGATCATTGTACTGGATGCTTGAGAAAAACTGAAATGCACTAATATGGTAATAGAGAATAGAATAGGAGATGTTAATTTGAAAAAGATGGAAAAAAGAGGATAGCAACAGAGGGAGGTGATGAATTTATGCCAGGCTTTTTTAAAATACAGGATTGATTCTAATCCATGGGCTTCAGCCAAGGGGAAGATGGTTGTGTTATTGTTGTGATTTCAAGAATAAAATCCCAAGCATCTGTATTTACAGTGTGTGATGTTTTATAATTTTTTAAGCTGCCAACAGTGTAAGTTCTGCTCAAAAATACAGATGGTTAAAATCACATGCACAGAAAGTGATCTTTTCCTTATTGCAGATCCTATGTATCTGATTCTTCATGTTCACTTTCTATTATATTCTCCAGCTCCTGACAAATACTACTACTCTTTTATTTGACCATTTATGTAGAATTTTATGCAAAATTTTATTAAATTAATTTTCATGTGCTATATTTGTTCTGATAATTTCCTCTCATTATACACTAATTTTTGAGTTCTCATTACTTTTATTAAGGAAATATAATGTAAGAAGTCCCATGGAACTTTAGAAAATTATCTAATGTAAGCTGTATAAGGTAAATAAAACCAGAAGAAATAAGTAAAGATAACTACTAATGGTCTGCATTTGGTGTGTAACTAGATTAACTATGATAGTTTCACATGTATCATACTATTTTATTTCAAAACAAAAACACTCCCTTTTCAGAATATTATGTCCTAAGTTAAATATATTCATACTGAGTGTAGGACATATGAATATAAGATACAGTGGTAGGTATAATGACATTGCTTTTTATGCAGAATTGTTTAATTTTAATCAATATTTAAAAGTGACATTAACAATTAAAAGTCAAAATAGGGGGCACCTGGGTGACCCAGTTGGTTAAGTGTTCAACTCTGGGTTTCAGCTCAGACCATGATCTCGGGGTCCTGGGGTCGAGCCCCACATCAGGCTCCATGCTCTGCGTGGAGTCTGCTTGGGATTCTCTCTCTCTCTCTCCCTCTACCCTTCCCGCTCATGCTGCCTCTCTCTCTCTTTCAAATAAATAAATAAAATATTAAAAAAATAAAAATAGGCTAATGATTAGAAATAGCACCAAACATTTTAATGCCTTCTAAGTTATCGTATGTTTTTCTTTTATGTTGTTTAACAAGAAGTCATGCAGATCTAAAGTGCAATAGTTCAGTGAGACAGTTTTCTAATTAGTGATAATTTATTTTTTATTTTTTTTTATTTTTTTTTTTTTTAAAGATTTTATTTATTTATTTGAGAGAGAGAGAATGAGAGAGAGCACATGAGAGGGGGGAGGGTCAGAGGGAGAAGCAGACTCCCTGCCAAGCAGGGAGCCCGATGCGGGACTCGATCCAGGGACTCCAGGATCATGACCTGAGCCGAAGGCAGTCGCTTAACCAACTGAGCCACCCAGGCGCCCTCTAATTAGTGATAATTTAAACTGTGATAATATAATGAGAATGTTCTAGCAACTTGCATTTGCATGGTGAACAAAGTATATTGAACATTTCATAAAGAATAAAATTACTATTGTTTGTCTTAAGTTTTGAAATTACTTGGAAATTAAGAGAAGCTATAATTGATCTAATCATTGATTGTCAAAAATTTTTTTCTTAGAGGAAACTTAAACATTTATGTTCCAAATAGATGCATTTGACCATTTTATTATGATGTAAGATGTCTACTAGTTAACATGTTATCAACTATATGTGTTAGTATTTTTAATTTTAAATCTCATGAGTATTTGGAATCTCAAGAGTTTTGTAGAAATATATATTTTTGAAGAAAGAAAATATGTAGGTTTTCTACAAGATTTATTTATTTATTTATTTTAGAAAGAGAGAGAGAGCATGAACGGGGGTCGGGGAAGGGGAGAGAATCTCAAGCAGACTCCTCGTTGAGTCTGAAGCCTGACAAAGGCACAATCCCATGACCCCAAGATCATGACCTGAGCCACAATCAAGAGTTGAATGCTCAACCAACTAAGCCAACCAGGAGCTCCAAAATATGTGTTTTATATATATGCATCTATATATGCAGTTTATATCTGTATTTGATTGAAATTGGTTTTATTTATTGTTTATGAAAATGTATTAACTTTAGTTAGGTTATTGACTTAACACATTCATAAAGCTAAATTTGATTTGTACACCAGATGTTAGCTTTAGTTTATGCTAGGTTTAAGATCTGAAAAACTTGGCTCAAATCCACATTTCATGTTCAGTGAAAAGTTCAGGGCTCTCCCAAATACTTCTTCATATTCTAAATACACATTTTTTCAGGTCACCTTGGCTCCATTTTTCGACATGCATTAGAATTTTATTTTCAGTTTCCATCCTGCATGGGTTTTTTTTCTCTCAGTTGTGACATGTACCCAAAGTGGACACTCAGTGCCTTTTTCTTATTTGTGCCAACTCCCTCCCTGGCTTTCTACCCACAAAAATCACAACATAATATCACCAAACATCACCAATAGTGATTACCAATAGGAGTATTATTCATAATAAACAAAAGGTAGAAACAACCAAAATTCCCCTCAACTAGTGAATGGATAAATAAAATATGGCATATCTATACAATGGAATGATATTTAGCAATATAAAGAAATGAGGTAGTGATGCATACTAGGACATGGTTGGGCCTTGAAAACATTGCCCCAAACAAAGGAAGCCAGTCACAGAAGACCACATATTGTATAATGCCATTTACACAAAATATTCAGAATAGGCAAATCTATAGAAACAGAAATTATATTAGTGTGTGCTCCTATTAGAGGTTGTGAAGGAGCTGGTGGAGTATCGTTTCTTTGAGCTGATAAAAATGTTCTAAAATTGATTATGATAGTAGTTTCACAGCTGTTAATATACTGAAAACTACTGAATTTTAAACATGAAAAGAATGAATTGTATGCAAGTTTTCTTATTAAAACTGTTATTTAAAATACCACCACCAAGTCACACAGTCTTTGTGTTGGCATCCACCGAGAGAGGTTTTGTCTAGAGAAATGGTGGTTCAAACATCAGGCACAATTTAAAAATGAAAATGAAACATCTCAGTTATTACCATGATGCACTCAGCCAGTTCCTAGTACAGCTGTAGACTTTTTTTGCATATCCAAAGACTTATTAATGCCCACTAACATCTTTTGGGTTTAATTCTTTATCTCTAACCACCTGCATCTATCTAGGGAAAGCAGAAGCAGAAATTATAATTCTCCACTGACAGAGGTATTACATTAACATACCCCAACTTTATTTCTGCACCTTTACTGCCTAGAAGATAGTAACAACTATACAAAATTTTGGTCTTAAAGTTTGTTTTGTTTACACATTGTTTGTTCATAGGGGTGTATGTTAGCTTCTGAATAGAATAAATAAAACTAAACTGCAGCCGTCTATGAACTCTGAGTTAGGCAGGTAGAAATAGAAGCATCTCTTAAAAGAGGAAGAATGTGAAGAAAATTTAGAGCTGAACTGCTATGTAAATTCCTTGATCAAACTGTTTGATGAGATTAGATACCTCCATTTTGCAGAAACATATCTTAATATTTTCTGAACAATTTTTTTTAGCTTTAGATCCAGCTAAAGATCCATGCCTAAAGATGAAATGTAGTCGCCATAAAGTATGCATTGCTCAAGATTCTCAGACTGCAGTCTGCATTAGTCACCGGAGGCTTACACACAGGTAAACATTATTAAATTAAATTCCACTGATTGAATAGTACTCTTTACCATGAATAACTGCAGAGTGTAAATATTTGGCAATATCTGCTAAGCTTTTATCCAGAGTTTTATTGAAACAATTTTAGAAGCTTGGTTAATACAATTATGATTCACTTGGGTTAAACATTGTAATCAGTCAGAATTACTATAGATTACAGAATTTAGGCATATATTATTGAATAAAGAGGATTTTGTGAAGATTGGGTAAAGTGTTACACTTTTTCCATTTTAAAGACTAAGTATAATTTTGGTACACTCTAAATACTTATGCTTATGCCTTTTGAAAGATATTTTCTTTAGGGAAGAATTGGGAAAAAAGTTAAAGGAAAAAAATGAGAGATGTTCATAAAAAAAGATGAAAAGTCACAATATAGAAACATGGACCTAAAATCCTTGAGGACACCTTCCTTTAAGGAAGCACTCATACTCATACTCCACTCATACTGGTGGAGTCCTTGTAGTCTGGAAGCTGACACAAAATTTAAAAAGAAGAAAGGGCTTTAAATATTTTTTTTTTTTTTGTAATGATATCACTGCTTCTGTCAGATATGCTCTATTTTGAAAAGGATCAGTAATTTAGAAATAGCCTGTGTAGTTTCATGCTGAGTCCTAAGGATTGAAACATGCCATAACCAAAAGTGAAATCACTGGGTAACTGACTGAAGCAAGAAGGTATATTCATTCCCTTTATTACTTTAAAAAAAATTCTCTTTATGAGAACACTCTTTTTTGTGATATCAGACCTGTATTGCTCTTACATCAAATGAGCAAGGGAATTTCACTATTTGGGTATGTTCAGAGATTAAATGCATTTTGACTTCAGTGTACTTACTCTAAAGTATATTATTCAAACACACCAACAGAGATTAAAAGCATTAGAGGATAGGAATGTAAGTAACATTTCTAGAAAATGGCAAAATTTAAATTTGGTTGACTTTTCTTATTGATATAAAAGCACATATGCATAAAGCCTGTTATTACATGCTGAATGGAGTAGAAGAGTTTATTCCATAATGCCACATCAACAGTGGCAGATTTCAAGTGCCAAGGCAGGCTAATGCAACCAAGATAAAGAGTTTAGGAATGAGTTCACTTGGGACAAAAGAATCATGGCATACCAATAGTGTACTTGCAGAAGTAAGAGAGAGAGGAAGAAAGAGAACAACAGTTTGGGGATGTGAAGTGTAAAAGACTTCTAGGAAATAGCATTGCTATAAAGTCAATGTACTGTGGGAGGGCACAGAATGGGAAAGCAGAATTATCAGCAATATATTCCCTACTCAATCATGTCCTCTATGTTAATTTTATCAAGGGATACCAAAACTTCAGGCCAGAATTTTATTTTTCTATTTATTTCCTTAGGATTTCAAAAACGTTCTGCATTTCTTGGATTCATATTAATTAATCATCAAAAAATTAAATATTAATATGCAAATGTATGTATGAACGGGATGGGGAAGAGTTGATTTTTACTTGAGGGATCGATACAAGGGTGGTGTTGAAATGAATTCCTGTATAATCCCTCACCTAAATTGCAGAGACTTAGTCAATTCATTTCATATAAAAGCCAAAACTGTTTTATCACAACTTTCAGAGACCCTGGGAAGGATTTTCATCTACACACATTTAACACCTCATTGGCCATTTCACCCCTGGTCCCTTGAACCAAGTCAAAGAGCAACTGAAGAACTCACAGTTAATCTCATGCTTGGGGCAGGGACTCTTTCCTTTCCACAACTGCTGAACACTGAAGCCAGGAGAGGTTAAAGTAACTGACTCAAGATCACAGAGCTGGGAATTTTCAGAGCATTGATTTCAGTCTATATATACTGACACCAAAGTCCATGCTTTTTACAACTGTGCTGTCTCACTGCTTCTCTAAATTATTAAGAAAAAAACAGCGCATAACTACAGACAGAAAGAAACTTTCTTAACATGATAAAGCCTCAGAACCAATAGTTAGAATATTTCTTTAATATAAACAGGTGACGTTTCTTGAATTGAGAACCATTGCCATCTCTGCCTGTGGTGTAGTAGGGGGCTGGGGCAGTGGGGGAGACTACTATGTTTTCAGTAGGTGGACTTCCAAGTGTTTTATGTAAATAGTATTTAGCCCTGTTCTATTTCTAATAGACACTATTATAAAATTTGCACTCAATACACACTATATTCGATAAATAAATAACTAGTTTCCAAAGAATTGATTTTAAGATGAATATTTGGTATGTTTTATTCACTTTGAGGATGTCAGTGCATAGTGAATATTTATTCAACACTTAGGGAAGGAGAGTTTTACCAAGCAGTTTGATCAATAAAAGTGGCTAATGTAAATAAAGCAGGTCTTAAATCTGGGGGTTGTGTGTGTGATATGGGGATGGGGCACAGAAAACAAGGAAAACAGTTTAATTAATCAATTCTGGCCACTTACATAGTTTAGATTAGAAATTACTACTGTTTTTATTTAAAGGAACAGCTTATTAATTTTTTTTCTTTTCTTGATCTCATAAAAGAGAAAATGGAATTTTCTATTTGCTTTGTAGGGAGAATCTTATTTTTCAAAGTTTTCCTAATTTCCCACCCCTCCCAAACTAGATGACACATCCATTTTCCCACTACCTTAGAACCCTGAACTCATTTTGAAATACTCATTACATTTGTAATAAGTTGTCTAACATTAATCTCCTTCAACTGACAGGAAGTTTCATGAAGGCAGTGTCTATGTCTTACTTACTACTTTATACTCAACTTGACATGCTGGCTAGTATATATTTTCTTTGGAGAATGTATTAAGATAGCTTTTATTTTTGAATAAGCTAAGAGAAGAAAATTGAGTAGTTTGATCAATTAACTGGTCAACCTAGATAATCTAAGTCTGAAGTTTTTTTCTGTGTGCCGTGTGCTTATTGATTAAAGATAGTCTGGAAAGGACATAAGAGTCAATCAACAAACATCTTTAAATAAATTCATTGAAAAAGAAGGGTTCAAGATGGCAGTGTAGGAAAATCCTGAACTTACCTCCTTTGGTGGACACAACAAATTTACAACTACATATGGAATAATTTTCTCTGAAAAAGACCTAAAAACTGAATGAACAGAGCCTCCACAACAACGGAGAAAAGGGTACATTAGGAAACAACAAACACACACACACACACATACACACAAAACAGGAACAGCAATCTATAATCAGGATGGATTTCAAAAATACAGAACTTTTCCCTAAGAAGTGAAAGATCTATGCTCTACATCAGGCACCCCAGCCCCTAGATCTTTCACAGGACAGATGAGTGCCCCAAATGCCTTGCTTTCAAAACAAATGGGAATTACATCCAAGAAAACCATTTGGTTTGTCCTAGGATCCAGCACAAAATCAACTGTTTGAAAGTACCTAAAATATATGTGAAGGAGATGTAATTACTGATCTTAAAGCATCTGCTGGAAAGACGATAACTTGTTGGGACTCTCTCTGAGGACAAAGTCATTGTTAGGTACCATTTTTGCAAACTCATTGCAAATGCAGGCACTGGTGGATACCATCTTAGAACTCTCCCTCTAACCTGTTAGCACCAGAGGGTATGCGCTACTGAGGGCCCCACCAACTCCTATGCTGCAGCCACACATCACGTGTGGGCTCGAGTGAGAGCCATGCCGACCCCTATGTCACACAACCACATGCTACAACTGGGCCGGTGAGATCCTTGCCCACTCCCATCCTGTAGCTGCAGCCTCACAACAGCAGCTCACACAGGGGATGCCTCTGGCTGCCAGGCAGGATAGCACTTCTAAGCCTTACATTATCTCCTACATTAGGTTATGTCCTACATTAAGCCACTCCTTTGAGATGGGAAGAGGTAGCTGATTTGCCTAATACATAGAAACAAACACAGAGGGTCAGGCAAAATGAGGAAAGAGAAGACTCTTCCAAAAAACAGACAAGACAAAACCTCAGCAAAAGACATTAATGAAGCACAAATAAGCAATTTACCTGATAAAGAGTTTGAAGGAATGGTCATAAAGATGCTTCCTGAACTTGGGAGAAAAATGGATGAACACAGTGAGAACTTCAACAAAGAGATAGAAAATATAAGAAAGCACCAAACAAAAAAATATAAAGCTGAAGAATACAATAACTAAACTAAAAAATTACCTTTGAGAGTCTCAACAAGAAATTGGATGAAGCAGAATAATGGATCAGTGAGCTGGAAAACAAAGCAATGACACTCACCCAGATAGAGCAGAAAAAAGAAAAAAAAATTAAAGTGAAGCTATTTTAAAGGACCTCTGACAAAGAATTAAGCAGAATAACATTTGTATTATAGGGGTGTAAAAAAGAGAAAGGAGAGAAAAGTCCAGAAAACTTATTTGAAGAAACTATGGCAGAGAACTTCCCTATCCAGGAAAGAAAACAGACATTCAGGTCCAAGAAGCCCAGAGAGTTCTAAACAAGATGAACACAAAGGGATCCACACTAAGGCACATTATAGTTAAAACGTAAAAGTTAAAGAGAAAAAAAAAAAAATCTTAAAAGCAGCAAGAGGAAAACAACTTGTTACATAAAAGGGAAACCCATAACACTATCAGAAAATTTTCAACACAAACTTTGCTTGCCAGAGGGAGTGGCATGATGTATTCAAAATACTGAAAGAAAAAAAAAAAAAACTTTCAGCTAAGAATTCCTTACCCTGTAAGGTTATCATTCAGAATTAAATGGGGAGATTAAGAGTTTTCCAGACAAGCAAAAAGCAAAGAAGTTCATCACCACTAAACCAGCCTTACAAGAAATGTTAAAGGGACTTCTGTGAGTAGAAAAGAAATGGCCCTAATTAATCACAAGAAAACATATGAAAGTAAAATATCTCACTGGAAAAGGTGAACACATAGTAAAGATAGTGAATCAATCAATTATAAGACAAGTATGAAAGTTAAAGACAAAAGTAGTAAAATTAACTAAAACTACATTAACTAATTAAAGGATGTATAATATAAAAAGATCAACTTAGGGGCACCTGGGTGGCTCAGTCTATTGGGCATCTGACTTCGGCTCAGGTCATGATCTTGGAGTTGTGGGATCAAGCCCCACATTGGGCTCTCTGCTCAGCAGGGAGTCTGCTTCTCCTTCTTGCTCTCTCTTTCTCTCTCTCTCTCAAATAAATAAGATCTATATAAAAAAAAAAATCACTTAACCACCTGTTACATATATAGAATGTTATATGTGAAACTCACAGTAACCACAAAGCAAGAACTTATAGTAAAAATACAAAAGAAAATGGTAAAAGGATCTAAACATAACACTAAAGAAAATCACCAAACCACAAAGGAAGAGACAGGAGAAAAAGGAACAGACTGCTAGAAAACAATTAACAAAATGGCAATAAGTGCATACCTATCAATAATTGTTATTAATGTAAGTGGACTAAACTCGCCAATCAAAGACATAGAGGGGCTGAATGGATAAAAAACATAATCCATCGGTAGAAGACTCTACGACGGCACCGTGGAGTGGTGCAGCGCCAGATGGGAGCGACGTCGGACGTGCTGGATCTGCCTCACGGAACCATGTCGAAGCAAGAAGCAGGCACCAACGCCTCCTCATGGGTTGTTGCTTTCCGGCGAAACTTGGCAGTGTCCCGTGCTCTGGAAGGGAGGCCGACGGAGGACCCAAATCGAAGAGGTCAGGAGGCCGGTAGGGGTGGCAGAGGTGGAGGCTGGAGGAACCCCTCCGGCCTCCAGCAACCTGTGGCCGCTGGCCTCCGAGAACCGCCGCTTTGCTTTGGACTGAATAACGTGTGGGTCGGTCCTGTGATCAGTCATGGAGGGTCAAAAATAAAAAACATCCAAAGAAAATACAGATAATAAAAGGTCATTCAGAAGAAGTAGAGGTCAGAATCTTTGGCAACAAGGTGATGCAGGCGAAGGCCAAAACAGTGATAGATAATCTTGTTAAAAAACAAGAAAATTACAATTCAAAACTCAGAACTGATATTGTTGCATTCCAACCTTCTGTTGGAAGAGATGTAAAGACAGGTAGTAATGTTACAGAGAATCAGCCATTGATTGGGATCAAATTTGAGAAGATGCTTTGAAATGGGGGGAAAAAAGTGGGAAGATTTACCACCAATTAAGAAAAACCTTTACCTGGAGTCAGAAGCAACAAGTTCAATGTCACAAGTGCAAGTAGACATTTGGAGGAAAGAAAATTATAATATAATGTGTGATGACTTGAAAGAAGGGGAGAAGCGTCGTATACCCAATCCTACTTGTAAATTAGAGGATGCTTTTCAGTGTTATCCTGAGGTTATGGAAAACATTAAAAAGGCAAGCTTTCAAAAGCCAACACCGATCCGGTCGCAGTCATGGCCGATAGTTTTACAAGGTGTAGATCTTATAGGAGTAACCCCAACTGGAACTGGGAAAACACTGTCTTACTTAATGCCCGGATTTATACACTTGGATTCACAGCTTGTAATTAGTGGAAAAAGAAATGGACCCGGCCTGTTAGTCCTTACACCTACGTGCGAGTTAGCACTTCAAGTGGAAGCTGAATGTTCTAAGTATTCATATAAGGCCTCAAAAGTGTGTGTATATATGGCGGTGGAGATAGAAATGGACAAATACAAGATCTGAAAAAAGGAGTAGATATTATTATTGCAACTCCTGGAAGACTGAATGATCTACAAATGAATAACTTTGTTAACCTCAGAAATGTAACCTACTTGGTTTTAGATGAAGCTGACAAGATGCTAGATATGGGATTTGAACGCCAGATAATGAAGATTTTATTAGATGTGCACCCAGACAAGCAGACTATTATGACAAGTGCAATGTGGCCATATGCTGTCTGTCGACTTGCACAGACTTATTTGAAAGAGCCAATGATTGTATATGTTTGTACTTTGGATCTAGTGGCAGTAAGTACCGTGAAACAAAACAAAATTGTCACCACCGAAGAAGAGAGACGCTCTCATATCCAAACTTTTCTAAAAAGCAAGTCTCCCAAAGACAAAGTCATAGTGTTTGTCAGCAGAAAAGCTGTTGCTGACCACCTATCAAGTGACCTGATTCTGCGACATGTATCAGTGGAATCCCTTCACGGTAATAGGGAGCAGAGTGACCGAGAGAGGGCATTAGAAAACTTTAAAACAGGTAAAGTAAGAATATTGATTGCCACCGACTTGGCATCTCGGGGTCTTGATGTCCTTGATATCACACACGTCTATAATTATGATTTCCCCCAGAACATCGAAGAATACGTGCAGAGTAGGGCGCACTGGAAGAGCAGGGAGACAGAGTAGGGCACACTGGAAGAGCAGGGAGAACTGGGATATCTATTATTCTCCTCACTATAAATGACTGGGGGGTTGCTGGAGAGTTAATTAATATTCTGGAAAGAGCGCAACAGAGTATCCCAGAGGATCTTGTGGCAATGGCCAGGAGGTATGAGGTGAATAAACTGAAAAAAGAAATGGAGAAAAAATTGAGGAAACCCCAAGGAAAACCCCAGAAGTTTTATTATTAATGCCCTTGTTGAAAAGTGGTACCAGCCTCCTGAGAGGAGATCTCAAGATATATGGTAGTATGGGAAACATGCTGGCACTATGAAGAAATAAGTGATTCTTAAAATAATAAGTGTTTAAAAATGTAGAATTCAGTATTTTATACTTTCTTTAATAAAATAAAAAGTATTTAAACTTGAGTTACATTTTTTTCATGGATATTAAGGAATGTAGCATTACATTTTTTCACTTTTTACTATCTGTATTTAAAAATGTAAATTTTATCTCCTGTAATATTGTTATATTAAGGTCAGTCTTTAAAGAGTTGAAAGCCTGTTCAGATGTCATGGAAGTGAAAGATACTATTAACAAATAAATGTTTTTTTATGACAAAAAGAAAAAAAAAACATAATCCATCTATTATGCTGTCTACAAGGGACTAACTTTATTTTTTTAAGTTTATTTATTTAGTTAGTTAACTCGTTAGTTATGTAATCTCAACACCCAGTGTGGGGCTCAAACTCATGACGCCAAGATCAAGAATCACATGCTCTTCCAACTGAGCTGGCCAGGTGCCCCAAGACTCACTTTAGAAGTAGGGTCACACACAGACTGAAAGAGAAGGGATGGAAAAAGATATTCTATGCAAAAGGAAACAGAAAGCTGGTGTAGCTATACTCATATCAGAGAAAATAGACTAAAATAAAGACTGTATAACAGACAAAGAGGGGCATTACATGATGATAAAGAGGACAATCCAACAAGAAGATATAACAATTTTAAATATCTATGCACTTAACATAGGAACACCTAAATATATAAAGCAAATATTAATGTACCTAAAGGGGGGAATTGACAGCAATACAATAATAGTAGGAGATGTTAACATCAGAATTACATCATTTCATATATTATTCAGACAAAAACTCAATAAGGAAACATCAGACCTAAATGATACATTAGACCAGATAGACTTTATACAGAACATCCCATCCAAAAGTAGCAGAATATATATTGTTCTTAAGTGCACATGAAATATTCTCCAGGGTAGATCACATATTGGAACACAAAATAATTCTCAATAAATTCAAGAAGGTTGAAATGATATCAAGTATCTTTTCCAACTACAGTGGAGTAAAACCTGAAATCAATTACAAATTGAAAACAGGAAAAAAAAAAACATAAAAATGTGGAGATTAAAAAATATGCTATTTAACAACCAAAGGGTCATTGAATAAATTGGAGAAAAAAAAAAAAAAAGACCTAGAGGCAAATGAAAACAAAAATAGGACATACCAAAATCTATGGGATGCAACAAATGCAGTTCTGAGAGGGAAGTTCATAGCAATAAAGGCTTACTTCAAGAAAAAAGAAAAAAAATCTCAAATAAAAAAATCTAACTTTACACCTAAAGGAACTAGAAGAAGAGGAACAAATGAATTCCAAAGTTAAATAGAAGGAAGGAATTAATAAGGATCAGAGTAGAAATAAGTAAAATAGAGAGTAAGCAGACAATAGTAAAGATCAGTAAACTAAGAACTGGTTCTTTGAACAAAATTGACAAAGAATTAGCTAGACTAAGAAAAAAAAACACAGAAGGTTCAAATAAATCAAATCAGAAATAAAAGAGTAAGTTACAGTTGATACCATAGAAATACAAAGGATCATAAAAAAAGTACTACAAGTCTATATTAACAAATTGGACAACCTAGATGAAATAGATAAATTTCTAGAAACACATGATCCTCCAGGACTGACTTATGAAGAAATAGAAAATCTGAATAAACTAATTTCTAGTGATAGTGAATTAGTAATAAAAAATCTCCCAAGAAATGAAAGTCCAAGACCAATGGTTTCACTAGTGAATTCTGTCAAACATTCAAAAATTTAATACATTTTCTTCTCAAACTCTTCCAAACAATTAAAGAGGAAGAATACTTCCAAACTCATTTTATGAGGCTAGTCTTATCCTAATTCCAAAAATCAGAGGACAGTACACACACACACACACACACACACACACACACACACAAACACACACACATGAAGGCCAATATCTCTCATGAACATAGATGCAAAAATCCTCAACAAAATATTAGCAAACCAAATTCAACAATACTTTAAAAGGATTATACCCCACAATCAAGTGGGATTTATTCCTGGATTGCAAGAATGGTTCAACATCCACAAATCAATCAGCATAATACCCACGTTAACAAAAAGAAGGATAAAAATCATATCATCTCAGTTGATGCAGAAAAAAATTGGCAACAATCAACATTCATTTATTATAGAAACTCTCAACAAAATGTATATATAGAGGAAATGAACTTAATAAAGGCTGTATATGACAAATCCACAACTTACATCATTCTCAATGGTGAAAAACTGAAAGTCTTTCCTTAAGATCAGTAATAAGACAAGGATTCTCATTCCTTCAACTACTTTCATTCAACATAATATTGGAAGTCCTAGCCATAGCAATAAGGTAAGAAAAAGAAGTAAAAGCCATCCAAATTAGAAGGAAATAAAACTGTCACTATTTGCAAATGATATATGATACTATATGCATAAAACTCTAAAGTTCTTGCCAAGAAAACCTAGATAGCTAATAAACAAATTCAGTAAAGTTGTAGGATACAAAATTGATATACAGAAATTTATTGCATTTCTACACATTATAACAAACTATCAGAAAGAGAACTTAAGAAAATAATCCCATTTAAAATTGCATTGAAAAGAATAAAATACCTAGGTATGAATTAAATCAAGGAGGTGAAAGACCTATACTCTGAAAACTGTAATACACTGATGAAAGAAAGTGACAAAGATGAGAAAAGATGGAAAGATATCCTGTGCTCATTGACTGGAAGAATTACATTGTTAAATAGCTCATATTACCTAAAGCAATCTACAGATTCAATAAAATGCTTATGAAAATCTCACAGAAATATAACAAATAATTCTAAAATTTATATGACACCACCAAAACAATCTTGAGAAAGAACAAAACTGGAGGTATTATGCTCCCTAATTTCAAATATACTGCAAAGCTATAGTAATCAAAACAGTATGTTGTGGACTCACAGATCAATGGAACAAGATTGGGAGCCCAGAAATAAACCCACACATGTATGAACAATTAATTTACAAAAAAGGAGTCAAGAACATAAAACAGAGAAAGGATGGTGTCTTTGATCAACGGTGCTGAGAAAACTGGATAGCCACATGCAAAAGAAAGAAACTAGATGACTGCATTATACCACACACAAAAATTAACTCAAAATAAATTAACAACTTGAATGTAAGACATGAAATCATAAAATTCTGAGAAGAAAACATGGTGAGAAGGTCCTTGACATTCATCTTAGCAGTTTGTGGATCTGACTCCAAGGGCAGGGGAAACAAAAGCAAAAATAAAGAAATGGGACTACATCAAACTGAAAAGCTTCTACACAGCAAAGGAAATCATCATCAAAATGAAAAGGCAATCTACTGAATGGAAGAAGACATTTGCAAGTCATTTATCCTATAAGGGATTAATGTGCAAAATATATAAAAAAACTCATACAACTAAACAATAAAAAAAAACAAACTTAAAAATGGACAGAGGACCTGAATAGACATTTTTCCAAAGAAGACATCAGATGGCCAACAGACACATGACAAAATTTTCATAATCACTAATTATTAAGGAAATGTAAATCAAAATCACAATGAGATATCACCTCACACCTGTTAGAAGGGCTATTAACAAAAATACAAGAAATAGCAGGTGTTGGAGAGAACGTGGAGAAAAGGGAACCCTTATACATTGTTGGTGGGAATGTAAATTGTTGCAATCCCTATGGAAAACAGTATGGAAATTCTTCAAATTATTAAGAATATATGGAAATTCTCCAAGTAATTAAGAATAGATCTACTATATAATCCATCTATCCCACTTCTGGGTCTTTATCTGAATAGCATGAAAACACTAATTTGAAAAGATGGTTGGATGTCCATGTTCACTGCAACATTATTTACAATAGCCAAGATATGGAAAAACCTAAGTATCCACTGATGGATAAATGAATAAAGAGGATATGGTACACACACACACACACACACACACGGGAATACTATTCAGCCCTAAAGATAAATGGAATCTTGTCATTTGTCATGCATGGAACCTAAGGGTATTATGCTAAGTGAAATAAATCAGATGGTGGAAGACAAATACTGTATGATTCACTCATATGCAGAATCTAAAAAAAATGTAACAAATGAATAAACAGAATAACACAAAAACAAACTCACAGATACAGAGACAGACTAATGATTACCTAATGGGTGAAGGGGGTATATTTTGTGGTGATGGGTGGTAACAAGACTTTTGGGGGTATTCACTTTGTAGTGTATAGAGATATCAAAGTATAATTTTGTATACCTGAAAATTATGTAATTTTATATACCAATTTGACCTCAAAAAAAAAAATAAATGTATTGATTGAATGAATAAACAAATAATTGCCAACAAAAAAAGTGAGAGGAGTATATAAAGATATGAGGAAGAGATCAGTCCCTAACAATTGGTTTTAGGAAACTAGTAGACCCTTGCCTTAGATTTGTAAATAATAGAAACAATTGACAATGCTTTAATTAACAATACTTGTCTTTGAAATTGGAGAAATAGATTGATCGGGAGGCTCATGATGTGTTTTACACTAGCTTTGAACACTATTGCCAAAGTGGAGAGGGGTGTAAACTCTCCAAATAAGCCATGTTGAAAATCACATGTTTGGCTATTTGTCTCCTAAAGACATTTTTGTGAAGAATTGGCCTCAAACAACTGTGATACCTGTGTGCTTGTGCTGGTTTTCTGTTAGCATTATCATCACCAATTAAGACACAATGGTTTTATGAACAATCAATCAGAAAAACTTAAACTGCATCATGTTTTCTAAAATTTAGATGTTTGATATAAAATATATGATGGGATTGCCGGGCTTTGAAAATTACCCACTTTATATTGTTATCATGGGGAAGGGCTCTGGAGGTGCTTACAGCTGAGGGTTTTTGTTTCATTGTTTTTGCACATTGTGAGCGAGAAGTCTAGTGTTTTATGCTCTCTTTGCTGCCTGTGCAGCTGCAGATAATTGACACTATTTCTAGATCCGTGTTTCAGGCCCCAGTCAATGGATGCTGCTGATATTAAAAAAAAAAAAAAAAAAAGTTTTGGCATAACACGACAGAGTAAGGTTGAAGAAGTTATTGTAGGACAAAACTAGCTATGTTAATTTCTGCTCCATTTACACCAAAGGTTGAAAAAGAATCAATAAGGAAATGCTTTGGGCCTTGTAATAAGGCATTAAATAAAAGAATGATGAAACTAATTTAAAATGCTATTTATTAAAAATAGATGTCAAAAGAATGTGAGTCCTAAAACTCCTCTATTTAAACTATGCACTGTTAGCATTCATAATTTTAATGGCCATTTTTGAAAGATCTGAATTTCTTTATATAATTATTAAATGTATTATTATGGTATTTATATTTCCATTGTTGTAATGTTTTAATATTTTTGATGGAAAGATTTAATCACAGGGCTTAATTTATAGTGAAGTCTCAAAAGTATTTGTTTTTTTTTTTTAAAGATTTTATTTATTTGAGAGAGTGAGAATGAGAGAGAGAGTGAGAGAGCACATGAGATGGGGGAGGGTCAGAGGGAGAAGCAGACTCCCCGCTGAGCAGGTAGCCCAATGCGGGACTCGATCCCGGGACTTCAGGATCATGACCTGAGCCGAAGGTAGTCGCTTAACCAACTGAGCCACTCAGGCGCCCTCAAAAGTATTTGTTGAATGAAATTGAACTCATAACTATTTTAAAATAACACTCCTTGTACTTATGTAAGATTTAGCTTATGTTGTATATGAATGCACTGGTACTTCCCTTAGGGAGAATGAAATGCAGCATTTACTGCACACTTAATATGTGCAAAGTTTTTTACTAATGCCTTAAATTTATATATTTTTACAACACTCTAAAAGTTTTAGACTAAAGATTATTATGCCCAATTTATAGAAACAAAAACTGAAACTCCAAGATTCTCAGTATTCTGCTTGAGATTAATTATACAGAAAGATGCTAGTTAGCTAGCTAGATTAAAGGGGGAGATTTAGGTTTTGGAATCAAGTTTATGTTTTATATATATACATTTCTTTTTATAATTATAAATTAATTATATGTTTATGAACAGATAATTGCGTGTATCTTTATGAATTGATGTTTATATAGCATTTTTAGTACTTACTGTCCATAGATCTTTCAGTTAGTATATAGTATAGAGAGGTTTTACAACACTTTTTTAAAAATAGACTTCATTTTTTAGAGCATTTTTGGGTTTGCAGCAAAACTGAGCAAAACTTACAGAAAATTTCCATATACCCTCTGTCCCCACATATGCATAACCTCCTCCATTACCAATAACTCCCACCAGGATGGTACATTTGTTATATTTGATAAACCTGCACTGACATATCACTATCATCCAAAATCCATAGTTTACATTATTTTTTAATATTAATTACATTTAAATAGAGGTCATAGTATTTTGGATAATGAATTAGTTTAACTCTTTAAAACACAAACAATACCTAAAGTTAATCGTGTTCCATTATTTCTTGAACTTTTCCAATGTGTATATATAAGTGCAGAATTATGCATATAGGTATAGACACACACAAACACATATATATACACCCACACATGCTTGCATATGTATGCATAACTAATTTAATCTCACAACACTGTGAGGTGAAGTGGGTTAAAGTTATTACCCCCATTTTACCAATGATAAAAGCCAAGGCACAGAATTTACCTAATTTGCTCAAGTGAAAGACTTGGACATTTATCCTGGCTATTGAGGTTCCAGAATTTGTTCTTTTAATTATTATATTATATATTTTGGTACGTAATATTTATACTTATAAAAATGTCATATAAATGAGACAGTTCTATACATTTTATAGATGTTAAGTCATTTTATCTTACAACAACCCTATACATCTTAAAAAAAATCACTGAGTAACTCTTGCCTAATGTACAATTTCTCAGCATATTTTAATCCACATTTTTTTTTTGATGAACAGGCAATTCTTAGATTCTCTGTATTCTGATATCACCTTCAAGAGGGTATCACCACATCAAAAACTAATGATGTATTGTATGGTGACTAACATAACATAATAAAATTTAAAAAAGAAAAAAGAGGGCATAATCCCTAGATACTTGAGTACTGCTCATACGAAGAAAATTTAATTCATTAGACTAAACATTTAGATCAGTCATTATAATGTGGTCAGCTTTTATTTCAGGTGCTGTACATTGGCAAAAGCAAAAAGCATGTTTCTCAAATATAAAAATAAGACAACACTGACTATATTTTTAATACACAGCACATCTTATCATTCCTATCATATTATCTCCACTCTTATTGAAAATCAGGGGCTTGTTGATTAAAGTCCAAAATCCCCAGCATAGTCCCTTATACCCAGACCTAGGTAGCTTTACAACATCCTCTGCAACCTCCTCCTGGTGGCACATTGCAGTCTTATCACAGTAGGAAGTTCATTTGTGTAGAGTGATGTAACAGAACGCAGAGGCCAGAGCCCCACTCTGCTAGCTGTGTGATCTTGAGCAGGTTAATTGAATTCCCTGTGCTTCAGTTCTCTGTAAAGTAGGGATGAGAATAATGGTACTTTCTGAAGATGTTGATTTAACGATTAATAAGTTAATATACAAAAACAATTTTAACAGTACCTAATCCATAGTAGGCATTGTGTAGGGGTTAGTTACTACAACTTTTTCCTAAATGGGTTATATATTTTATAATCATAGACTTTTGCTATGTCTGAGATTTTTTCCTAGGAAATGTTCTGTCCATTTATTTCCTTGTTCTGGCAGATACTCCATATCTGAAGAGGCTTTTAGCGTGATGGTTTCTAGTACGTAATTTGAAATGACTGACTGGCTTTGAAGTTGGTCTCCATCTCTTGGTAGCAAAATGATTTTGAGCCTATTAAACTCCCCAAGACTCAGTTTTCTTGTTTATAAAATAGATGATAATTGTATTATCTATTCCCCTTTGTTTTTGTGAAAATTAAAGACATAATTTGTGTAAAGCCCTTTGCACAATGTAAGCACTCAATAAACTTTAATTATTGAGAAATCTCTATCCAGCTTTCTCCCACACATTTCCTAGCACAAGGTAGAATTAAATTCTCCTTTATCATTGTACCCATAGCACATGAAAAACAATTTTATCTACCTTTATTAATTTGTTTATATACTTAATGGTTTAAGTTTGAGCTGCAGTTGACACAGTATTTGAAAAAAAAAGGGTGACATCTGACATTTTTTATCTACCTTTATTAATTTGTTTATATACTTAATGGTTTAAGGTTGAGCTGCAGTTGACACAATATTTGAAAAAAAAAGGGTGACATCTGACATGACTATTGGAGGTGAAATTTCAGGTTACTTTGTTTTTCAGGTAAAAGGAGTTATATGATTTTGCCAGTTGAGAATGGGGAGAATGGGAACAATGTGTTATGTTTGTGTTCGGGAAAAATGTGAGGGACAGATACTTCAGGGAAATAACAAGGAAGCAAACATAACTTTGCTTTCCTGGAGGTTATTAAGGTGCTATATTTTGAACAAATTCACTACCTCTCATGATTTCCTAGTTAATAACATTTACCACTGTCTAGAAAAGAGGGACTTCAGACCAAATAGCTCCAAAATATATGAGAAGTATTCATGTGTACTAAATTCCTCCTCTAATAGTGTCATTTACAACTGGCTATACGTAAGTCCTTTCCTATCTTTCCAGATAGCTCTTATTTCCCTAGTGGGCCCAAAGACTTGTACACTTCTGCTTAGCTTAGCTGCTCCTTGTATTTGGAGGAAGGAAATGCTGAATCTGAGTGGAGATTTTTTTCTAGCATACTGGCTTTGAAGTTTGTAAAGATTTTAATTAATGTACTTCTGTGTATACTTCTCAGTCTCCTGATACCTAGATTTCAGCTGTGAGAACAGGGTTTGAATTATGCTGGTTAATAGAGAAGGGCAATATGAGCAGCCAACTGCAAGAAGCCTACACTGTAATGACACAGGGGATAGATAAAACTCAGTTGATTGCATACTATAAACAATGATCATAAGGCATTCATTTACATGTAAACAATTTTCTCTGCGATCCAGTTCTTGCTTCATGAATGTCTGTTATGCAGGGAAAACAGTGAGAGAAAAAAAATGCAACAAAGAGGATTCAAATATTGCTTAATGAAGCATGGTTTCCAAAATAAACAAGAGGATAGTGACCTTGGAAGAAAGGAAAACCTGGGTAATTTATGAAGAAGGTAACTTTTAAAGAGGTAGTTTAGATGGAACTTAATGTTTCCTACGCCAACATCTTTAAATGATGAAGACTAAAATACTCAGGTTCAAAGTCCAATTACATTACTTAGATTTCTGATTTATAGAAAGAGAGCTAATTACATAGGTTATTTTTTTCTTGTTCTTTTTATTTTATTATATTATGTTAATCACCATACATTACATCATTAGTTTTTGATGTAGTGTTCCATGATTCATTGTTTGTGTATAACACCCAGTGCTCCATGCAGAATGTGCCCTCTTTAATACCCATCACCAGGCTAACCCATCCCCCCACCCCCTCCCCTCTAGAACCCTCAGTTTGTCTCAGAGTCCTTAGTCTCTCATGGTTCGTCTCCCCCTCCGATTTCCCCCCCTTCATTTTTCCCTTCCTGCTATCTTCTTCTTCTTTTTTTTTAACATATAATGTATTATTTGTTTCAGAGGTACAGATCTGTGATTCAACAGTCTTGCACAATTCACAGCGCTCAACATAACACACACACCCTCCCCAATGTCTATCACCCAGCCACCCCATCCCTCCCACCCCCCACCACTCCAGCAACCCTCAGTTTGTTTCCTGAGATTAAGAATTCCTCATATCAGTGAGATCATATGATACATGTCTTTCTCTGATTGAATTATTTCGCTCAGCATAATACCCTCCAGTTCCATCCATGTCATTGCAAATGGCAAGATTTCATTCCTTTTGATGGCTGCAAAATATTCCATTGTATATATACACCACATCTTCTTTGTCCATTCATCTGTTGATGGACATCTTGGCTCTTTCCATAGTTTGGCTATTATGGACATTGCTGCTGTAAACATCAGGATGCACATACTCCTTCGGATCCCTACATTTGTATCTTTGGGGTAAATACCCAGTAGTGCAATTGCTGGGTCATATGGTAGCTCTATTTTCATAGGTTAAATAGATGGTTTTTATGTTAAAATAATATCCCATCCTTTGTCTCTAAGGAGGTTAAAATTAATTGCCTATTAAGAGCAATGATGATTCTTGCTTTTCTAAATATAAATCTGTTTCTATAGTTATAATTTACTATTTTGAATGAACAGAGAAAAACCATGATCATTTATTAGCTAAATGTGAAAAGGTAGGAAAATATTATATAAAGATGCTATAAATGATAACAATTTTTAATATTTTCTTTACTTTTAAAATTTAAAATCTTACAAAAATAACATGTGGATAAGAAAAGAACTTCATATGATAGAAAAGGGAGTGCATACTGTATTCTTTCATTCACCAGCCACTCAGTTTCACTCCCACTCTTGCACAAATTTTCTATATGCACACATTCATACAAACATAATTATCTCCTAATGGGAGTATTTTATGTATGTTGTTGTTCTTTGTTTTATTAACTTTATTTTTCTTCACGTTTGCGATTCAGCATATGGATTTTATCATACTCCTTTAAATGGCCATAAAGATACCCGTTACATATATGTACCAAAATTTATTTAAACAGTGTCTGATCAATGGACATTAAGGTTATTTCTAGTTTTTCGTCTTATATGCTACTTACAACACTCTTGAGCATGCATTTTTGCATATGTTTGTGTGTATATTTTTGCCTCAAATTCCTAGCAGTTGAGTTCCTAAGTAAAACAGAAAATATATTTAAATTTTGATAGATATGGTCAAATTCCCTATAAGTAGGGTGTACCAATTTCTCTGCTTCAAACAATGTATCTTGACACCCGTATGATCTCACCCTTGCCAGTAAAAAAATACTGTTTAGATATTAGTAATTTTGAATTATCAAGTGTTACAGCTTGTTCTTGACTTAAAATTGGTATATATATAAAATCACATGATCGTATCAATAGATGCAGAAAAAGCATTTGGCAAAATCCAACACCCATTCATGATAAAAACTCAGTAAACTGGGAATGGGAGGGACTTCCTCTTCTTGATAAAAATATCTACAAAAAACTACAGCTAATATCATACTTATCGGTGAGAAACTCAAAGCTTGCCCTCTAAGATCAAGTACAAGGCAAGGATATCCTCTCTTAGCAATGTGTTTCAACATCATATTGTAAGTTCTAGCTAATGCAGGAAAACAAGAAAAGGAAATAAAAGTACACAGATAAGGTAAAAAGAAAACTAAACTAAACTAAAGCAGAAATCAACAAGTGGGACTACCCCAAACTAAAAGTCCTCTGCATAGCAAATGAAACAATGAACAAAATGAAAAGGCAACCTCAGAAATGGGAGAAAATATTTACAAACCATATATCAGTAAGGGGTTTATATCCAAATATATAAAGAACTCAGACAACTCAATAACAACAATAACAAAAAATCTGATTTAAAAATGGTCAGAAGAACTGAATAGACATTTTTTCTTCAAATAAGGCATCCAAATGGCCAATGTATACAGAAAACAATGTTCAACATCACTTAAATCATTCAGGAAGTGCAAATTAAAGCCACAATGAGATATTACCTCACACCTGTTAGAATGGCTATCATCAAGAAGATAAGAGATAGTAAGCGTAAGTGAGGGTATGGAGAAAAGGGAACCCTCATGCACTGTAAATGGAAGTGTTAAAGAAGATGTAATGTATACATACACGGAATATTTTTCATCTGTGATAAAGAAGGAAATCCTGCCATTCCTGACAACATGGATGGACCTTGAAGACATCATGCTTATTGAGATGAACCAGACAGTGAAAAATAAATATTCTATGATATCACTGATATTTGGAATCTAAAACAGGCAAACCTGTAGAAACAGATAGTAGAACAGTGGTTACCAGGAGCTGGAGGTTGGGGAACTGGATAGATGTAGTTAAAGGGCATAAACTTGTAATTAGAAGATGAATACGATTTGAAGATTTAATGTATAGCAAAGTGATTATAGTCAACAATACTGTATTATATACTTCAAAGTTGCTAAGAAACTAGATCCTAAATGTTCTCACCACAAAAAAAGGATAATAATTATGTGACATGATAGAGGTGTTAGTTAAATCTAAAGTTATAATCATATCATAATATATAAATATATTAAATCAACCTATGGTACACCTTAAACTTACACAATGTTATATGTAAATTATAAGTCAAAATGAAAGCAAAACAAAACACACTGCCATTAACATTAGCACCCCCAAAATGAAATACTAGGGATAAATTTAACAAAATATGTACCACATTAATATAAGGATAACTACAAAACTGATGAAAAAATCAAAGAATAACTAAATAAATAAATATTCCATGTTCATGGATGAAAAATCCAATGGTGTCAAGATGTCAGTTCTTATCAAATCCATCTATAGATTCAATGCAATCCAAATCAAAATCCCAAGAAGTTACTTGGTGGACATTGACAAACTAAATCTAAAGTTTATATGAAAAAAGCAAAAGACCCAAAATAACCAACACAATTTTGAAGAAGAACAAAGTTGGAGAACTGATACTACCTGACATCAAGATTTAGAATAAAGCTACAGTAGTCAAGATAACATGGTACTGGCAAAAGAATATACAAATAGATAAATGAAATAGAATAGGGGCGCCTGGGTGGCTCAATAGTTAAGCGTCTGCTTCGGCTCAGGTCATGATCCCAAGGTCCTGGGATCGAGCCCCGCATCGGGCTCCCTGCACCATGGGGAGCCTGCTTCTCCCTCTCCCACTTCCCCTGCTTGTGTTCCCTTTCTCGCTGTCTCTTTCTGTCAAATAAATAAATAAAATCTTAAAAAAAAAAAGAAATAGAATAGATTGCTCAGAAAGAGACTCAGATAAATGTAGTCAACTAATCTTTGACAAAGAAGCAAAGGCAATGGAGCTAAGGTAGTCTTTTCAACAGATGGTGCTGGAACAACTGGACATCCAAATGCAAAAAAAAAAAAAAAAAAAAGAATCTAAACACAGATCTTGCATCTGTCACAATAATTCACTCAAAATGGATCCCAGACCTAAATATAAAACACAAAACTATAAAATTCCTAGAAGACAACATAGGGAAAAACCTAGATGACCTTAAGCATTGCTGACTTTTTATATATGACACAAAAATCACAATCCATGAAATAAGTAATAAGCTGAACTTTATTAAAATTAGAAACTTCTGCTCTGTGAAAGACAACATGAAGAGAAGTAGAAGACAAACCACAGACCAGGAGAAAATATTTGCAAAAGACACATATGATAAAGGAATGTTATCCAAAATATACAAATAACTCCTAAAACTCAATAGCAAATGACACAACATGATTTAAAAATGTACCAGAGACCTTAACAGATACACCTAAGAGAATATATAGGTGGGAAGTAAGCATATGAAAAGATACTCCACATTGTATCATCAAGGGAATAAAAAATAAAATGACATGATACCACTACATATCTATTAGAATGACCCAAATTCAGAACACTGAAAACATCAAGTACAGGTGAGGTTGTGAAGCAACAGGGACTCTTGTTCATTGCTAATGAGGATTTAAGACAGTTTGGTGGTTTCTTACATAAATAAACATAATCTAACCGTGTTTCAGCAATCGCACTCCTTGGTGTTTACCCAACTGAGTTGAAATCATATATCCACAAAACAACTAAAAGTTGGGAACAACCAGTGTGCCCTACAGTATGTGAATGGTAAGATAAACTGTAGTGTATCCAGACAATGCAATAGTATACACCACCAAAAAACAATGAGATATCAGCCATGAAGAGACATGGAGGAATATTAAATGCATGTTATTAAGCAAAAAAGCCACTCAAAAACGGCTGCATATGATTCCAACTATATGACATTCAGAAAAAGGCCCAACTATGGAGACCATAGATCAGTTACTACCAGGGATTGGGGTGAGGGCACAGGGTCAGATAAATAGGTGGGACACAAAGGATTTTTAGGGCAGTGAAACTACTTTGTATATTGACATAATGATGGATACGTGTCATTATACATTTGTTTAAACCCAGTGAACGCATAGCACCAAAAGTGAACCATAATGTAAACTATGGAGATTGGGAAATTCTGATGTATCAATGTAGGTTCATCAACTGTAACAAATGTACCCCTTTGTTAAGGGATGTTAATAATGGGGGAAGCTATGCATATGTAAGGGCAGGGGGTATATGGGAAATCTCTGTACCTTCCTCTCAATTTTTCTGTGAACCTTAAACTGCTTTAAGGAAATAAAGTTTTAATTAAAAAAATGGTATAGATAAAGTCTTATCTCTTCTCAGTTGTAAGAACAAATGTATGTGTCTTTAATAATGGATGAGTTGTGAAGATAGTGATGTTTAATACCAATCATTCTTTCTAAGTTGTTACATGGTGAAGCACGATTCAAAAATACTGGCAAATTAAAGAAATTCGACTGTACCAATAACATTTTTAGAGCTGCAGCTTTTTATTTTTTCAGACAATAGGATAGTTTTATTATAAGATAAGGAAGTTTAAAGATTCCTCATACTGGGAAAGATGTGCTAGATATTTAAACTATAACAAAATGTGCCTAATTTACTTATTCTCACTTATTATTTAGACCTTTTTAAAGTAGTTGATGTTTGATGGACAGGTGATGTGATGAACCTAATTACTGTCTTACATGTTTTGTTTTTGATAGTCTCATCAAATGCATTTTTCTTGTTCTAAATACTTCCCTCTCTAAGTAATCAATTTTATTTCTTAGCATTTTAGAAAATGTAATATTATTATTATTCTTAAACTTATTTCTAATGATCAATTCTGCTATGAATTCACTTAACTTTAAACATGACATTTAAAATATTAAACCCAAACTTTCTATCACCAAGTTTTTATTAAGGAATCCAACATTTTGGATATATTACAGCTGAACCTCATGCTAGCAAAATGTTGGTAGAGACAAAATAGTACTTTTGGATAATGGATATTAAAGGGCAGAGCATGTAAATTTTTGAAGTTACTAAGGAACCTTTTTTCATACAGCTGACTAATGTAGATAAATAATTAGATAATTTAGAGTCATGTGCTGCTATATTTCAGTGAATTATTTGTCTTTTTCTAGAATCCTGCTTTATTTCCTTTAAATTTCTTTAAAATATTTTCTAAAACATTTTTAATGTTGGGCTTATCTAGGGTCAAAATATGGAACTCAATACTTCCTATTTTATCTCTATTCACGTTATTTTGCATATGTAATTTATATTCATTGACATCCACCTATTGGCAGAGCCAGCTAGCCTACAACAAAGGATCATGCTCCCCTTTTATATGGTAGATTTATTGCTGCGAAGTGGCTTCCAGGCCACATACTGTAGTCCTCAGCAGCTCTTTCCACTAGGCCTTATGTGGGAGGTCATGTGACTAGTCCTTGCATGTTGAACCAGAGTAGATGGAATGTTTGTCACTTCAGAGTCCAGATTATTAAGAAATGGGTGTGGTTTAAAGAACTTGTCTACTGCGGACCTCATCTGGACATGATATAACCTTTTTGCCACATAGGTACCATTGTCATCCCAGAACATGATATACCCTAGCAATTGCACATAATTTATTCCCAAATGTAGGCACTTTGTTTACTCTTATTGATAAAATTATAGCATATAAGGAATGAGAACCACTGATGGGAGCTTTCAGATGATTAGAAAAAATTTCTCCAGACTATGGGGTCTCATTAAAGTTAAAGGCATTTTACCTACATTATAAAGAAGATTTTTGCCTATTTTATATTCAAATAGCATATAAGTTGTATTAATTTGAGTCTTAAGTCCCTGTTGTAGGTTCAAAGCATAATTATTTAAAATGGTTATAATTTAATGACAAATATAAATAACCAACTTCTGTAGGTGCTGGACATTGTTGATCACTTTCCTAGATCCCCTTGTTTTAGCCTTGGGATCCACTGTTATCTATATAAGGTTTGTAACTAGAATGAAGTAATTTTGCATAGAAAGTTCTTTAGAGATAATTTAATTCCATCCTGTGTCCTAAGTATAAGGCAATGATTGTTATGATTAAGACAATGATAATAATGAGAATGAGGTTGAGAATCACAGAAATAACAATGCCTAAATATTCATCACTAACAAGATTATTTGGAAATTTGTAGGCACTTCACATGTTACTTTTAATTTATTAGGTATTACTGTTATCCTCATTTTATAGATAAAGGCATTAAAACTCAGATTGTTTATAGGAATTGCAAAAGGCTACACAACTATTCAGTAATAAAGTCAAGAATTGAGTTCAGTTCTGTTGGATGTCAAACCCTCCATTATCTGCTGCCATAGTTCATTGCATATTAACTGACTTGCCCGGAGTCACATAGCTCTCTTTTCATTAATATATTTAAGGCAAAAATCTATGTCTTCCACATACAGATATTATTATTGAGACTTGTGTGGTTATAAGAAGTGATGTCACTCTAGATGTTCTCCACTCCTAGTTAGACCATTCACAATTTCTGGTAATCATTCTCTGTTTCCTGAGTCAGATTTCGTCTCTATTTCTATAAACTGCTGTTGTAAAAGTATCTACTCTTGTTAAGCTTCATATTTTACTTTTTTTTTTTATGTTCTTATTGGGTTAACTGATTGTTTTGTTCACAGAGATAATAGCAGCCATCAGATTTTGTCCCCTGGGGCCTCCTCTGACATTCAGTTTACTAACTTATAGAGTTATTAGTTTAATTAATAGTTGTGAAACACATTCAGAACAGTTTTGTTTATTATTATTGCTTTTATTACTATTATTATTATTGGCAGCCTTCATCAGTCTTTCCTATACAACCCAAATCCCTCAACTTGTGTTCTAGACTTTAGACCTATTATTTCCTATCTCTATAATTCTTGTCCCAGTAATTATCCTTCCACATAATATCTTAAATATTTCTATATCTAACTTAGTTTTTTGAGCATATAAACAGATTCAAGTTCGGGACGCCTGGGTGGCTCAGTCCGTTAATCATCTGCCTTCAGCTCAGGTCATGATCCCAGGATTCTGGGATCAAGTCCTGTGTCAGGCTCCTTGCTCAGAAGGG
Source organism: Halichoerus grypus (assembly GCF_964656455.1). Lineage (NCBI taxonomy): Eukaryota > Metazoa > Chordata > Mammalia > Carnivora > Phocidae > Halichoerus > Halichoerus grypus. The sequence continues at coordinate 143,523,306 of NC_135714.1, read as the reverse complement.
ATCCTGCTTCTCCCTTTGCCTGATGCTCCCCCAGCTTGTGCTCTCTCTTTCTCTCTCTCTCTGACAAATAAATAAAAAAAGTCTTTAAACAGATTCAAGGGCCTATGATCTAAAAAAACAGTAAGTATGCAAAACTCCATGTCCTCTCTTTACCTTTAGTCCCCTTCTAATTCATACTATGCATTTTTACTGCCATTTGCAGGCAAATCTCTTAAAAGTATTTCATTTTTATTTCATTGTCTCTTGCTTGTTTCCTCATCTATTGCACATTATAAAAGTTCCTGCAAATTTTATAATTTTTCTATAGAGACTTTTTCTTACTTGCAATTATTTCACTTACTTAACTTAAAATTTTTATGCAGCTAAAGCAATGAAACTACTTTTTCATAAGGCATTGTAATTTGTATGTTGCCAAATTCATTTTGTTCTTATCTTATTAGAGCTTTCTACTATATTCATTTATTCATAATTCATTCATCATTGAATACACATATTGAGCATGTATCATGATCCCATCATTTATAAAGGCACTTGGATTACAGTGTTAAAAGGACAGAGAAAACCCCTAGTTTTGTCACTTTCACATTTTGGAGTGAAAGACAGAAACTAAAGAAATAAAATAACACTCAATATACTTTAAGATGGTGATGAATGAAAAGGTAAAAATAGAGCTGACAAGGGGGAGAGAAAGGGTGGTGGAAGGAAGACTTCTCAGAACAGACAATGGAAAACTTATCCAAGTGAAATCTGTGATTTTCAGATATAAGGGAAGAGTGATCCAGGCATAGGGAACAAACTTGGCATGTGCCTGTAAAACAGCAAAAAGGGCCAGTGTGGCTTGACCAGAGGTAAGATACCAGTTTTGAAAAGTAGACAGCTCTCAGATCTCATAGGGCTTTGTATGTAAAGGTTTGGATTTTATCCTAAGGATAATAGGTGAACCGTGTAAGGACTTTGGTCAAAAGAGGGATAAGAAATTATCTTCCTTTCTAAAGGATCACTACAGATGTCCTGAGAAGCAAGAGTGTACCTAGGTGCAGCTAGTTAGAAAGTGAGTCCAATAACTCTTGGGGATAGATGCTGGTAATGCGGAGAAGTGAGAGACGGTAGTTTATAGAGCATATTTGGAAAGCAAAACCAAATGGACTTGTGGATGGACTGGATATCTTTTTATGAAGTGTGTGGTGGGGGGGTGGGATTGGGGGTGTTGTGTATTGTGAAAGAAAATTGTGAATTTGTGGTACATAATTACAAATAGCCCTAGATTTGTTGCAATTACTATGTAAAATCATAGAACAGAGCCATATAGCGTTATTACATCACCCCGGATATATTCTATTATTTCTCTTCTTGGAGATTAGGGTCCCTTTCACTGCCCAGTTACCCCAGCTCAGTTGCTAGTGGTGATCGCAAATTGTGAGCCTGCTTTTGTGAGGATACACAACATATGATTCATGTGCTATAAAATTATGAATGAAAGCATTAGAACCTAATCCTGATAAGGCACAGATTTATATGCCATTTACCACAGCTAGGCTGGTGGGACGCTGTGACTAGGTAATCTGTGCAATATTTGCTCCTTTGTGGCCGGGATGCCTGGTGTTATAACTGGGAGTCCCACTGGAATCACATGGAACATGGGGAGGACAATTACAAGAAGTGCGTGTTTATTTGTGTGTGTGTGTGTGTGTGTGTGTGTGCACGCGCATGTGCAGGTGTGTAGGGAGAGTAGAAACATATTCTCTGTGAGCAAAATCACTGTGGGAAATTTGAGAAAAACTTTTTCCCCAGAATTTTAAATTGTTTCCCAGAATTTTACTTTGGCTCTGAACCAGTGAGGATTTATAGGAATGCTAGGTTTAAAAGTTTGGGAAATTTGGAAAAATTAACTTTGAAGTAAAATTATTTCATTTGTAGATTCTCTCTGTGACTCAAAATCCCATACATTTTGATGCACTCTAGAGAAAAAGGAGGAAAGGCATGTTAAACTTTTAGAGCCTAGGGAAAGAAAATATAATATCAACTTAACCTTTATCCATTCCTTTTGAATGATAAACCAGCACAGAAATCTTGATATTCTAGTGTTTGTGAGATTAAAATTTTCCATTGAGTGATAAGAGGTATCTCCTTTTCCCATTTGGCTTCATTGAATAAATAACTCTCATTACAAGTCTTTATATATTTTAATGTGAAAATAAAATTGTCTCTTTTTCACCTGACTATATTATTCTCATGTTAATCTAAGTGCCAGAAAATGTGGTGCATTATGATTATTTTATTCTCACACACCATATTGAAACTTCAGAGCTTTATAGAATGGTTTCCAAGTATTATTATTATTGTAGGTGTTTTTCCATTTATAAAATTATAATATTGAGCATAACGTTGTCTTGAATGCTTTCTAAAAACAGAAAAATTAATACAAATTGACATGTATTCTGTGAGCAGTTTTCATTAAAGGAGTGCAACACAATGGAAAGTGCCATCCCATTTTAATAAAATGGTTTAATGCAAATACAAGTTTCTACTGGAACCTCCATGTGTTCATGTCTTCCTGAAGAAGATATAACTTGTTACCACTTTGCCTGGTCAGACAAGTCTAACTTATAGCAAGCTAATGATCTTTGCAAGCATTTTTTATTATAGTTGACACACAATGTTACATTAATTTCAGGTATAAAACATAGTGATTCCACAGGTTTATACATTATGCTATGCTCACAGCAAGTTTAGCTACTGTCACCATACAAAGCTATTACAGTATCACTGACTCCACTTTTATGCTGTGTCTTTTATACCCATAATTTGTTCATTCTATAACTGGAAGCTTACATCTCTTGCTCCTTTTCATTCATTTGCCCATCCCTCTACTCCCCTTCTTGCTGGCAACCATCAGTTTGCTTTCTGTATTTATAGGTCTGATTCTGAGCTTGCTTTCTTTCTTTCTTTCTTTCTTTCTTTCTTTCTTTCTTTCTTCTTTCTTTCTTCTTTCTTTCTTCCTGATTCCATATGTAAGTGAAATCATATAGTATTTGTCTTTCTCAGTCTGACTTATTTCACTTAGCATAATACCCTCTAGGTCTCTCTATGTTGTCACAAACGGCACAATCTCATCCTTTTTTATGACTAATATTCCTGTGTGTGTGTGTGTGTGTGTGTGTACCACATCTTCCTTTTCCATTCATCTATCAATGAACATTTGGGTTGCTTCCATATCTTGGCTATTGAAAATAATGCTGCAAAGACACATGCGGTGATAAGCACTGGGTGTTATAAGCAACTAATGAATCATTGACCACTATATCAAAAAAAAAAAAAAAGAAAAGAATGCTGCAATAAATATAGGGGTGCATTTATCTTTCTTGATGTTGGTTTCAATGTTGAATTCTCCTTGTGAAGGATTTATTAGGTATTTGGTTTCAAACAGTCCAGAGCTACCCTGCGAGACAATAGGCTGAAACATGTCTATTTTTTTTCCCAGTCTCAGTAGTAATTCAAAAAACTAATAAATATAAATAATAATGAAATTGTCAATTATAAAGAATATTATGCCTGAGGCTTCTCTTCTGGAAGTTAAAGTATCTATATATTTTTTTTTTAATGTAGACAATCTTCAGTCTGTATTCTGAAAGGCTCCTAGATAACAATTATCTATTTTCTTTCAAACTAAATGTTTCCATTCTGCTTCATTTATAAAAACAGAAGTAGATGTATCCATGCAATGAACTAAAAGCTTGATCATTAAGACAAAAATTGAAGAATTCTTGTTATAAAACAAAGTTATTAGAAATGACAAACATTATTTTTTTTTAAGTGAAACTTTAACCAAGATACTACTATAGACATTTCATAATCTATGGTTAATAGTATAGAAAAGATAAAATGGGGACGCCTGGTGGCTTAGTTGGTTAAGTGTCTGACTCTTGATTTCAGCTCAGGTCATGATCTCAGGGTTGTGAAATCAAGCCCTGCATTGGGCTCTGCACTCGGTGGGGAATTTGCTTGAGATTCTCTCTCTCTTTCTCCTTCTGCCCCTCCCTCTCATTCTCTCTCTCTCTCTAAAATAAATAAATAAATCTTAAAAACCATGGCTGCTAAGAAACAAAAAGGAATTGTTTATGGTCTTAGAGTAGAAAAGGATCTTACATGTCTACTCCATCTTTGCACTTTGGAAATGAACTCTTTTACATTGTGCCTGTTCATCAAGTTTATGCTATTTTGATGATCAGAAATCTCTCCCTCATATTGAGCTAAATCTAGCTATATACCATCTATTCTGTTGATCCTTATACCAAGACTTTTTAAAAAGGGGACATAGCTACACTTGTGGTGAGCATAGCATAATGTATAAACTTGTTGAATCACCATGTTGTACACCTGAAACTAATGTAACATTGGGTGTCATTGTATATTCGGATAAAAACATTAAAAAAATAAAAAGTAAAGAAGAGGATGTCAACAAAATAAAAAGAACTTCTCAGTATTTTATAATGAATTTAATACAAAGTGTTTTGCACTTACAAATTCAATAGTGACATTTGACCAATTTAGGAGTTTATTAAAAAAAAAAAAATGCACAGCCCAGGAGGGCCAGAGCGCTACTTATGTTGGAATTGAATTATATAGTTTATCAAATTATATACTTGACTTTTTCTCATTTAGAATTATTTTCTATAACTTGTAGAACAGTTTATCAGAAGATGGTGAAAGCAGTTAATTTTATTGAAAAGTATTTTAGCAACCCAGTTCTATTTAGCAACCCAGTTCTATAGCACAGAGTGGACATGCTACTTTGGGGCAATCTTCTTTATTTGCATCTACTGAAAAGTTCTGTCTTCTTTGTTTTGCTTTCAGTGTTTTAGATGCCAGTGACCAATTCTTCTCAGATTTTAATGGATTCTGAAAAGCCATTTAACCTTATTGTTCAATCTAGTAAATTATCAAAAGAAAGATGAATAAATTGAGAAAAATATGAGCATGATAATTTAAAATTAATTTAAATGTATTTGTAATATTAGATTTATAAGAAGTATCATTTTCTAGGTAGAAATACAGCTGCTTCAGTTAGCTTGAATTATTCTTTTTCAACATAATTGTCTGAAGACTGATTAACATATTGCTGAAAGGAGATACTATTTCTTAGGTTTTCTGCAATTTTCCTAAGAGAAATTATCACTGCATTACAAATACCTCTGTGATGCTTGGCCTTTACTTCCTGTTGCTTTATTATATCCAATTAATGGGGAAATACATTTCCAACTCAGTCTATATTTATTAAGCACCTATAAATGTGTAAGACCTGATGCTAGCCACTGCTGGAAATCCTAATTAATAATAAAATATACTACAGTCATGGCTTCAAATAGCATTAATTTAGTAGAGATATAACTGCATAATTCCACAAAGAGACAATATATGTTTAAATATAAATGTAAAGCATTTGTGAAAGAATAATTGATATATATTTTAGTTTCATACAGTCCTGTGCTATGCTATGTATGTAGAACTAAATAATGATAATGACAAAAGCAGAAACTGGAAAGATGGAATATAATGGTCATTAAAATAATCTCTCTTCTACTATACCATTGTTATATTTTACTTTGTTGAGTATAGACTCATTCCATATGGAAAAAAAAATCCTAAAAGCTAATGATTGTATTATTAAAATGGAAATCCATTTTATGTATTTGTACAACTCTACCTTATTATTTATACTTACTGAACAATTACCCCAGGAAAGGACTTGGGAAAGAGGGGTCAATAAATCATAAATATTGCCAGTTATCTTTATCAATAATTGACTACTATCCTGGTTCCTAGGAATGCATTATTTGAGTACAGATGTGGGATCCATAACTATAGGGATACCACATTCTTAATAAAATGTCTAAAAGTAAATATGACTTAAGTTTTACATCTTACATCTCTACTCTTTTTAACTTTTTGATTCTAGTGACTCAAATTTATAGTTCTTCTAGATTGTGAATGGAAATGTAATCATAATAATTCCAAACTCCATTTTCTCCAATTAGTATCATTCAAAGTTTATGTAAAGTCATTTATTTGGATGAACGTAAAAGTTGATATTTTCATTGATAAGGGTGATTATTTAATGTGTTTACTATTACGTGGGGTTACAAAAAAAATGTGTTTTGATTTTTCCACATAAATGGGAGAAAAAAAATAAATATCAAATCATGGAAAGACAGTTTTATATTAGTAAAATGTGTATTAAGGACATGGAACATCCTCCACTGCAGTGAGGTCTTAGTTGACCTGATGAAGCAAATTCAAGGTGATGATAATGGAGGAAGGCTAAAGAAGATATTCCTACATTTGTTTGTTTATTCCTTCATTCACTCATTTGTTCATTTATTCATCCAGCCATTATTTATTATCTGAAATATGCCAGTACTTCTTGGCATGACATATGCACTAAAAGCAATATGTATTTTGCCCTTGTGAAAGCTAAAATTTAATATGATATTTCTAGAATAAAGAATGGGTATGTGAATACAGTATGAGATCATTGCTATGATCAAGATGGAATTGGTATGATACCCTAATTGATAGAGGTGTCAGACTTCTTGAAGGCATAACATCAAGGCATGGATATGGAGGATTAAATGGAGACCATCAGACAAAGTGCAGGAAAAAGAGTGAGGCAGAAGAAACAGTATATGCAAAGGCCCTAAGGACAGAATGTGACATGTTTGAAAAATTAAAGGGAAGGGAGTGGAACTCTCATGGACTAGGATAGTAACCAGACATAGCTGGAGAGAAGTAGATACATCAGTGATGTATTTTGAAGACAGAAACAACAGGGCTCACTGATTAATTGCACATGAAGAGTGAAGGCAAGGTAATAATCAACAATGATTTCCAATTTATTGGTTAATTATCTGGGTAGATTGTGACATCATTGTAAACATCAGATAAGCCTAGAAAGGGAGAAGGAACAATAATCTGTAGCTTCATTTTGAACATGTTAAATTTAAAAGGTCAACGAGATATCCAGTAGAGATGTGCAATAAGCAGTGAGTTTCACAAAGTCAAAGAAGTTTGGTGTAGAGTTAGACTTCAACATATGAATTATATTATAACTCACAGAAATGGATAAGAGACAGCCTGAAGACAAAGAAGAAAAGAGAATAGAGCCCTGGGAAATTTCAGTCTTTAGAGGCAGGCATTGAGAAAGAGTCTACCAAAGAGAACTGAGAAGGAGCAACTAACGAAGTAGGAAGAAAAGCAAGAGCCCATGGTGAAACAGAAGCCCAGAGAGACATTTTTAGAGGGAGGAAACTGTTGACCATGTCCCTTCTGCAGAGAGGATGAATGAGATATTTATAGGAAGGTAACTACTGAATTTGACAATTCGGGTTTGGAATTCGTAGCAAAATAGGTACGAGCATGCAGGAAAATAAGGAAATTGAAAATATATTCTGGGGAGAAAATAATGGGAAAGTCTCATTAAAGACCAAGGGGTTTTTGTACTGTTTTGTTTTGGTTCATTTTTAGGGTAGGAGCTTACCATCAGAAGACTCTTTGGTATCAGTGGGGAGTTCAGTAGACCAGGAGAGATTTTTGGTTTAGGAAAAAGAGAATCAGAGTCTTTGAGAGAGTGAGAAGTGAGAGATCCTATCTACCTGTGGGTGGGTGGAGGTTATTCTGTGTTGGAAAAAGGGACATTTCCTTAGTCTTATCAGAAACTAAAAAGAGAATGTGTGAATTGTGAAAGTATTTTCCCCAACAACTTCCCTGTTCTAAAAGGAAATAAGTAGGTCATTACAATTCTTAGCATACAGTAAATATTATTAGGTTTCTTGTTGCTATTTGAACAAGGATACATTACCATGTTTCAAGATAAAATATACTAAAGTATATACAGGGGACAGTCTCCCTCCCAACCTGTTATATACCACTTAGTTCCCTTTCCTAGACTCAAATGATGTTTTCAAAATTTTCTGAATATTTCCAGAAAGATTTTATTTGCCCATAAATGGATGCATTTTTTTTATATTTTCTTTTTCCCTTTAATTTCCCATTATCTTCACTGTATGTGTGTATGTGAATGTGTTTGAGTTTACTTAATAAAGTATTTCAAGATCATTTTGAGTAAATGGAGCTTCTATCTTTTTTTTTACACCTACATTGCATACATTATTACTATTTTTAAACTGCTTGTAAATGTGATAATTTGTATACAGTGTATAACTCTAAGTTTGACACATGTTGGGTATACAGTAAATGTCAGTCTCCTTCCTTTTCCCTGTATTTTGGAGACATTATGAGACTGCAACCCAAAACCAGAGGCATGTCATAAATTAATTTATCTTGTTTATTCAGCTCTGCCCTTAATTCTTTGTTCTAATAACTGAGCTCATGTGCTATTCTCAACATCAAGTCTTGCCCCATTTCTTCTAAGCCTGTCCCTATATGACTCATGAGGACTTGTTCTGCTTTTTATCATCCTTTTCCCCCACTGGAACTGAACCTCTCTTTGTCCTTGCCCAGTCCTGTCTTTGGCAGGACTCTTTGGTTGAGGTAGGTTCCAGAGATTCTTCCAGATATATATATACTGTGTCCCTTCTGCAGAGAGGATGAGTGAGATATTTAGATATTTATAGAAACATAACTATTGAATTTGACACTTTGGGGTTGGAATTCATAACAGAATAGATATGGGTATGCAAGAAAATAAGGAAATTCAAAATATGTTCTGGGGAGGAAATAATGGGAAAGTTTCATTAAAGACCAAGGGGTTTTTGTATGTTTTGTTTTGGTTCATTTTTAGGGTAGGAGCTTACCATCAGAAGACTGGTATCGATGGGGAGTTCGGTATACTGGGAGAGATTTAATAATAATATATATTATTAATAATATATATACGTTTAATAATATATATATTTAATTTTTAAAAAGGTAGTGGAAAAAAGAAGTAAGACTTTTGGAGAATAAGGTTCAATTGTCTTAACTTGAGAAACTGCCACTCCTAATATTATAATGTGGTTCTTGGTCCAGCATTAGTGAAAACATTCTTATGATACACTTGATGATAGACTAAATCAGAAACCCTGGATCAATATCTGCTTCCTCTATAATGGAAGGCTTGTCCTTTGTTTCAAAAAAGTCAATGTAGACTTTTAAGCAGATTTGTAGCAATAACTTTGAATCATGACTAGACGTGAGTCAAAAGCTTGTGTTACTAATAGGAATCTAAAATCTTTGAGTATATGCATTTGCAGTTTTGCCAAGAGAGAGAAAATTGATGTAATGCTGTACTGATTCAAATCTATTTTACATCCTTCTTCTTAAAGAGAAGAGCTTTGGCAGCCTTCCCAACTAATGGAAGATTTCCAGAGCAAAAGTTAGTAACTATCAGGTTCCGGCTTCACTATCAATGGAACAATCACTTAAGAAGCATTAAGTTTAAATGACTTACTCCAGAATTTTCATTCAGACTTATCTGATACCCAAACTCTCCAAATATCCTTGAAAGTATGTATTATGAAATTGAAAACAGGAGCATTCAGAATCAATCCATTGCACATAACTATGAAAGTAATAGGAAAAAAAAAAAACACTACTAGAATTTCTGTAGTTTAAAATGATAGTTATTTTAAAGATTGGCTAAGAAAAATTATAGTATTGTTGGGGAATGCTCTGCTTATAAACTTTGACAAGTCATCCTTGCTTCCCTATTTAATAATATCATAATGAATGTTTTAAAGTATTCATGAGATTTACAAACCTTTATACATTTGTGGTCCTTATCATTCTATCTAAATTTTCATAACTGAGATTACATATGAATAACTGTGAGTTAGTTTAACTGACTCCACAAAAATAAGACGTTTTAAAACAAATGAATCGACCCCTAACTTGTATACTTCTACTAAATATGTGATTATAAAGAGGTTAAAAACCTATAATGGAAAAAATCCTCAGATTTAATAAAAGGTATGTTTTGAGTAAAATGTCTGAAAATAACAACAGTAACAATCCATATTTAGTGCATTTAAAAAATAGAGAAGCATCATCAGATACCTTGTATTATTGTGAAAATAAATTGTCAAAAAGACTCAAAAGAAGACTTTGGCCTGAATTTCTGCTTTGCTTCCTTTTTTTCTTTTTCATATACTTTTTAAGTTTTATTGTGGCATCATGCAAGCTCACTTTTCCAATAAAATTCCGCATGTATTTTATAGAGAACTTATTACTGCATCTTGGCTTACTTTCTATCCTGATTGGAAAGCTCTTGAGGCAAAGAACAGCTGTATCTGTCACTCTTCACTATCACCTTATTCCTAAGAACATCAAAGTCTGTTAAATAACCACAAACAATCCAACTCTCCATACATATCTCACCAACACCAATCCCTTTCGGTCCACTTCAGAGCCGGTCTGCTTTGCTTCTTATTAACGCTCTGAACCTGGGCATACTGCTCAATCTTTCTGAATCTCAATTTCCTGACATAGAAAAATTGGCTAATTTTTAAGAATAGTTTAAAATTAACTTTATGAGACAAATGTAAGAAGAGGATGCGATAACATATTTACAATATCTGGGACATCTTCTGTGAATATTAGCTTTCTAAAAATAGCAAGTGTAGAGATAGTAAAACGAGTGGTTAAAACATTTAGTGTTTAATGGCTAGAGTGAGTTCTCAAACCTAGAAATAATAGCACCAGTCTGGTCCTTCAATAAATATTTATTAAGCGGCTCTTTGTTTTTTGTTCCTTACTAGACAGTACAGGGATACAAACTAGTTTTATGGATAAAAAGGAAGTAAAGAAAGAGGACAGACTGTGTTTGTGAGGTGGAGGGAGAAGCTGTCAGATTTAAATAAAGTGACAAGGAGTGGCTGCAGTAAGAAGATAATAACCTACAGGCCGTGAGAGGTTGAGTCATGTTGTGTAGCTAAATCATAATCTGAATATCAAATTCTAAGGTAGGAGTGAGTGTTCCAGCAGCCACAAAATTCACAGTCATATTAGATTAAACTTTGCTTAAGCTTTTCAACTATGCTGAGACCAGGGTGAAATGGCAAAGGCAGGAGCATGGAGACAAAGTGCTGTGATCCAGGCAGCAGGTGATGATGGTTTAGGCTGAGATTATAGCAGTATAGGGTGGAAAAAGGGATTAAGCTCTGGAAATATTTCTATTATAAAGCCAGGGGGGTTTACATGGGGTATAAGAGAAAGGTTGAACATGGGGTATGATAGAAAGAGAGGAGACAGTGATTGCCTACGAAAATTTGGCTTGGGCTACTAGAAGAATGAAATTGCTGTTAATGAGAGAGGAAGAAAATAGAAGGAACAGTTTTTTGTTTATTGGTTAGTGTGTTTTTTTTTTTTTTTTTTGGTCAGAGAGCAGGATGTTATATGTGGGGGATGAACAGCTCACTTTAGGACATATTAAGACCGAGGTATCTAAGCAATTGGACACATAAATCTGGCATTTAGGGTAGAGGTTTATAAGCAAATTGTGTATAAGCGCATGTAATTGAATAATAACAGAATAGGGTATATAGATAAAAGTTCCAAGTTTAGAGCAATGAGGAGGTCCAGTATTGATAGGTGGGCACAAAGTTGAAGACCCTGGGATACTGGGAAGGAGTAGCCATTAAGGTCGTATGAAAACCAAGGAGCAAGGTGTGATCGAATCTAAGTGTTTCAGGGAGTAGTTTACTACTCTCAAATGTATCAAATGTTACTGAACGTCAGGTCAAGGACTGAGAATTTACCATTTGTGTTTTAGTAATGTGAAAATCATTTGTAAACTTGACAACAGTATTTTGGTGTGGTGAAGGTTCAAGAAAGCTTGGTGAGAAAGACATTAGAATGTAACTAGTTTGAGGAATTTTGCTATAAAGAAAAGGAGAAATGGTACACATGTTATGATTTATTGTTAGCTTTTAAAACAGTAGTTATAAAGATTAGTTTGTAAATATGTTTTAATTAATCTAAGTAAATAATATTCAAATAGATACGGATGATTTGATTGTAAATGAATTTTGCATGTTTTTGCAAATTATCTGAAACATTTTGATGTTGTTTTAACATTAATAATTTAAAAGCTAAAATTACAGCCCCACCACCTGCACCGAACTCCAAGTTCCATAATCTTAGTATGCTTGAAAGCATTTCATAACTAAAAAGTAGATCTTGGTGGATATTTGATTATTGTTTTTAGTGGAGTTGTCATGGCCCATGTAAAAATTAATATTTATTCACAATAATCTTACCAATTTTAAAATTATATTAAAGAATTGCTTAGGCTTTGTTGGGTTTCTTCAAAATGACTTTTCAGATCTGTCTCCTGAAGAAGACAAGCTGGTAGGCTCTGACTTTGATAATACTTTTCAGTTTGCTATTTACCCCATGAATACTTCTTAGGCAGTAGCTTCATATTTTAAAGAACTGTTAAATGTATAAATATAAATAAGCAATCAGGTATATTCATCAGGAATATTTCTCAGCTATACTGAAGTATTTTTGTAATTAGAGTATTTAAATATATATTTATATGTTTTATATATTCCAAAGACTTGTGTTATAATTTTCCTTGGTAAAAGTTGTTTTGTTTACTCTCAAAATTTAAAAATAACTTACATTTCCATTGAAGGTATCTTTTTTCACTCTTAAGTTCATCTTTCTCAGTGGTAATTAAATAAACTGGTGATCAAACGACTTTTATTCTATCTTATTGTCCTATGATGATATATTTAAGACAAATATATATTTTGCATGAAATTTAATCCAGGAATAATGAACAACTATTTTCCCTTAGATTGCATTTTATTCATATTTTTATTAAGCTATTTGATAATGTTTAGGAATTTAATTTAAATAACTCAACTTCTTCCTGTGACAACAACCTGTAATGAAGTAAATTACTACTTTCTACATGGCAAAGAAGTGTCCCCCCCCAACCCCAAGTTCTTTACACTGCGGAAATCATGAGTGTATTTTGGAGACACTTCTTAAATCACAGGTATTGTGTCATGGAAATAATAACATGTATATCTAGAGATGCCTACGCATGTTTGTTTAAAATAGGGAAAATAGGGGCACCTGGCTCGTTCAGTCAGAAGAGCATGTGACTCTTGGTCTTCGGGTCATGAGTTTGAGCCCCATGTTGGGTGTAGAGATTACTTAAATGAATAAATAAATCACAACTTAAAAAAAATAAAATAAAACAGGGAAAACATACTCTTTTCAGGCAGAGTTTACTCAAGCAACTGAATTATTTTTAGTGTGATTGAAATCAAGTGTAAGGTGATTAATTTATGCATATATCACATATTTAGCATTTAGTTATTTTATATATTAAAATTATTCTACATATTTTCATGTATTTTGAAGTATTTCATATAATTTAATATATTGCTAAGACTTTCATGTAATTGTTCCATTGTTGATCAACAATTAAAAAAGTAATAAAAGTCCATGTGTGCTTACTTCAAAATAATGTTGAGGCTTAACTGGGCAACATTTAGTATGTATCAAATAGGTTACATTTTTGAAATAGGATTAAAGAGCTTTTTTTATTAAATATAATTGATATACAATATCCTATTAGTTTTAGGTGTATACCATAGTAATGCAATATTTTTATACATTATGAAATGATCCCCACAGTAAGTCTAGTTACCATCTGTCACCATACAAAATTATTACAGTATTATTGACTGTGTTCCTTATGCTGTGTTCCCCATGACTTATTTGTATTATAGCTGGAAGTTTGAAACTCTTAATCCTTTTTATTTTAATACTGTTTTAGAATTTTAAGGGCTATCAATATGGAAAAATCATCATTTATGCTTTTGTTTTTCCCTCTCAAAGTGTTAAAAAATGGTTGATGTTCTTTTGATTTGTCAGTTTTTCTTTATGATGTGCTTGTCAAAACAGGGAGCTAACTTGAGACGGAGTAATCTGAAGCTGCCAACACTGCTGTTTAGAATGTCATCATTTTACATTGTAATGTCGCTGTGTGATGAAGACCAGCTGGTGCATTTAAGTTGCGTATTGGAAAATTTCATCTGATTCGTTATTGTGATTTGTGGTTTTGTACAGAAACACTTAATCATTCTTATGTAGCAAGCACTTCTGAAGCTGCTGAAGGCTTTCTCTTTAGCTGAGTAATGTGTGCTATCAATCTGCCAGTTTGGAAGAGTTTCCAAACTTGTATTATCAATGTTTGTTTGCACAGGAAGTGATGTACTGCAGAGGCTGAATTTATAGTAATGGTTTGCAATGGACTAATGTGCACGACTGAGTACTCTGTGATGATATTATTATATAACTTAGCTTAGAGTAATTATTGTGTACCTATCCAGTCGTAATTCTCTCTTGCACCATCTCAAGATCCAACAGGGAATCACTTGTTTTCTTGCAAAGTTGTATTCCTTTATTCTAAAGATATTGAACCTTCATAATTTGGCATGTTTCTTTAGAAGTGATAACTTACCATTAGTAATTAGTAATCACATAGATTAATTCTGCTTTTGTTATATTCAAAAATTGCTTTAACATTTGTGTTCAGTTGTAAGCTGAAGCTACTGATGTTTAGTATGTTTCAGGAAAATACATGTAAAATATAGTGCTTTTACTGTATTGATGAAGTGTTAGATTAACTAAAGGGGTTATATTTTTAACCATTTCATGTTTTGGGTTATATCTTTTTTCAGACTCACTTCTAGCAGTTTTGGGCAAATGAAAGGGATTCACAGAAAATCAAGAATGAATAAAAAATTCATAGAAAATCAAGAATAAAAAAAAGCGTTCATTGAATGCTTTAAAATATCTTTCATTATTGGGGCACTGGGGTGGCTCTATCAGTTGAGTGTCTGACTTTTGGTTTTAGCTCAGGTCATGCTCTTGGGGTCATGTGGTCCTTCTGCCCCTCCCTCTGCTCTCTCTCTCTCAAATAAATAAATAAATCTTTTAAAAATATATCTTTTGTTATTAGTTAAGAGAAACTGTTCTTGCGAAAAGAGAAAATGTATGGCTACATCCTTTTTTTACTAATTGGGAGAAATAGGGACACGTTAGACACATGAATGAAAATACAAAATGTCAGGTAATCTCCAAATACCTGTTAAAGACATTTTTTT
Organism: Halichoerus grypus; assembly: GCF_964656455.1. Lineage (NCBI taxonomy): Eukaryota > Metazoa > Chordata > Mammalia > Carnivora > Phocidae > Halichoerus > Halichoerus grypus. The sequence goes on along the minus strand of NC_135714.1, from coordinate 143,508,184 downwards.
TTCTCTCTTTTCCTCACATTTGCCTCCTAAATTTATCATGCACTTTAAAAAACAAAATCTTTTTTATTAATCTGCTAAACATTACCAAAATGTTACTAAGGCAGAAGGACACAGAAGACAAAATAAAAATCCACATTAGTGAAATTTTTGACCCATTTATGAAAACTCTAGGGAAACTATCTGTAGGAATATTTATGTATCAGAAAACCTTTGGATCTTTTACCCTTCTCTGTGTCACATCTTATAGACACCTCTAGATCTTTTGTTCTGAATTGTGTGCATTGCACACTGAAATCCAATGCTAGAAAATCTCTATACCCATGATCTATTTCAACTTTTCTTTCTTAGTTTAAGAAGTTATAAGACTAAAGCTGGGACTGTAGCAAATTACTTTGATATATTTTATAGGATTAGGACTATGTAACTTTTTTGACATACTACAAATTCTCAAGTTCTATATTACTATATTTTCTGATATCTTATCCCTGGAATCTATAGTTATCAGTAGACTTTTGTGAGCATGGCAAGAATTTAAGAGACTGTGATAGTAACTGATACTGCAGTTTCACAGGGATTAAAAAGAAGTGCAGACAGTCTATAAATAAGTCCAAACCCTAAAAGTTAAAGGGAAGGGCCTAATGAATGTCAGGCTGAAGGTCTGTGTAACTGCCAACTGACCAGAAAAGGAAAATTCTCATATAGACCTGAAAAAAGTCAATGAACTCAAACCAGAATCTAGCAAGGTGATGAAGATACACTAGGCAACTGTTTTCACATATTGGAACAAGGCTGTGTTGGACTCTAGCCCCTGAGCGAAGTGGGATCACATTTGCTGGACATCAGACAACTGTACAGATAAACCCCAGAGCAGACGGGTCTGGCCAGGCTGGGGAGGCGGAGCTCAGAGTCTGGGGCTGAAGGGAACTGCATAGGGATATATTTTCATCTTTGGCCAAATGCACAAGATTAGCAAGTTTAGAGCAAGATGTGTCTCATAGGGAGCTGTGAGCTGAGTGGGGATTCTGGAGGTTGTACCATGCTGATAGGTACCCATAAGTCAGAGCACAAAGATCTTTCTGTGGGATCTGTGGTAGTTCAGCTGACTCTCTAGGTGAGTCAGGCTTTGGAACTAGGGCTAATTTAACTTTTGCTATGTTATTCATGAGCTCCTGGGGATCTCTCAAACCCTTCTAGGGTTCAGTGAGGTCAAACTATTCAATAGTAATAATAATAATGCTGCTGCTGATGTCAATAAGTTATTTGTACCCCTACCTTTTTTTCCCTCTTTGTTAACATCTGCAGTTATATTGTTAAAGCATGGTGAATAAAACTTCAGGTATTTTTAGCATGAATAAAGACAGTAGTGACAAACTATGGTAGTAGTTATTTTATTCTTCACTGCCTTGAAATTGCAGTAGAAAATGACAGTTTCACTTAAGAGTATCCTTGATGAAGTAGTAAAATATGTTATTTTTATTAGCCTCAAACTGGAGATTTTTTTTTAAGTGATCTGTGTGATGAAATTGGAAATATGCATTAAAAACTTTCTGCTGCAAAATGAAGCAAAAAGCCTGTCTCAAAGAAAAGCACTTACATGATAAGTGGCAAAAAGAACTAACTACTTTTTTTTCACAGAATAACAATTTTATATGAAATAATGTCTAACAGAAAGCTATGGTTATTCTGACTTGGGTATTTGAAAGATGTATTCTTAATAATGAATAAAATGTACTTGTTACGTTAAAGGAGGCACCTGACAGAAACAGCTGACAGAAAAAAAAAAATTGAATTAATAGTGGCAAACATTTTCCAAAATTGGTGAAATGCAAAACTTACAAATTCAAAAAGTCCAGAAAGTGTCCAGTAAGAGAATTATACGTTCCATATGGGGGAACAATGATATCAAAAATGACTAACTTGTCATCAGAAATGATGGAGGTATGAAGACAATGGAATGACATGTTTCGAGTGCTCAAAAGGAAAAAAAATGTCAAACCAGAAAGAGCCTACAAAATTAAGGATGAAATAAAGACATTTTCAGAAAAACAAGAACAGAAAATTCTTTGCCAACAGAACTTTCCCTATAAAAAATCCCTAAAGGACCTTCTTCAAGTTGAAAGGAATTCAACTACATTAAATCAGATCTGCAGGAGGGAATAGAGCACACTTGTATATTACCTACACGGGTAGATTCACATATGTAAATGTATATGTTTTCTTAATGTGTTTAAAAAGACATATGAGTTGGGGCATCTAGGTGGCTCAGTCAGTTAAGCATCTGCATTAGGCTCAGGTCATGATCCTGGGGTGCTGGGGTGAAGTCCCACCTTGAGTCCCAGGTAGGGCTCCCTGCTCACCGGGATGTCTGCTTCTCCATCTCCCTCTGCCCCTCCTCTGCTTGTGCTCACTCTCTCTCTCTCAAATAAATAAGTAAAATCTTACAAAATTAAAGACATATGAGTTTAAAATACAAATTACAATGTTCATATGTAATTATGCGTGTGTGTACGTGAATAAAATTTTGGTACATATTATTCCCTATACCTATTTACATATATATTCATTTAGTTATAGGTATTTTGGGATTTAAAGTCTGCCTACTGAATACTATGTGATGGCATAGAATAAAAATATATGATGAGGACATTAGCTGAAATTGTGTGTGCCCGAATTATTTTAAATTATTATGATTTTGTGTTCATTCTGAGTTGTCATTTTTCTAAGGGTTCATCTGATATATAGAAGCAACTATATAGTTGAGACTTCAGAGATCCGATGTCTAAACACCTTTAAATGCCATAGTATTGTTACAGGTTAATCTGTTATACTTTAACTTTGCATTCCTATTTTTAGTTAGCTTTTCTTATTCCTCTGAAAATATTGAATAATGAATACTGATAGGACGAAAGGAAATGTTTATGCACAGGCAAGTTCTTAGGATAAATTTAAATTATTTAGGAAATAATATGTTTAAGAAGTCAAGCTTATGTTTATTTTTAATTCATTTATTCATTCAAAATTTATTGACAACCTAGTACATATTAACTATAATACAACATAGTGCTCTGCTCTCAAAGAGTATCCAATCTAATTTAGGCATAGAAAATAAGGATAAAGTGGGTTCATTATTATGTAAAGGTGAGTGCAGATGTTGTGGAAACAGAGAGGAACATAACACATGGACATAATTTTCCATCCTGAGAGTCTTACGACAAGAACATTCATTCATAATTTAAATTATATTATTAATCAAGATGTTTTATCCAATGACTCATGATATCTAATATTTAATATAATAATGATCTATCTCTCTCATTTATGTTTTTGAAAGTCAGGAGAAACAATCTGATATTGGGATAAAAAACAGGTTTCAAAGTGTGCCCCACTGTATTCATATTCATGTCCTTTCACAGAAAAATGGAGAATGTTTGCCAAGGGCTTTGTATCAAACGGAAATCAACATTTTGTGTCCAGAATATTTAATAGCACATTTTAATTTGTTTTTTAAAAACTGAATTTAAAAAATGTCAGTTTTACATGATTCTTAGCTATTCAGTATTATCTCTTAGGGTTTAAGTTAATGAATTTGAATACCAGAATTTTTTGGCTGTTTAAAAATCTTAGTGTTTTGGTGCTAACACTAAATCTATTAATATATTTTACCACCAACAATGATGATTCATGTTTAAAATTCTGATAAGATATAATGCTAACTTCTTATAAGGAGTAAAAAAGACATGTTTGTATCATCCTGGTGATGTTGACATCTCAATTTCCAAATAACAAGAAAGCAAAATAAATATCCTTGTTTACCCGTTTCTACTTCTCTCTCCAAATCATCTGTATTTTTACACCTTTCAAAAATATCAACAAGATGGTCCTGCCTAACTATTTTTAGTAATGATAGTAAAGGGACAGGATAAAAAATTATAATCAGGGAGAGGTCTGGGAGGTCTTATTTCAAAGGGGCACAGAAGTAGTAGAGCTAAGATTTGGAAGAGTCAGTAATTAAGATTTGATAGTGCACGTTGCTGGGACAAGAGGCAGGGACATATTGGAGAGATTTAACCTGCAGCAAAGTGGAGGCAAATTGTACCTGTCATGAAATAGGCATAAATGACTGAATGACCAAAGGAATGTTATCTATTCAATTATGGGCCTAAATAGACTATACTAAATAACATATAGCAAATTTTGAAGCTAGCCACCCTGAGATGCTTCCATGTTGGAATTCTCATGCTGGAATGAACTGGTGTTTTCTATTTTAAAATGAGACTATAGTCATTGGAGTCCTGTGGAATTTCATTTGGTGATTAAACATGACATTTCCCAGGGCGCCTGGGTGGCTCAGTTGGTTAAGCGACTGCCTTCGGCTCAGGTCATGATCCTGGAGTCCTGGGATCGAGTCCCGCATCGGGCTCCCTGCTCGGCAGGGAGTCTGCTTCTCCCTCTGACCCTCCCCCCTCTCATGTACTCGCTCTCTCTCATTCTCTCTCTCTCAAATAAATAAATAAAAATCTTTAAAAAAAAAAAAAAAACATGACATTTCCCACAGTTAGATTTTGACGATGATTTGTTTTTTGATTGGGAATAGAGTATGTCATTTTCAACAGCTACCTAGGGATGGCCCTCTGTTTCTGTGAGATTCCAGGATCTATGGAAGTCCTAAAAATATTTTCTTATGTAATTATCTGACCTCGGAGCATTTTAATGCAGTCCAAGATAATATCTTTTCATTTATATACAAATTCAAAGAAAATAGATTTCCATCATAACATTTTTCTTCTTACCTACCGTTTCCTACATCAGTCCTCCCTAATGCATTTCTAGTTGGAAGTGACATTGTGTTACCTGCAGCAGATTCTCTAATGCTGCCGAGCATCATGATACAAACACTGACCTGAAAAAGTCGTGGTCTAGCAAGTAGTAGATGATGGCAAGAACGATGAAATGCCTAACAATTAACATTAATTGCAAGCTGACAAGTTAGCCTGCCACATTTTCATAGATGCTAGAAGAAGAAACAAGACTACTGGGTCAGAGACAACAGATGGTTTTTACTCACAATGATAGCAGTAGCTAGAGTAGTACCATTGGTGCAGGTTCCCTGAGCCTTAATTTCCACAGAGTGACATAACAAGGGCCATGTGACACCTTTATACACAGTAGCTTCTATTACAGGAGAGGAAACCTCAGTATCTTAGAATGAGTAAGGTAGACAGAACAATGGCTTTCTAACGATATCTATAGTCTTAATCCAAGAACATGTGGCTATTTCACATTCCATATGAAAGAGGAATTAAGGTAGGAGATGGAATTAAATTTGCTAATCAGCTGACCTTATGATAGGATGAATTTCCTAGATTATTCATGTGGGCCCAGCGTAGTAAGGGTCCTTAAGTGGGGGAGAGGGAGGCAGAAAAGTCAAATTCAGAAGTTATATGATGTCAGAAAGACTGCTGGCCATGGCTGGCTTTGAAGAGGGAAGGGCCACAAACCAATGAATGTGGACAGCCTCTAGAAGCTGGAAGGACAAGGAGAGAAATTTTCTCCTAGAGCCTCCAGAACGAAAGTTCTGTCGACTGTTGACTTCAGCTCAGTGAGACCCATCTCAGATTTCTGACATCCAGAAATGTAGCATAGTAAATTTGTGTTGTTCTAAGCCACTTATGTTTCTGGTAATTTGTTATAGGAGTAACAGAAAACTAGTATGTGAAGACTATTATGAAATATGCACATTTTCCCCAGAGTGGAAGAATTTTAGGAAGTGTTTAATTTCTTTATTTCTTTCAAGGTCCCTTTCAATCTCTTCTTAAAATATCTTATTTTCTTAGCATCTCTGATAAATCCATATAGGGATTCTATTCTGTTAATATGTTCTGGGACACATGCAATGAGGGACATATAATTGAGTTAGGAGCCAGTTACTTTTGCTTAGATCAGTGGTAGTTCTGACCTTTGAGCCCAATAATAAACAAAATAAATAGATAAGATTTTATTTGATAGTCGAATTGGTGAAACAGTCCCTATTGGTAATATTAGCAAGACACACATACAATTCTTTCTATAGAACAGAAAATCTACCGAGAAATTTATTGAAAACATTTTATTACAGAATAGAGATCAACATAAAACTACAGAAGATGTCAAATGTCTGAGGAAAGAATGATATTCCTAAACAAACTAAAGAGCTCAAAATAACCTGCTACTTATCACCATCATATGCTGAGGAATAATGGTCTACCTTAACATATTCATATGCGTGCTGCCAGATTAAGAGCTGTTTTGGTATTATCTACCAGATTGTATGTTGATAGAGTGCAATACAATATAAGTTTCACTGTAGTTTGTGTTGTTTATTATTTAGAAGTCTCCATCTAAGTCCAACCAGGAGCAATCTCATGTTCACCAAACCAGGTAATGACATTAATTCATAAGTGTATACAGGACGGGGGGCAGCAAACAGTTCTCAAATAGTAATGTAGTGCTCAAGAGCAATCATACAATTGAGATAAAAACTGTAAGTGAGACATTTTATAATGAAACCTATATTGCTCACTGGCAATTATTTTGTAATAATGAGAATAACCACAACATGCAATGTTACATATACGGACGAACTTCCTTCATGCACAAAGAAATTGTATGACATAGGAACCATCACAACTTCCATTTTCTTGGTGAAGATGCTCAGGGTCAGAGCAGCTGGCAAGGGAGGAAGATGATTCTGACTGCCATCACTCTTACCCAAGGGTTTTTCTTAACAATTATTTTATACTTGAAATGATGATTGTAATTTTTTCTTCTCCTTGATTTTTTGTCGTTGTTTTTATTAATTGCAAGTATAGGAACTCTCTGAAATTATCTTTTGAAAGTTTAGGGGAAATTATCTTTTATAAGGACTAAGGAATAACTCCCAAAACTCCAAAAGAAAAATTGATCCAAGCTTCAAGGATAAACAAGCCAAGTATTTGAATGATATCAGAACTGCCATTGTTTTTTTTTTTAATTTTTTTATTGTTATGTTAATCCCCATACATTACATTATTAGTTTTAGATGTAGTGTTCCATGATTCATTGTTTGTGCATAACACCCAGTGCTCCATGCAGAACGTGCCCTCTTTAATACCCATCACCAGGCTAACCCATCCTCCCACCCCCCTCCCCTCTAGAACCCTCGGTTTGTTTTTCAGAGTCCATTGTCTCTCATGGTTCGTCTTCCCCTCCAATTTCGCCCCCTTCATTCTTCCCCTTCTGCTATCTTCTTCTTTTTTTTTCGTTAACATAGAACTGCCATTGTTTTTGCACATCTGCTTCAATTTGCTTTCTCAAAAGAGAATGGCATTTCTCTTTCTCTTCCTATGACTACAAGGTTTACATAGGATGTCAAGAGACCAGCTGAATAGATCAAATGGAGTACATGTATTTTATTTATTTATTTATTTATTTATTTATTTATTTATTGTTCAGTTTTTATTTCATAATGATAAACTTAACTTTGCAATCCAGTTAGACTTGAAAGGGGTAAGGAAAATATGAAACTCACAGAACTGCAGAAAGAGCACAAACGTTACTTGGTATTTTAAGACGAGGGTGAAGGGGTGCTCTCCTGAGCTACAGAAGGAATGGTCTGGTGGTTAAGATAAAACACAAGTCAAATTTATTAGATTTGTCAGCAATGGTGATCTTTCCGCTGGTCTTGCCATTCCTGGATCCAAAGTATTCTATGGCTTCAACAATATTCATGCCCTCTTTCACCTTGCCAAAGACCTCATGCTTGCCATCCGGCCACTCAGTCTTGACAGTGCAGACGACAAAGTGGGAACCATTTGTGTGGGGTCCAGCATTTGCCACGGACAAGATGCCAGGACTCTTGTGCTTCAGGATGAAATAAATTCTCATCACCAAATTTCTCCCCATAGATGGACTTAGAATGTGAAATCAACACTCTGGCACATAAACCTTAGAATAATCTTGTAAAGCTGGAAACTTTATAACCAAATTATTTCTTCCCACTGCTCAGTGTGTGAAAGTCTGCTGCTGTCTTTGAAACTTTGTCTGCAAACAGCTGGAAGGAGACCTAGCCCAAGGGCCCCTCCTCTACACAATGTCCGAGAGCACATGGTTGACCATGGCTAGGTAGTGCCGTTGGTTCTGGGGTAGCAGCGTCAGAAAAGCCTCATGTATTTGTGTTTTATTTTCATATACTCCTGCTAAGTTATTCTCCAAAAGTTTTCTTCAATTAATATATCAGTCATAAAATTGTGAGAAGACCCAATTCTGTATATGTTCATTTATTTTTTTAATTTTATTTATTTAGTTTTTTTTTAGAGAGAGGGTAGGGAAGAGGGGCAGGGGGAGAGGGAGAGAGAGAATCTTAAGCAGGTTTCATGCCCAGTGTGAAGCACAATGTAGGCTGGATCTCACAACACTGAGATCGTGACCTGAGCCAAAATGAGGAGTCAGATGCTTAACTGACTGAGTCAACCAGGCACCCCTGTACATCTTCATTTAGATTTCATGTTTACATTTAAAATTTGTGTAAATTTCTATGGGTGAAATATTTATGCATCCATGTTTAAATATTTTGTGTTTATTTTTATTTCATGGTTGCAATTCACATATGTAAATTTTTTAATTTTAAGATATTTATATTTAAAATGTGAATTTCATAGGTGCAAATGTTATCAGTTTAATTTGTGTTTCACTGAGGTTGAATTTATTTTCTTTTTATCTTTTTTTTGCTATTTCTATTTTTCCTTATTGCTTGACTATATCACTTGCCTATCTTTGTATTTCTGTTAATTTTTAAAATTTATACTGGATACTCTATTCATTATTTCAATACATGCAAAACTCTAAATCTAGAACTGCCAGATTAATCATTCTTTGGAACAAGATTGGACATTTCTATCCCAGTTTTACAACCTTTGTTGAATCCAATTTCCTTATATGCAAAGAATTCATCTCTCAGCCCTTCAGTCACTCTACCATATCGACTCCAGCCTCATTCCAACTATTCTGTCCTTAGATCACTACAAAACTGACTGGACTAGATTTCTTTTTTTTTTTTTTAAAGATTTTATTTATTTATTTGACAGAGAGAGACACAGCAAAAGAGGGAGCACAAGCCAGGGAAGTGGGAGAGGGAGAAGCAGGCTTCCCGCGGAGCAGGGAGCCCGATGCGGGGCTCGATCCCAGGACCCTGGGATCATGACCTGAGCCGAAGGCAGACGCTTAAGGACTGAGCCACCCAGGCGCCCCTGGACTAGATTTCTTAAAGCCTGATCGTTCCCGTGCCTGCCCATTGCTATTGTTTTCCTTGTGCTGTTACTTGCACATAAATATTCACACGCGACTCTCCAGTTACCAGTGTTTATCCTATTCTGGATGCAAGCACAATTTGTCACCCTCTGATCCAAGCATTGATTTAGCTGACCTAGCTAACTAGATAGGACCTCTTTTGTCTTTACAATTCCAAATGCAATTGTCATACTCAGTGAAGAGGTTGACCTGACAGAGAAGTTCTTTTATTTCTATGGCATTGTTTGAGTAGATGTCCTCCCTTATCAAAGTCTCTGCCAAAGCTATTAGGATTGATTATTTTATACTCTGGGGTAATGAATATTCTGAGATAACAGACTCATATATCCATCCTTCTAAGTAAATCCCAAGTGCTTTATATTCAGTGAATTTTTTATGATGTTTCCCACTTCATTATTTCTTCCTATACTATATCTCATAGAAATTTATATGCCCCTTTGTGGTTTTTCACTATTATATGAGTTGTACCTGCCATCTGCTAGGGTCTGCAACTCTCCTTGTCTTTTTTTTATTTTTGTATTCTTCATATCCAACTTACACAAAGCCTTGCTTTGATGTTAACATGTAAAAAAAAAAAAAAGAATTAATATAAAGTGTTAAAAGAGTAATCCTTGAGTTATCAAGGGATTTCACTTTTCAAATCAAACGTTTCATATTGCTTGATAATCATACAATGAGTATGTACTACTTTCATAATCAGAAAAATAAATGAATTACATGTGAATTTTTAGATTTGTATCCTAGGAGTAACTTTATGAGAGTGTTCCAAAATCAATAAATCTAATTAGACTAAAATGTTTCAATTATTATTCTAGTATGTTTTTATTGTGCTTCATTTTGAAGACAACCACAAAGGGGAAATAGAATTTTTAAAGTCTTTTTGTGCCTGCTCCCTTAATTAAAGTCTGTATTTACTTCTTATCATGACCATTTCTTCCATTTTATGATACATTATATATGGCATACTTATAAAATAGACTTAGTGTAATTGTGATAGTGCTACTCATAATAAATAATATCTCTAGATATATAAGGTCTAAAAACTATATTATATTATTAAATAAAGATGGTGTTTCATATTTTTATCTAATTATGTTTCTCTCTTATTTTTCCTCATTCTCTGATAATTCAGTCTGCTTACTTCCCCAGTTAACCTATTTTTCTCATTTCTCTCATAAGCATTAATTAATTGGAAAAAGTTATAGGCTCTATTTTTCTAACTTACTCATATCTTCCTTGATCACTGTTTATTTCCTTTTCTATTTTTTGCTTCATTAATTTAACAAGAACCAGGTAAACAGTGTCAAATGAGCAAACTATATTTGCAATGAGCACATTTCACACATTCTAAAATCATTAAAAAGTAATTAATGCTGTGCTTAAAGCATCAGTTGGATGCTTGTCAAATTTTCTAAATGAAAATTAATCTCTTTGTAACTAGTTATGATTGAATATAAGATATTATCAAAGATTTAAGTAACATTACTTAAGCTTGTCATTCTCCTCCCTTTCCCCAACTTATTTAATGAGTTTAAGTTCAAAATAGGAGAGAGGACATTTTTCTCTTGGTCATCCCTTTCATGTGCCTGTGTGAGTGTCCATCATAAGCATATGTTGAAGGAATGAGTTTTTCAGTTCTAGGGATAGAACAGTAAACAAAATAGTGATGTATCCCAGCCTTCACGGACTTTACCTTCTAACAGGAGAAAGAAAATAAGCAAAATAAATAAATCTTCACCTAAGTATTACCTTCTCGATTTGGACTTCCATAATTACTTTATTTCAATTGCAACCTTCTTCCATGTCCCACTGTACCCCTTCTCTCCATTCCTGATTATTCTCCATAGCACTCTATACCTTCTCTATATTGTGTTATGTAATTAAGGTAATAGAGGAAAATAATGACAGCAGTTACTTGTTTGAAAAAGCATCATGGGGTCAGGGACAAGAATTGAGGCAGAGACACTTGTTAGGAAAGCTACAGCAATAATCCAGATGAGAGATGATGATAGCTTGGTCCAGTTTAGTGGTAGGGGAGGTTATGATAAGTGGCTGAGTTTGGAAGATATTTTGAAGAAAGAGCCAAACACGTTTGCTTCAGGTGGTGAGAAGTACAAACAAGTCAATGATGACTCCAAAGTTTTTGCTTAAAGGATTAGAATGATAGAGTTGCAATTAATTGGGGTGGGGAAGACTGAATGAGAAACACATTTAAGGGTGAAGAAATCAGGAGTTCAGGTGAGGCCATGTATTTCTGTATGATTTTGTCCTTTAGAGAGAACAAAGGGTAATAGTCTAGGAAAATACTGTATGATTTCAGGACCCACTTGCTTTATTTATTTATTTATTTATGTATTTATTTATTTATTTATTTTAAAAAGATTATTTATTTATTTGAGAGAGAGAGAGCATGGGGGGCAGGGGCAGAGGGAGAGAGAAACTCAAGCAAACTCCATGCTGAGTGTGGAGCCCAACATGGGGCTCCATCTCAGGACCCAGAGAGCACAACCTGAGGCAGAACCGAGCCAGCCACTTAACCAACTGTGCCACTCAAGTGTCCCCACTCCTGCATTTAATAGTCTGTTAGTTTAAATTGAGATTAAATATTCAGACTGTTTTCTTTCAAACGTAAACACCTGCATGGGTACAAGGGCAGAGCTGGGGTTTTGCTAACTATGATGAAGTGAAAGAATAGAGAGTGATTGTAGTAATCCTCATGGAATCTACACTGGGTGGGTAGGGAAGGGAAGACATAAGCAGGGTGAGGAAGACTGAGAAGAGGGTGGTGGGGTCAAAATTGCTGGAGTTGGAATACGAGAGAGGGAGCTTGGATTTGAAATTATTGGTAATGGGTGGTAACAGTTTTAGTAACACAAACTCTTGTATAACTAAAGAAGTGAATGGCTGAGGTTGGGTTGAAGAAGGATCACTGTCATCAAGGGTATTGAAAGTGCCATCTATATGGGTATTACAATCACCAAAAATACTGTTGGCTTGAGTGACAATGTACCAGAAGCAAAGGCCATTGAGAAATAATTAGGATACAAGGTCCACAGATGACTGTACAAAGCAAGGATGGTAAAATCTGATGATGTGAGATTCAGAACTTGGTATTTTTAGGGGAAAGTGACAAAGAATGAGGAGCAAGGAAGACATCTATATTGCTTATGGTGGGAGTCACATAAGAGAATAAAAAAGTTTGAGAGGGCTGAAGAAGCAGTGTCTTTAGGGAACATGCAAGTTTGCTTAGTGCAAGAATGTGAAGGAAATTCTATATATTTTTTAAAAAGCCTATCTATTACTAATTTATATCTGCATGTTTTTGGAAATATTTGGGAACTATGCTATGGGCTACTCAAATGTACTGAAAAGCATAGAGGTCCATCTATGATGTGGCAGTGAAGCCTTTTCAGTCCTTGCTGAAATGGCTTATCAGCGGTATAGCAGGCAAGCCAAGGAAGTGAATGAGAATACTTGAATAGAGGAAATATAAGAATTATGACAGTCCATTATTCTTTCAAAAATTCATATTCTTTTCCAGACAGGGAAGATCATATATATTTTTTTCTGCTCAAAATCACAAATATTGGGGCACCTGGGTGGCTCAGTCAGTTAAGCGTCTGCCTTCTGCTCAGGTCATGATCCTAAGGTCTGGGATCAAGCACCATGTCAGGCTTTCTGCTCAACGGGGAGCCTGATTCTCCCTCTCCCTATGCCTGCCACTCCCCCTGCTTTTCCTCTCTCTTTCTCTCTCTGTGTCAAATAAATAAATAAAATCTTTTTTTAAAAAAATCACATATATTAACAAAGGCTTTTGCATGTCAATATTTAAAAATATTTTTCATAATAAATTATGCGAATCCTGTATGTGAGTGATTTTACTTAATAGTTGCGCAGACCAAAATCCTGGTTCAAGAGTTCACACTAAGGAAATATTACTGTGAACATACACTTGGTAAATGTAAACTGTAACTATCAAGAAGTAGTAAAGACACCTAGGATGAACCTTAAAAATTATGCTGAGAGAAGCCAGATTCGAAAGATCATATATTGAACCATTCCATTTATGTCAAATGTCTAGAAAAGGAAAATCTACAGAGATGGGAAGTACATGATTGGTTGCCTGGGGCTGGGATAGCGAATGACTGCAATGGCCACTAGGAATTATTTGGAATGATAGAAATGTTCTGAAATTGGACTACAGTGATGGTTGCCTAATTCTGCAAATTTACTAAAAATCATTGAATTGTGCAATTAAAGGGCCCATGGGTGGCTCAGTTGGTTAGGTATCTGCTTTTGGCTCAGGTCGTGATCCTGGGTCCTGAGATCAAGCCCTGCATCGGGCTCCCTGCTCAGAAGGGAGCCTGTTTCTCCCTCTGTCCCCGCCCCTCTCACCCCCCCCACACCCCGCCCATGCTCTCTCTCTCAAATAAATAAAATCTTTTTAAAAATTGCGCAGTTAGAGGCGCCTGGGTGGCTCAGTCGTTAAGCATCTGCCTTCAGCTCAGGTCATGATCCCAGGGTCCTGGAATCGAGCCCCACATCGGGCTCCCTGCTCCACGGGAAGCCTGCTTCTCCCTCTCCCACTCCCCCTGCTTGTGTTCCCTCTCTCGCTGTGTCTCTCTCTGTCAAATAAATAAAATCTTTAAAAAGTTGTGCAGTTAAATTAATGAATTTTTAGGTATGTATATAATACCTCAATAAAACCTTTTCTTAAAAAAAGCCATACAGAGAGTATTTTAAAATAACATATAAGTAACAAAACCAGACCAAAAAATAAATATAGTGCTGGTGAATTTTAGTAAGAAAGGTTACTATGGTTATTTTCTCTTTGTCAGTGATTTTGTAATTGAAATAGTAATACATTATATCCTTTGATTCAATAATCTCCTTTCTTAGAATATTTTCTAAGAAAATTATTCAAAAGAGGGAAAGCTATGTGTACAATTTTGCTTGCAAAAGCCTTTTCCTCTCTAACAGTAGTATTATAAATGAATAAGGATAGAAGTACAGTATTATAATGGATGAACATTCAGTAGATTATGCAATATTTGTAGTGTGGGGTGTTTGCAACATGATCGCACTAACAATTTAGAAAACATATATGCAGTAGTGGGAAATGTGGCATGCCCAGTATGTTTAACTGTGAAAATATGTTCATGGGCACAACAAGTCAAAAGTTAAAAGCTTTGAAAATTATTGGGGAATTGAGGGGCTATTGGTTGATTCATTTATATAATTGAAATATCATAATTTCAATTTAAAATGATGCAAAGTAAAAGGAGATGAAAATATTCATGTTATATAAATAACAGCTCATTTCAAAAGTGCAAATAAGTTAATATTAGGAGGTAAAAGAAGGAGTACTTCTGATTTCTTTAAAAATTTGTTCTTCAAGGTAGAATATCAGGTACGCTATTCAATGGTATTTTATTTTATTTTGTTTATTTATTTATTTAACAGTTTTCTTTTTTTAAAGATTTTATTTATTCATTTGACAGAGAGAGAGACAGTGAGAGAGGGAACACAAGCAGGGGGAGTAGGAGAGAGAGAAGCAGGTTCCCTGCTGAGCAGGGAGCCCAATGCTGGGCTGGATCCCAGGATCCTGGGATCATGACCTGAGCCGAAGGCAGACGCTTAATGACTGAGCCATCCAGGCGCCCCTTCAGTGGTATTTTAAAATAAATTTTAAGTACACTTGGTATATTTATATAACCTTATTGATCACAGATTAAGAAAATTATTGTGCACTTTAGAGCAGAATATTTGGGGATTTTTCAAAGGTGATATTGACTGGTTGGTATTAAACTTTCACTTGTTCCTTCAACAATTATTTATTGTCCATCTACTATGTGCCAGGTACTGTTGCAGGTGCTTAGGGGAAGTCTATGAACACAACAGACACAAAGATTCCTGTCCATGTGGCACTTACATTACCAGGTAGAGGGGAAAACTAATCATTTAAGATAATAAATAGAGGGAATATTTTTTAAAGGGCTAAGTGCTATAAAAAATGAGGATAAGGTAAGAGGGATCTGGCATGGCAAGGAGAAGGGGAAGTATCAGATTGCAGCAGCAAGAGGGATGTCCAAAAAAGCTTCATTGTGAAGGTGGTAATTGAGCAAAGATTTGAAGTAGTGAGAAGCTATCAGCTGGCTCTCTGTTGAAGAGTATTTCAGGCAGAGAGAAAAGCTAGAGCAACGGACTTATGGCAGCACATGTTGACAGGAACACGCCAGCTTGCTCTGGAACATCAAGGAAGCCAATGTGACTGGAACAGAGTGAACCTGGGGCATCAAAGTGGATCAGCTCAGAGAAGTAAGAGAGGGTCTGATTATGTAAGACCTTGTATGCTCTGTAACAATGTTGGCTTTCATTCCGAATGAAATGGAGGGCATCACAGGGTTCTGAGCAGAGTATACAGCCTGGGCTAGTTTTGAGATTACTCTGGCAGTTGTGTCATATACTAACAGGTTTGGGAAGGGGAGGAGTGGGGGTAGGAGAATGGTGGACGTGGAAGCAGGGTCCTGTTAAGAAATTCTGCAGTAATACAAACTTGGCTCAGGTGAAGGTGATGCCATGAAAATGGGAGGAACCAGTTAAGTTTTAGATGTGTGCTAAAGCACATGCAACAGGATTTACAAACTGGTGGAATTCATGGTGTGAGAAGATGATACTGAGGTTTTTTCTTAGGCATCTTTAGTTGTCATCACCTGGGAGGAGAAAGCTGAAAGAGGAGCAATACCAGAAGAAAGGACAGAATTCAGTTTTTAACATGCTGAGTTTGAGATTCCTATTTGTTATCTAGGTGAAATGTCCTGCTAGGCATTTAGGTGTATGAATCTGAAGTTCAGGGTAGAGATCTAGGCTAAAAGATATACATTGGACAGGTCTCAGCAGATAAATGGCTCTTTAAGGCCGCTGAACTGAATGAGATCACCTAGGAGTGAGGGAAATAGAGAAGAAAAGAGTTCTGAGGAGAGGACCCTGGGGCAAACTCAGCATTTGAATATATGAGGGAGAAGAGGAGAAACAATTAAAAGAGACAGGGGTGGAGAACCAGCAAGGAAAGGGAGTCTAGCTTTCTGGAAGTTAAGAGAAGTGGTTGCACCAGGGAAAAGCACTGATCATCTTTGTTAACACTGCTGAAAAATCAGGTTAAAATGAGTGAGAATTGACCACTGGATTTAGCAATCTGGAGATCAGTATCAGTAAAGTACCTATAATTTACTGTCCAACCTGGAACACATTTACAAGTGAAACCAAATCAAGTAGGTGTGTCCTGGATAAATGGGGCATATGGTTATCATGGTTATTGGTGGGCGTGACCACCAAAATAAAAGAAGCTTTGGTGGAGTGGTAAGGGCTAAAACCCTTCAGAAATACATTTTGGAGAGAATAGAGGGCTCTTCCTCCTGGAATACTTCAGAACAATTCAGCCCTACAGCCTTTGGGAAACTCAGTATATGATAGGTGTTCACATCAGGTAGGCAAGCTGTGAAGGCCCAGAAAGAGGTATCAGTTCCATGCAGGATGAAGAGGGCATTCACATAGGATCATGACTTTGTGGGAGGTTCTGAAGCCTGAGCGGGAGGAATAGAGTATATTTACCCAGGAACATGTCCTGTAGGTGTCCGCTATTCCTATGGAGTGATGACCTGCAGGATATCAAAGCCCAAAAGGGTGAAGATGGCTTTAAAACATATTAGTGGTCAGCTGGAGTGAGAAGGGGATCAACAAGGGACACAGGGTGGTTAGAGCAAGGTGGGGAAGTGTGGATAGCCATGCATTTATGGGGGGCTGGAGCAAGAAGAATATCTGTGTGAGGTTGGAGGCAGAGTCTGTGATGAAAAAAATGATTACATTCAGGGACATTTGTCTTATAGATAATATGGGGTGAGGTTAATTTCTGTTAGAAATTTACACTCTATTAGAGAGTTATAAATATAGAAAGGGAAAAAATCAGAATAAATCCTGAAGTGTTGATTAGAATCAAGTATCTTTGTAATTCATAGTTTTGAATACCTATAGATAGTAATAAAAATAAATATGGATTTAAATGTGGAGCTAAGAGATATAGATATAGATATATATGTTATATGGCGTCATATATATTTATATATATATCATATAAATATAGATATAGATATATATGTTATATGGCGTCATATATATTTATATATATATCATATAAATATATATGATGCCATATAACATATATATCTATATCTATATCTCTTAGCTCCACAATATAATGATATATATATAAATATATATATATATTTTCTAGCTCTGTTCACTGAGAGGGCCTGGGAGCAGTGCCACCTTAATTGTAATAAGCAAATCTTGCACCTAGGTATTGATTTCTGAATATCATCCTCTGCTAAATAAGAGACAGAAGCCAGATTGAAGGGCCTGTGACAGGCCCAGTCTGCGACAATTTGAGCATGCTCATAGTACTAAATTATAACCTGAAGAATAAAATCATAAATCATGAGAACACAATAATATAAATGAATTGAATAAATGCAATTTTGATGAGGAAGTGGTTATTTACATAATCTCAAAGCATTTTCACCACAAATGTTCAAGTGAACAAGTTAAAATCACTATTAATGGAACAAATTGAAATCATGGGCTGTATAATATGATTTTGCAATACTCCTGCCAAAGTTGCATAAGTTAAATCTAATCATGAGGAAACATCAGGTAAACCCAAATTGGAAACATTCTACAACATTCTTGGCCTATAAAGTTCAAAGATGTAAAAATTATGAAAGCCCAGAAAAGACTGAAGAACTGTTCCATATTGAAGGAGACATTTTTTTTTTTTTAAATGTCAACCAAATGCAAGAAAATATAATTCTGGATTGCATTCATTTGCTGAAAAGGATATTATTGGGACAATTACCAAAACTTGAGTAGGTTTTGGGAGTAGGTGGAAGTAATATGTCAATATTAATTTTCTCATTCAGATGATTGCATTGTTGTTAGGTAGAAGACATGTCTTTGTAGCAAACACACACAAAAGTATTAGCAGAGTTATGGGGTATCATGTCAGCAACTGATATTTACACCTTTGTACAATCTCCCCTATTTGATATAGGAAAAAGGCTCTTCGACTTTAGAATACTTTCTAGAAAAGAATAGTGAATTGAATTGTCTTTGTGACAACTCTAATATCAGTTACTTATACCTATATACAATAATTCCATACATTTTTGGTGTTAAATAAAAAAAAAACTTCCATGCTTTTATTTTATACCATTTTTATTTTAACTATACATAAGTTAGATTTAAGTGGTAAAATACTTGTGAAGTATAAGGAAAAGTGCACTACCATTATTTAGTGCTAAGACTACCCTTCTTTGTTAATCTGAAGATTAATGACATTTTTTAATTGATAATTTAAAAATAAGAAAGTGCAATTTATATGCACAATATATGACCACGTTAATAATTGTCAAAGCAAGACACAGGAAATAAGAATGTACCATTGATTAACACTGAAATAGTTCAAAATATCTAACATAAGCAAAAAAGAAGCTCCTGATATACATTTCAAATTAACTTTGATAAGTACTTTTTCCCCAATTTTGTCTCTTTTCACCTAATTGTCAAAAATTGAGAAATTGAGGTTGATTTTAGCCTAATGTTTCTGTGATTTCATGATGTGTCTTCTCTTTGTAGAATTTTAACATAGTTTTTCACTAAATAATATTATTGAGATTCAATACACTCTGACCTTTAATTATTATAAATCTCTTTCTAACTGGTTCTATGCTTGGAGATCAGCCCCCACTGGTCAAAAAATATAGGTCTCTATTACTAGTAGATGTGACTGGCTGGCATTTAATTCATTTCAGATGTTAATGTCATGCCCTTGAATGGCAAACTTGAAAGAAAATCAAGTAGCACTTTTTTAGTTTTTTTTTTTCCTTTTTTAAAAAAAGTAATCTGTACACCCAATGTGGGCCTTCATCTTTTTTTAAAGTTTTCTTAAAATCACATCCATATGGGATTCCTGGGAGGCTCAGTCAGTTAGGCATCTGCCTTCAGCTCAGGTCATGATCCCCAGGGTCCTGGGATGGAGCCCAGGTCAGGCTCTCTGGAGGGTGGTCTGCTTCTCCCTCTGCCCCTCCCCCATCGTGTGCGTGTGTGTGTGTGTGTGTGTGTGCGCGCGCGCGCACGCGAGTGTGCACGCTTTCTCTCAAATAAAATCTTATAAAAAAATCACACCCATACACACACACACACACACACACACACTCATAAACTATTTAAATGGAATGCAATCAATGTTTTCTTCTTCTATATGGGAAAAAAAAGGAAAATGTGCACATATTTTTCTCCCAAACTAACTTATATAAACAGCTTCCACATGTCAAAGTTTTACATAATGATGATTCTAAAATGGCTTAAAATTGCAACAAGTCACTTTCATTAAGCCATGAATATTGAATAGCAATTATTGCTTAATAGGCTTTTTATAAGACACTATTTACAGTACAGCTGCTAAGTTGCTATAAATTCTGCTTGAATGTATCATGCAAATATCAACACCTGTGAAACCTTCAAAGTATTAAGTCAGATTCCATAGGGTATTCTTAGTCTAATCTTTTCTGCTTTTGAGTTTTTGCTTATTTACATTCTTTTTTTTTTTTTTTTTTTTTACATTTTGCCTCAATAGAATAGCATCCATTTATTGCATAAAAATTACATAGTTTTGGGGCACCTGGGTGGCTCAGTCATTAAGCGTCTGCCTTTGGCTCAGGTCATGATCCCAGGGTCCTGGGATTGAGCCCCTCATCGGGGTCCCTGCTCAGCGGGAAGCCTGCTTCTCCCTCTCCCACTACCCCTGCTTGTGTTCCTTCTCTCACTGTGTCTCTCTCTGTCAAATAAATAATCTTTAAAAAAAAAAAAATTACATGAATCCTGGGGGTTGTTTTGAGGGAAAAGATTTCTCAATATTTCAGAGATCATTATCCCCTTTACCTTAGCAGGACAATTCATTAATAAAAAATTTATTTCAAGAAATAACAAAATGAATCTAAATTCAAACTATGGATTTGTTAGCTACATTTTAATGTGTGGTAGTTTTGTTAGAAAGGCTAAAGAAGATAAGATTTAAACATTTTATAAAATATCTTAAACATGTCAAATGGTTGTATTAGTTATCTGTTTCTGTACAGCAAATTATTTGAATATTGAGTGGCAGAAAACCACAAACATTCTCTGATTTAAGATCTCATTAGGTTGCATTCAAGCTGCTGCCCTGAGTTGGAATCATTTCAAGACTTGCCTGGGGCTGAAAGATCTACTTCCAAGCTCATCCATGTGTTTCTTGGCAGGCTTCAGCAACTCATTGGCTATTCGACCAAAGACCTCCGTTCTTATGATGCCATGTGAGCCTCACCATAGGACTGACTACGTACAACATGGCAGCTTGCTCCCCTAGCACGAGTGATCCAAGAGAGAGCAAGACAAAGGGAGCACCTAAGACAGAGGGCAACCACGCTCTTCTTGTAACTTAATCTCTTCACTTCTATTATTATCTCTGTATTAGACACAAGTCAATGAGTTTAACCCACACTGAAGGGGAGGCACTATAGGAGGGTACGAACCAGGAAACCAGGAGGCAGAGATCATTGAGGAATATCTTAGAGGCTGCCTACCCACAGATAGTGAAATGTTAAAAGGATAATAGGTATTACAGTTCTTTCCCCGCTTGGTGGTGGTTCATCTTTCAGGCTATGGAAAGAGTAATGCTACAACTGGCAGAGAGTGAAAAAGTTGTAACATATATGGAATCAACCCCCTTCAAATGTTTCTGTGTTTTGTGCTGGACTTAGTAAATGACTTGTCTCTTAACTTCACTTTTGCTAATTCCAGGACAAAATCACAACAAAAAAGAAGATATTTTTCTGTTTCTCTCATTCACAGATTATGATTTTATTCTCTCCCCATGGAGATTGATCAGGTGTCTACATTCTCTGGAGGCATAAATTTGTTGCCTAGCTTCTGTCTGTTGTCCATCCTGAATCCATTTTAACTGTGACCAAGCATGACTGCAGGGCGCACATCTACTTGTGTAGGACCACCAGGTGGCTGTTTTGAGGGTGGGTAAGGGAGGCTATAATGGCTGAATCTAGCCCAGATCATCTGACTGTTTGGAAAAAAAATAAATAAACGTAATCTGGACACACACTCAAAAGATTATTCCTATAGATTATTGTATTGTAACAGTCAGCAGGATAACTGAGTCACCAGAAGGAAAATTATGCTTTCTTGAAAATCATTCCTAGGTTGTTTGAGCAATAGTCGAAAAGATGTTATTGACCATTCTGACCACTCTCCATGCATGACACATACAATTGGCCATTGCATTGTTCTCCATTTTTCTATTTTTTTTATTAATCTTGTTTTAAATGTCTTTCCTTTAGAACTACAGAAAATGTAAAATTTTTGCATCAATAAATCACATACTCTTTTTATATTACCAAATAAAATCTGGAAAAAAAGCAAAATCAACTAAGGGATTTTACCTTATGTGTTCGTAGTTCATTGTAATTTCAATAATTGATAGCCTTCTAGCAGCAATGGCTTTTACAAGAGAAAATAAATTGTATTTACCAATTTTATTGATAATATATTTGTTGGAACATCCCTTTTCCCTATTAAACATAAAATAAAATGTCTTATTATTTACAATATTGTGAACAAGATTCAGGTGTGGGATATTTTTAAAAATTGAGGGAATCATATAAAAGTAATTTAGAAATCAATTGTCATTTATTGAGCTCCTAATATAGTACTAGAGCCCCCTCCCCCCAGCCACAAAAAGCACATTTTATCCAGTAAATAACTCCTCTTCCTTCAGATCCTACTTAGATACCATTTTCTGCCATAGAAATATGTATTTCCTTCTTGCACTATCACAGTCACAATTTTGCTTTTATTTGTCCTTAATTATTTGTTTACTTATTAGAGAGAGAGAGGAGGAGCAGAGGGAGAGAGAGAGAATCTTAAGCAGGCTTTATGCCCAGGGCAGAAATGTCGTGGGCCTCCATCTCATGACCCTGAGATCATGACCTGAGCTGAAATCAAAAGTCAGATGCCCAACCAACTGAGCTACCCAGGCACCCCTATTTGGCCTTTTTTTTTAAAGTTCACAATTGCTTCCCACTTTACTGTTCTCTTCCTAAGGAGAAAGTTCTCGTGATTTTTTTATTGCTTCATTACTGTTTTTGTGCTTATGTTGACCTTTTTCATTTCTCATCATCTTCCATAGTTCACTTTTCATAATATTTATTGAAAAAAAAATGAATGAAGAAAAGAAAGAATCCATATTATGGGTGTGCAATCAACTCTCCACCACATTCTCCAAGCAAGTTTTCACAATCTATTTTCGTTGCTCCTTACGTGTAGCAAACTATAATTTTCAATGATCTTAAATTACTAAAATCTGTCCTGTCTGAGGGTAGGTTTGGAATCAGAAAAGATCCAAGTTCTATGCTCTACTAAGATTTGATAGGATATGCCATTTAACTATAGAGAGCCTTTATCCCTACTTTATCATACAGATACACGTATTATATGGTTCTTAGAATGTAACAAGAATTTCTCTCTCTTTCTGTGTGTGTGTGAGTATGTGTGTGTGACTTTCTTTACCTAATCATACATATAGTAGACACTCAAAATGTTGGTGCCCTTTCTTTTGATCAGAGATATTTGTTATTGTACATTAACACATCCTTTCTTGGAACTCTTTCCTTCGTTGACATTTGCAGTATTATATGATATGATTACTATTTTTAACTAGTGTGTGGCTAGTATTCTATTTGTTGACTAACTATTGATTATGTCTTCTCTGTTCTCTTCATTTTCTTCTCTTTTTCTCCTGCCTCCTATGTATATATTCACAGCCATGATCAAATCCCTTCATGAAATTTCTAAGATTCTGTGTGGTAACCCTGGGGGAAAGTGACTTCAGCAGTTTCTAAATTTCTAAGTTTCTAGAAATGTCTTATCTTTTACTCTTATTTGTTACTCACCACTTGATGCTTATTGCAGTTATTTTCCATGCACATATGCTGTGGGATAATCCCTATGGCTTTGACTTTGTTAAGCACTTTTGCTTATCAAGTTCTTATAGTTTATACAGCTTATACTAAAAAAATTAACCTTTTGTGGTGAGCAGTTCAAAGTGGTATCCACTAGTTATTCATGCTATGTTCTTTAACAATAGTGAAATTCAGATAAAAATAATTAATATAAAAAAGTAATTAGAAAAGTCCAAAAGGTTTAGATATCAAACAATATTCTTATAAATAATCTATTATCAAAGAAAAACATCACAATTAAGGTTAGAAAATATTTCAAACTCTAGTAAAATACCAAATGTCAAAATATAAAAACTTCTGGGATCTAGCTAAATCTGTGCTAGTGGGGAATATATAGCCTTAAAAATGGATTCATTAGAAAATAAGAAAGGTTGAAAGTCAAAAGTCTACGTGAGCGCTGTGAATTGTGTAAGACTGTTGAATCACAGACCTTACCTCTGAAACAAATAATACATTATGTGTTAAAAAAAAAGAAAAAGAAGAAGATAGGAGGAAGGGAAAAATGAAGGGGGGGAAATCGGAGGGGGAGATGAACCATGAGAGACTATGGACTCTGAGAAACAAACTGAGGGTTCTAGAGGGGTGGGGGGTGGGGGGATGGGTTACCTGGTGATGGGTATTAAAGAGGGCATGTACTGAATGGAGCACTGGGTGTTATACACAAACAATGAATCATGGAACACTACATCAAAAACTAATGATGTAATGTATGGTCATTAACATAACATAATAAAAAAAAAGTCTATGTATTCAACTCAAGTATTTAGAACAAGAGTTGAAAATTAAAATCAAGAAAGTAGAAGTAAGGAAATAACAAAGATAAGGAAGGTTATTATTGAAATATAATTCAGGTATACAATAGAGAAAATCAACTCAACTAAAGCTAGGTTGTTTTTTTTTTTAAGATTTTATTTATTTATTTGACAGAGACACAGAGAGAGAGGGAACACAAGCAGGGCGAGTGGGAGAGGGAGAAGCAGCCTTCCCGCTGAGCAGGAGCCTGATGCAAGGCTCGATCCCAGCACCCTGGGATCATGACCTGAGCGGAAGGCAGACGCTTAACGACTGAGCCACCCAGGTGCCCTCTAAAGCTAGTTTTTATTAAAAAATATTTTAATAAAAGATATTCACCCCTAGAAAGAATGATCAAGAAAAAAGAGAGAAGATACATCTCTAATCTATCAAACATGAAGAAAAAGTGCAGCACCAGAGATCTCATGGACATTAAAAAGACCATAACAGCATATTAGTAACTATTGTATGGCATTTTTGGTCAAATGTACAAATTTTTAGAAAAAGACAACTTATCTAAACCAATTCAGAACAAAATGGAAAATCTGAAATATTTTTTTATTATGTTATGTTAATCACCATACATTAAATCATTAGTTTTTGATGTAGTGTTCCATGATTCATTGTTTGCGTTGAAATATTTGGTTTTTAAAGAAATCAAAACCATATTTTAAAGAAATCAAAACCTCATAAAAATATCTCTAGGCTGAGGTGTATTTTTTTTTAAAGATTTTATTTTATTTATTTATTTGAGAGAGAGAGAATGAGAGAGAGAGAGCACAAGAGGGGCTAGGGTCAGAGGGAGAAGCAGACTCCCCGCCAAGCAGGGAGTCCAATGGAGGACTCGATCCCAAAACTCCGGGATCATGACCTGAGTGGAAGGCAGTTGCTTAACCAACTGAACCACCCTGGCGCCCTAGGCTGAGGTGTTTTTATCAGGAATTATTTCAGATATTTAAAGAAGAAAACCACAAATATTGTACAAACTCTTCTGGATACTAGAATTTGAATTTATTCAGATTAATTGTGATTGCACAATATCAGAAGCTGACAAAAATTAAAAAAAAAAAACAACTAAGACTTCAGACTAATATTTCTCAGGAATATACATGCAAAAATTTTAACTCAATATTAGCATATCAATCCTATACAAAAAGGTAATACATCACAGGTCAGTGCTGTTTATTCTAGGAAAGCAAGCAAGATTCAAATGCCCATGTTATTACTAAAAAAGAAATAAACATCAGGATCTTCTCATTAGATAAAGCATTTGTTGGAATTCAATACCCATCAATACTTATTCATGATTAAAAACTCTAACCAAACTGAGAATGGAGGGAAACTCCTTTAACCTGAACTTTCCAATCCTAATTTTCTTGTATAAATTCAGTTAATTCCTGTTCCATCCTTTTAATAAGTTATCATGATCTCTTTTATTATACACCATACATAACCTATCAGAAAATCCTGTTAGTTCAAACTCAAAATATATTGGAATGCAACTACTTCTCACCATCTCTGCTGCTAGAACTTGTGTCCAGGCCACCATCAGTTCATGCCTGCATTAATGGGATTGCTTTCTAACTATGTGTCTTCCTGTTTCACCCTTGGCTTGTTTCAGTGCATTCTTTGCACAGCTGAAAGAATGACCCTTTTCAACTCCTCACATTGATTCTTGTGTTCAAACTCTTTAATGAAACTCCTTATCACTCAGGGTAAAAGCCAGAATGGTTGGTATGACCTGGTCAAGAGCTATGCAGAGCCTGGGGTTTTACCCTACTTGGACGCTATAGTTAGCCGGTCACTGTGTTGTGGATGCCGGCAGAAGACATGCGAACATGCGACTCATCTTTTGGTGACATAAGACTTTATTACAGCAAAAACAATAGCAAATTAGATTTGCTGAGACAGAGGGGGAGGGAAGGAGAGA
The DNA here is from genome assembly GCF_964656455.1 of Halichoerus grypus. Lineage (NCBI taxonomy): Eukaryota > Metazoa > Chordata > Mammalia > Carnivora > Phocidae > Halichoerus > Halichoerus grypus. The sequence continues at coordinate 143,482,015 of NC_135714.1, read as the reverse complement.
GAGAAAGAAACAATTTTCTGAAAGGAATCTAACTTCAGTCAGGGAGTGATTCTTGGTGGAAGTGACACTGGAGCTGAGATCTGGAGGATTTGGAGGAGACTGATAAAAATAGATTAATACATTTTTTATGGCTGAGTAATGTAATACCCCATATATATATATGTGTGTGTGTGTGTGTGTGTGTGTGTGTATATAACATTGTTTATAAGTCAGACAGAAAATAATGAAGAATGGCCTGGCTGGGGCACCAAGAGCCAGGGGAGAGCAGGGTGAAGGGGAGCTGCAGGGTGAAGGGAAGCTGCAGAGATGTGAGGGGCAGACATGCTATATCTTCCAGGTGGGGCGAAGGCCTTTGTTGTTTATCCAAATGGAAAACATTTAAAGTTATGTTTTTTGTTTTTGTTGTTTGGTTGTTTTGTTTTTTAAGTAGCCTTCACAAACAACGTGGGGCTTGAACTCATGACCCTGAGATCAAGAGTCGCACGCTCTACCGACTGAGCCAGCCAGGCACCCTGTTTTGCTATTTTTTAGCTAGAGAGTGACACAATTGGATTTCATTTTGAAAATCTCTTCTGACTTCCATGTAGAAAGAGGAGCTAGAAGAGACTGAGAACTTGTTAATGTTGTTTGTAATATCATAATTGTAATATTATATTAATGAAGTTTATTTATGTCTGAAGTTTGAGTAAAATTTGGCAGTCACATTTACGTTTTGTTTTGCAGAGAGCATCTTTTTAGCAAATTTATCAATAAATGGAGTTGTCAGTGCTTTTGTACTTTTTGTACTTGTCAGTGCTTTTTCTAACAAGTATAAATGGCTTCTTACCTTTATTACGATATCAACACCAACTCCCTTGCATGAAGAGTGGAGGGGCACTAGGCACACGGAAAGTCTTCTCTATGTTTGCAGTGAGACAGTTCTTAATACATTGCTTTAAAAGCCCTGTACTTTTTAATGTACACAGATAAAAAAGCAGAGTAAATAAACTCAAAATGATCCAAAAAAAAGCATCTGTCTACTGCAATCTATCATCTATCTATCTATCTATCTATCTATCTATCTATCTATCTATCATCTACCATCATCATTTATCCATCCATTCATCACACCATCCATCCCTCTATAAGTCAAATAAACTATTTTATGAGGAAGTTAAATTAATTTTAGAAATTTAACCTACTTATTTCAGTGAGCAACCAATCAGTTAATGTCCACTGGAGTTGACATTTTAGTAACAAAAGTCTTCCAACATTACCTTTTACTTATAAAGCAACTTCAGAGGAGATCATCTATGGCTGGATTTTCTGAAAGAAACTATATTTAAAAATGACACTCTAGTGATGTACTGAACATAGTAAAAAAAGAGATAAAATAAATATTTCAATATGTATTGGCTTAATCGTATTGTTGCTTATAGTTTTGCTGTTAACAAAATTAGTCTGAACTTCACTGAAATTATGTGAGGAATACCTGAACCCTTTGTAAGAAAAGTGCTCTTCAGAATATGACTCAAGAGTAATATTCAAAAGTTTGCACTTTAGGAATTTTCTTGATAAAAGAAAAGGTTTGTTGTGTCTTATTGCATAAACTGTGGATTTATTAAGCATTGATAAGTTAAACAATGCGATGGGTTAATATATTTTCAAGTTTATTTTTGTGGTTCAGGGATATGTGTGAACCCCTAAAAAATGCATGTCATATGCAATTTTCCAAAGCAGTAATGGCAATGAATGCGAAATGTGAGTTTCTGCCACTACTTAGGAAATATCACAATTCATTATCCTGCTCTATACCTCTATATCCACACACTTTAAATGTGTAAAATGTGTATGAGAAATGCCAAAAAAGGAAGAGAATAAAAGACCTAAGAGACAAACAGAAATCCAGAAGCCCCAGTAATAATGGAGTTGGGTCAAATACCCCTAGAGTTTTCTGAGTAAGGTCTATTGAGAACCCAATACTGGCTCCTTCTGCTCTTTTAAGGAATTTAGAACATTTAACTCTATCACCTGTAGCAAATTCAGCATCAGAAAATATACCACAAGTGGCTAATATAAGGAAATAAACTTTACAGTGACAATAAACACAAGGCATAAATTTAATGTTCTAAATGAAACTAGCAGTATATAGAAAAGAGATACTAATTACTGCCAATTATTCATTTTTTAAATAAATATTTTTTTGTGTGTACTTATACATCAGGGAGTATTCTAGTCACAGGGAATATATAACTGAATAAAATATGCAGAAATCTCTGCTCTGAGGGAGCTTATATCCTAGTGGGGATAGACTGAGGATAAACAAAATTAAAATTTGTGGATGGATATGAAATATCAGGTAAGCTAATGCAATATAAATTGTTTTTTATGTATAGCAATGGATTGTTTTAAGATGATATTACAATTGCAGAGCAAGGGAATACAAAAGTACCAAATTTATGTGATTATAGAAAATCCTGTGTGTGTGTGTGTGCATCATATCTACAAGAAAGGTAGATAGAGTAAGACATTAATAGAATCCCTAAAACAGCCCATTTACTCTCTTTGGCAAGTGACAAGCTGACATATTTATATCTTTAGTGCAAATCTAATTAGGGACTTTAAAAAGTGATCTTAACTAAATCTTATCAAATATATGATCTTTGGGGGCAAAAAAAAAATCTTATGGAAGCATATCTTATAGAATAATGCATGTTAACTTTCTTGTCTATACTTCATCTTATGATCTCTTGACAGGAAATGCAAATGTTTTCCATAAGTGCCTTCTATGTTAATCTAAGTGTCTGACCCTTTCATAACGCAGTAATTTTTTTTAGAGTCTTTTCTCTTGGATTTATCTTCTCTCAAGAAAGGCTGCTTTTCTTTTTTTTTTTTTTTTCATTTTTATGGTGCCAGCAGAATTATTAAAGAGCTGTCAATTGAACTGTGGCTGTCATTGTCCCTTTTTACAAGGAGAGAATATTAAATAGGACCATGTCAATTTTGTAAGAATAGCTCCTTTCTACATAAAATAAATATACTTGTTGCTATAATAATAAATACAATAATTAATGTTGATTTTAAAAAAACCTGCAGGGGCACCTGGATGACTCAGTTGATTAAGCGTCTGACTCTTGATTTCAGCTCAGCTCATGATCTCAGGATTGTGAGATTGAGCACCAGAGTCAAGCTCTGTGCTGGGTGTGGAGCCTGCTTGAGATTCTCTCTCCCTCTCCTTCTGTCCCTCCCCCTCAAACAAATAAAAATTTAAAAACTTAAAAACCTACACAAATATAGCATAAATAGTAAATGATATATGTTGACAGTTTTTAAATATGTAAGCATTTATTACTTTGTGTTTATGGCTCAATCTTTACCTTCCTTCTCCCTCCCCTCTACTCTGTTCTGAGAAAAATAAGTCACATATTTCCTCCATAATTATATCACAAACTACTTTACTTTTGAAAGGGCAGTCATGTTCTAGCAAAAAAAAAAAAAAAATGCTAATGAAAGTCACTCCAATTTATCTAGCAGTAAAAATATTGTTTTTAAAAAGTGTGTAGAATTGGGCGCCTGGGTGGCTCAGTTGGTTAAGCGACTGCCTTCGGCTCAGGTCATGATCCTGGAGTCCCTGTATCGAGTCCCACATCGGGCTCCCTGCTCGGCAGGGAGTCTGCTTCTCCCTCTGACCCTCCCCCCTCTCATGTACTCGCTCTCTCTCATTCTCTCTCTCTCAAATAAATAAATAAAATCTTTAAAAAAAATAAAAAAAAAAATAAAAAAAAAATAAAAAGTGTGTAGAATTAAGGAATAAGAGAGCTAGCAATTTGTTAGGAAATGTCCCAAAACAGTGTAATTATAACTGAGCATAATGGTCCATATTCCTTGCTGAAATCTTTTAGTTTGCCATTTTTTAAATGAAAAGTTCTTAACATACTGTTGATGTTGGTCAGCAATCCCTGTGCATCTGCAATGTGGACATAGTTAGGAAAGATTATTTTTCTCCCTCTATTGATTGATGTGCACCTTATACATTAAGCAATTTCAAATATTATATTGAAATCTTTTGAGAGTTATGTTCTTACATAGACTTAGACTAATAAGTCAAGCTGAGTGTGGTTTGGGGGATCAGCTTGAAAGAAAAAAACATATTCTTTTTTTTTTTTTTTTTTAAAGATTTTATTTAGTTATTTGACAGAGAGAGACACAGTGAGAGCTGGAACACAAGCAGGGGAGTGGGAGAGGGAGAAGCAGGCTTCCCACGGAGAAGGGAGCCCGATGTGGGGCTCGATCCTAGGACCCTGGGACCATGACCTGAGCCGAAGGCAGACGCTTAACGACTGAGCCACCCAGGTGCCCTGAAAAAAACATATTCTTATGGAGTTCCTTATTTTCCAATTGAGCAAGGGAAGTGATATAAATCTTGCTATTGTATTTAAATGAAGCAACACATCGTAAGAGCTCTTTGGAACTGAACAGATATTTGAAAAGAAACAGTTCTTGATTTTATGAAGAAACTACATAGAAATGGCAGATTTCTAAAGGAAAAATTGACCAGGATTCACAACCTCACTGTAAGGATTTTCAAACTATTGAAATATCTTTGTTCCTTCAGTTTATCTTATTAAAATCTTCTAGGGAAGATCCTACCTCAGAAAGAAGGCAAAAAACAAGTTAAGAGTGATTTAATTATATTTTGGTTGGCAATCACCGTGCGTCTACAACGCGGACACAATTAGGAAAGGAAAGATTCAACTCCACACTTTGACATTTCTGGGAATAAAACTAAGATTTAGAAAATGCACAAAAATCTATCGACTGCTATTGAATCTAGGATTAGAAAATCACTTCTAAGCCCGTGCTCTCAGAGCCTCATCCCATCCATTCAAACCAGAACAACCATGGACGTATGTTTTAAACATAAAACTAACATTTTTAAAAATTTAACAACAGATTGGTCAAGATAAAGAAAAATCAAACATTATTGAGATAAGTGAATCTTTAACAGAAGTTTGTAAATTCTACTCTTCCATAGTATATAAATCTTAAATAGAAGATAATTGTTCCTTAGCATTTGTTCCTTTATATCTAATTCCTTGCTTATCCCTCTCAAAATTTTGATTTTGGAATTACTTTTTTAAAGTTGTATTCAACACAAATAGAAAAATGGTAAGGGAAAAATAGAAATTAACAATAGAAGGAAATAAAAACAAAATTATAAAGAAAATTATATTTACTTTCACTGGTCATCGCAGCAATTTATGACACAACACTGCTATACCATTTTCACCAAGAATCTTTAAACCAATTATATAAGGTCATTTATCATTCAAATGATGCAGGCAAAAATTTTTATTGGAACTTAACTTGCAATTGTGAAATATTTATTGGAGATGCATGTGACCGTGTCTGCACAAAGAATTTCAGCTCACCAACATCAATTTATTTCATAATATAAGAATCTCTTCCTTCAGAATTTTTTAACTTGATGGCGATGAATGCCTTGGAGGCTGTGGAGTTACTGCAAGGCTTATACATATTACATAGACAACACAAAATATTTGTATCATTTTTCCAAAAAAATATGACTAACAAAATTAAAAATTGCTTTATGTCATTATATAATTTCTTAATGAACCCAAGTATGACCTCTATCAAATGGTAATCCAAGAAGGTTTTTGTTCGTTTGTTTGTTTTTGTTTTAATTTTATGACTACTTTTACTGGTCAAGGTTGCAAAGTACTCTTATAAAAGAACGTCTTTGGTACCTTCCTGTACTATTTCTGCACATAATGAATCCCATAGTGTCTATCCGAACTTCTTATTAGGCATTCTTTTCATGACTTGCAGCTATGAAAAACATATTGGATCTTTCTTTAGGGAACTCACCACCCACTGCCACAGGCCACCTTACACCTATTTTGAGGGATTTAAGCACTATAAAGCTTGAAATGAAATCATTCTAAATTTTTCTCCTTTCACATCTGATCAAAATGTTCAATCTAGAGACAGATTAGAAACTTCACAGCAATATGAATGATGTGGACAAAAAGAAGATTTTTGACAAGTATAATGAAATCATCAACCAGACAGCAGAGAAAGAAGAATTTGAACATCAGAAGAAAGAACTGGAAGAAGTCTGCAACACCGTCATTACCAAGCTCTACCAGAGTTCAGGAGGAGGCATGCCAGGAGGAATGCCTAGGGGCTTCCGGTGCTGTAGCTCCCTCAGCTGGTGGTGCCTCGTCTGGGCTCACCATTGAAGAGGTTGGTTAAGTTAACCTTGAGCATCGATTTAGCATTGTTCCACACAAAACATTGAAGGACCCATATTTTTAGCAAATTGCGTGGCATTATCAACATTGAGCTGCTATAGTAGCTTATTCTTGATACTTGAATATAGATATATATAAACAGCGAAAGGAAAGAACATTGCACTTTATAAGCAAGATATTGTAAGTAAAAAAATGTAATGTCTTAATTGAACTGTATTTCAAATTGGATAAAAAATTGTACATGTATGTTCAATAGGGCTATTGCCCCTTTAAATATAATCCAAGAGGGTATTTTTGCAGAATTTGAGGGAGCAGTTCATTAGTTACTAAATTATTATTATTATTATTTTAAAGATTTATTTATTTATTTGAGAGAGAGCATGGGTTGTGGGGGTCAGAGGGAAGGGAGAGAGAAACTTAAGCAGACTCTGGTCTGAGCACGGAGCCTGAGGCTTGATCTTACGACACTGACATCACAACCTGAGCTGAAACCAAGCGCCCAACGCTTAACCGACTGCGCCACCCAGGTGTCCCTATTAGTTACTAAATTATTAAAATAGAAGTTGAGAATTTTTTTTTTTTGGTCTGAAAATAATTGTGACATAAATGCCTGTCCTTAGTTTCTTCTGATGCCACTTAGTGGAAGAGGTCAGAGGTCACAGGGAAATGGCAGAAGTTAAAATATCTCTTACCAGCAGTTGACCTGCATGGAAGTGAAGGCAGCGTTTTAAAATTCTGTCAAGGACAGAAGTCTGAAAACTACGTTCAAATAGTTCATTAGAGAAAACAGATCTCAAAACCTTTCCACAAAGTTATTTCAAATGATATCTGGAGAACGTATCCTGAAGCAAATGCCAAAGGTGACAATTTTCTGTTAAAAGATGTATAATTTTCCTCATATCCTCGAAAACCCTGAAGTTCTGCAGATGTGACCATGCATGCTGTGTGACTCTAAGTACGCCGACAGGATCCTAAGAACCACAGGGTTCTCATGGTTATTGAATACAAAACTCAATGAATAATTCATAAACCACATTTTAATTTCTTCTCATGTTCTATATTTAGTAAAGCTTCACCAAGTACTCAACATCTGCATTTCATTCTAATCTAAGGGTTTGTAAAATTTAACTTCACCAAAGGGATTATTATATCATAATTGATTTTCTCTTGATGACAATGATAGAGATGCTGTTTGAACAATAATCTTCCCATTAAAAAAAAAAAAAAAAAACAACTAACCTTTGAAAGGAAATCTGCCTCCGAATCGTTCACTCAAGTGGTTGTGTAAATTGATGTGTGGAACTTTGAGAAGAAAAGTGTTTTATGATTTCTCAGTAGGATTGAGACATACTTGCACACTTGCTTAAAGTGAATTGTAAAAAATAACTTTAATGCTTTAATGTGATTTATATTAATTATCCTAAAATAGAATGGATTTTTAAACTCTCATCTTGCATATTAAGAAATTCACAAGCATAATATTGACTTCAACATATATTTTGCTGAGAATGGTATTTCTGCTTTCTTTATTTCTTCACACTTTTAAGTCCGAGATTGCAGTTCTATACTTGGGGAACGTAAAGAAGTTAATAATTATTTTTTTAAAAATAAATTGTCCTTAGAGGGTTGCCTGAGTGGCTCAGTCGATTAAGTGTCTGCCTTCAGCTCACGTCATGATCCCAGGATCCTGGGATCGAGTCCCGAGTCGGGCTCCTTGCTCAGTGGGGAGTCTGCTTCTTCCCCTGCTTGTGCACTCTGTCTCTCTGAAAAATAAATGAATGAAATCTTTAATAAAATAAATAAATAAATAAATAAACAAACAAATAAATAAAAATAAATTGTACTTAGAATGGTGGAATTGATGTCTGACTTGAAATTGAGGAGACTAGGAATTACTTTCTATCCTTTTCTTTTTTACTATGTTAAAATGAGTTGTTTTAGATATTAATATGTATATATTCTTTTAAATATCTGTTATTTATGGCTATATTATGTTTAACAGCTTTACCCTCAAATTCAGTGGTATGACACAATAAAAATTAGTATATTATATACATATGAAACCAAGAGGAGTATTCCTTGGTGAGGGGAGGCTGTCTTCCTTCTGTTGATGTAGGGACAAGACTCTTAACTGTAAGCAAGTTTATAGAGTTCCTTTTTCTACAAAAGCCATAGTAGTACATAAACATGGATCTATATTTATATCCATGAAGTTTGTGGGACAGGATTACTATAAGGGTATATTTGGTCTGTCATTGGGAAGTGATTAAAGGAATTCAGGAATACTGAAAATTTTCACCAAAGGACATATATGCAAAGAACAAAAAATAAATAAATCATACTTATCCCATGTTGGAGCTTCAGCATAAAACCCCAGTGCTTGCCAATCTGCCATGCTACAATCCACGGCACACTTCTTTACCTAAACTTGGATGTTTGGATAATATACCAAAAGGATTAAAATAAGTCAAAGGCTTCTTTGACTATTTGCACCCAAATCCTAAGTAATTCAAGTTTGATTTTTATCAAACCACTATAAGCAAAATAAGCAAACACAAACCCAAGAAAATAAACTTCCACAAGAAACACAGAGTACACAAATATTATTTGATCTAGTCTACAGCTATGGGGCCCTGGAGATTCAGTCAGTTGAGCATCCAACTCTTGGTTTTGGCTCAGGTCATGATCTCTGGGTGTTGAGATTGAGCTCCATGCAGTGGCAGGCTCTGCACTCAGCAGGGAGTCTCCTTGGGATTCTCTCTTTCCCTCTCCCTCTGCCCCTCCCCTTGCTCTCTCTCTCTCTCTCTCTTGCAAATAAATAAATAAAATCTTAACAAAATAAAAAAAATAAAGTCTACAGCTGCATTGCAGTAGATTAGGTTACCCATTTAAACATCTCTTCAATATAGAAAGACACTGGCCAACTTTCAGGAGAGCTTCTTAACTTAGCCTTGTGATCCCACAGCTAAGGATTCACTAACATTTTATTCAGCCCAGCAATTCCACTCCCCAGCCTTTGGTCAGTGTTGTAACAGTAAACATGATAAATCATTAGCCAGCATTCTACTCCTTGCAGGCAGTGCTAATGGGGGACTTGGGAAATATAGAGTGCTCTTTGTCTACTACATGTTTTATTGCCTTTAAATGGTCAAAGAGAAAAAAAAAAAAAAAAAACTGTCAGAAGGGCAAGAGAGACTGTGGCAAAGTATTTTTCAAAGAAAATTAGCATGAGATTATAGATTAAATAGATTCTAGTCTAAAAAGTTGATAGAAGCAAAAAAAGGCAATAAATTCACCATGTTTTTAAGAGTCAAAGAATCATTGAAAAGAAGACACCTGTATAAATCACTTCTTCATACAGTTGTGAAGAGCCAAGTTGTTCATTTCCTGATGCTTACTTCCTACATGAGTAATGGAGAGCATGTTAAAAAAAAGAGTCCTTGATAGACTGAAGTTGCTGAGGGAAATAATATAAAATGCCCTTGTCATGTTTCTTTATGCTATAGCATAGAATAATTGTTAGGAAAAATAAGACTCTTGTTTGAATTCAGAGCCAATTCTATTATTTTATTCTATTCAAATTCACTGGCTTTTAATATGGCCAGCCATAATGACTTTTAACAAGGACTTACTTTACAAATTATATATAACAAGTTTAACTAGTAAGACAATAAAGCTATAGAATTTCTGCTTCTTAAGTAGACATTGAGCTAAGATAAGAAAATAGGAACCATCCTTTGTGGTCAACCAGGGAGCCCTGTCCTCCCTCTCCTCCTCCCTCCCATCTTCCCTCCCTCCTCCTGCTTTTTTGCTTTCTTTTTGTTTGCTTTCCTTTACTTACCCTTTCAGTGATACTTACTGAGTACTTACTTTGTGCCAATCTCAGGGAAGCACACCGGAGGAAGAATGAGGAGTTGTGTTTAAAAGGTGAGAACATTAGTGGAGAGGGAAGAGAGCTTGTGGAAAATTTTGGAAAAGATTAGCAGAACACAAAAATGGAAAATCATCTGGAACATAGAACAAAGCCTATGGAGCACACTCTCTGAACTAGATTCGTGGTATAATGTAATGGCCTCTCTCCTGTAAACACTGGATGCCATGGAGACTATATTTTTCCCTATCACATGACATTTAGTCCATCTACCTACTATTATCTTTCAACTTGCCCCCAGTGACCACTACTCTTAAATGCCAAAGAACTAAAAGAAGTCCATTGCCTTTATCACTTGTTCTTCTACCAAATTGAGGGTCAGATGAGGTACATTGATATGATTGTTGTTTTTATTGTTCATCCATAAAAATGGCAACTTTATCATTTTTCCACTCTTCACAACTCTAACACTCAGTTTCCCTAAAAATAGTCAAGTAAGATGGTATAATGCACTGAGACATAAGAGGAGTTTAAAGTACATGGATTGGGAAGCCCAGAACTGTTCTCTCCTGATGGAAGAAAAAGTGAGATCTGGCTGTGTTTCTATGGTTGAGACTAAGCACATACTTGCAGAGTAGCACAGCCTTGTAATAGCTGAAGGACAATACGTAAGTCCCAAGATATTGACATGGACCATACGTTCCTCTTTTAGATGTACAGGGGCTCATTAGAGTAATTGTAGGACAAAATACACTCTCACTGTAAATTTCTACATAGGATTGAGTAAGACCTCTCTCCAAACCAGAGACTTCATTACTATAGCTCCTTTCTTGTGAGAAAGATAAAATCTCTCTTCTTCTAAGTATCCTTTCCGTAATATGCTGAATGGTTGTCCCAAAGATATGTCTACATCCTAATTTCCAGAATCTGTGAGTATTATCTTATATGACAAAAGAATGAATATTACCTTATATGGCAAAAAGTGTGATTAAATTAAAGATCTTGAGAGGAGGAGGTCATCTTGGGTTGTTGGGGTGGACCTTAAATGCAATCACAATGTGTCCTTTTAAAAGAGAGACAGAGGGAGTTTTGACACAGACACAAAGGGGGTGGGGGGAGCAAGACAGTGTGAAGATGGAGCAGAGAGAGAGATGGGTCACAAGGCAAGGAATGACAGCCATCACCTAGAGCTTCCCAAGAAAGTTAGTTCTGCCAGTGTCTTGATTTTAGTCCAGGGAAACTGATTTTGGACTTTTGACCTCCATAACTATGAGAGATTAAACTTCTGGGTTTTTTTGTTGTTGTTTTGTTTGTTTGTTTTTAAATATTTTATTTATTTATTTGACAGAGAGAGAGCGAGAGAGGGAACACAAGCAGGGAGAGTGGGAGAGGGAGAAGCAGGCTTCCTGCTGAGCAGGGAGCCAGATGGGGGACTCGATCCCAGGACCCCGGGATCATGACCTGAGCTGAAGGCAGATGCTTAACGACTGAGCTACCCAGGGGTCCCTAAACTTCTGTTGTTTTAAACCAGAAAGTTTTTGGTAATGTGTTCCAGCAAACTTAGGAAGCAAATACATTCTCAAATTTTGGAAACTCTATTTCTGGAAGCATGATCTAACCAAAAGAAAATCAGGAACGTGAGTAAGCAAATAGCACATAGGTCGAAATGCTTGGTATGGTGACTCCAGAGGATGCTGTGCTTAAATTTGATTTATATACAATCCCATGCTGTGATTGGGATGATCTCTGTTTCTGCTCAATTGCTCGCTTGTGAATGGAGGGACTCAACAGAAGTTAAAAGTATTTTTAGGCCACAAAAGGCAGGCCTTTGCTAAAACTGGCTCCTTGTCTCCCAAACTCAGAGATAGAAGAAATAGCAGAAGTAGGATAGGAGTAGATATCAGGCATAAGTATGTCTCCTGATGGTTTAGCAGATGTCACGGGGGCAAAATAGAGATTCAGAACTAGAGGAGAATGAGTAATTCTGGGTTAAATGAGAAAGATAAGAATATGGATGGCTGTTAGAATATAATTGTTAAGTAAATAAAAGGTATAAGTTACAAAGGGAGTACATAGGATACCAAAGAGGTGGTAAAAGTGTGCTTAGAGAGTCATAAAATATTTTGTGACCTCAAACATGAGTAGGAAGTTGGCCATATAGGCTCTAAATTGTCCTTATTACTTGTTGGACTATAGGAAAATCCTTACTGCCAGCTATGCTCATCTTTTTGTCTCCAAACATATTGTGAGCTCTATGCATTCAATGACTCACCCACCTGGTACCGTCAGATTGTAAAATACTTTCTGGACACATTATCGGGTATATTCATGAGAAAATCAATAAACAATATTTAGAAGGGTGCGTAGCTACTATTTATAGGTTAGAAGATGACAGGTTATCAGGTGAGCTAGTGATAGGGTTGTAATAATGCCTAATTCAGTTCCTAGGACGTGGTCAGTAGCTGTAACTATAACTAATAACATATTTTAAATAAGAATAATAAAACTAAAAGGTCTTTCTGATAACATTTTAGATATTGTACACATTGTTGAGATGTTGCTTGAAGAAAATGTCCTTGTCTGGCATATCTGATTCTATTCCTTATTACATCAGAAGGAGTCAACACTTGCTTAGAAGTATATGTTTTCAAAAAAAAAAAAAAAAAAAAAGAAGTATATGCTTTCAGGACAGGAATTGAATAAAACCTGGTAGAGAGAAAAATACTATGGAGTCAAAAACTCCCAACTTTCTTTTTTTTAATTTTATTTTATTATGTTATGTTAATCACCATACACTATATCATCAGTTTTTGATGTAGTGTTCCGTGATTCATTGTTTGCGTATAACACCCAGTGCTCCATGCAGTACGTGCCCTCTTTAATACCCATCACCAGGCTAACCCCTCCCCCCACCCCTCTTCCGTCTAGAACCCTCAGTTTGTTTCTCAGAGTCCATAGTCCCAACTTTCTTTTTAATTTTATTAATTAGCTTAGTTGAAAAATAAGAGCTAATGTAAGAGCTGATGCACAGTGAAGGTTTTGTACTCTTAACCTTTCTCTCAGCCTATAAATCAGACTCAAGCACAACATGGTAGCTTCTTTCTCCTTTCTTACTTCTCTAACTTTCCTTTTCCAATGAAGCAGTAAGCAAAGCGGAGGTCAATAGCAATGACTTTCATAAAGACAACACATGAAGTAAAAACTGTTTTCCTTCCTTGAACTTTGAATGAACTTTAGGGACTGGTTTCTTAAATAAAATGTGGTATTTAATTGTTGAAAGCTTCTGCAAAAGCTGTCAGGTCTATTTGTTGAAGAGTAGCTAAAAATATTTCCTTCTGTTTGGAAAAACAAACAAAATCAAAAGAATTTTTCATAATCGAGACACATTTTAGTGTTGAGTTGCATAAGTTCTTTATGTATTTTGGATTTTAACCGTTTAGTGGATATGTCATTTGCAAATACCTTCTCCCATTCAGCAAGCTGCCTTTTTGTTTTGTTGATGGCTTCCTTTGCTCTGAAGAAGCTTACTGTTTTGATGTAGTCTCAATAGTTTATTTTTGCTTTTGTTTCCCTTGCCTGAGAAGATATATCTAGAAAAATGTGGTTATGACTGAAGTCCGAGAAATTACTGACTATGTTCTCTTCTAGGATTTTTATGGCTTCAAGTCTCATATTTATGTCTCTTATCCATTTTGAGTTTATTTTTGTGTATGGTGTCAGAAAGTGGTCCAGTTTCATTCTTTTGTATGTAGTTATCCAGTTTTCCCAGCACTATTTATTGAAAAAATTGTCTTTTCTTGAATGTATATTCTTGCTTCCTTTGACATGGATTCATTGACCATATATGTGTGGGTTTATGTCTGGCCTTCTATTCTGTTCCATTGACCCACATATCTATTTCTGTGCCAGTACCATACTGTTTTGATTACTATAGTTTTGTAGTATTTCTTGAAATCTGGAATTGTGATAGCTCCAGCCTTGTTATTCTTTCTCAAGATTGCCTTGGCTATTTCAGGTCTCGAGTGGTTCCATCCAAATTTTAGTATTATTTGTTCTAGTCCTGTGAAAAATGCTGTTGGTATTTTGATAGGGATTGCATTGGATCTGTAGATGCTTTGGGTAGTAAGGGCATTTTAACAATATTAATTCTTCCTATTCATGGGCATGGAATCAAAAAGACATACCAAGTCTTGGTGAGAAGGTGGAGAAGAAATAACAAGTATTGGTGAGAATGTGGAGAAAAAGGAACCCTTGTGCATAGTTGGTAGAAATGTAAATTGGTGCAACTACTATGGAAAACAGTATGGAGGTTCCCCAAAAAATTAAAAATAGAAATACCATATGATCCAGTAATTACACTATGAATTATTTACCCAAAGAAAATAAAAACACTAATTTAAAAAGATGTATGCACCCCTATGTTTATTGCAGCATTATTTACAATAGCCAAGATATGCAAGCAATGTATCCATAGAAGAATGGATAAGAAAAATATGGCTTATATGTATAGGAATACTGGTCAGCCACAAAAAAGAATGAAATCTTGCCATATGTAATGGAATATTATGCAGCCATAGAAAGGATGAAATCTTGCCTTTTGCAACAACATGGACAGATCTAGAGAATCTAAGTGAATTAAGGCAGACTGAGAAAGACAAATACTATATGATTTCACTCATACATGGAATCTAAAACCCAAAACAAATGGATATGCAAACAAAGAAAAAACAGCGTCTGACCTTTTTTAAATATGAAGAACAAACTGATGGTTGCCAGAAGGAAGGAAGGTGGGGAGATGGGCAAAATGGGTGAAGAGAAGTGGAAGACACAGGCTTCCCTGTGTGTCCCCATTCATGGAATGAATAAGTGATAGGAATAAAGGGCACAACATAGGGAATTCAGTCAATGATACTGTAGTAGTGTTATATGTTGACACATGGTAGCTACACTTGCAGTGAGTATAGCATAATGTATAAACATATTGAATCACTATGTTGTACGACTGAAACTAATGTAACATTGTGTTTCAACTATACTCAAAAACAGATTAAAAAGAACAAAAAAAGACATTTGATCACACAGACTATTTTCTCATGTCTCTTGGTAAATGTTGTATTATTAGTCATTTTATTTTAGTAGATATTTTTCTTTTTAAGTTGCATATCTGTCATTGTTATTTTAAAAATGTGAATACGTTCTTTCCAAATATAAAATCTCCTTGATCTTTAAGAGTCACCCCTTCTTGTGAACTAAATCTTAGTTCAGACTTTGCTCAGTGTAGGCATTGTAGAACTATTTCATGTTCAAGTAATAATTAGTTAATGTTTAAAAGCTCACTTTATTTATGAACATTAATAATTGAAAAAAACAAAGAATTTCTGAATTATTATTTTAAATATAGGAAGCTAGACTTCATGAACATTCTCATGTCTGGAATGAAATTACACCTATCTATGCAAATTAAATAGAACCAATTCATGTATTAGTAAATTAATATTTGTATTGATTCCCTAAATCAGAATCACATGTATGGTGATATATTATTTATTGCACTCTATATAAATTTCAGTTTTAATCAGCCAGATATGTACTCTAGACAACACATATTGGTGTAGATCCTTTTTTAAGTAAAATTTGAAGTAATTGTCATTTTTCACCTGTTAAGTAAAACAGATATAGAAATTTATGAAATATGGGATGTGGTTTTCCATGACATTTAAAACTTTATATATACATTGTAGCAAGGAAAACATTAGTGATAAAGTAAAAAATTGAACACTTGAAGTCCGTATCTGTAATTATAAGCACTAGAAATTTGAGCAAGATAATTAAGCTCCCTCCACCTCTCTATTTCTAGCTTCAGAATTTAAAAAATAACACATACTGTATATGATTGCTAAAATAATATATATTACTGCAATATATGAGTCTAGCATGTAATAGACTATCAACACCCATGAAAATCTAAACTTTAATTTGTGTAAATACTTGACTCAGTTCCCAAAATATTATTTGATGAAATTTTATTGGCTTGAAAACAAAAAGCAACTTTCCAGTTCTTCTTCCAATGAATACATTTATACATACTTGTTAATTAGATAATTGGTTTATCATATGTAAGATCATGAATTCTCAATCTGTTGGTCTGTATTTTGCTGGAAGTAGATTTATGGACATTTCTAATCCATAATAACTCCACCAATGACTAAATTTTACACAGTCAACATCCTTTGCAGTTGAATATACTTTTTCCAAAGCTAAATAAAGAGGGCTTTAGTAATTAAAATAATGTCTGAAATTAATTATGTGGAAACAGTAAGGACTACAATCTGACATCATCTACATTTTGGCAGTCTACATCTTGGCATCATCTACATTTTATACATTTTAAACCTTTATTACTCATTCAGTCCATTGGGGATCAGATTGAGAAAGAGATTATAAGTGTCATTTATAGTAATGTCTATATTGAAATTTGAAGTTATTTACTGATGTCTTTAATAATTGTAAATATGCTCACTGCTTAATGAAAAAAATATTTACTTGATGGACTGTATCATTCAATTATCATAACTTGTCCATGATTCAAATCTCACAATGATAACATAGCTTTAAAATAAGGTCAGGGAAACATTCTTTGACGGAAAATTAGCCTCACTAATTGGCTTATTGTGTTAGCAAGACCTACGTTCAAATATACTGGTTATTGAAATAGACCTCACTTAAATTGTATTCTACTTAAGTAGCAATATAACTCTACAATATTATTTTAACATTTGATCAAAGAAAATGTGGAACATTATAAATTATCCACATCTCTTTAAAGTCTAAATTCTGATGTTCAATTTTATTACTCTGTAAAAAAAATATGCTTCCTAAATCACTAATTACTTTTATTTCCTGGCAACAGTACTGTATGATTTAAGTTGACTTGGTAAATACAGTTCATGATAAGAATTTATTACTACAATCAATTTTTAGGATGCGTTCAATTTATGCTTCGAATAGTTTTTAAAGATACATTTTATTAATTACTCCTATTATTGAATTTCGAAATACATCTACAAGTGAGCTTTTTCTATGAATCTTAGTTTTTTGTAATATATAAGGAACAAGTAGAGTTTCTGTTCATATTGCAGAATAAATTATGCCAATTTATTTTTAATATTTGTAGTTTAGTAGCTATAGTTAATAATGTTTCCAATATAAATAAATGTTTGTTTTGTATTTGTAGAATATGGCTTTTTACTTAAAATTAAAATTGATTGTTTATGCCTTGACTCATTGCTTAAACTACTGTCATCACAGTACAAAAATCATGGGAAGCAAATAGTGGCTACTACAGTTTTTTTTTTTTTTTTTTTTTTTAAAGATTTTATTTATTTATTTGAGAGAGAATGAGAGACAGAGAGCACAAGAGGGAAGAGGGTCAGAGGGAGAAGCAGACTCCCTGCTGAGCAGGGAGCCCGATGTGGGACTCGATCCCGGGACTCCAGGATCATGACCTGAGCCGAAGGCAGTCGCTTAACCAACTGAGCCACCCAGGCGCCCGTGGCTACTACAGTTTTAATAAGTTCTGTACAAGGCTTTTGAACTTTTGCCCCAAAAGATAATTTCCTGCACCTTGCTAATACCATCTGTCCTTTTCTAAGACCGATGGCAAAAAAAAAAAAAAAAAAAGTAATAAAAGCAGCCTTGTTTCTTGAAGTGTTATGGCCAATAGGAAATGAATCATAAGTTGTTAGTTGTGTCTTAAGAAAGAATTCTTCCACAAGTCTGGCAGAACTTGAAAAGCTGACTGCCCAAAGGAATTGAAATGTTAGGTGTATTAACCAGACAAGAAGTACATCACATCAGGCTGTCCTCAGCTGGGATATTCACAGAATATCTGTGTTCACTTTAATGCTGTTTTATCAGATTAAAATAAAATTCTTTTGTTGAAGCAAAGTTAATATAAGTGTATATAGAAAGAAGCAAGTACACTTAAGGAATTAAGTCTTATATACGGATGATTCCCCTTTTAAGGTAAATATATAATAAATAAATTGACTTTTTTTCTGTTTGCATATTTATGGCCTAAAGAAATGAGAATTTATTATGTGTGATGTCAGATTTAAAAACCTGACTTTTAGAAAAATATATAATTATTTATAGTATAAATATGATATATTTTTTTATTTTTATGATTTATTGATGATGCTGTTTGATATTATAATACAAATATTATTTAATTCTTAGGTATACTTCCATAGTAATTATGTCTCTTTAAGCAAAGCCATATTGTATCTTCCCTCTTTCATTAGTTATCACAAGACTGGGCTTCCTCCTTTCGTTTGCTACCTTGAGATAGCTGAAGTTTGCACCTTCAGCATTCCAATCTGTCTCTTGCCCCACTCAACATCATCCTTCACACCATAATGATATATTTGTTTCACTTGGTAACACTGTCAAGTTCTAAAATCATAACATAGGGCGTGTATGCACTGTCTGTGCTTCTAATTTTTGAGTATCTTTGTATAAGTAATTTTATTAAAGGTTTATAGACTCATGGGATGCTCAGGATCAAATGATCCAAACTGATGAAGCTTAGCATTATATAAGGGAAGAAATTAAGACCCAGGGAGGTTACTGACTTGTCAAGACTGATTAATGAATGGTCATGTATAAAAATTAAATCAAACTGGAATGAGATTTTTTTTTTTCCTGCTAACCATTTCGGTAACATCTTTGTGCTCTTTCCAAAATCAATGTAAATCTTAAAACATGGACATGGTACTCAAATTATATTGTTAAAATGCACAACATGATTAACTAAACAGAAAACCAAATAGACCATAATTGAATAAATAGATGTAGCAGTAATTAACATTGTAGTTATTAGAAAAATAAGGGACTGTTGAGCTTTCATGTGTGACTGCTGCTTCAGTCTTAACCCTGAAAACCAGAGTGAAAGATACATCAGGAGCACAGGAGACAGCTCAGGTAATAAGAAGATGCTACAACGCAACTGCCTCAAAATAAGTCATGTAAAGGAGCCCTAGCAATAGTATAAATTCTTTTGAGTAGTTTAATTTTCCACCTCCTAGAAACATAATAACAGGCATATTGGTATGAAGCTAACTTAGTGCCTGAATGGTGGAATATTTAAATAAGAAGATTTTGAGAAAAATCCTTGACTTTATTTGTCATAGATTATCATTTAATTGCTTCAATTCTTTGGCTTCAAAAATACAATTTTTTTTTGCTCTTTAAGGGAAAGGATTATGACCGTATATAGGTTGCCACTGTAAAGTCAGTAAATAAATTTTTAACTCAAGTCTTCAAAATTCAAGTATGTATTTTTGAAAAATAGTTCTCTTAAAGGTAGACCTTTAAGAAGTTTATTCTAGCAGAGTTCCTATTGGAAGAGTGGTTTCTAAATAATTTCAGAATTTTGCAGCCAGCTTGAATTTTGTACTTCATTAAGGGGGGAAATTTTATTGCCCCCTTTGATAATAATTCAAAATAATTAACTGCTAATGGCTTTTGGTATATCAAAAAATTAGACTTACTTTCAAAGGTTAACAATCTTTTACATTTAGAATACTCAGCATAATATGCCTAGTGATGCTTTTGCTTATGCTAGTTTCTTACCTGTCATTCCTCCTGCCACAGATGCCAGACACTCAATTCTGATAGCCTGAGCCAGCTCTGCCTTTTCCTAAGCCCTTCACTTTGCCCATCTTGGACTTCCTTGACTGTCTCTCACTTAGAAGCACAATTGTTCTTCCTTAAATAGGACCTTCAAAATGTAATTAAAAATCAAACAAAAAAAGAAAATCTCCACTGCATGTAATTATATATGTTTATGTATTACATACACTACACAGATATTAAATTAAACCTTAGACATTTTCAGTTATAACCTCATCTACTTCACTAATTTTCCTAAGAGCAAGACAAGTATTTTAATAGACAAGATTGTGAGTAATGTTAATTCTGAGGAGCATTCCTGATACCAAATCAAACAAATTCTGACTCACATGATAACTTTGATGAAATAGACTCTGGGATGCAAACATGTCTTCCATGGTGAATGGAATGAGTAGAGATACCACATAGAGCTAGTTGACAGGTGGAGCAATGCTAAGTGTTAAGGGGCAGCAAGATATTTGCAAAGCCTTGCTCAACTCCTGCCTTTAGAAATGATCAGCATTACTCAGAATCCTAAAGCCTTTGTTAATGATAGTTTATTTTTCCTCCAGTGTCTACCATGTTATACTGTTTATTTTGTTTTCACATGTAACTCTTTTATTTTTTCAATCATAGATGTTTTGATTTTTGAAATAAAGAAAGCACATGTCTTATTTGTGTATACCTGGTGATTCCAGTTAGTACATTGTTAATCAAGTTATGAATTTGTAGAAGTATTTGTTTTGTCAAATAAGATTCCTAAAAATTCATTTGTATTTATACCTTAATTCTAACATGAATACATGGCTAGAAAAAGTATATTCTATATTGCCCTTTATGTGCTTAAATGTAATTTGTCTTTCTACAGAAAACGAAATAATTAATTTTCTTCATGTGTAAATTACATCAGTCTGAGATGATTTAAGAACACATAAAAACTGTAATATTTAGAATTTCAGATTTCAAATTTAGGCTCAAATTTTCTAGACTATTTTGTTAAGTGTAAAGTCTATTCTATAAGGACTATCTTATCATGACAAAATGCTAAGCACTTTCTTTTGGATTTACGGAATATAATAAAATGTTCATGATTCACAGTTCATTCTCCAGGTGTTATGGTATGAATACTATATATTAAAATATGAATATTGGTTAGCTTACCCTCATCTAATGCATTTATTTAAAAATAAACATAAGTAAATACTGGTTTGGGACATGGTATAGTTTGGCAGCAACTCATTCAAAATGCTGGTACAAATATATGCAATATTATAATATTTATAATGTTGATGATACTTCAGCAGATTCTAACCAGGATGAAGTCTAAATAAAAAATACCATTTTTATTGGTGTACTTTAGGAATTGGAAAGCAATGTTGGCTTTGAAGAGAATAAGGATAACTAAAGTGGTTGTTTTATATAAATATGGTATATATATATATATATATATATATATATATATGTATCCCAAAGCATACAGCTTCTTCTAATAAAATGCTTTCTAATACTTTCTAATAAAATACTTTCTAATAAAATACTTCCTATTGATGAGGAAACTGAACTTGGTAATAATTTCTCCTAAGGTATCTGATTGCATAATTTTATGCCTTATTTTGATTATACAATGTGAAAGAACAATGCAAATAGAATATATATATTTTTTATTTCCCTCTGCTCTCCATTTCTGCAATTTATAAGTCTGAAGTGTTATAGAGTAATGTTCCAAGTTTTCCAATTATTGTTTTAATTCCCATTAGAATTTTGTGCCAGTTATTTAATTAGTAATAGCAGCATGGTTGTTTTTCCCATTTTATTCTTATTACATGAACTCTGTGGCCAGACAAAATTTTAAAGTAGTCTTTTGGCAAAATTTACAAAATTGACATTAAGAGAAGTGTTAAGAGCTATGATAGTTTCATGAAAAATTTTTGAGAGAAGCAGGGTTGGGGGGAGAAGAAGAGAGAATAAAAAACCCTTTTCTCAATGTCCCTCCAAATTTTATTAAAATTTCAAACACAGTTTGAACTTCTTCCCCTATAATAAAAATATTACTATATTTCTTAATAGTATTTCAGGATTACTTTTTTGTAGGTTTGACTTATTCATGAAAAAAATGAAAAGCAAATAGAAGCAAATGTTTCTAGTAAAACATCTTTTCTCATCACAGTAGACACATCAAATTACTCTCTCTACAAACAATTTTAATGAATGAGTACTGATTTATTAAAGAATTTCTAAATATTAAATGTTTTTGAATAGATTCCCTATTATTTTGCTTCTTATTTTTTAGCACTTTACCCTCTGTATGTAAACGGTTCACACAAATAGGCAGAGCAATAAGCAGTTTAATCAAAGTGGAAAAACAAATAATTCTAAGTGTAGGTAACAGAAAAGAATGGGTTTTCCCAAGTTATTCTAGATCAAAGCCTCAAAATGGATCTATTTGAGTTATTTCTACACAATAAAAAGAGGGTTGGCTATCACTAAAACTACTAATTTGGCTTTCTAAATTTTAGTCATTGCTGAAAAAGTTCTTTATTGCTGTTTTCTCTCAAAATAAGCTTCTCTTATTTTCAGGTACATTGGGTATACCTGGGGAATTAGGTGTTCTTTTCAGTTACTCTTCTTAATGGAATAGTTCTTTATTGCCAAGTAATTGTTGCTTCTGTTTCGGGGATTATCAAAAATACATCACAGCTACAAATTAAAACAAAAAATCTGTATCATTAAACATAACTATGTGACCAGCAGAATATTTCAAAAGAATATATTCTTATTTTATTATGGGAATATCTTGATATATGAAATAAAAGATTATAATGAAGAATACCATATTGATTAATGCATTGAAAATGAACATGGAGTTTACTGTTTATAATTTGCCTTCAAGAGTTGGAATGACATAAAGAAAAGGCATGGCATTAATATCAATTTATGTATTTTAAAAAATTCACTAAGTATGGTTATTGTTGTTGTTTTAACAGCATGAAAGATGCAGGAGTAGGCCATAAGCAACGGAGGGGTCCCGTATCATCCACCTGCAAGCAGTGCCCAGTGGTCTATACCAACCCTGTGTGTGGTTCAGATGGTCATACCTACTCTTCTCAGGTAAAGACAATTATAGTCATTTCGTATGAAACATGTAATGTGTATTTACTATTAAATGAATAAAATTATTAGTTCTCCCATGTAGTCATCCAAATAATTTATTTAGCTTTTAAAACAATGCAAATAATCTCACTGGTTTGGAATCTGATTTAATGTGTATTGGTTTCTCTTATATCAGAATTTTTAAAATTTGAAATACTAAAGTTGTGAACACTGAACAGTTAAAAGCAACATTTTCTTTGTTGCTGCTATGAAAGAGGTCAGAAATGTAACCATGTCATACCATAATGCTAACAATTATTATCATTATAACAGCAATAGCAGCTACCATCTGTCATTATCATTACTTCTTTTATCTCATATGTTATTTCCTATAGTATTACTAAAAAGCCTCCAAAAATTCCTTTTAACAAATGAGAAAAACAAAGATCAGAAAGATATAACAAATGTCACATATTTACTGACATTGAAATCAAGATGTGTTGCCGTCTCTGATTTTGTGTCTCTATTCTCTCCTCTACATTATTCTGCCTCTTTTTTTGGTGTCCCATATTATTCAGTTATATAGATTTTTAAGAACTTTACCTAATAAGACATTGATAAATTTTCTTTGATTATGTGACAGGAAGGAATGTAGTCTCACAAGCTCTTACATGAAATTTTGGGGCCAGATAAATTTATGAAATTAGATTTTTAAAAATTATATCTTTTTTTTTAAAAGATAATGTAACATATTGTACTCTGTCCCCATTGGGACCTTTCCCTTTTATTAAACATATTAATATCTTACTAAGGAACTAGATGAATATTCACATTAAATAGAATACATGAAAACTACACAATAACTTTACTTCAGTTCATATCTGAGTTTCCTTACTGCAAGGGGAGTTCCAAAAAATTTTAGTTACCTGAACATTTTGTTTTGTGGATACCTCTTTATGAACCATCCCTTCTCCTAGTAAATATGTCCTCACAAGCTACACTTGCACTTATAATCACTAATCTTAACAATAGCACTGCAATGATAAGATAGATTCATCCAGTCAATAAATATATGCATAGTACTTATTTGGTGCTAAGGACTGTGTTATCTTGGTGAAGCTGCGATGTGATAATTTGCTGAGGTTTTAAAGGTGTGTATTGCTAGGAGAGAATGGAGACTGTTACTGGTTATTTCAATATGACCTTGATCTTGATGAATTTACCATGGTCCAGAATCTCAGCTTTGACAGTTAAGAAAATTCATGCTTTTGGCACAAGGGAGAATGAATCTATCTCATATTATCAAATCCTACATGATAATGTGTAAATCATGATACTGATTTATTCAATGATGACAAAGGTTGCAGATTATAATATTCAAATTGGTGGGCAGAGCTACATGGCAAGCAAATTTTAATCTTAATTGTACTCGATGTACATTCATGGCTGAACAGGTTGAATCAAGGGAGGGACTGTAATTTTTACTGGCATCTAGCTAGGATAAGCCTGTCTTTCTCAACATTAGAAGTGTATGTGCTAGAGGTACTAGTATGTTTGTGTCCAGAGTGCCCCTGGAGTGTGCTAACGTTAGTCTACCACCTGTTTGTTTGGGGCTCTTTTAAGGATGTTCCTAGTAGGTGATCAGTTCTGTTCGAATTTAGTTTCACAGAACACAAACATAATCATGAGTGATTTCTTCCTTTTGGAACCAGATAGGAGGCTTTGTTTGATGATTTTGGAGAAATGCAATCATATTCCCACCCAAGATTAAATATACCTATCATAAATAGATTAATTCACATATATTTCCAATTCCATGGGGTTTCCCCATTCTTCTTTGTACTAAGCATCCTCGAAGCGCCCCCCAACTTACAAATCATATGGTTTTATGAATACTGTTAATAAAGCCAATCTAAGTAATCCATTGAATTGTAACCATTCTGAGTAATCCATTGAATAATAAACCATTGCATTATTATTTTAATATTTCTTTGCATATGTATCACTTTCAATGCATGCCTTGACAAAAAAGATGTGGAAAGTACGTGGTTCAAATGAATATGAACTTTTAGTAAATCCCAAATCACCATCCTCATTTCTACTGATTCTAATTTAACTTGGTGAGTTTTCCACTTTAGACCACCAATACTAATCTTAGAGCAGTGAGGCTGAGCTGTATAAAACAATGCAAACTAAATGGAGATCTTAGCCCAATAAGAACTTATATTAAACAATCCTTAATAATACTTTTTTAAAAGTTTATAGGACTGGAAATTCAAAATAAGGCCCTTATCATTTTTTTTCCCTTTTCTCTAAAACAAAGTATTGCCCTAGGCTATTTAGATATTGGATCAAAAACAAAGACCACAGAAACAAATGCCTTCTTGAAATGGTAGTTTTATTATTTCTCCAGCATCTACTTACCAGAGATGAAAACAGAAGATTGGTGCAGGGGTCACAGATATTTATTTTGGCTCTTGGCTCACTCAACTTTGTCAATAGGCTTAGCAAATTCTGACGGGGAGATTTAAACAGCTTTGGGGGACTCATGGGCATTTGAGTTCGCAGGAATGGTGAACTCCAAATTCTAGGTTTAGTATGGTCCTTGAAACTCCTTACCTGAAGTTTCCAATCCCTCAGCTAAGTATTCCTGATATGTTAAATACTGGCCAGAAGCCAGGTACTATCAGCCCAGAGTGTGGGACCTTACATCCAGGATGGAAGCCCAGTCTTGCTCTCCTGGTCTTCCTAACATTTTTCTATATTTTGGTTCCCTTGCATATACAGTTGTTTGTTTGTTTTACTACTACAAATGATCTTCCTTCAGGTTCTATTTTGGCTCCACAATGTTTCCTCATTACCTTCAGCTCAATTTATGGAGAGGAAATTAGAAATCATGTTTCCACTGTACAACTTAATTGGAGATGAGGTCATTACAAAGTATAACAGGTGCAGGAGTTGAGGGATGGGGTAAGAAAAAGGTTATCAGAAGGTATGCAAAGGAAGACTTTAGTCAAATGCCCTAAGATATAATTTTGGAAAGTACATCTCATTACACAGTGTGACCAATTTGGAATAATTATTTTATTGGAGTTCAAGCTCTGAACTTGTCAGCTTGTCTAGAAATCCTCAGCAGAGTATTTTAAAAATGTATACACAAGAAGGCAAAGGAAAGGATGAAAAATTGTGAAAAAATTGACTTACTTGGAAAAATATTGGGACTTTTGTGATTTTTTTGTGAGAACTATTTTTGTAACATCTGATTTTTACCTGTTAAGAAAAACGATTGACACTTTTTATAGAATCCTAGTTAATCTTTCTTTTTAAAAGAACAAATGTTTTCTGAATTCTTTTAAATTCAGCAATGCCAGAAAAATAAAAATATAAGTCTGTTCAAGGTTATTTGAGAGGTAATTGCTCCTGGAATTGACACAAAAGATAAAGGTCTTGGTTTCTTTACTTCAGGCAAAGTCTATTTTGATTGTATTGCTTCATTAAGAACTAGGAATTGTTCTCCAGTATAGTATCCATATTAGACCATGGATATATTTGTCACTGACTGGTGTGAATTGGATATTACATTTGCTGGGAAGAAGTCAATAAATAATATTAGTGTTTTAGAACTCAGCATGGCATTGATAATATAAACTCCCTGGGGACAACACACTGGATGATTTTGAACTTTTTTTTCATATTTAGTCATGCACTGCTTGGCAATTGAGCTTAATACTGGTGAATTCTTTAGGAACTAACACTGTTTATAAGAAATTGTGTGTGTGTGTGTGTTTTGAGGGAAGGCAAGTAGAAAGCTTAACCATTTTATACTGGAGCTTCCAACTTTGGCTATAGGCATGCTATTTAAATTGTTTTGGGATGGGATCCTGTGAATCTGAATTTTAAAACCTCCTTGGGTGATTTTTATGTGTGGGGATAGTTGAGAACCACTGTTGCATCCCTTCAGATTATTGCATCCCTACAGATTACTTTTTGAATTCTTATTTTTTTAAATAAACTAGACCAACAATAACATTAATGGGGAAGCATTTACTTTTTGTTGCATCTTGAAAAAATCCCATTTTGTTTCAACATATTACTGTTGTGTCTTATTTTTCTTTATTTTGTCCATATTTGAGATATTCTATTACTTTCTCTTCATAATAGTTGCTAATTCTAGTAGTCCTCTGTACATTTTAAAAGATAACAAATTTCTTGACACCTCACCATTTTGATGTGTTGCATCTATTAATATTTAGTATTTAATTGTCCTGTACCTTCCTCTGAATACTTTGTCTAAGCTGAGATAATTTTATGTTGGAAGATCAACCTTCAGAAACAGATGTACACTGTTTCTATTTGAACTGCTTTTCGGTGTAGGCTAGGTTGTATTTTCGGCTTAGGTATGCCAACTTGATCAAGATTATAACTACAGCATGTTAACAGAATCATTGACTGGGAGAAGCTCTTAATAGACCACTGAACATTAGAGGAAATAATATGACTGAACTTTATCATAAAATCTCAGATTTGAAAGGAACTCAATAAGACATCTAGTACAAACTTCTACACAGTATGCAGGTGCCTGATAAGATACCATGTTCTGTGAGATAAGTGTCTATATTTGTGGGGAGTTCTAAAGCTTTCCTGTCCTTACATTGATCTGGCTTCCAACACTCCCCATTCTTACCACATCAGCATATATCGAAGCACAAAATGCAAACTCTGTTGTCTTCAGTTGTTGGGAAATAAGTGAATTCCTAAATTTTCACTTAAAATGGAGCAAGAGTCTGAAAGATAACCTCATGGGTAGAATATTATTTAATTTTTACAAAACTCAATTCCCAGTCTTTTAGAATTTTTTTGTACATGTTTATTTAGATATGAACTTTGTAAAGAATATTCACTTTCATTGGATCTGAGACATTCAACATTGTTTTCAGGGAAACCCAACCCTGTATTATGCACTGATACTTACGCATATTAAGTCATATTTAGTTAAATTATATAATTATGATATTAACTTATTGGAACAGACTTTAGGAACAAAAAATGTGAAGTGGTGGTAAGCATAAAACTCAGCTTACAGAAATGAGGAAGTTTGGAGTCATTTATTAGTGTTCAGTGTTTAGCATGCTATGGACATCAATTATTTCCCTGGAGGTCAATTGAGGGTGAACTTCCAATGTAATTTTCTTGTTAACCAAAAAAATATTCATTCAGGAGAAACTAACTAATATGTTCTTCTTCTGTAAATATTACATGTTTGGGTTAAATATCATTACCAAATAAAGGTGAAATATAAATTCTTAATCAGCTGAATATGAACAAGTTATTTAGAAATAATCACTGAGTTTTCATAAGGAAATTTCATAAGGAAAATATTGAGTAAAAATAAATTCTAATTATTTTGTTCTTCAATCCTGGATTTATTTTCTTCTCAGAATATTCTATATATATGGAATATAAAGTGTTGAGCATTTAGCGTTTTATATATACTCATTCATATTATTAGTGTATTTAAATGCACATAGAAAGGTAAGGGAAATAGTTTATAGTGATGAATGTTTTTTGTTTTCCAAAAAGAAAAAGGAAAATTAAGAAAATTAGGTTTAAACATGAAAACCACGTGCCATGTCTATAAAAGAATTGTTAGAGCAAACTAATTGCTTCTATTGTTAAATATTCAGACAATTCTTCCACCTTCTCAGTTATAAATAATGCAATATGTTATTGCTATGGCAATGGACCTTTTTGCCTTGCTTCTAAATTGTTTAACTCACTAAATCATTTTTCTGCAACTTGTATTATATTGAAGAAATTTAACTTCATTTTTATTTTCTACTACAATATACTTTAATACCGTAATTATCTTTGGAAGGTGACTTGTTGAAGTTAAGCGAGCACACTGTATTTTTGAATGTTAGTGCTCTAATCTCTCTCCATACTCCAAATATATGCCCCTTTTTCTCCAGGAGATTGCTCTATTGATTATGTTGTACCTCTCTTTCTTTAACCTTAAGGTAGACATAGGCACACTTGCTTGGCTTGTTTAAGACTCTTGAGTTATATATGTTGGTAGCTGCCATTCAATGAGTGTAGGATAAAGTTTTAACTTTTTTTTTCTTTTTTTAAAGATTTTATTTATTTATTTGACAGAGAGAGACAGTGTGAGAGGGAACACAAGCAGGGGGAGTGGGAGAGGGAGAAGCAGGCGAGCAGGGAGCCCGATGCGGGGCTCGATCCCAGGACCCTGGGATCATGACCTGAGCTGAAGGCAGACGCTTAACGACTGAGCCACCCAGCCGCCCCAAGTTTTAACTAACTTTTAAATTTATATTTTGATGTGTTTTTGAGATTATAACCTTTTTATTTTTGTGTTAGTGACTGTGCTAAAGTGACCTTTCCAAAACTCAAGTGATATTATAGGTTTTTTTGTAATTTTACTAATTTATTTAATTATTTTTAACGCTTTAGGAAGATGAAAAGTTGGCAAATCTATGTCTGTTTCACACATTTGTCTTTGAAATATTGATAATCAATAAATCTAAATCTAAAAGATTTTGATCCAATGGTGTGTGGCTGCCATATCCTTTTCAGTGACTACATGGGCAAATTTGTATTTTCCCACAATACTCTATGATCACTGTATGTCGTAATGTCCTTTAATTTCCCTCCACCCTAAATGTGCTCTACCAAGGAAATTAGCCTTATTATGTGAATTAGCAATGGATTAAATATGCTATTGCATCTGAAGCAAGTCAATTAAACAAAAGCAAACTGAAACCGGGAGGCAAGAGATTATAATATAGAAACTAGGAGGAAAAAAATACTATCAATAGCTAGAATCAGGAAATTTGAAGATGAACACCTTGCAAAAGAATGTTACAGTAGGTTTTACATGAAAATATTGTGATGTATACGAATTAGAAGATCATCTAAACAGCTATACGCCCAGTAAAAATAAAGCGGAAAGTATCTGTCATTGAGAACTAAGAATATGAAAAGTAGCCTATTTCTCTCTGAAGTAGCCTTAGGTAATAAGGCTATTATTATGGTATAATATTTATACCTTTGAACCTGCTCTTTATGCATCTGGGTTTTTGGATTACACTACCTCCAAGTAGAGGTCAGGAAAGCTCCAGTATAAGAAGTAAAATTTAAGGGATTTCATGTAGGCAGTATTCTTGATTATTTGGAACCCCAACATAAATTCTTTCTGTAGAAAAGTATTGGTAATTCAAGTTTCTAAGGATTCCCCAGATTTTATTTTGCAGACTCTTTGCTCACACATAAGTAAATAAATATTATAAATGGAAGTGACATGCTTATATAACAGAAATAAACTAATAAACAAAATGAGAAAAGACAACACGAGCAAGAGTGAACAATGCCAAAAACAATAATAGCATAACCATGTTTAAGTCTCAGATATCTAAAATACTAAAATCAGGGCGCCTGGGTGGCTCAGTCGTTAAGCATCTGCCTTTGGCTCAGGTCATGATCCCAGCGTCCTGGGATCGAGCCCCGCATCGGGCTCCCTGCTCCGCGGGAAGCCTGCTTCTCCCTCTCCCACTCCCCCTGCTTGTGTTCCCTCTCTCGCTGTGTCTCTCGCTCTCAAATAAATAAATAAAATCTTTAAAAAAAATAAAAATAAAAATATTTTACATAGTATTTCTATGTTTCAATATACCTACTTGTTTGTCTAATGATTTTAGTATTTTATTTATTTTTTATTTTTTTTCATTAGACAAACAAGTAGGTATATTGAAACATAGAAATACTATGTAAAATATTTTTATTTTTATTTTTTTTAAAGATTTTATTTATTTATTTGAGAGCGAGAGAATGAGAGAGAGCACATGAGAGCGGGGAGGGTCAGAGGGAGAAGCAGACTCCCTGCCGAGCAGGGAGCCCGACGCGGGACTCGATCCCGTGACTCCAGGATCACCTGAGCCGAAGGCAGTCGCTTAACCGACTGAGCCACCCAGGCGCCCCAAATACTATGTAAAATATTTTTAATGCGTGAAATGTTTAAAGACTTGAAGTGATTTTGAAATATACAAACAAAACCAATATAATTTCAAAAAATACTAAATTTGTAAAAGAACCAAATATAATTTATTCAATTAAAATAAAACTTTTTAATTAAAGTTAAATGGATAGATTAAATATCAGATTAGATGAAGAGAATTAATGACCTACAGTATATGTGTGTATATGAATATAGACCTATATGTATAAAACAGAAAATATATGTAACAAGAATAAACTGTTATATATGTAATTATATATGTTTGTGTGTATTTCAGAAAAACAGCTCACATATTTCAGAAAATACTTCAGAAAAATGATCCAAAAAGGGAAATAAACAATAGAAAGTAGAATGAAAAGGTATAAAAAAATTTTTTCTGAAATATAAAAGGAGAAACCAGAAATAATAAGGTGGAGAAAGATAGTAAAAGAAAAATTTAACATTTTCCAGAAATGTTGAAAGGCATGAATTCACAATACAGGAAGTACAATGTGTACAAGATAAATAAGATAAATAAGAAGAAATTCAAATCTAGACACATTGTAGTAAAATGACAGATTAATAAAATAAAATCTAACCAGACCAAAAAAGTTTAAAATATTATATCATTACACCAACAAAAATTATCTCAAAGGATTAATGGGATTTTAAAAATACACTTAAAATATTGAAAGAAAATTTTAAAAATTTCAAAACAAGTACTTCAGGAGAAAATATTGTCCAAATTTTCTACACGAAAATCCTTGAAAAGATTGTACAGAACAAAACAGCCTAGGCCTCTGATTGCAAGATATGCAGAAATATGAGTGACCCATGGAGACTTACCTCCAAACAATACCCCATTTCTCATTTCCACATCTTTTTGGCTTCCAGAGAATGTACCTACAAATACACCACTCCATCAACCATTCCAACTAACATGATCAACAGATTCTGGGACCAGATCCACTCAGTTTGTCTCATGCAGCATTTATTTAAGGCTAACAGCAAGGAAGCTCCAAGCAGAAGAATGAAACCAATCTACATACAATATTTGCCTCAACAATGTCTCCCTTCCTGCTCTGGGGTCCTTGCCCAACCACCTGAACAAGCCCCATAAATCATCAATGTTTACCTTAGAAATCTAGGTGGCTTTTGCCTCAATTTTCTCTCTTAGTCTTTGTACTTGGCTTGAGGATCTAATCCGGGTATAGCAGGATGCTTTAGTGATTGCACAGACTCCCACTTGAGTTGAGGGTGACCTGAATGCCTTCTAGGAACAATGTGGTATCATTGATCACTTAAGATTCTTTCTAATCGGGTACTTTGTGTTATAGAAAGAAATTCCTGCAAGGTGCTCATAAAAAATGAGTCCAAATTGCCACCTGGAACTGAATCACTAAGTATACATTCATTTAGGAGAGATGTCAGTTTCCTGAGAGCTACCTGATCTACGGGTGTTGCTTCCTAAACAGGTGAAGTTCTCTTAGACCACTGCTGCAGTGCAAATCACCATCTTTTCTGTATGGAGGCATATTCATGCCTGGATTCCATTTAAGAGAACTGTCCCAGCAGTGCACATGGTGTCCTGGAAACAAAATATTATTAAAACTGCTGTGACCTGCAAGTAAGAACTACATTTTTTCCAGGGACACAGATTGATAGTACATCAAATGTGACCTTCCAGCCCACCAGAAGATGCTTGATTTTCCAATTGAATTAGAATAATTGATTCTACTCCTTGTTTTTGGAGTGATGCTGGAAAGCAGTCTGTTCAACCTGTCCTATTTTCCGAAGCAACCAACTGGTGGCATTGAGCCATCTCACTGAATGACTGAGAATGGAGATGAGAAAGACTTCGGGAGGTATTGGCAGGTGCTTTGCTTGGGAGGTTCAGGAGCTGGTGCCATTCCTTTATCTTTCTGATAGACTTTTCATTTAGGTGAAGCAGAGTAGAGAGGAAAGAAATAAGGGTGGTTCTGAAAGACAAAAGATCATTAATTTCTCTCCCTCCGCCATTTCTCTCAGGGTCTAAGGTGTTCCCTCCCTTGGTGCTGAGGTTGTTGCTCTCCCTCCATAAACACAAAATTAGTGTGCCCCATTACAGAAAGTAAAATGCCCCATTTCTTCCTCTCAACCCCTAAACTCTATACATAAATATTTCACCTATAGGAGTCCAGTCCAGCAGGGACAAGGGAAGTAAAAGAGAGACACATTGTGTTCCCAACTTCTAGCTGCATGGACTACCGTCAGGGGACTTACTGAGCAGTGTGATCCAGGACCATGTTAATCCAACAAGACAATCCAGGTGGCTGAGTCAGAATTAAGCTTGAATTTCCAAGGTCCCCTTTGGACAGGCTGTCATCTGCAGGGGTACAGCAACGAGGCCAGCCTGAGGTTGCTATTAGAAGAAGGAAAGAAAAAGCCTGAATATTTGAAAAAGGTATCTATAACCTCTTTTCATCCTGTTAATTAGTAAGGAACCCGCTGAGAGAGTAAGTTTCCTTTCTGGAGACAGCAAAATTCAGTGACCAAACTGCTTTGCTAAAGTGAGGGAGGCAGAGTCAGAAACCTTTTTGAGATTTTTGAAGAGACCATACCAATGCTTACAATATCAGATGCCCGTGGACAGTAAAGGGACATGGAAGGTCTGTTAGTTACCTTACTTGTCAGCCTGTTTAGTAACTTTATGATAAAAGCTGCACTGTTGTCAGGCTACAAATAGTCCAAAAAGTCAAACGTATGACGCATGTTCATTTCACAGGACAAAATGACATAGCCAGAGTCAGCAGATGGAACTGGAATAGGAACAGCATGACCTGAAAAAAGTATCAACAGAGACTTATAGCTGAAAGGGTTCTTTAAGGTAGTGGGGCCCGAAAGGTCAGGAGTATGACACAGCTCGTTGGACACCTTCTAAATAAGCCTGTTAATTTGGCTGGTATAAAGGAAGAAGTAAAATATCCAAGGGAGGAGTATACTCTTTTCAATACCCCAAAAGCCCAGTTAGGTGCTGGGACTGCTTTTTGGCAGTGATGACCAAAGAGATAACAGTTTTCCTTCACTATCGGTGAGACTGAGCATTGTGAATCCACCCAAATAGTCCTAAAAAAACTTTACTTAGCAAATGGCTTCTGAATTTTGTCAGGAGTTCATTCAGCCATTCTTGCTGACAGAAGTATAATAATATTGCAGTCAGAGTCTTTGGGACTGAAGCTTCTGATGTTCCAAAAACAGGACATCATCTGTACAGGGAACATTAGAGTTTATAAGTATGCACTGGTGGCAAATGGCAAGAAGTTTTTCCCACTAGAAAATTGTTGGCTCTTGGATCCCTCTTGACACTTATCAGACAGCAAAGTATAAACATATAGCACATCAACACCTACTACACATTCAGATGTAGAAGCAACAGCAACATGCACTGGATTGGTCCAATAATCCCCACAAGAAAGGTCATGTTGGCTTACCTTCCGTATTGTAAGTATGCCCAAACCCCATCAGTTGAATCTAAGTTCACCTTCCCCAACAGAACCAGACGTGACAGATGGTGCTTGCATCCAACATAGCCACAAAATTTTGAATCTCTCAGCTACCCCAAAGTTCTTCAGTACATTTGGATGAGTGTGCATGGCCTCTGTCTCATTTGGAAATAGAGAAACCTTGACCCTAATATCAAGATAACACTACATTCCTCCTCCTGCCTGGAGGCTAGTGAGCAATAACCAAAGCACTATTTGAACAGTTTCAGCCAATCCTATTTCTTGCTGCTCAGGCTCAGAACTTTCAATAGCAGATAGAACAGTGGGTGATCCTTCTTCCACTTTTGGTTCATAACTCAGGTGAGAGCATTCAGAACATTTGCTACTGGATCATGGACAATCTTCTCATATCTTCTGATCTGGTCCATGGGGCTTAGTGTCCTTTCACTTCCAGAAAGCCATATCTCTGTAAGCATCCTATCCTCATTGCCAAAAGAACTGTGAAAGGTCTGAGATTTTTACCCTACATGCAAATACATGGCATAGTTTATGAATACTGGCAGAAGACCTAAGACTAGGGTCAGAAACAAAGCAACTTATTACTTATGACACAAGGAGAACAATGTTTATATTTGCATCAATTCTCCTTTCCCCATAAGTCCCACAGGACAATGCAGAGTACCCCAGTTGGATGTTCCACACACATTGGGTTTGTATCACAGCTAAAGAAATCTGGATATTTCACAATGGGCTGCAAACAAGCCTGCTCAAACTTTGCTTATTGGGAGACATTATTTTAATTTTACTGGGAAGCAAACAAATCTGCCCTTTCTTCCAGATAGGAGGCAGAATTATCTCTACCTTGCAAGGATATTACCATACAAACAAAATTGAAGATACAATACCAAACAAAAGGCTATCAAATGCTCCTAAGATGTACAGAAACACAGGAGACCTGTAGGGACTTGTCTTCCAAGACTACAAAATAGTAGGATAGCTCTACGGTGTCAGAAAAACTAGATTTCCCAATAAAAGTCATAGAAGATGAAGAGGATCACTACAAAATGATTATCATGTTAATTCATCTAGAAAATCTAATAGAATAAATTCAATCTTGTATGTATATAATAAAATGGTTTCAAGATCTGTAAAGCAGTTTCTACAGGGAGACATTATCACATCTCACTCACACATCATAAGATTCCAGCACTCTTCTCTTAGTAATTAGTGGAGGAGCTACAGGGAAAAAAAAAAAAAGTTGGATTCCTTTCTTCCCCTCCTTGGCCCAAAGGTAGTGGATCCATTGCACAGTGGTGGATAGACAAAGTTTGAACTTTGTAATATGGCATGGAATTGTGGGGTATTTACTGGGGAATGTTCCTGGAATTTCTATGCTGAAGAGATGGCTAGAAAGCTGTGAGATTATTCTCTTGGGCAATTAAGAAAATAGAGTGATTATATAAGTAAATCTATGTTTCTGATTGTTGGAGAAAGTACTTACAAACATGGAAAATGGGAGGCTGGAAAGAATCCTGAGATGTTGGATTGGAATTGGAGGTATCAGTATGTACTCATGTTGAGTTGTGGTTTTTTGTTGTTGTTGTTTTTTTGTCTTAAAAATGTATAGATTTTATTATATATTTTATATATTTTAAGATATATCTTAAAGTATATGTAGAGAGACACACTTGGAATTAGTTATTGATATATTTGTATGAGTGTGTATCCTAGAAAGATACTTGTTTATTTATAATATTTAAGAAATTATTAACTTCTGAAAGGTTAACTAGTTTGCTTCCACTATCTATGTCTCACCTTATCCTTGTTGTTTTTCCTTTTTATATTCACCTTTCCTATATAAACTCATCCCTCATAATGTTTTGATCACCCCAGTTAGCAAGTCCATCCTCTTTTCCATAGTCAACATTGCCAGGATTCTTCGTTTCCAAAGGTGTATGATGAGCTGTGGTCTTAGATGCACATGTATTCCTGTAGTGAGTCAACAGGGGGCATTCTGGAAGTAATGCCTCCCAGGTTACTCCCTCAGGTTTACTCAAGAGGAATATTTTACACAGTGGAAAAACTAAGTTTTATGTGATTCTATCTTTTTGTCAAAACTAAGTGCACCACTGTTTCCCTATCTTTCCCTTCCAGCACATTCCAATTATCACTGCTACCAGTGCATGAAACTGTTTAGGGGCTATAGACCATTAGTACATAATTTTAAATAGGTTCTTGGTATTTATTAAGCATAATAAACAAGAAATTTCCTCAAGCTTTATGTTCATTGAAATAGTTAATATAAAAATTTAAGTGTGTTAACCCCGTAGACGTTGAAATGTATGCCCAAGCTACCACACCTTAGTATTTTTGTGTTTGTATAATTGTTAAAGTCATTGAAAACTTTGAGGTCTTCAAGGTCTTTTCTCTTGTTAGCTAAATTCAACTTTCTGTCCTGAATCTTTCATCTCCTTGTGTGTTCTTTTAAAATACATCCCTTGTTACTTATTGCCATTCTTTTAATTTGTTTTTTATTTTTTATTTTTTCAAGATTTAT
This sequence comes from Halichoerus grypus, assembly GCF_964656455.1. Taxonomy (NCBI): domain Eukaryota; kingdom Metazoa; phylum Chordata; class Mammalia; order Carnivora; family Phocidae; genus Halichoerus; species Halichoerus grypus. The sequence continues at coordinate 143,445,081 of NC_135714.1, read as the reverse complement.
TTGAGAGAGAGAGAGAGGGAATGCTCCAGTGGGAGGGGCAGAGGGAGAGAATCTTCAAGCAGACTCCCTGCTGAGCACAGAGCCCCACACTGGGCTCAATCCCATGACCCATGAGCTGAAATCAAACAGTCAGATGCTCAACTCACTGAGTCACCCAGGTGCCATTCTTTTAAAAAAATTCACTGCCGTTTATATCTGTAAAAATAATTTCTTATCATATATAACTCTAATTTTTTGGAGTACTTAGTATTATGACCTTCTATTTTCATCCATTTCTTAATTATTTTTAACTACCTTGCACCCTTCTGGGAAAGTTTGAGTTGTCATCTGTCAATGCCCATATTTTATACTAACATAAATAATGAAAATAAAAATCAAAGTAAGTTAAAATAACTTCATTAATGTCATGTATATATTATATCCATCATCAAACAATGTGGGTTTTTTTTAAAGATTTTATTTATTTATTTTCACAGAGAGAAAGAGAGAGAGCGAGAGCAAGAACACAAGCAGGGGGAGTTGGGCGGGGGGGGTGGGGAAGCAGGCTCCCTGCTGAGCAGAGAGCCCGACGTGGGGCTCGATCCCAGGACCCTGGGATCATGACCTGAGCTGAAGGCAGACACTTAATGGCTGAGACACCCAGGCGCCCCAAACAATGTATTTTTGTAGGCTTTGTTTTAATTGAAACTTTTATTCATAATTGAAAGCGACATTTGTCTGGAATAATCTAAACAATTTTCGTTTGATGAAAAATTTAGTACAACCTATGAAAAGGAAATAATTATAAAATAAACACACTGTATTTTTTATTCTTAAAATTTTTAAATTTATTACCAGATTTTGCAGTTTAAGATACCTGTTTACAATGACAGCCTAACAAGGAAGAAAATGCATATATGAACACTGCATTGTGCACACAGATCACAAAATCAGAGACACTTAATAACATATGATGTTATAACTCAACCAAATCAGTCAGTCATATAAACAACAGTAAGGTTTTTTGTATGCATATATTCACATCTCAGTTGAGGTGAGGGAATATACAATCCTGACATTCTAGGACTACATTGGATTTAACTGAGTTTAAGGCAGAATTTAATATAGCCATCCCATGTACATACTCAGGTACTCTTCAGAGAGAAACCATCCGAAACACAGTACTGCATCAGTTCTGAGTCCATAATCCATGTGTCAAGTTGCTTTCTCCTTGGTATGTTCTCATGTTGCACTGTAAGATATTGTTAGGTCTGTGGCAAATGAGAAATTTCTTTTGATATTTTGAGATGTGTTTAATTTGGGGAGAAAAGTAAAATATACATAATAATAATTCTTGTTTGGAAAATCAGAGATATATTGATTCAAAAAAATAATATACATTTGTTGCTTATTTTTTCCTGGCTGTTCTCCTTAGTCAGATAGTTTAGTTGCCAACCAGTGCACTATTTTAACTGGATCATGACTACATGACAGGGATTATAAATTTTTGAACCTAGGTTAAAGAGTCCTTACCGTCCTCATGTCATCTCATCTCAGCTTAAATTCAACTAGTCTTAATAATACTCAATTTCTAGATGTCTGATAGAAACATTTTGAAGTGTAAGGGGAAATTGACTTGCATATTTAACCTTAAAGATTGCTTAAATTAAGGACTTTAACGTTCTCAGGACTCTGTTGGTCCTTTCCTCATTTTGATTTTCTTTAATAGTATCTGTGCTTGGGCGCCTGGGTGGCTCAGTTGGTTAAGCGACTGCCTTCAGCTCAGGTCATGATCCTGGAGTCCCTGGATCGAGTCCTGCATCGGGCTCCGTGCTCAGCAGGGAGTCCGCTTCTCCCTCTGACCCTCCCCCCTCTCATGCTCTCTCTCTCTCATTCTCTCTCTCAAATAAATAAATAAAATCTTTAAAAAAAAAAAATAGTATCTGTGCTCACATCTCTAGTGTTGTCCCTGTAAAGGACCTACTTCTCTCTCCTCAGATCTGAATAAAAATGTAGGAAGATGAGTTTAACCTGCCTCATGTCACAGGACTTTGACCCTGTGGTAAGAGGTATGCTATAACATTGGTATGTAAAATTTAGTTTCCCAAAATACAATTTCTGGTGAGAAAAGGAGACATTTGTCCAATATAAAGGGGGTGTTATTTATTAATGAAAAGTAGAGTGACAAACAGAGAAAACAATGGGGTAGTGTCCACTTTAGTGCATAGGGTGGCCAAAGGTTTTTGCTATGCTTAACTCCCTGCTTATTATTTATGCTACAATAATAACATGTGCATGTAATTGGTAAATCCCAACATATGAATGGATTCAAGTCTAAATCACGTCTTTTTTTCCTCCTCGGGTTGTCTTTACATGGGAAACACCAGAGTGGGGATCAGAAAAACTCAAGTGAAGGACATGTACTTGCAGAAGTGTTAGCTGTAGCAGACTATGAGAAATTCTATTCATGAGAGCTCCGATCATGTCTAAGATATTGGTTGTCTAAGGTATTAAAGATGTATAATGTAATATATTAGTCCAAGGTAGATTAAAACAAACCCTAAAAAAAGTGATTCATAATATTCCAAATTCCCAATTTATTTTTTCACTTGAATCAAAATTTTTATCACTACAATAAGAAGCAGAACATTGTTGCTATTTTTAGCTACTGCTAATTATATACTTGTTCTACGTGAGAAGCACTATAAAATAGTGCTCAAATCCCATTTTAGCCATGCATTTTTGATCAGTTGCATAAAGTTTTCTAACTTCATTTGAAAGACTTATTTAAACAAATATATACCTATCTTACCTCATTGATCAAAATATAACGCATCAAACAGTGTTTGACACATAGGGATACCTCAGTGAAAGTCATCATTTATAAGCCGTGTATTTTGTTGTTTTAGCTGATTTGTCTTCTCTGTTTTTTTTTTTTTTTTTTTTTCCTGGATAATTTAAGTACTTGTAGCTGGTAGTTTATTTATGCCATTTTTTTTATCTTATTGCATTACTTTAATGAATGACCAAGAAAAAATTCCTAAGGAAATATGGAAGGGATCCTGAGAGTTTAGTTAATTATTCATTGTCCAGAGCTAAATCAGGACACTATTGACATTTGAGGTCAGATAATGCTTTATTTTGGGGGGCTGACCTGTGTCTTGAAAGATGTTTAGCAGCATTTCTGGTTTCTAGTAAATGTCAGCAGCAATCCTTCCTTCACAATTGTTAACAACCAAAAATGTTTCCAAATGTCCCCTGGGGGCAAAACCACCCCAACTGAGAACCTCTGATTTAAGCCATCCAACAAGGCCACAGTGATTGCATTATCTTAAAAATCTGTAATAATAGCCTGTCCCAGCATTTATTACCCTGATACTTGGGGTTTTTTCTATGAGCAAACCAGACCTCTCCTATAGTAAGATCATATTTTCTTCTTTGATCCTGTGATTAAACAAATGATTTTAACTTACTTTCCCTGACAAGTGTCAACTTTGCCCATTGAAAAATCATTTTGCGGTCTTGCTTTTCACAGTAACTCCTAACTGAAGTATTCTTAATGCTCAGGGTCTTAGATGATCAGGAATGCATTAATCATGTCTTTCTCTACAGAATTTCCATTTTTTGGTAATTATAAACTAATGAGCATGCCCTTTATGTGATATTTTAGTTCACTTATACCTTTATAAATATTTCAGCTTTGCGATAATTAAGTAAATTGAATGTCATCAATTAGAAATTCAATCAGTGGGTGTAGCTAAAAAATATTTTAAAACAGTACTTTTAATGTCCTAATATTCTTTGAATAAAATTCTTCATGACGATGTTTTTGAAAAGCAATGAGTAAGTAAATAAAACTAAATGGTTTTCTGATTATAGGGAGTAGATTCTTATAACTATAAACATGGGGTGGATTTGCTATCCTTCTGATTCTGTTGGTCTTTACAGAAATGTACACAGAAAAAAAAGAGTTTGGTAGAACCATTCTGAAAAAGAAATTGTTTTATTTATAAAGTAATCCTTTTCCAAGCTATAATTTCATCACATGCAAATTTTAGACAGCTTAGAAAATTTTTGTTATGTCAAAGAAAGTTATCTAAGAGGTGAAACTTTTTAAACTCACAAGTCATGCATTTTTGTTGTTCATTCAGTTATTTTCAGGCTTTCATTTTCTTTGAATAAAAAAAATCACTTTTAAAATAAACCACATTTAGAATGTAAATGAGTATGGCATAACACATCTTTGAAGGGAGATAACATATTATCAAATTTTAAAATTTAATATTAGCTATAATTAATATTGACTTTTGGCTTTGTCTGTTCACATACCATTTACAATTGTTCTTGAACTTTTCTTAAATTATGTCATGAGCCAGAATTTTCATATGACCAGATCCAGGGTTCTGAAATATTAAGTTAGAAAAAGTTAGAGTAAAAAATATTACATCTGAGGTTTCAAAGTTTTATATAACTTATCTGGCTTTCATTAAAGTGTTCATAATTTCTTATCTATTTCTACTTTTCATCAGCCATTAGGCATTTTAATTACATTTAAAATGTATTGTGATTTTACAAGTCAAAATCATTTCCTTCAATTACTGAAACATTGAATAATAATAAAAAAATGATTTTTTGAAAGAGTTTATTCCTCTAAAAAGGCCCACCAAGCCACTACATATATATTCTAAGTGTAATAATTTTAACTCATTTGTTGAAAGGCTAGTTATGAATTTTGCCTGTCCATTAGAGAGTTATTTGACAAAGAAAAAATGTTGTACAGATATGAGTAATCTGATTAGTCATTGGATATATTCAGTGCTTCTTGGTATCAGCCGGAGCTGAATTAAATTAGTCACTGGTGCATTTGTCGATTGGAGCCAGAAAGTCTGCCCTAATATTTAATTTTAAAATAATTTGCACTGAGTAAATTTATGGACGTAGCCACTAAAGAAATCACATTACTTCAGAATTAGCAAGATCTATTTCTTTTAGAGTAGGAAGGTAATTATTGCCTCTTAAAAGATGGAGTAGGTTTACAATTTTTAAATCATGTCAAATTGTGCAGTTCTGAAATATTAACAATGAGTTAAGGATAATCAGGCTTAAAATGCTACAAAGAGTAATGTTTACAAAGAAAATCAAAACAAAATTAAGCTAAACTAAAGAAAACAAAACAAAACTTCATGTGCCATAATAATTTTGACTGACTAATTTCATTCAGACTCTGTTAACATCTGAGAGCCCAGTTCGTGGTAGCTACTGCGCTAGGAAAACCGCCTGTTTAATTCATAAAACTCTGTAGATTCAGTGTTATTATTCCAATGATCCATATGAGACAATCAAGACTGAGAACATTTAAGAAACTAACTCCAAATGCCACATTTAGGAATTAGTACTCATAGAGTTGAAATCAGGTGTAATGCTCTTCCTTCCATACTAGTCATCTGTCTTTTCCGTAGCATGTGTAATAGAATCACCAGTGTGCTATTGTCCCTTTCTTTACTTTGTATTGAGATAACTAAATGTATCTAAATAACTATTTTTTTCTCTTTGTGTACAGTGCAAACTAGAGTATCAGGCATGTGTCTTAGGAAAACAGATCTCAGTCAAATGTGAAGGACGTTGCCCATGTCCTTCAGATAAGTCCACAAGTACAAGCAGAAATGTTAAGAGAGGTAAGTGATGAAAATTTATTTATAGATTTGCATTTGTTTTTGCTATTAAAATGTTTTGCAATAAATGTTGTCATTAAATACAAAATGAAGTTTACTACCTAACAGTAATTACATTGTAAATGAAGTTTTTTTTTTTAAGTCTCAAGTATTATAGCAAGTAATATTTTTCTACAGATTTCTATTTATCTTGATAGTAACAGTTGGATGTTTCTTTTTTACATGTTCACCACATATAGGAAATCTAAAGCAATGCCTTCTATAAATTATTGTGTCTAAAATGTGTTTGACATTCCTTTTTATTCTTTTGGAGCTAGTCAGTGGTAAAGTAGTAAGTAATAGAGTAGTTTGATCAGATGTGAAACTAGTCAGTTAGTACAATCCTTTTAAAATAAAAATGTCTACCCCATATATTGTATGTGTGTGTGTGTGTGTGTCTATGTGTAAAATTTCACAATAGAATGATTTCATAAATTAAACTTTCTTTTGATTAGGCCTGGAGTCCTTATATCTTTCTTTTTATTGGTTTGATGTCTACTAATAAAATAATGAAATACATTTAACTCCCTATGTGTTATTGTATACGATTTGATCTTTTGTAGATTATTTATTGTAGTTTACACAGTATTACTTACATGTTTGAGATACTGTTTATGCCTTTAAAAATATCTCTATGGCTGTTTCATTTCCTCACGGCTATAGATAAGGAAGGAAATGTAGAGAATAGATGTTCCTTTAAGTCAGACTATTTTACAGAGCATCATCATCATTTATCATATATTTTGCAACCATATGAATCTTGTAATTTAATAGTTATTATTGTGGGTTCTCAACACAAGAATTGAGTTTTGTTGTCTTTTCTTATGAAAAATAACAAATAACTGATCTGCAGATAGGAAAAATCTTAGTGAATATGAAGTTCATTTGATATAAAGTATGTATTTTGTTAAGCATGGTATACTTGGTATTCCATGTTATAGTGCTATGATAAATATTTAGTACAGATAAAGGTTTTCTTTTAAGTTTTTATTTAAATTCCAGTTAGTAAACATACAGTGTAATATTAGTTTCTCGTGTACAATATAATGATTATAAAAGTTTTGAACTTTAACTATACCACATAGATTGGTCTTTACTCATTAAGTAATATTTCAGATAATTTAAAAATGAAAACCTATGTTATCATATTACCTTTAATAAGGCAACTAAGTCAACTTTAATACTCAAAAATAAATTGACTTGCAAATTCATGGTGAGCTAGTGCTCGAACATTAGGCAATGTGCACAAAGACAACATGTGATGGAAGAAAAGGTCTAAGCTGTCTTCCAAGAGCCCTGTTCTTTAAGCCTCACCTTTGTTCCTTACACCAGCCTATGTCCAGCTTCAGAGCTTGCTTCCTTCTGAATTCCCCACCCCACCATTTCCCCAATCCACTCTTCTAGCATAGTCCAAATTAGGATATTCAGCATGACCTTGAATATATTAATCAGCCCCCATATAATTAAGAGCTAATTATAGTTTTCCTTCAACTGAACTACTTTAATATCTCTGCCTTCCTCATACCCACTCCCTATTCATATAATCGAATACATTTTCCTCTGAAAATCATTTCAGGTGCAAAGTAAATCCTACCTTGGTATTCAACATCCATGTCTCATTCTTTTCATTGGAGGCTATTAAGAACAGTTGAAAAGGAGTATCGTAATTAGTGTATTCCTCTAATACATCACACTCTTCAACAAGGTTTCCCTTCAATAAGATTCCCTGCTTTTGAACTTACTTTTGAATGAGAAGATATGTTTGATGTTGATCAATTTATCCTATCCTCCCACAAACTGCAAAAGGAACTTAATATGCTTTAAATATGGAAGGTAACACATTTGAGAAGAGGATTCCTTGTGAGTAAACAATGATTATGTTTCACGTTGCTCAGATTCTCTGGATGACGTTTATATTAATATGTCCAGAAGGAAACTTTTCTTAAAGTCATATCGTCAGGGGACAAAGATCATTTGTGTTCAATTGTGTGTGGAAAGAGAGGTAAGAAGAATTTAAAATAATCCTGTTTTAATGGATTGTCAGGGCAAAGCGAGTACAGGATTTTGCTAGCTGCTGTGGAAAAGCAGTACAGAAAATTGTGAATGTCATTTCTACTCAGTGCCAAAGGCCAAGAGACATGGGAAATGTAAAACTTAGTTCAGTATCATTTCTAATCTTTCAACTGTCATTTATATTAGAAGCATACCTTTGATAGACTGACTTTGGCAGTGCAGGAAATTCTGTTTAATAGCATCTCTGTTTTAGAAAAGTGAGGAAGAAATTACCCACGATGAAATAGGTTTTAAATCTTTCTGACTTCCTACATTTGAGGTCAAATTGACATCATATTATGTTTTTACTATATTAAAGCAGAATAAATTCTTCAAAGCTACTTATAATCTATAAAAACTAATAAAAATGCATTTTCTTTATGGAGTAGAAAAAATTAATTTCTCCTCTGTTCTCCTAATGTATTCAATAATGGATATGCACAAATTGGTCCAAGTATATACAGTCAAGTAACAAAAATAAAAAAAAATAGCTTACATTTTTGAAATTCCAGATTCTGAATTTACATAGGTAAATAAGTATACCGTACCCTCTTCAATTGTTAACTTAACGATACATTTTTCTGTTTTCCGAACTCATAAAATCAAGATTACAAAGGCCATATGCTTCTAGGTTCCTATAGGGTATTACTTTCTTCACCCTAGTCACCATTTTTTTTTTTTAACGTTTATCATTTGGTCACAAACACAGAATGATTATTTGGAAGGTTAATCAACTTCATTCAAAGACTATTGACATTTCAGATGAATTTTAAAGCTAATATATTTTATATAGCCAGGTTAATATGAAATTCATGGTTGTGATCATGGTCTATGAAGAGATCATTTTCCATAGAATTTGCATATAATATATAATGCAATCCTAAATCTTAGGAGGGATTTGCAGGACCAAAGATCAAGAGCAATGGAAAGGACCTTAGAAAGTGTTTATTTTGTAGTTGGTAAATCCAAATTCAGAGGAATATACCCTAGAAGTATCTTAGATGATCTACACGGTGGTGATATGTAAACACAGTAAACTTTAGACCTCTGATATTCCATGTGTTCCATTAGGTTATTCACTTGACTGGCTAGATTCAGAAGACCCTTTAAATGACATTTCTTTTTAGTTTCAAATTTGAGTATTCTAATCTCCCAAATACTTTTTTTAAATAATTATGTGTCTATATAGCTATTATGGTTTTGTATTTCTAATCTCTTAAAAATTTTATTAATTTTAAATAATATCACTTTAATGCCCTTTACCCTCACCCCAACATGCATCTAACCACACACACCTTCATAAATTGAAATACTGAGTTGGAGTGGAGACAGCAAGAGAAATGGAAGAGAACCCATAAAATATTTCAATATTATCAAAAAGATAAAAGAAAAGAAGTGTTGATGAGGATGTGGAAGAAAGGCAAGCCTTGTACATTGTTGATGGCAATGTAAATTGGCACAGCCATTGTGGAAAATAATATGAGCTTCCTCCAAACACTAAAAAAGAACTACCATATGATCGGCAATACCACTTTTGGGTATATATCCAAGAAAATGAAATCAGTATCTCAAAGAGATGTCTATATTCCCATTCTCACTACAGCATTATTTACAAGACATGGGGACAACCTAAGTATTCATTGATGGATGAATAGAGAAATTGTGATATGTAATATTCCATTCCAAGTATATACTAAAACAGAAGATTCTGCCAAATGCAGCAACATGGATGTACCTGGACAACACTATGCTAAGTGACATAAGCCAGAAGAAGAAAGAGAAAAACTGCATGATCTCTCTTATATGGAGAATCTTAAAAAAAGTTGAATACATAGAACCAGAGAGTAGAAAAGTGGTTACCAAGGGTTAGGAGATGTGGAAGTGGGGGAGAGGCTGGTCAAAGGGTGTAAAATCACAGTTATGAAGGTTGAATAAGTCTAGAGATCCAAGGTTCCGCATGACTACTGGTTAATAACACCATTTTGAATACTAGAGACTTGCTGAGAGAATAGATGTCAGGAGTTCTCACCATACACAACACACACACAAAATGGTAACTATGTGAGGAGGTGACATGTAAATTAGCTTGACTGGGTGATTTATAGAATGCTAATAAAAAAATACCAGTTTGTTTTTTTTGGTCTTGTGGTTCATAGTTTCCATTACATCCTCACCTGCATTTTTTTATACAACTTAAGTTTCCTTTTATCAAAAATTGGGAATCTTGTAACTCAATCTATTTCTCTTTTAGCTTCATTCTCTAAGAGTATCAGAATTAAATAGATGCTCATTCACTGTAACTATTAGCCTGCATACTAGACTTGCTTGCTTCAGTTTTGATTGTAAATGTGTGTGTGTGTGTGTGTGTGTGTGTAACTCTTTTACAGAACTTCTTTCTGTTTTATGTGGTGTTATCCTGTGGGGTAGCATAATTTATTGGCTAAAAGTATAGATTCTAGAATAGTTCTGCACTGGGTGTGTAACCTTTGGCATTATATTTAAATTTATGTGTCTCAGTTTTTTCATCTGTAAAATAGGATATATATAAATTGTAAAGATTTATGGGTGTATTTCGTCAAATTAAACCATCTTTGAAACTTTATATCATTTTAATTGATGACACTTGTTAAATGCTGTTGAATTCTAATAAAGTATATAATTTTTCATACATCGTCATTTTAAATTTTATTTATTATGCTTTTTTTTATCAGGTTGGGTACAAAATGCTTGGAGAGTTTTCATTTCTTTAGTTAATAGTATTTATACACTGGAAATTAACTGTGCATTGAAAGTTTGTCATAACTCAGCGGTTGAATTCTGTCGCCTAGGAGCCATTATTGGTTATTTTCTTTGATAAATCTTTCACATTCTTTTCATAGCTACTGGTCTTTGCAGAGCGTGTGTGTGTGTGTGTGTCTGCGTGTGTGTGTGTGTGTCTGTGTGTGTGTGTGTGTGTCTGTGCGTGCGCATGTATCTTTTTCATACAATTATGCTAATTTATGCTTTCTCAAATAAATATCTGCTTATTTAGATTTTAAATATATTAACCTAATTGTCCAGGATACTGTTTTTGTTAACTAAAAACACCCTCTCTGGTCATTTAAGGTCTTCAGGAAAATTATATTTTTAACTACAACTCCAAACACATTTGTCAACACCTATACCTTCATTCCTTCATTGTTTTTGCGATTATAATTTTGTGGAGTTTATTTAAAGATTCTTGAATTCTTTAGTACTTGCTTTTGCTACTTAGTTTATATCAGAATTTGTGTGTATTGGTGTTAAGTTGGCACTATAGGACTAGAAAGTTAGAAGAAAGCAGTTTTGATTCATATGTTGTTGCCGAAGGCAACGTAAAAACATATTTTTCAAACATTGAGCCTTGGTATCAGCCACACATTTTTAAGAACAATGGGTTTAACAACAAAGTACAAGGACACTGTGCTTGCTTTTATTCTTGCTTGGGACCCACATCAGGCACAAGGTAAAGAAGACATTGTTCTGAGTCCCTCTTGTATCAGAGATCATTATGCCCATGAAAGTCATGTGTGGAGTCACAGATCATCCAACAACAGAAACAAAAAGAGCTCTTCTTTTAATGAAAGATACCTCATCCAAGACTGATTAAAATGTTTTTTAAATACATGTGGGGAGCTATAGATTTATAAAGTCTTCAGTTGTCTCTTGACATGCTAAACTAGAAAGTTTGATAGGTTTTATCCACAAAAAGACAAAATATGAGGATGAGTTCTGTGTTCTGACACAGTCATTTTTTCTCTATTCACTTCATTGCTCTGGATCATGTGGAGCCCTCTTAAGAAACATAATTTACTTAATTATTGTGCTATGATTATAACTGAATTTAGTTAAAAAAAGAACATTGAGTAAGAACTTATTTATGCTTTCTTCCAATTGGCAAAAAAAAAAATATAGTTTTACCATTTATTTCTCATATGGACTCTAAAAAATCCCCTTTATGATGGGATGAATTTTCAGTAGGAAACAGTTTAACATCAGTGTATTAATATGCTCTTAGAACATACAAACTTCTCCATGAAAAATAATATTCATAAATGGTAAGTTCTTCCATAATTTTACTTTCTTAGATTCGTAGAAAAATAAAATTAAATAAAATTACTGGGTAGTGTTAAATGATAATTTATAATAAAAATGAAGCTTAATCTTTTGGAATATTTGAAAGATGTTTCTGGATTAAAATTGATATTTCTTAAAAAACAGAACATAACCCAGAAAGAGACTTTTTAAAGTTTATTTTTAATTGAAATATATGTGATACATAACACTATAAATTTAAGGTGTATACATGTTAATTTGATACATTTATATATTGTAACATTATTGATATTGTAGTGATAATTTGTACCTATCATGTTACATAATTATCATTTCTTTTCAGTGGTTAGAATAATTAAGTTCTAGTCTCTTAGCACATTTGATGATTATAATACAATATTGTTCTCTATTCACTATACTGTAAATTAGGTCTCTAAGACTTATTTACTATTCATTGCAAGTTTGTCCCCCTGAACAACACACATCCTATAACCCCAGCTGGTAACCACCATTTTACTCTGTTTGCTTTTCGATTTCACAAATGACTGATAACATACAGTATTTGTCTTCCTCTGTCTGACTTATATCACTTAGCATAAAATGCACTCAAGCTCCATTCATGTTGTCACATATGGCAGGATGCCCTTCTTTCTTATGGCTGGAAAATATTCTATTGTGTATATATATATACACCACTTCTTTTTTATAGTATAGTTGACAATGTGACATTAGTTTCAGGTGTACAACATCTCTATAGGTTAGGCTCTGCTCAACAAAAGAATGTAGCTACCTTCTGTCATCATGTAACACCATTACAATATCACTTACTATTTTTGGAAAGGGATGGTTTTAAACATGGAGATAGCTGTAGCTCTTCCCTGAAGAAGTACTTTTTTGTGTGTTGCTGTTTAGGTGATTGATTTCAAATTGTACACAAATACTTTATTTTCTGCATAAAATTATTGTAGGATTAATCTTTATCTTCCCTATAAATTATAGTTAAAAATTTTGTATCTTAAGTTTATGAAGCTGTATGTTATCAGATATAAAAGCAAGGAGAGCCCTGTATTAGTTCTTAGGCCACCAAAGGACTATTTATACATAGTCTTTGTTTCACTCCTTTCAAGGGTATATCTAATTCATTATTTGAAAATAATTCTTTACAACATATAATATAAGAACGCTTTTTAAAAGCAGGAGTGATAGTCACAATATTTAACAACAAGTATGGAATGGGCCCCAACAAATCAGAACTGATACAAGTCCAATCAGAATCAATGTCCACTGTGATATGGTTTGCCTTCACTTATAGTTGAACATTAGAGACAACCAAAAGATGAAGCCAGACACTGCACATTTCTGGATTCAAAATGGATATGTTGAGATTGTTAAGAGTTTGATAACAGCCAACACTTTTGCTGACATTCGCATGGTAAAATGTGTACATTTCTGTGTGTGTGTGTGTGTGTGTGTACATTTCTTGAAAGAACAAATAAAAATGCACCAAATAGAGGGATACTGTTATCCAAACTGTCTCCGCACTTGAATCTTTATTATACTGGTCTCATCTTCTTTGTAGTTTAGAGACTTAAATCCTAACCCAGAAACCACATTCCATTCAAGCTTAGTTCAAGGAAGAAAATAAATAATAATTGCATAATCACAAATAAAGATATAAAATAATACTACTTCCAGTAATACACATGCCCACTGTCCCCCATCCACATAATATGTATCTAAAAAAGTGTAATCTGCCCCATATTAAACAGTGTTGTTCTCCACCAATATTGAAGATAATGTAAGATTATGAGATGTTGCTATTCCACTTCTAATATAGAATGATAATTTTTCCAAATGTGGAAGTGAGGTCAATTTTTTTGTATTTAGAACTCCTGAAAAATTCTTTTGTAAGTAAAGAAACCAAAAAATATATTTAAAGTTAGCATCACATATTCTGAATAGTTCTTTGGAATAACATTTCAGAGTTTAAATTATAGTTTCTTTATGTAGCTTGCTAGCTTTTTCCAAAACTTTCAATGAGTCCCCAGGATCCTGATGATAATTTTAAGCCTCAAAATAAAAAAGGAAAGCAAAGTCAATGAAGTATTTATATAGTCCAAAAAAATTGATGTGGTATTTTGGAAGATAAGAAAAAAATAGACCATCAACTTTAGATATATATTTTTTATAGAAGAAAGCATGAAGCCATATTGAATTAACCCCCCCAAATGAGAATATATTCTTTTTCTGTAGATTATATTTAGAATAAGTAATTTAGTTGAACTAAAGACACTGTGTGTATTACTCTATATTTCTTTATTTGCTGATACTATTAATATTTTTGGTGAATTACTATTAGTGAATTTACTGAATATATTACTTTTTATCTTAGAAATAGAATAGGTTCTGTTAATTACATATCAAATTACCTGCTACTTTGCAAATGTCTAAAATGAGAAAAGGAAAAAAATAATGCTACTGTGTGATGGATGTTTCTGTTCATAAATATGCCTATGTATTTTTTCAATTTCAAAATGCTTACAAAATTAAAATTATATTTCATTGTATTCTATATACCTCCACAACTAATTTTAAAAGCATATTTTGAAGTTTTTAATGGTTTTTGTGGGTTTTTTTATTACAATGTACCTTTTCACTATTAGTTTGTTTAGTTTATTTGGAAATCATAGTTTAAAAGAGCATGAATAATGAATAACAAAGAAATATTTTGAGTAAATGTTTGGACAAACCAGTCTACAAAGATTTTCAGTGAGTTCAACATGTAGAGGAGAGGTTATATTTGAATTTTAAACATTGAAATAAGGATGTGTGAAGATTAAACATGAGAGTTCAAGAACGGAAAAGCAAGAGCAGTTGGGAGGTTTGCAATAATTGAGGTGTGAGAGGCTAGTGATTAAAGTATTAGGAATAAGAAGCAGGTGATGGATTCAAGAAATATTTTAGAAGCAAAATGGTTAGGAACTTGTTGACTGATTGAATTTAGAGAAGGTGATGTGGCCAGCAGTCAATGACAACTCCTGAGAAGATTATGATCATAAAACCAAGATGGAAATTTGTAAAAATATCGAGTTTAGAAGGGAAAATCAGTAAGTCCAATATTAGACAGTATGTTTAAAGAGTCTAGGGTCCATCTAAATGTAGAGACATTTGTGTTTACACATCTGAGGCAAGAGATCTGGTTTGGAAGAAACACTGGAGACCTACTGAGGTGTAAAAAGTGAGAGGTCTGGAAAAGACTGATAAGCACAGGCCCATAAGAGAAAGAGGAATCTATGCAAGGTTTAATGAGATGGGAATGAGAATCAGGAAAGAACAGTGTACCATAAACTGAAGGATTCTGCCTTGGAAGAGATAGTGAACTTGACTCCCAAATTTAGGAGGAACGTTCTGTGATATGAAGCTTAAGAAATGATCACAGACTTTGGCAATTAGAATATCAGTAGTGGTTGTAGAAAGATTAACTTCAGCATGTGCCAGTTAAATGAAACAATGCAGACAAATTACTTGGTGTATACAATTAGTATTCAATAAATATTTGTTCCTTTTACTACTACTCATTTCCAATTCCCAACATATAATCCATTCCAGCCAATCTGGTGGGATTGAGAGAACACAACAAATATGTAGAATATAAAGCAAAAGGGTAAAAATAATATATATCTGACATCTATTATGTGCAAGATACTTCGCCTCTGTCATTTCATTCACTCCTCACAACATGTAGGTATTATTGGTATACAAGTTGGACACAAGAGGAAACTGAAGGTCATAAAGTTAATGGATATATCCAACTTAAAATACAGCATACCTCATTTTATTGCAGTTTGCTTTATTGTGCTTTGCAGATATTATGGGTTTTAGATGGAAGGTTTGTGGCAGCCCTGCATTGAGCAAGTCTACTGGTGCTAGTTTTCTAAAATCATTTGTTCACTTCAAGTCTCTATGTCACATTTTGGTCATTCTCATAATATTTCAAAGTTTTTTATTATTGTTATATTTGTTATGATTTGTGTGCAGTGGTCTTTGATATTACTACGGTAATTATTTTGGGGTACCACAAACTGCATCCATATACAATGGTGAACTTAATTGATAAATGTGTGTGTTCTGACTGCTCCATTGGTTGCCTCCTGTCTCTCTCTCCTTGAGCCTCCTTCTCTTTCCCTAGACACAGCAATGTTGAAATTAGGCGAATTAATAACTCTATGATGGCCTCTAAGTGTTCAAGTAAAAGGAAGTGTCACATGTCTCTTACTTTAAATCAAAAGCTAGAAATTATTAAGCATCTTGAAGAAGGCATGTTGAGAGCCAAGACAGGCCAAAAGCCGGACCTTTTGTACCAGTTAGCCAAGTTGTGAATGCAAAGGAGAAGTTCTTGAAGGAAATTAAATGTGCTATTCCAGTGAATACATGAATGATAAAAAAGCAAAACAACCATATTGCTCATAGGAAGAAAGTTTGAGTGGTCTGGGTAGAAGATCAGGGTAGTCACAACATTCCCTTAAACCAAAGCCTAATCCAGAGCAACGCCTTAATTCTCTTCAATTCTATGAAGGCTGAAAGAGGTGAGGAAGTTGTTGAATAAGTGTTGGACTCTAGGAGAGGTTGGTTCATGAGGTTTATGGAAAAAAGCCATCTCCATAACAGGAAAGTGCAAGGTAAAGCACTTGCTGATGTAGAAGCTGAGGCAAGTCATCCAGAAAAGCTAGCTCAAATAACTAATGAAGGTGGCTACACTAAGCAACAGATTCTCAGTATAGATGAAACAGCCTTCTATAGGAAGAAGACGGCACCTAAGACTTTCATAGCCGGAGAGGAGAAGACAATGCCTGGCTTCAAAGCTTCAAAAGACAGACTAACTCTCTTGTTAGGGGCTAATGCATCCGATGACTTTAGTTGAAGCCTATGCTCATTGACCATTACAAAAATCACAGGGCCCTTAAGAATTATGCTAATCTACTCTGTCTGTGTTCTATAAATGGAATAGCAAAGCCTGGATGATAACATATTTGTTTACAACATGTTTATGGAATATTTTAAGCCCATTGTGGAAACCTACTGCTCAGAAGAAAAGATTCCTTTCCAAATATGACCACTCATTGACAATGCACCTGATCACCCAAGAGCTTTAATGGAGGGGCACCTGGGTGGCTCAGTCCTTAAGCATCTGCCTTCAGCTCAGGTCATGATCCCAGGGTCCTGGGATCGAGCCCCGCATCAGGCTCCCTGCTCGGCAGAGAGCTTGCTTCTCCCTCTCCCACTCCCCCCTGCTTGTGTTCCCTCTCTCGCTGTCTTTCTCTGTCAAATAAATAAATAAATAAATCTTAAAAAAAAAAAAAAAGAGCTCTAATGGAGACAATGAGATTAATGTTTTCATGCCTTCTAACACTAATTCTGCAGCCCATGGGTCAAGAAGTAATTCTGACTTTCAAGTCTTATTTTTTAAGAAATGCATTTCATAAGGACACAGCTTCCATAGATGGTGATTTCTCTCATGGATCTGGGCAAAGTAAATTGAAAACCTTCTGGAGAGGACTCATCTTTCTAGATACCATTAAGAACTTTTGTAATTCATGAGGTCAAAATATCAACATGAAGAGGAATTTGAAAGAAGTTGATTCCAATCCTCATAGATGACGTGGAAGGGTTCAAGACTTCAATGGGGAAGTAAGTACAGAGAAATAACAAGAGAACTAGAATTAGAAGTGGAACCTGAAGATGTGACTGAATTGCTGAAATCTCATAATCCTACTTGAATGGATGGGAGTTGCTTCTTATGGCTGAGTAAAGAAAATGATTTCTTGAGATGGAAACTACTCCTGGTGAAGAGGCTGTGAATATTGTTGAGATGACAACAAAGAATCTAGAATATTACATAAACTTAGTTGGTAAAGCAGCGGTAGGATTTTAGAGGACTGACTTCAAGTTTGAAAGAAGTTCTACTATGGGTAAAATGCTATCAAACAGCATTGCATCCTACAGAGAGACTGTTTGTGAAAGATAGAGTCAATTGATGTGGTAAACTTCTGTGTTGTGTTAAGGAATTGCCACAGACTCCCCAACCTTTGGTAATCATCACCCCAATCAATCAGCAGCCATCAACATTGAGGTAAGACCCTCCACCAATAGAAAGATTATGATTCACTGAAAGCTCAGATGATGGCTAGAAATTTTTAACAATAAAGTACATTGTTTTTTAGACATACTATTACATACTTAATAGACAATAGTATAGTACAAACATACCTTATTACATATGTACTAGGAAACCAAAAAATTGATTTGACTCACTTTATGACAATATTTGCTTTTTTGCAATGGTCTAGAACCAAACCTGCAATATCTCCAAGGTATGCCTATAGTTACCAGGTGTTTTTTCTGTTTCTTAAATCGACACTCTGCATATTTCTAAGAATAAAGAGACTAATTTCAACACAGGTTTGCCACCTTTGTAAACTTTGAATAAATCCCCTAAATTTGTTGGGCTTAACTTTTGTCAATTTAGAGGTAAAAGGAATGGACTAATATAATTTAGCCCTCATTAATACATGCTTGACACTTCAAACATTATTTCATTTAATCTTCACAAAATCCTATGAAGTGGATTATATTTGAATCCTCACTTTAAAGATGATTAATTTG
Organism: Halichoerus grypus; assembly: GCF_964656455.1. Classification (NCBI taxonomy): domain Eukaryota; kingdom Metazoa; phylum Chordata; class Mammalia; order Carnivora; family Phocidae; genus Halichoerus; species Halichoerus grypus. Next base: position 143,426,602 of record NC_135714.1, on the reverse strand, counting down.
AATCACGGAGAAGTAACCAGTCTAAAATCACATAGCTACTAAGTGTCAGAGTGAGGAATTGAAGCTACGCCTCCTGACCCTTAACTACACTGTCATTAGTGGAGGCTATTAAGGTCTCTCGTCTATTATGGTCATATGTCATATGCTTTATCAATAACAATATATATTTTGGAGTATATGTGTAAATAACTTATAGTATTTGTATTATGTTATAGTTACCAAGAAGAAATAAAGAGTGACCTTTGTTTTCATAGTGAATTGAGTACAAGCAAATGTTTCTGTATACGTTTAAAAGAAGCAATGCTTAAATCATTTTAGGTTGCTTGTTAAAAGTCTAAAATTTTATTGCATCACTTCACCTACAGTCCTAGCCATCTGCTTATAGTGTATATTTTCTGAAGCCAAATTTTCATAAAATATTATATAATAAACCTTCTTAAAGACCAACCAGGAAACATACATCATTTAGTTTTTTTTTTCTTAGATGTTTTGTTTGTACTTTCTTTGGAAACATTTTTAATGCTTCCAGGGAGATGTGGGAAGATAGATATTTTAGCAATACACAACTTACTTAATGTGTTACTAATAACTCTCTTTTGTGCATTTTATTCTAAAGTGTATTCATGCCAATTTCCTACTAATTGGCAAAATGATTACTGTTTCTATTATTTTTACAGAATTACTAATATCAGGTAAATATAAAATCACTGATCATAATTATATTACCAGAAATAAAAATGTGCTCAAGAATTTCAATGTATGATTTTCTCCAAATCATTTTTAATAATGAAAGTATGCTTTATCTCTGAACAAAAATGACTGGGTGAGAACTTTTACATTATATTGTGCTATTAAATGGAGTGTGGCAACACTTTACTTGATATTCACTGTCCTTTTCAGTTTTTCATTATTTTTTCCTGTTTATTCTCATGAAAAAGTTGATAGGAAATAGCACTTACTTGGCTTAAACTTATATTAAATTTTCCTTAAAATGTATTTATTTGTTCTTAACTTAGGTTTTCTGAAAGAAAGAGCTCTGATTTTTTTCATGAGAATCTTTACTGAAAATGTGACAGTTCTATCACTATAAAAGAAATATTTTAACTCTAATAGCAGAACTCATCCCAAACAGAAGTAAATTAGCAAAGAATGTTTAATAATACCAAAGAAAATAGCTACAAAGAAAGCTATTTTTTGAATCACAACAAATAAGCTTAAAATATTTATGGAAGATTTATAATTCCTGTTTCTATAAGATGATAGTTTTGACGCTTCAAAATAATTCATGCACATTGTAAAATACTAATGAGTACAAATCAAGATATAATGAGAACAACTGTTCCCTGCCCCAGTCCTTGAAAATCCTGTTCTACTGATTAGAATCACTTTGGCATTTAGTTCTTTTATTTGTTCCGATCATTATTCTGATATATGTATCCTTCACTGATGCTATACCAGTCATAGACAATATCTACTGTCTTTTATGAAAGGTAAAGTTTTAGCTTATTTCACTACCCCAACTGCCACGTCCTAATGATGACACTAAAATATTATTACGGTTATTCTATTGGTGGTTTTGTAACTTTAACTAATACATGTAAACTTGTTTCTTGTTCATCAACTTCAGAAAAGTGTCACTGGGCTCCCTAAATTCCACCACTTCTACTGATTCACCTCAGCTTCTTTCATCTGTATATATTTGCTTATTACATTTAAATACTGTTTTTAAGAATGTCTTCTCTGATTTGTCTACAGCTTGGTTCTAAATGTTGAAAATCAACAAATACTGTTCATATTATTATGTCTGTAAATAATTTTCACCACAGTGTGATCTACTATGCTATAGATACATGCCCACCACACTACCTAATACTATAAGCCTCGTGCCACTAAAACGAGAATGTCAAGATCAAAAGGATTATTTTTCAACACTAACAGTTCTTAAAATAATCCCAAGTTATAGTTAACTTTATAATGTTTTAGTTAACTTTAACACAACTCTCTTTCATGAAGCTTCTGAATAACTTTCTTTTTCTTCCTGATAAAAGAACAAAATTGTAAGGTAATGCCTCTCGGGTTTCCAGTGGTGTTGGAAAGCAATTCTCCATGGTGTTTTTACAAGTCTTGAACAATCTTTTCAAGGTAACATCCTTGGACCCTAGATATAGGGTCCCTGGTCCCTCCAGGTTAGTAGGAAAAATTATTTAATTACAGGATAGTAAAGCCCCCTGCTTCTGTGAGGAGATTTGCTTACATTCACAGATCCATTGTGGGCAATGTTCCACTGAGCCTCTATGGGACTCGTGGGGGGTGGTCAATGAGAACCACGTGAAGAAAAAACTCATGTGTCCTGCTGTTCCATGAGTAATAAACTGTCTAAATTGCTTTAGAATTATTTCAATCACTTACTAAATTTATGGTAATGTGGCAAGCAACATTCCAGTTTCTTGAAACTACTCGCCCTCTACTTGGCACTTGTCTATTCTGTCATTCTGCTCCAATCTAGACCTGCTGTTGTCTAAGCCTGCAGTAAAACCCCATCTGTAACTCTTAGAACAGGTATTCCTACTCCATATCCACAATTGTTTGGATTGAATATCTTCCTTTTTCTCATGTTGTCTCCTTTGGTTTTCTTGACTAGATCATTTAATTTTTTTTAAGTTTTTTTATTTATTTAAGTAATCTCTACACCCCAAGCGGAGCTTAAACTCACAACCCCAAGATCAAGAGTCCCACACTCTTCCAACTGAGACACCTAGGTGCTCCTCCTTTAATATTTCCTTAAAAAGGATGTGTAGATGCTAGACTTTTTGAGAACGTCAATATCAGAAAAGTCCTTATTTTGATTTTAGGATTGGTAAATAATATAGCTGAGAAAAAAAATACTGGATAAAATATCATATTCCCTCAGAAATTAAGGGCATTGGTTTTTGTTGTGTAGTTTCTACTGTTGGTAAGAATATTTTTTACATTATTTCAAATGATATATTAATAACTGAAAAGAATATTGTAATTATTAAAGTGTTATATCAATAACATTAATGGTATGCTTGTAGACTAAAGAACTTGTACCTACCAGAAAATCCAGAGCTAAATATTAAACTAAATAGGGATCTATCTTAAATATGTTTTGATCATACATAGTTTCTGCCTCTTTTTCTTTTAAAGATGCAAGGGCATCACAGAAAAGTGTCATTGATTACTAAAAGTTATGACCAATATATTATAAATTAATGTTTTATGTTGTTAATGATTTACATACTGTAATTATGACAAATTTTTAAAGGACATATGTCCTTTAAAAAACTTTGTATAGCAGTCACTCCTCTATCAGATAATTTTCTTATAGATTTTAGCCACATTTAAATATAGCAATCAATGATTGAGTACACAATTGTTTAAGAAAAAATGCTCACCATTTGGACATATTAGCAAAAACTTCTAAGATTCTAGTCTATTTATAAAAAGTGTTGAGACAATTACTTAATTAGGTCAAGCAAAATAATTTTTATTAAAATTCTACAACTTTGGGCATTACTTCTTTCAAGAAGATATTAAATTTGCATCTGGCCTAATTTCTGTCATTTTGCATATATCTCATGTACCAGATCAAGATCTATAATTTACATTTCTAAGAAATTGTGATCATTATAAAGTCTTCTATTTAAAAATTAAATGTCCAGGGACTCAGTTAATCCTAATGCTTAAACTCTCAGGTGTTGTGGTCAGACATCTATATGCTTACATTAGTGATCTTGCCACTGACTTGAAGTTTGACTTCGAGAAAATTAGTGTGCTTATTGTTACTGGGAATTCATTGCTTCTAAGCCCTCTCAGTGGATAAAGCTAGGACATACTTGCATATATACTAACCTGTATTTCATTATTAATTTTATGTGCCAACCTGACTCAGCCACAAGATGCTCAGACATTTGTTTAGACTTCTCAGTGTCTATAATTGTGTGTGCCACTCTTTATCATGAATCAGTCTATTATCTATCTCTATCTATCTATCTATCTATCTATCTATCTATCTAATCTATCATCTATCATCTATTCATCTATCATTTATCATCTATCTATCATCTATCATCATCTATCATCTATCTATCTATCTATCTATCTATCTATCTATCTATCTATCATCTATCTATCATCTATTTACCTACCTGCCTACCATGTATAGATATCTATATCTATATACACATATTTAGATCATTGGGTAAATATCTAGGAGCATGGCTGCTGGGTTAGAGAGTAAGTCTGTACTTAGTTTTATAAGAAACTGCCATACTGGGGCGCCTGGGTGGCTCAGTTGGTTAAGCGTCTGCCTTTGGCTTGGGTCATGATCCCGGGGTCCTGGGACTCTGGGATCAAGTCCCACATTGTGCTCATTTCTCCACGGGAAGTCTGCTTCTCCCTCTCCCTCTGCCCCTCCCCCTGCCTGTGCTCTCTCTGTCTCTCTCTCTCAAATGAATAAATAAAATCTTAAAAACAAAACAAAACAAAAAACTGTCATACTGTCTTTCAAAGTGACTGCATCATTTTGTTTTGTTTTGTTTTGTTTTATTTTGTTTTTTTAAGGTCAATCATTTTTTTTCTTCCAAATTTTTATTTAAATTCTAGTTAGTTAATATATAGAATAATATTGGTTTTAGGAGTAGAATTTAGGGATTCATCGTATAACACCAAGTGCTCATAATAACAAGTGCCCTCCTTAATACCATCACTCATTTAGCCTATCCCCACCTACCTCTCTCCATCAACCCTCAGTTTATTCTCCATCATTAAGAGTCTCTTCCCTCTCTTTTTTTCCTTTCCCGTATGTTCATCTGGTTTTTTTTCCCTAAATTCCATACATGAGTGAAATGATATGGTATTTGTCTTTCTCTGACTTATTTCGCTTAGCATAATACACTCTAGCTCCATCCATATTGTTTCAAATGGCAAGATTTCATTCTTTTTGATGGCTGAGTAATATTCCATTGTGTATATATGCCACATCCTCTTTATCCATTCATCAGTTGACAGACGCTTGGACTCTTTCCATAATTTGGCTATTATTGATAATGCTGCTATAAATACCGGGGTACATGTACCCCTCCAAATGAATATTTTTGTACCCTTTGAGTAAATACATAGTAGTGCAATAGCAGGGTTGTAGGGTAGTTCTATTCTTAACTTTTTGATGAAACCCCATACTGTTTTCCAGAGTGGCTACACCAGTTTGCATTCAACCAACAGGGTAAGAGGGTTCCCCTTTTTCTGCATCCTCACCAACATCTGTTGTTTCCCAAGTTGTTAATTTTAGCCTTTTGATAAGTGTGAAGTGGTATCTCATCACGGTTTTGATCTGTATTTCCCTGATGATAAGTGATCTTGAGAATCTTTTCATGTGTCTATTGGCCATTTGTATGTCTTCTTTGGAGAAATGTTTGTTCATGTCTTCTGCTCATTTCTTAACTGGATGATTTGTTTTTTGGATGTTGAGTTTGAAATGTTCTTCATAGATTTTTGGATATTAACCCTTTATTGGGTATGTCATTTGCAAATATCTTCTCCCATTTCATAGGCTGCCTTTTAGTTTTGTTGATTGTTTCCTTCACTAAGCAGAAGTTTTTTATTTTGATGAAATCCTTAATGTTCATTTTTGCTTTTGGTTCCCCTGCCTCTGGAGACGTGTCTGGTAAGGAGTTGCTACAGTCAAGATAAAGGAGGTTGCTGCCTACTCTCCTCTAGGGTTTTGATGGATTCCTGTCTCACATTTAGGTCTTTCATCCATTGAATTTGTTTTTGTGTATGGTGTAAGGAAGTGGTCCAGTTCCATTCTACTGTATCATTATCCATTCCTACCAGCAGTGAGTAAGAGCTCCTGTTGCTCTTTATCCTTGCAAGCACTTGCTATTACTTGCTTTTGAATTTTAATAGGTGTTTAGTGATATTTCACTGTTGTTTTATTTTGTATTTCCATAATGACAAATGATGTTGAGTACCTTTCTATATGTTTATTTGCCATCTATAGTCTTTTGTGGTGAATAATCTGTTCCTATCTCTTGTCTGCTTTTTAATTGAGTTAAATTTTAAGAGTTCTTTGTATATTCTAGATACAAGTTCCTTGTCAGATATGTAACTTGAAAATATGTTTTTCCTATGGGGTGCCTGGGTGGCTCAGTCGTTAAGCATCTGCCTTTGGCTCTGGTCATGATCCCAGGGTCCTGGGATCGAGCTCCGCATCGGGCCCTGCTCAGCAGGAAGCCTGCTTCTCCCTCTCCCACTCCCCCTGCTTGTGTCCCTGCTCTCGCTGTCTCTCTCTCTGTCAAATAAATAAATAAAATCTTTAAAAAAAATATGTTTCTCCTAGTCTGTGGCTTTTCTTTTCATTTCATTCTCTTAAAAGTGACTTTTGGAAGTCAAATTTTTAAAATTTAATAAAATCAAATTATCTGTTTCTCTTTCTTTTACATGTCATGCTTTCGGTGTTGTATATAAAAATTCAACCCAAGGTTACACAAGTTTTCTCTTTTTTTTTTTTCCAGAATCTTTATAGTTTTGCATTTTACATTTAGGATTCTGATATATTGTAAATTAATTTTGTGTATGGTGTGGAGTCTGTTTTCTTTTTTCTTTGAATATGGATATCCAATTATTCCAACAATTCTCCATTGAATTGCCTTTGCATCTCTGTCAATAGTCAGTTGACTATATTTGTTTTTTTTTTAATTTTTTTTTTTTTTTTTAAGATTTTATTTATTTGCGAGAGAGAGAATGAGAGACAGAGAGCATGAGAGGGAGGAGGGTCAGAGGGAGAAGCAGACTCCCTGCTGAGCAGGGAGCCTGATGCGGGACTCGATCCCGGGACTCCAGGATCATGACCTGAGCCGAAGGCAGTCGCTTAACCAACTGAGCCACCCAGGCGCCCGAGTTGACTATATTTGTAAGGGTCTATTTCTGAGTTCTCTATTATGTTTCCCTGATCAAAGCATCTATTTTTTTTCCAATCCCATGTTGTCTCAATTACCATGACTTTATAGTAAATTTTGAAATTCAGTAATATGAGTTCTCTCACTTTATTCTTTGTCAGAATTGCATTGGGTATTTTAGCACCTTCACCTTTTAATATACATTTTAGAATCAGTTCATCAATATCTACAAAAACCTTGCTGGAGATTTGATTGATTGTGATGAATCTATAGATCAAATTGCAAAGAATTACCATCTTAGCCAAACTGAGTCTTCCAATCCATGAACATGTGATATCTCTCCATTAACTTGGATTTCCTTGGATTCTGTCATCAGTATTTTATAGTTTTCTACATACACGAATCCTGTACATATTAAGTAAAATTGACTACTAATTTGGGAAGATGTCATTGTAAGTGGTATGTATATATTTTTTTTCTTTTTGATTTCCAGTTGTTCATTGTTTTGTTAGTATTTAGGAAGATGATTGACTTTTGCATATTGACCAGCAAACACATTATATTATCTTACTAGTTTCAGGAGAGGTTTTTTGTTTGTTTGTTTGTTTATTTGTTTGTTTTTTTGATAGATGTTTTATTAGAGATTTTTATGTAGCCAGTCATTGTTGTCCGTGAATAAAGACAGTTTTACTTTTCTGTTTCCCATACACATATTTTTTACTTCTTATTCTTGTCTTACTGCACTAGCTAGGACTTCCAGTGTGCTGGTGAATACAAGTGGTAAGAGAGACTATCTTTCATTGTTTCCAATACTGGGCAGAAATTATATAGTCTAGCATCATTAAATGTGTTAGCTATAATTTATAATATAATGAACATATATATATATATATAGTATATATATATATATATATATACATGTAATATAATGAATATATACTTTATTCAGAATGAAAAATTTCCCTTTATTTTTAGTTTTTATAAAAAATGGATTTTAACTTCATTCAATTATTTTTAGGCATCATTGATATGATCACTTTTTTTCCTTAAGTCTGATTGATTTATGAACATTTAATCAGCTTTACTTCTGGGAATTAATCCTATCTGTGATACATCAGCTCATTTTTACATATTGCTGAATTCAATTTACCAGTTTTTTTCTTCAATAACATTTTTATTTTGTTACAGTTTTAATAGAGTAGTAGTAAACATTTGAATTCTTTAATTTACCAATTTTTACTAGGATTTTTTGCATCTATATTTAAGATAGGTTTCAGTTTGTAATTTTCTTCTAATGTTTTTATCTTGTTTTGGTATTTGGGTAATGATTGTCTTATGAAATGCATTGGAAAGTTTTTAATTCTCTTCAAATGTCTGGAAGAGATTATGTAAAATTGGTAATTTTTTTTTTCCTTAAATGATAGAATTTACCAGTGAAAATATCTGGACCTGATATTCTATTTTTTACAATGCTTTATTAATAATTCAATTTCCTTGACAGAAATAGAGCTATTGAGGTTATAGCTTTCTTTTTGGATGAGTTTCATTATTCTTTCAAGGAATTGGTCTGTTTTTTCCAAATTATCAAATGTATGAGCACAAAGCTGTTGATAGCATTCTATTATTATCCTTTTAATGTCTATGAAAGCAGTAAAGGCCTTTCTTTCTTTACTAATATTGCTAATTTTTGTCTTTTTTCTTGATTAGCCCATCTAGATATTTATCAATTTTATTAATTTTCTTATTGATTTACTGTTTTTAGTTCCAATGAGTTCTGCTTTTGTTGTTCTTGTTGTTTTGCTTGTCATGGTTTAATTTCCTCCTGTTACTCCAATTTTGTTTTGTTTTGTTTTGTTTTAAGGTGGAAACAGGTTATTTTCTTTCCTAATATATGCATTTACTGTAATAAATTTTTCTCTAAGCACTTCTCCAGAAGCATTCCACAATGTTCAATAAGTTATATTTTCATTTTCATTTTTCTCAAAGTAACTTTTAGTTGTTCTTGACACTTCTTTGACTCATTGTTTACAAGTATATTATTTAGTTATTGAGTATTTGGGAATTTCTAGCTATCTTTCTGTTACTGATTTCTGGTTTAATTCTTTTGTGTTCTGAAAATATACTTTGTAAGATTTATGTTTTATTACATTTATTAAAATGTGTCTTATGGCCCAGAATATGGTGAATGTCCCATGCACACTTTAGAAGAATGTGAATTTTGGATAGAGTATTCTATAAATATCAATTATATTGAGAGGATTATTAGAGTTGTATTTAGGTCATCTAAATCTTTACTGATTTTTCCCCCACTTTATCTTTCAATTACTGATAAAGGCGTGAAGTCTTCCAGGATAATAGTGGACTTGTACATTTCTTTTTTCAGTTCTATCAGTTTACCTCACATATTTTTATATTCTCTTGTTAGGTACATACATTATTAGGAATAATATGCCTTTTTTGAGAATTGATCTTTTTATCATGATTTCATATAACCTTTGAGTTTCTGGTAACTTTAGTTGTCCTGAAGTTTGATATGTCTTGAAACTAAGATTGCACTCTACCTTTCTTTTGATTAGTGTTAGCATAACACTTTGGCATATTTTTTGAAGTGGGCTTCCTATACAGAGCATATCTGTTGGTCTTGTTTTCTTTTTTATCCAATCTGAGACTCCCTTTTCTTAAGTTCTGTGTTTTAACTATTTATTTATTTACTTACTTACTTACTTACTTACTTATTTTAGCCACCCAGGTGCGTTTAACTATTTGTTTTTAAAGTGATTAGTCATCTAGTTGGATTAAAATCTATCATCACTACATCAAAAACTAATGATGTAATGTATGGTGATTAACATAACATAATAAAAAAAAAATCTATCATCTATAGAGTCACCTGGGTGGCTCAGTTGGTTAAGCAGCTGACTCTTGATTTTGGCTCACATCATGAGCTCAGGGTCATGGGATCCAGCGCCCAGTCCAGCTCCTTGCTCGTTGCAGTCTGCTTGGTATTCTCTCTTCTTCTTCCCCTCACTCTACACTCTCTCTCCCTAAAATAAATAAATAAATCTTAAAAAACTAAAATCTATCATCTTTAAATATTTTCTTTTTTTTTTTTTTTTTTTTTTTTTTTTTAAAGATTTTATTTATTTGACAGAGGGAGACACAGCGAGAGAAGGAACACAAGCAGAGGGAGTGGGAGAGGGAGAAGCAGGCTTCCCACTGAGCAGGGAGCCCGATGCGGGGCTCGATCCCAGGACCCTGGGATCATGACCTGAGCCGAAGGCAGACGCTTAACCGACTGAGCCACCCAGGCACCCCTTTAAATATTTTCTTTTGGTTGCATTTACTTTTCATTTCTTTTTTTTTTAATATTTTTCTGTTTCATTTGGTTTTTAATTAGCATTAATATGATTCAATTTCATGTTTTCTTTTGACATGTCACTTATACTTCTTTTATGGACTTTTTAAGACATTGACCTAAATACATGTTTCAATAATTTGAGTCTACTTTTAAATTATATTGTGGCAATTCATGTGCATTGTTAAGCACTTAATAGAAAAGTGTTCTCAATTCTTCCCTCCTATTTGTTGTGATATTAAATTTATTCATTTCACTTATCCATATTCTATGAATACCCAATACATTGTTACTTTTATTACTTTAAACAGACGACTAAATTCTGGGAATAAATTGCTTCAGTTTTTATTTGTCTGAGAGAGTCTTTATTTCTTCTTTACTTTTGAAGGATAATTTCCCTGGTTATAGAACTCAAGTTTGGCAGTTTTTTTTCTTTGAATATTTTAAAGATTTCTCTCCATTGTTTGCATTGTTTCTTGTGAGAACTCAGCTATAATTCTTATCTTTATTTCTCTGTGGGTGAGCTCTCCTCACCCAGCTTTCTTTGACATTCTTTGATATTTTAGTTTCAATGTGATATATGCTGGTTTTTATTTTGTTTTGTATGTTTGTTTTACTTGATTTCCCTGAACTTCTTGATCTGTGATTTGGTATCTGTCATTAATTTTGAAAAGTCTTGACTACTATTGCTTTAAGTATTTTGCTTTCCTGTTCTCTCCTTCTTCTGGTTTTCTGGTTAAGCAAGTATTACATCTTTTGATATCACCCCATGGTTCTTGGATGTTCTGGGTGTGTGGGTTTTTTTGTTTGTTTGTTTGTTTGTTTGTTTTCTTGGCTTTTATTCTTTTTTGTTTTTTCTGTTAGCATTTTACTTTGGGGATTTTCTTTTGACCTATCTTCAAACTCATTGATTTTTTTTACTTGACTATCTCAAGCTTACTGATGAGACTGTTGAAGGCATTCTTTATTCCTGTTACTGTGATATATTTTTTTCTACTATTTCAATTCTTTCTTATATTTTCTTTCTCTATGCTTATATTAACCACCTACTTTTTTATATTTCCTCTTTTTCATTATACCTTTTAACATATTAAATGATATATCAATAACAGTTAAAATATTAATAAAGGTTATGTTAAGTTCCCTATCTGATCATTTCAATATCTAATCAAATGATAGGGGCTCTAATGATGGGTTGCTTTGTCTTTTGAGACTGCTTCTTATTTTAACTTTATCACATGTTGTAATTTTTGTTGAAAGCTAGAAAGGATATATAGTGTAGTAAGCTCTGAGGTAAATAAGTCTTTAGTGTGAAGATTATGGCTGGGATGTGAGCTTTGTTCCCTGCTTTTGGTAGCTATAGGCTTAAGAGCTTTCAAACCCTTATGTCATTGTTTTGTACTTTCCTCTTGGTTTCAGAGCTTCTTTTTGTACTACTCTCAGAGAGAGTCAGCATCTGCCATCTTTTTCACCTGTTATTTATTTTTATTACTATTGGAGTCCTGCAAGGTTGCTGGTGGGATGTGGGAGAGTGAGAATTTTCAATGTTTTGGATTGTCTTTGTCTTTTAGTGGAACTGTTTCTTGCGTAACTGGTCTTTGAAGTGATTCTGTCCCTCTACCAAGTATAAAAAAAATTTTCCCACTCTGACACCTATTCCCTTCTGCAACTGCGGGGTTACCAGTCTCATTCCCTAAAACTCTATCCCCTGCCAATTACAGCATTTATTTATCTGTTGACTGATTGATTTCCTTCCTTATGTAAAATTGGAAGCTTGAAGGAGGCTGGGGTTGGGGGAATTCCCTTCCCCTACCTGGAATAAGGCTCTGGCAAAATATTTTCCCTTGGAAAGTGGATTTCTATTATTTCAAAATGTTTGTTCTTTTCTTCTCAAATCAGAGCCACAAAGTGATATCCCCTTAGGTTCCTAGAAGGAAAGCCCATGAAAGTTTGGGAGCTCTCTATGACTGCAGCCCCCAGGAGTCTCTCATCTTCATGCTAGTCATCACTCAGCTTTTAGCATTTTGTCAAAATTTACCATTTATGTGAACTTGTCAGTTTATGCCTCCAGCAGCTTCTGCTCCAAGCAAGCACATTCCAGTTGTATCTCTCCTCTAGCTGGAGTATAGCAGAGTTCCCCTCCTCAAGTTGGGATAGAGTATCAGCCTTATCCTCTGCTGAAGTCCTTTTCCCTGATCCCTGAAGACTAGAACTTTGTTAGGAAAAAGGGCTAAGAAGACTTCATGATGGCTACTTTTCCCTTCCTACTATCAGGGCTATGTGGAATGTTTTCTTAATCCTCTCCATGAGAACATTGTGGAGTTCCTGGGGAAAAAAAAAAAAAAAAAAGTATGCAAAAGCGTGAGCTGCTCCCCCTTTGGCTTTAGCCTCCAGTAGCTTCTCACTCAAGCTAGTCCACGCTCAGCCTCCAGCAATAAATCAAAATTACTATTTAAGTACTTATACCTGTTTGTGGCATCCATCAGCTTATGTATGAACAAAGAAGTCTCAGGTGCTGTATCTCTAGATTTTCTTGACCCCTATATTTGAGTGGTGGTTTGCCCTGTAACTTCAATCCTCTGAAGAGTCCAAGAAAAGTTAAGTGATGTTCAGATTCTTCAGGTTTTTGTTTGTTTGGTTGGTTGGTTTTTGTATAGAGACAGGAATAATGACTTTCAATTCCTTTACATGTTGGATCTGAAATCTGAAGTCTCTAAAAACACTTTTAAAATATAAATCACACAATTGTTAATGCACTATGAATTACCATATAATTTGAGTATGATGTTCATCAGTTGTCTTTTGAATAAAAAAATAACACTGTGACTTAATAATAAAAAAAAGATATGGTGATATTTCCTTCCTATAAATAGTATATATGTTTGAATGTATTCATCTTCTGACCCAGATTTTCTGGAAACCAGTATCACAAGTGTGCAAAAATACAACTGTGTTTGAGGGTTTACTTTGTAGTTCCACAAGAGAGGAGAGACAAAGATCTTTATTTTGCTGGTTTATTAGATGGCCTTACACTTACTGCTATAAGATTTTTGACTATATAATTTGGCATGTGTTTAATTCCGATTGCTTTTGGTCCAAAGACCAAACTATCAGCATTTTACATTTTGTAAAATGAACAGTACTGTTCTTTTAACTATTCCTGCTGATCCTGCAAGATCAAGCACCAGCAAGGCCTCCCAGGCATTTGTCAGTAGTTGCTCAGTTGAGTCAAATTGAGAGCTCTGCTCCATTAGCGTGGGAGCAGCTTTGTAATTTTCTGAATAATTAATGGAAACACCAACTCACAGTTCTCTCCTCTAACTGAAATGTTTGTTTTAATTGATTTTCTTAGCACATAGTTCTTAAAAACTTTATTTAAAAAAAAAACCAGGGGCGCGTTGGTGGCTCAGTCGTTAAGCGTCTGCCTTCGGCTCTGGTCATGATCCCAGGGTCCTGGGATCGAGCCCCACATCGGGCTGCCTGCTCCGCAGGGAGTCTGCTTCTCCCTCTCCCACTCCCCCTGCTTGTGTTCTCTCTCTCGCTGTGTCTCTCTCTGTCAAATAAAAAAATCTTTAAAAAAAAAATGAGATTATTTTAAAAAAAAATTAAAAATTAAAAAATTAAAAAAAAATTTAAAAAACTTAGGCTCAATTATCAAAACTATAAATTTCGCTAAAGCCAGTAATAAGTAAACATAAAATCAAGCCAGGACGTCATAGCATAGGAAAGATAAGAGTGGCGACATTTTGTATAGCATCTTTTTTGGCCAGAGACCATTTTGTTTGGTTTAGATAGGCCTTGATTCCAAATAATATGAGCAATTTACACTTAGAATAGTGTTATTGTTTAGCTTTGCTTTGTAGGATTAAAGGAATAAAACTGTTTGACTTTATGAGCAAGGGTATCTTTTTTTTCTGATTTGTAAATAGATAAAAGGATGAATAAGTTTATAACCTAGATAACTATTTCCCAGGGGGATTTGAGTTTTCTTAGACTTACTATATTTGAATATTATTATCATTCCCTTATACATATCTGGATGTACATTTTTTTTCATTTTCCAAGTTTTTATTTAAATTCCAGTTAACGTACAGTGTAATACTAGTTTCAGGTGTAGAATTTAGTGATTCATCAATTACCTACAACACCCAGTGCTCATCACAAGTGCCCTCTTTAATCCCCGTCACCCATTTAGCCCATCCCCCCCACCCACCACCCCTCCAGCAACCCAGTTTATTCTCTATAGTGAATCTCTTTTATGGTTTGCCTCTCTTTTTATTTTCACCCTATGTTCATTTGTTTTGTTTCTTAAATTCCACATGACTGGATGTACATTTTAAGAAAATTTAACTTCATAAACACAGGTTATTCCAGATGATACTCAATGTATGATTTAATTCAGAATTTTGCTTCCAGAATGTTTAACTTCAAGATTAAGAAAAAATTATGTAGTAGTTGGTAGTAACTAATTTTCTTAAAATTACAAGTAAAATGCAAATAAAACTGTTCAATTCCTCAAATAATATATTTTGTAAATGATGTCAGGTGTTTCCTAATCAAACAAAGAAACTATACCATATACATATATCATATGCATATAAAATTTTAAAATGTAAAACATTTATTTTTACTGGTGTATCTATTTAGCAGTTTTGAATATTTTTGCCTTAACATAAAGCTTTTCTCAATTTTAGTTTTTTTCTTTTATGAATTAGTCTGTGGTACTTAGGATTATTGATATTAGCATTAAAAGCATTATAATACATTTATGCTTTAATTTATATTTTTTATTATATGGCTATTATTAATATTATTAATGTCTAAATATAAGTATTTTACTTTTGTTTACCTTTAATATCAGTGTATGCAATTCATTTGCTTAATCTTTAAAACCATTAAGCAGTTTTCTTTATATGAATTAAATTAATTACATTAATTTGCATTGATTAAATTAAATTAAATTAATTAAATTAATGATTTCATCTTATGTATGTTCATTGATCAGTAATCACTTAACCATGAGCCAGTGCCTTTTTGAAAATCATGACATTTCATTTCCAATGTACTATATATATATACACTATTTATCTTAAAATGTGGCTATGTAGTAAACAATTAAAGTACCCTTCTTGTAATAATTATAGTAGCTCAGGGGCGCCTGGGTGGCTCAGTCAGTTGAGCGTCAGACTCTTTGTTTTGGCTCAGGTCATGCTCTCAGGGTGGTGAGATCAAGCCCTGTGTTGGGCTCCATGCTCAGCAAGAAGACTGCTTGAGATTCTCTCTCTCCCTCTCCTCTGTCCCCCTCTGCTCACACTTGCACACACACTCTTTCTCTCTCTCTCAAATAAATAAATAAATATTTTTAAAAAAATTATTATAGTAGCTTAAACATTGCCACTCAGATGTCCTTTTGTACTATCTTGAAATATATTTTTCTGTTATATCCTGTTAAGTTAAATAATATTTTCTTTTCCTCACCAGTATTAAACTTTCTTCTTTTCTCTACCTCTTTCTCATGTATATTAAAGCTATATGTACTGGAGACAGGAAAATCCTTTTTAACAATATATCAGGGAAATTATTTTCATTATCGTTATAGTTATTATTATTGTGATCTTCATCCAGAATGTCAGAGGGCAGGGTGATTTGAAACAGGAGTGTAGGCTATGTTATTCCACAGAATCTCATTAAATAATTCCACTCCACATTCTCCAAGTTATGAGTTAAAATAATACCTTTAGCAACTGTCTCCTTTTTAGTTCTCAGAAGAAGCTTTTAACTAATGTTAATGGTGCAGAAAGTGGTGTTTAACTTTGTTCACTCTTTATAACTCCATAGTCATGGTCCACATTATATAGAATTGAGGTGTACATCATATTTATTCAGAAGCTCAGTATTGTGTGGGGTAAATACACTTGCTTTAATGGCAGAATTCTGTATTTTATCTTGAGGTATGATCAATCTAAAGATAATATGCACATGCAATATGGAGTTGCTGATTTAATAATAAGGATTAATGAACATTAGAAATTTTTCATAGAGGAACTTATTTATATCTGTGAGTATTTTATCAGATAATTTCTGACCGTATATAAAACACTTTTCAGAAATATATACTAAAATTTATCAATTTTCATAGAAATTTTAAACTGCACTCCTTGTTTGACCATAAGCTAATACTATTTTCCATCCTACTGGAGAAGGTGGAATACTAATTTTGTCAGGAAATTGGCAAAGGATAACGTTTGAATTAACCAATGACCAATAGCTATACAAAACTCAGTTGAAAGACAAAATAATGATGCTAATAGTATTAATAACAGTAATAATAATCAGAGAAAAAGTAAAATAAATAATTGTTCTGAAGTTCTTTAATTGGATTTTTATAAATCTTTTCCTGGATTATGTTAGAAGGTTTAAATCTGTATCTGTTTTTCATACCAAAATTGTTGCAATTAAAGGATTGTTTTTGATGTGATGTTCTGGTTAATAGACCTGAGGAGAACTTTTTTTGTGAACTTATTGACAACACTGATTATTTTATATGATGACCTCTTTATGAGTACTCACTGGAAAATTTTATTACTGGGGTTGTTTTTAATTTCCTGAGTTTACAAAAAAATTAAAATCTTACAACAAATAACATGCTTAACTTGAGGATATTCTTTTTAAATTTAGGAAAAATGTTAAGAATATCTTTTATTACTTCAAAGTACTATTGGAAATGCTGGCCAATTATTTAAGAAATGGGAACAAATGTAAAGATTAGAGGGGAAGACACAGACTCATCACTATTAGCAAATAATATACTTACATCTGTAAATTCCAACAAAATTTGAGAATTTGAGAAAAGAAATGAAAATTCAGGAATATCTGGATAGAAGATTAACTTGTGAAATACATAGTTTTCATTTATACCAGAAAAAATCAACTTGATAATATAAATAAAGTTTTAGTTTTTGATAGAAAGAAAACCTTTATAGAAATAAATGCACAAGAACTTTAAATAGAAAATAATTTATATTATAGGACAGGAAAAAATCTAAAAGCTTGAAAAGATACGCCACATATATTAGTAATAATATTTAACATTGTAAAGATATTTATACTTCCCAAATTAATCCATAAGTGAAATGCAATTCTAATCAAAGTTATAATGTATTTTTGAAGTTATACAAAAATATTTTTCTAAAATGTATTCTTCAAATCAATTTTAATTAAGAATAACATAGAAAAAAATAATAACATAGAAAAGGAAACTTAACAGCTACTAACACATAATAAAACGTGTAGTCATAAAAATAGAACCCAAGTAGATAAATAAATTAATAGAATATAATGATAATTCAGAAACAAACAAATGTGAATATGGGATCATGACATAAATGGAAAAATACAAAGTTGGACTTCTAGCTTATAATTTGTATCTCAAACTCCAGTTGCATTAAATACCTAAATTTGAAAAACTATAAAGTTAATAGAAGCAAATATAGGAAAATATCTTTGTGATCCTAGAATATGGAAGGATTTTTTAACAAGGCCCTAAAAATGCAAACTGAAGGTGAAACATTGATGGATCTTATTACATTGTATATAAGGATTTCCATTCAAAAAGGACATTTAGTTAACATATGTGTGACAGCAGAAGATATTTAAAATGTCCAGATTTGACAGGACATTAATAATTATGTGGAATTCCTGTAAATTACCAAGAAAAAAAACATTACAACTACTAGACAATTGCCATATATATATATAAAATATACATATTATATATATATAATGAGATAAGTACACTTAAAAAATTATCATTAAATAAGTAAGAACAGGATGATTTCTAAAACAATAACATTTATGTGAATTAAAATAAACAAAATCAATAATCTATATTTCAGAAGTATATAAAAATGTTAAAATGCATACCTGTGGTGAAAAGGAAAGGATATAGTGATCTCTGCTGAAGGGGAACAATATAATGAGAAAAAGAAAAAAAAAAAAGAGATAGTTTCCATGGTCTGAGGGAGATAGTGTTCCTTGAACTGAAGAATATAATTAACTCTGTTCTCTGCACCAGGAGGTAACAGAAAAGTGAACTGAATACCCATCACCGGCTAATAAAACAAAACCAGATGAATTAATTTTATATGAATTTAAGGTTATTTGCTTACATGAAAAGTTACATGGTGAACAAAATACCCTGACAAAATGGGGAGGTGAATAAAAAAGAAAATATACAAAATGTGGGATACACCATTAAACCTAAACACAAAATGTATCAATAATTATAATTAATGCCAATGAACTGAATATTCCAGTTAAAAAAGAAAGATTACCAGTATGATTTAAGACAACTGCTTATTTTTTTTTTTTTAAGATTTTATTTATTTTTTTGACAGAGAGAGACACAGCGAGAGACACAGCAAGAGAGGGAACACAAGCAGGGGGACTGGTAGAGGGAGAAACAGGCTTCCTGCGGAGCAGGGAGCCCGATGTGGGGCTCGATCCCAGGACCCTGGGATCATGACCTGAGCCGAAGGCAGACGCTTAACAACTGAGCCACCCAGGTGCCCCAAGACAACTGCTTATTGAGATACATTTTATATATTTACCTTTTTCCATAAAATTCTAATTTAAAGAATAGAAAAAGATGTAACAGGGAATTACTAGCCAAAACAAATCTGGTGTGTCTGTATAATTGCCACATGAAAAAAAATTAAAGAAAACAAACAAAAAATTGCTTGTGTGAAGAGAATTCAGATACTAAATATAAACGGTTAAAAGAACCATAAAGAGGAATTTGTAAATTTCCGTACATTTAGCAAAATAGCATGAAAATATACAAAATTAAAAAATTTTGACAGGTATTATGAAAATGACTACATAGTGATTTTACACTTCCTAATAATCAGAGAAACAAAAAATTAGAATATAGACTGTTTGCATATCACTTAATAATTTTAATGTCAATGATGTATATAGAAAACCACATCCACAAGCCAATATCAACAAAATATGCACTTTTCTAGCATTCATGGAACATTTATTAAAAGTGACCTCATTTTTATCCACAAAATAAGTCTCAAAAATTTCAAAGTACAGTCTATTCTCATTATTTATGGCAGTCATGTTCTATAAATGTCTGCAGATACTGAATTAGTGAATACTGAACCATTGTTCCGAAGGGAAACAGAGGAGGATTCATACCAACCTCTGGTTACAACATTTTTGTCAACTGATCAACATATAACCTTGTTTTATGTATGTTTCTTTAGGAAAAAAAAAACTTATTTAACATATATTATTGGTTTATTGATGTTGAACTCACATCCATCAGCCCTGTAATTCATGTATGAATGAAGCTTATCTAACACCTATTTTCTCCGTAAGGCACATCACAGTATTCTTGTGCTCAGGACCACTAGACAGAACTTCAGCACTATGCTTGGGGACCATTTTAAGCAGTGAAATCACCAACAAAAAGCAAAGTAATACAAAAACATGGAATTAACCAGACCATGAAAAAGACATTTATTAACAGTATGAGAACTGAAATAGGAAGCCAGAGCATCTCCCTAGTCAATCTCAAGTTAGGAATGTGCATGCTAGGTGACTCAAATTTTTTCTCACTCTGCATACATCCGTGAGTGACCTTGAAAGAACCGTGAGTATTGATTTAGCAAGTAAACAAATTTGCAAATACAGAATCTGCCAATAAAGAATATTATTATAATTTAGATATGTGGTCTGAATATAATGGACTTATTAATCAAACCATAAATAAAAATATAGATAAATCATGGCTTAAATAATGAATATTAGAAAATTCTTAAAACCAAAAATAAGAAAAATAATATTATATATCATTTAATTTGCAGGATGAATTTACAGCAGAACTCAGAGGGATATTTATAAATTTAAATACGTATTTTGGAAAAGAAAAAAGGCTAAAAGCAAAGGGGCAAAAGATGGAATTTTAATTATTTTTTTAAAAAAATGGTAAAACCAATGAATATAAAAGGAAGGGAAACAACAAAACTTAATGAATTATAAAAAAGAGATAAAATAGTATTGAAAAACAAAAAGCTAGTTTTTTAGACTAATCACATAAAGTATTATAATCTTCATCACATTACATTTGAAAATGTACCTGAAGTGGATAAATTCATAAGAAAATATAATTACTGTCACAAAAAGGATTAACAAAAATGGGATAGAGCTATAATACTAAATAAACTGAATCAGTGGTAAAAGTACTCATAAAGAAAATACCATTCAGAAACTGTTTTACCAAACACTCAAAATGCAAGAAACATCTAATTCCAATCTTACCCACAATATTCCAGAGATATCCCCTTTAAAAGAGGAATCACTCCTCAATTCTTTATGTGATGCAAGACTTAGTTTCAAAACTAGGCATATTGTGAATAAAAAAAATCAGTTGTAAATGTCAATGCAAAATTTCCAAACAAAATATTAGCAAACTCTTTGAGGTAATAACATATATGGCGCAGCAAGTATATTTTGAATTTATCCCAGGAAGTCAAGACAAATTTAATATATTCATTTTTCTCTACCTGACAGAAACACGGTTAAGAAGACTCCCAAGTTTTATATGTCCTGCAGTTCCTGCCTTTGGAAAGTGGTTTAAATAGCTAGCACTGTATGTTATTCTTGCACGTCTTGATAGAAATAAATCTCTGTAGATGTGCATTTAGAAGGGGCAGGGAATGTTGCTCTGTGTAGACTCTCATTAATAACTGCTTCATTAATAACTGCTTCCTTCCAGATTTTTATAACTAAAATCAGAACTACATGTAGAATAAAGATAACACTCTCTCTCTGACCTACATTTGTTCAATCATGTAACTCTAACAAATGAACCTAGAAGCATCTTTTGGAAACTAAACTCTCGTAAGTAAAAGACCTTTTGCATTGGGATTTAGCTTCTGATATATAAGGCAGGATCACAATTAATGGAAAAAGAGAGCTCACCAAACCAGACAATATCTGGACCACCAATTATATTTTGGAAAAAAAAAAAAGTAATTTTTATTTCCTACTATTAAACAAAATTAATGATGGATGAAATAAATATATAAACAAACATTTTAAATGAGAAGAAAATATAGGTAAATTTCAAGCTAGGTATATATTTTTAAAGATAAAAACAATTAAAGAAATGAAGACATTGTTACATTTACCAGGTAATTGTACTGGATCAAATTACTTAAACAATTTCATTGGCAAATAAATATACTGTAAGGAATATCAACAACAAATATTGTAGACTAAGATTTAATATTTTCAGTATATTAAGGATCACACCATAATAGAAAACTATCAAATTCTAATGAAAAAATAAACAAAGGATTTATCAGAAATTTGTCCAGAAATTTCATCCAGAAACCTGTTCAATTTCATCAATAATCCAACAAATCAAATAAGAATATGATATGGTTTTTGGACTCTCAAATTAATAAAACCGTAATTATAAAATAATAATGCCTAGGCTTGGAAAGGTATTGAGAATGAGAACTGACAGAGAGAGGGTACTATGAAAGTACAAAACTTCGGAAAACCAAGTCACATCAGAGGACTTAAAAAACTCTTAGTATTTGACTTAGTATTACCATTTCTGAGCATATATTTATAATGATGGTAAGGTCACAAAATTATTATTGAACCCAAGTGTTCATTGATGAAAAAAAATATGACATAGGAAATTGGAGAAAATCTAAATGTCCAATAACATGGGGATGGATAAATAAAGCATGTGTAGTTTTTAATGAGGCCATTAAGGTAACCTTTAGGAATATTAAATGCTATATTTTTAAAAAGTGCCTAAGACTCCAATTATGTTACTACATCCATATCAATATTTATCTTTCCAGAAAAAAGAAATTTCTTAGAATATTATGCATATTAATCAACAAATCTTCTACTCTAAGACAAAAGAGTATTTTTCTTCTTTATACATTTATACTTTATCCAAATTTTCTGAATTACCAAGTATTTTTGTTTGGAACAAAGGGATACAAACTAATGAGTTAAATTATTTTTAATGTCTTAATAAAGTCAACAGTAGACTGCTAATTCTGTGCTTTCAGAGTAGACAAAATTTTCTGATCAAATGAAGAGAAATTTATTATAAATATTCCTGATTTTTTTAAGTAAAATAAGAATTGAAATAAGATGTACTACACTATAAATCATATAATTCTCTATGACTGGTATATTTCATTAAATTATTTCACACACTTCTTAAACAACACTGTACATACAGCTATAATTTTTGAAGTTGTTTTCTTAATATACTCATTCTCCTAGGAATTTGTCTTATATTTATGAATAGTCTACATTTGTCTCACTTAGCTACAATTATTCATCTGATTAGTTAATAAAGAAAAATTATAACAAGGATTTTAATAATTAAAAATATTTTACAGTTATTTAGAGGTAAGGCTTTATTACATTTTATAATTTGATATTTTGGAATCTTATGAGATAGGAGATAAACCCCAAAGTTGTTTTTTTTTATTATTAAATGAACAAAAGTGCAAATAATGTATTTAAATTGACTAATGCTATATGACTAAGTAGTTGTAAAATAAATGTAGCTGCATGTCCTATTCCTAGCCACAGGAACATGCATTAAAATGGAACAATACAAATTATGCAAAATTATACTATTTGTGGCCACCAATTGCAAATGATAATATAAATGGAATCACCGGGTGAACTAAGTCCTGTTGTAGATGAGAGATGGCTATTGAAAGCTCTCAAAAAAGGGGCGCCTGGGTGGCTCAGATGGTTAGGTGTTTGCCTTCAGCTCAGGTCATGATCCCGGGGTCCTGGGATCGAGCCCCGCATCGGGGTCCTGGCTCAGCGGGGAGCCTGCCCCTCCCTCTCCCTCTGCCTCTACTCCTGCTCATACTCTTTCTCTCTCTCTCTGTGTCTCAAATGAATAAATAAAATCTTTAAAAAAAAAAAAAGAAAGCTCTTAAAAGAAAAGTAAAGAAATGATATAAAGATCTGGTTCAACACTCATTTCATTTGCTTTTCCTGCTAGATACAGGGAAACCAGCATCACCCACAATCAGGAAGGAAAGTTATTTAGGTACTACTTTTTTTTTTTTTTAAGAGAGAAAGAGAGAGCATGAGCGTTCTTGGGGGTAGGGGCAGAGGAGAGGGACAGAGAGGATCTTAAGCAGGCACCACACCCAGTGCAGAGCCCCACGCAGGACTCAATTTCAGGACCCTGAGATCATGACCTGAGCCAAAATCAAGGGCCAGATGCTTACCCGACTGAGCCACCCAGGCACCCCTAGGAACTATTAATATAAGCATTTTACAGACATATAATGGCTACTTAGGGAGGTTAAGCAATTTCTTCAATAACCTCCCTGAACAGCCATTATACATCTGTAAAATGCTTATATTAATAGTACCTAGGGGCACCTGGGTGGCTCAGTTTTTAATGTTTCAAGTTAATATTATTTTGTTATATAAGATGTAGAGTTCATGACTCAACTGATTTATAACCAAATTGGCTATTTTCTCTTAATTCTTATTTCTCTTAACTCTCAAAATATCATATCGTTTGTCCATGAACTTGAGAGGTGTATCCTCTTCATGTTATTTTCCATTTAATTGTCTACATTCAAGTATTTTTCATAGTCTTACTGCTTTTTTTTTTTTTTTTTTTTTTTGCCTTTCTAAGACTCTTAACTTTGTTACTTTCAAATATCCCACGCCACAAAAGACATATTGTGTGCATGGAGTAGGAAATCTACCTCCTACCTGCTTTTTCTAAATTTAATCATTGTACTCATTTTCTAAGCTTCTATTTCTGGCTTTAGAGGGAGCCTGATCCGATTCCAACCTCCTTACTGCATGAACTCCTGAAGTTACACACAAGGTGCAGTTTAAGTTACTGTGTTAAAACAACACTGCTGACTTACAGAAGGAAGGAGAAAACTTAATTTGATTAAGCACAATATGTTGAACAAAGGCCATCATTTCCGGCTATTTAGGGCATACATGTAAATGTCTTGGGGGGGGGGAAGGGGACAGAATTTCATCTGGGAATTATTGACATGGAGTTAATGAATCCACAGATAAAGCAATTTCTTATAGTTTGTAGAAACAAAAGGCGGAGTGTCAAGGGGAATCCCATACCAGGTGAGTGTTGAAAAGGTTGGTAGCCACCACCAAAACACTCACCTTTGTGCAGACTTTCCTGAAGTGTTTCTTGTAATGCATATTGCAAGGAAAATTTTCAATTGGGAAAGTCTGCACAAAGGAGAGTGAATTTTTATCCCACAGAAAGATATTTACAACAGCCTCTCAGAAACTCCAGTGCAGAAGCGAAGTGTGGTTCGGAGGTCAGTGCTGCTGGAAAGTACCATGGATTAGAGCACCATGTTGGAGAAAAGCCACAACATAAATTGCAGAGAAAAGGCAGTGGGGATCCCACACTATAAGGAACGTTTATTTAACTTTATTTAATCGCAAACAAACTTATTGCTTAAGGCAATTTTGGCATAATTTTTAAACATCTATTGAAGAAGAATTTTGCCATTTTAAAAGTGCCGACCTAGCCTTTTAAAGTGGAATTCAATAAAGTAGGATTTGCTTTTCCTGAAGTATATCCAGGAGAAAAATGTATTTGGTGTTGCTAGTAGAGGATGTTGAGAAATGTGTGGGGAAGAGAAAGTTGAGAGAGGGAGAGAAAGGCTGGCTCTAACTTTAATCTGAACTACCTGAGGGAAAGACTATTCCTTTACTCCTTGACGGAGTACCTTTGGGACATTGTCTTATCCAGGTATTTAGTTTTATTATTCATGTTTCGGTGATCATTTCTGTGGGACTAATTCAAAGCAACCAAATTTATTGCCTAATGCATTTCTCAAAAGACTGTGTATAAACAGTTTCCTAGTGTATTTTGAATCAGTCATGACTTTTGGATGATCCCAATGGTTATTTTATTCTCAGCATAAGGAGAACTGATTACTCCAGCTACTTGCCCAGGGAACTGAAACCCATAATTGCCATTTGAGACCCTTACCATTAAAATATTTATCTGTAATTATATCCAAAATAATCATTTTATTCCAGGCTTTATATTATCCCTAGAAATGACTGAGAATCACCTAACTCACATTATAGAAGAATTCTGACATTTATAATGCAATTAATTTAAACATGGAGCTATATTTTCTATATTTATATGAATTGTGCATGTGTGCATTGAGAATGAGGGATGTAAGAGGGTCTTTGATAACCTCAGGTACTCCCGACCAGGTACTTACTGAAACCCTTAGTCATGTGGTAGAGAGTAGCATCTCTGAGCTGCTCCTTATCTTCTGTCTTTCTGATTCTGTATTATTGAGTGAGCTTCTTTTATATATACCAGCTTTTTGATAGATTGCTTGCACTGGTCTATCAGAAACTTTATACAATTTAGAGAGACTTAGCAGTTTTTCTGTTTGCAGTGCTTAGACTTCAATAGTAGTCTTATTAACTATTTAAGGTCTACTTTTCTCACGCCCAGGAATTATTTCTACAACATAGTGAATGCAGTTGCTCCCTAAATAACATAGCCCCCCAAATAGCCCCCCGCCTCCCTCCTTCCCTCCCTCTCTTCCTCCCCTTTCTTTATTTAAAGTGGTGAGCTGTGTTCCATGTTTTTCTCTAGTGGTAGTTTGAAAACTATTGTTGTCAAATTTCTCCAGTCATAGAAATATTACCTGGCAGATTATACTTGAAAATGCCTCCACCATAGTAGTTTGAAAACTATTGTTGTCAAATTTCTCCAGTCATAGAAATATTGCCTGGCAGATTATACTTGAAAATGCCTCCACCATAGGGAAGAAGTGATTGGCATTAGGATAGCTAACAAAGAAAATATCTTAATGTGAACAACACCGTCATAGCCGTGTGTGCATCCGTGCTAGTAAGTTACTCAAGGCATAATCTTCCCTATAACCTTCCTTAGAGGGTCCTAGAGGTTCACTGCCAATAGGTTGCTCTATTTGATTTACCACTTCTTAAGGTTATATACCTAATTTATGAGGACACAGAAAATCTGTCACACATTGATACCTAACTGAATAGATTGCGATTTTATTAGAATCTCTTATATTCCATTGGTATCTTTTATAAGGTAAATTCTAACCACCTTGTTTAGTCTAAATAGATTTGCTCTTCTTGATAGGTACTGGTGCCTACTTTGTTCTTGACACTAATGCATGTATAATGCTGTTTCTTGGTAAGTTACTTTAAAAAAATAGGCACTTCTGCTATTGTTGGCTGTATAGGTTTTCACTAGACTAAGTGCCTTTGGAGAGTGACATTTGCAAATTGGGTGCCCTGTTTCGGAAGGTGTATCCTAGTTAGTTCCAGGAAACTCCTGAGTACTAATTATACTTAAAATAGTCCCCTTCTGATCATTCTTCACGAAGGAAAAATAATAGTTTTACAATGGGTAACTTACCCAACTCATAGCAACAATTATATTCCAGTTGGTTCTAAGAGGTGTGAATTTTTAACAAAAAAAGTTCATATTACTAACATATGTATGTGATTAAAGATATTAAAATGTTCAGAACCCAAAGTAGTCACTGTTTATCTTATATTGTTTTATTGTTTGTCAAATATTACATGGGCTTTCCCAGACCAGTCTATTTTCTTTGCAATTATTGACTAAAGAAAGGTAAGTACATTTGTGCATTTTTAAACTCAAGTTGATTTAATAGAAACTAATTGCTCCCACAGAGTAGATGTGGTTAAGATATAAATCTCTGTCATAGATAATATTGGTGGCTATTTTTCATATCTGAATACCAACCCAGATCTTCTATATGTATATGTATATGTGTATGTGACATCATATATATATCTATAGTGTGTGCACATACATAGATACATATATAAATGTGTTAATGTTAATAATTTTAAAAAGGGCACCAGAGATCAGAGAGGAAATAATGTACTTCTATATTTCATATTTGTTCTATTTTAAATAAATTATTAATTTTTCCTTGCGCAATATATCTCTTGGTAGTCCTCTGTCTTCTTATAAAATGTCTAAATTATTCTATTTTCCATTTAAGTAGATGGCCACTTATTTCACATATATTATACTTCATTATCAATATAAAATATTTGCAGGGAGTTTAAGTCTACCTCTATTTTATAATCATTTAAAAAATCTTTTATTGAATGTTAAGTGGTGTTACTAGATACAGTTTTGAGAAAGATAAAGATTTTTTTTCTTCTCCAAGAATTCATAGGCTATGCAATCAGTACATAGATACTATGAGAAGTAAAGACAAATAAGTGTCATAAAAAAGATGCAGAATAATTTCTGTGGCAGTTCTGAAGAAATTAGGGTGGGATAAATAGAACAGTTAGCATTTGACCTAGACCAAAGATGATATATGACAGAGCAAGGAACCGGACCAAATTCATAGCAATAAGATTTCACAAGGAGTTCAGTAAAATAGGGAGCCTCCTAAATTCTGAGTAGGATGTTCATAATTGATCCTTTCAGACTTTGCCTTCCAAATGTCAACTACTGTATATTTGGCATTAAATTGGACCTGCAGTGGCCAGTGGGTGTAATGGAAGAAATGACATTCAATTAAAAGATATCTATCAGGTGTTTTGCATACACAGGTATTGTGCTAAGTGCTACAGGCATATAATTATAGGCATATAATTTCCATATGCTCCATTGTTATGAAATCAGTATTGTTGATGCCAGAATTAAAATATGCTGGCTAACGATGCTGTTACTCCTCGGTTAGTTCTATTTATGGACTGTAGGTTGAAGAGATATATTCCGTTGTAATATCATTCCCAAGGTACATATAAAAGGAGAACATAGTTGTAACAAAATAGGATGATACAGATCACTCTACTTGGTAAAATGGGCTAAAGCCCAGCCATATAACAAATCCCTGAGGACTGCGGTTGACATATCTGGCAGACAACTCCCACAGTACGCTTCTTCTTCTGCATATGAATAGATTACCTAAAAGATTTTATGTGTGGAGCTACTAACCATAAAAGGAAGGATAGTAATTTTAGCTGTGACACTTCTCCAGAAAATTATTTTTTTCTTAATCTATCAAACTACCTATGATAGGAAATTCAAATTCAACTTTTCAATTTTCTCCCAAGTTTTATCTCAGCTGCAGAAAAAATGACTCTGAGACTCCTGTTTATGATTATTTCTTGGACAAGTTTGGGTCCGAGGCATTCTGGACCTCAGTAACGAATGGAGAGAAAACCTAGTTTCATTCCAGACACAGGAAATATTGAAGCTGGAGCAACAGCAGTTTCTAGCTGGCTCCTGTAGATGCTCTAAAAATCTGTATCCAGAAGCCTCCCTCTTCTCCCCAGCTGCACCACCTATTTGGTATCGACTTCTGTACCCATCAGTGTGAACTCAGTGCAGAGGTGGGGCCTGAGCCTGGGGACAGTGATACAGAGGCCATGTTTCCCAGGGAACTCAATGCAGTTCCTGCTGACCTCTGAGTAGAGGACCTGCCATCTGCATGAGTAAGCTGAAAACCCAGAGGAGAGAAATTAAATTCTTAAAACTTTTAAAGACAGGCTTCTGTGTGATATAATTTACCCATTTTAGGGTCAGAACAAGAAATCAGTGCATCTGATTGATTTATTTCACCCTTGAAACCTGCCCAGATGTGGCTTCCAGATGATTTAGTGCTTTTTATTTGTTAGTACAGCAGGCATAGGAATCTAGCCATGGACATGTAGTTGGAAAATCAAGCTGCGCAAGAGAAATGGTGTTACAGTGTGTATGCGAATTCAGTTCCGTTATTTCTCATTGACATAATAATGGGCAAGTTACTCTTTCTAATATGTTCAAGTCTCTTTTCCCCTAGAAGGTAAATTTGATGAGGAATGACACTATGTCCTCCTTGTCCCTGTAACCCCTACCTCTAGAAGAGTATTTCTCCAGAAAAGCAGGATCAGTAACACCTTGGATATTGTTAGAAACTTGTTAGGATCAGAAGTGTAAATTTTCATGCCCCTCCCCTTACCTACTATATCAGAAACCCTGGAAGTGGGGATACAGCAATTTGTGTTATAATAAACCCTCCAGGTAATTCTGATGCAAGATATTTCTGGCAGATAGTAGACACATATCAAGATGTGTTAAAGGGTGAAACAGTAACGATAACATGAGAGAGTGAACATTTCTCTTTTGTAAAAACACACGCCAAACATTGACAAAAGTTATTTCTCTTAGAGCATGAATTTTTATAAGGTAAATATGGAATAACTTGACTGATTTATGAAAAACACAGTTTGCACTACATGGAAAATGCTGGTTAAAATTTCAGAGCAATCAGGAGTTACCTCTAAGCCTGTGTTATCAGTGAAGATCTGTTGCTCAGGGCAAGGATGCAGTTGCTTTGTACCTGTAGGTGCCTGTTTAGCTTCTGTTTTATTCTTTCATATATGAGTGATTGTTGTCAGCTATAACTTATTTTGATTTTGCATATGTGTGTTTTTAACTTTATTTTTATTTTTATTTTTTTTAAAGGTTTTATTTATTTATCTGAGAGAGAGAATGGGAGACAGAGAGCATGAGAGGGGGAGGGTCGGAGGGAGAAGCAGACTCCCTGCTGAGCAGGGAGCCGATGTGGGACTCGATCCCGGGTCTCCAGAATCATGACCTGAGCCGAAGGCAGTTGCTTAACCAACTGAGCCACCCAGGCGCCCCCTGTTTTTAACTTTAAAAAAATATTTTTCATTTCTTAAACAAAGGCACAGTTTGTAAAGACTTGTGTGAAAAAACACTGAGCTGATGGACCTGCTGGTGATGGAAGAACAAACTATCCTAGCTCTTGGTGATCAATAGCAACCTTGCCCATTCTTTAGATGCTGCTCAGTAATCATCCATGTATTTTTGTCAGTCTGTCAAGGAACTTATTAACTATACTCAGTTTGCGGTATCCTCTTTATTATTATAATTGCAATTGGAAAATGAATTTGCTGTATCTGACACTCTAACCCTCTCTACCTTCACTTCTCACCTTCCCATTTAAATAATGGACTCAACATCAACAACATAATTTGATAACATAATTTTTTAGGAGTTAAATTCTTAAGTTATAACAAAGTAGCATATAATATTCTAAATAGATTAGACAGTCTAAAAATATTATTGACAGAAATTTTGAAATCAATCATAGCTGATGGCAAGGCCAAGCATCTTTTATAACTTTTTCTAATAGAGGCGAGAATCCAATTTTTTGAAACTATTAGGCATTTCTTAATTATTCTGCTCAATGAACAGAGCTGAGCAAATAGTACCAAACATAATGTTTGTTAGTTAAATCAGGACTTAGACAATAGAAAATAGATTATATTTGTATTACAAATCAAATCACATATTTATTCAGGGCATACGGTGTACAGATTACCATGTTAAAGTGCTGGTAGGAAATATAATGAGTATCAGAAACCTCTTCTGACCCTAAGAATTGGTATAAAACATGAATTCAAATACATTGCAAATTCTAAGATCCTATGCATTGCTAATATAGGACAGTTCTATTTTTTTAAGTTTATTTATTTAAGCAATTAAGTTTATTTATTTAACACCCAACATGGGTGGCTTGAACTCATGACCCCAAGATCGAGAGTCACACACTCTACTGGCTGAGCCAAGATACACTCTACCTGTGCTCCAGGACAGTTCTGTTTTTCTTTGGGGAGGGAGGGTTTATTTATGTATAAGTTCAATGTGTCCATAATGGTTGGCATGCCAGTAAATACCAAATATATTGAATTAGGCTATATTAAATTGTCTTTTGTAGGTTAAAATCATAGAATATTAGCAATTTCTTATGGTTCAACATAATATTGTTTTAAAAGATTGCTTTACATTTTTCAAAATTCTGTGCTTTATGTTTGGCTAATGTTGCTATGAATTCTTTCTCTGGATAACTTTGAGGAGTCTGCATAATTTCTGTTTGGTTGCATTCCCCATCCCATAATGTTCTTTGAAAACATAGGAGTGAAGATTTGAGGGAGACTTTTAGTGCCTGGTTGCATCACAAATTAATAGTATTGGGTGGCTTTGAAGAGTTGTTTAAGCTTCAAAAATATATAGTCCTCTAAGAGAATAGTTTATCAAATAAGAGGAGTCCAACACATAGGAGACATTTTATACTGCTTAATATTTAAGTTTTACCTATATGTTATAAAATTGATATAAACAATTTAGGAAGTGGTCTTATGCTCATTTTTACAGTAAAATAATTATTCAACTATGTTACATTTGACTTTGAATTTCACATATTGCCAGCATTATTTCAGTGCCTCTTTAGTCATTGTTTTGTGAATTGAATAAATTAAAATATGCAGTTTAATTTTTAGAAATACTAGCAACCTATTTTAATATTCAACTTGATAAAATCATCACTGCATGATGGGATTTGAGACTTTTGTTTTGAGAATTTGTGACTTTAGAGGTTGTCTAGGTTCTTTATTTTGTAAAAGAAAAAAAAAGTTATAAAAGTAAAAAGTAAATAACTAGCCCAGAGGTTGAGTTTAGAACCCAAACCTCCTCTCATGTGGTCCAAAGAAAGTTCCATTAATTCAGATTTTAGAAGCAGACCATATACTTCTTTATAATTACATTTTATAATCCACCATAAAATTTAATGATGACAATTTTAACTACATTTTGAATGCTTTGTTTACTTTATTCAGTTTTGTACAATTCTTCTATACATTGCATACTCTTTTCCTTACAATCTCTGCTAAGTTCCTTTTCCCTAACATAAATTCCAAATTGTTTAGCTTCATATTCAAGGTCCTTCAAAATCCAGACCCCACCTATCTTGCAACATTATTGCATAGAAATTTCATTCCATTCAAATTTGTTTATCGTTATTAAAACAGCAAATAAACCAAATGAGGTACCACCTCACACCCGTTAGGGTGACTACTGTCAATAAAACATAAAGTAACTAGTGTTGATGAGAATGTGCAGAAATTGGAAATTGTTAGTGAGAATGTAAAGTGGTGCAGCTGCTGTGGAAAACAGTATGGCAGTTCCTTAAAAAATTACAAATGGAATTACTATATGAGCCAGCAATTTCACTACTGGACATATATCCAAAAGAATTGAAAGCAGAGTCTCAAAGAGGTACCTGTGTTCATAACATCATTTACAATGGCCAACAGGTGGAAGCAACTCACATCTATTCACAGATGAATGAATAAACAAAATGTGGTTTTTACAAATAATCAAATGTTACCTATCCTTTAAAAAGGAGCTTATGACAAAGGCTACAATACAGATGAACATTAAAGATATTATGCTAAGTGAAATAGCCTATCACAAAAAGACAAATACTATATAACTCCACTTACATGAGATACCTAGAGTAGTCAAACTCATAGAGACAGAAAGCAGAATAGTGGTTGCCGGGAAATGAAGGAAGGTGAGAATGGGGAGTTGTTTAATGGGTATAGAGTTTTAGTTTCATAAGGTGAAAAATTTTGAAGTTCTGTGTCACAATGTAAATGTATCCAACACTACTTAACTGTATGCTTAAAAATCATTACGATAGTTAATTTTAACTTATGCATATTTTACCACAATTTTAAAAAAAGCAAATGAATAGATAACTTTTTAATGTTGTTCCTATATCTAAAGTAAGACCTCTTTAAATTTCCTGCTCTTTCATGAAGCTTTCCCTGAGAAAACAAATACTGAATGATTTTCCTCTAATTGTGTACTTTATCAGTGGTCTCTCCAATGCAGTGTACATAGCCCAGGGTGCATAAAACAATCCACTGTAGTACATAAAAAACAGATTTGAAATTTCATTGTTTATTTTTGCTAAAGGAAGGAATTAATATATTTTAATATGTAATATACAGAAGTACATGCACATATGCATAACTTATAAACACATATATAGAAATAGGCAGAATGCATACAAAAAACTTTACTGATTAGGATACTAGATAAATAACAGCTCTCTAAGACTGATTGTTTATACTGTGTCTTTGGCTTACTTTGGAAAGTACATGTCACGCTTCCATAGTTAAATTATAGTCTCCTCAATGACAAGGCTTGTGTTTTAGATACTTATATATTTCTAATTCTATAACTGTGTTTCTTATGAATTTAAGAAAAATGTTAATACATGTTGGCCTCTTATACCATTTCTTGAGTACTCAAAAAAAAAAAAAAAAAAAAGAAATCTAATCATGTCCATGCTATTGGCAAATATAGAAGACAAAACAATGACATACTTTACCTTCTAGAAGATAATGACTAACAAAAATGATAAGCATGTGATGATCCATGTCATGCTTATGGATCAAATGATCCATATAATGGTATGGAAATAAGATGTTGGCCTTGGAACCAAGGGAGTGACAAAAGTGGAGGTAAACAGTAGCCTGCAGGGAAGGATTGCACCATGAACCGTGCATATGTCCTCCTCAAACATTGCCAGCATGCTGATTCCTGGGATCCCATCCGGGCTCACTAGCACAAGCGTCTCCTACTTAAAGCTCTGCACCAAGTTGCAGCTAGTCTAGCCACATTCAATTAGAACATAGGCAGAGTTCAAATGTTAGGCTACTTTTGATCATCTGGCTGTTTTTGAAGTACCTGTTTCAGGGAGTCAGCCTGGAACACTCAAAGCACATGACAGCTCACCAAGCAGTTCAAATCAAAGTGCTTTCCTAGTACCTTCAGCCAAGGATTTTTATTGACCATTTCTCTGTTGTATTTTATGTCTCAGAGCATTTCAAAACATCATTCTGTAACAAAAAGAATTCTGTCTGCCTTAGGGCCAACTAATTCAGGATGCTGCAAACTGACAGAAAGGAAATGGCATGCCAGTATTTTAACAATTTTTTCCCCTTTTCCACAAGTGTTAATAACAAGTTCTCTTGTTCCTTTCCCCAGTCAATACCGTACATCTATGCTGTAGTCATTTGAAGAGCTAATCGATAAAAAACTCTACTCTCTATTCCAGCAGTTTGTACCTTGCAAATTTCAATTTTAATTGAAACAAATAACTGAAGGATATATAAAATTAAATGTTGATTTCTTCTCTGTATTTATGGGTCTGTTTCTGCTTTTTGTTTGTTCGTTTGCTTTGTTTTTAGATTCCAAATATAAATGAAATCATGGTATTTGTCTTTCTCTATCTTATTTCACTTAGCATAATACTCTGTAGGTCCATCCATGTTGTCTCAAATGGCAAGATCTCAGGCTTTCAGTTATGGAACGAATAAGTCACAGGGATGAAAGGCACAGCATTGGTAGTATAGTGAATGGAATTGTAATAGCTTTGTGTGATGACAGGTGGTAACTACACCTGTGGTGAGCATCGCATAATGTATAGAGTTTTCCAATCACTATGTTGTACACCTGAAACTAATGTAACATTGTATGTCAACTATACTTCAGTAAAATAAAATTTAAAAATTAAAAATTAAATGCCAGTCAAAGGGATGGCTACTGTAATTAGTATGGCAGTTATAATGTACTGTTAGAGTATTGAAGTTTAGATTTCTATGCACAATTTTTTTTCCTTTTTTTCTTTCTGAGAGAGTGCATGCACATGCAAGTGAGGGGGGAGGGGCAGAGGGAGAGGGAAAGAAGGAATCTTAAGCAGACTCCCCACCAAGCACAGAGCCTGGTGTAGGGCTTGATCTCACAACCCTGAGATCATGACCTGAGTGGAAATCAAGAGTTGGATGCTTACCCCACTGAGCCACCCAGGTGTCCCTCTATGCACAATATTTTTGAACAATTCCATAAGAGCACTACCATCTAATAGTCTGAACTAATTGTAAGAACTATTGTGTGTAGGTTATAGGAAATTTGATTGTGATTTGATTCAGGTTATGAATCAGATGGCTCCTGGCTTTGATTTTAGTAGTTTCATGAAAATGTTCACAGAATTTAGATATTACAAATATTTCCCAAATTTGGCTGCATAATTAGAAATCACTGAATCATTATGTGATTGACATATGAATCATCAAAGCTTTATAGATATTGTTTTTGTTTTTCTGTTTGTTTTGTTGCATATAGAGGAATTGTTGCTTATCAGTGTTTTTTGAAGCTGAGCTATACAGTGATGGCTGGTGTTTAATTATTAAAATAATCCTGAGAATTAGAATTCCAAACTGTAAAAAAGTAAGCATAAATCATAATTTAAAAATCTAGGATTCTCCTCTTATATTGTGGCTTAATTTCAATGCTCTGCTTTCTTCCAAGTCCAAAACAATGTGAGGGTAATGAGCATAATCTCAAGTTGCTGTTTGCTCCTTCAAAGCACCCTCTTTAAGGATAAATATCTACATTTTCTTGAAGAAAACAGCAATGTTACTTTCCATCAGACTTTCAAATTTAGTGTGTTTAAACCGTAATTCTTTAAGTTACTAGAGACCCTGAAATATTGAATCCCTCCAAAAGCTTTAATCTGTATGTTACTGGTTTGAAGAAGGAAATTTAGTAAATTTTTCAACAAGCTTCCATATCCTAGATATCTGATTGAATAAAAATTAACAATCTCTATACTTGCCTCAGATCCTCTATTGTCTATGAAATGGTAAATGAATAGTGCCTAGCTTGAAAAAGAAACACATCTTCCTTCCTTCATCATATTATAATGAATTCTGCAGTATGAAATGCCATATCAGTTTCCATTTTGATATAAATGAATGCTTGATACTTTTTCTTCTTTTTTTTTTCTATGTGATCATTTATGGCTACTGAGATTAACTTTTTGTGTATAAATCAAACTTCTCAAATTGCTTACTCATAAGGCACTACTTACCTACTATTAAAGGATTGATTTGATCTAATATATTTTGTAATTTAACCAAATTTTATGAAAACTTACCTGGGTTGATATTTTTTAGTATGTTATTAATTGGCAAATTCAGGTTAGAATCAATTTTCTCTTTAAAATCATCCATTGTTGCGTTTCATAAATATGTATACAGGTTATGCATAATAAAGTCTATAATATTGTTAGATTATTGATAATTTAAAAATTGCCTTGCAAATTACCATGCACATAAGAAATTACACCAAGGTGATTAAAATATAAATAAAAAATAAAAGTTGCACTCTATAGCATTAAACAACTATGACTTACTTACAGCATTACAGTATACCAATTTCAGGTATGTGAAGGAAAATGACCTAATGAGAAAAAAAAACAGGTCTTAAACTATTTTACCAATTATCTGAAAAAAATATGTTAATGATATTCAGTTCTGTGTCTAAAATATTAATCACAATATTTTTTCATGCAAATTGGATGAATTATGTATGTTTTCCCAACCTTTATTTTTTTTGGTTTGTTCTTAGGATGTTTGGATGATGATATTCATAATTAAAATTATGATCTATAATAATCTGTGATAATTCAAAATATATATGATAACATTACTTGCAATTATGCCATGCATCTTTTATAGAATGAACCAACATGAACCTGTAATTCATAAGATGAGAAGTAAAAACACACTAGACATTTTTATTATATCGCTATACGTTTAGTACAGTAACATTCCTTATCTTCTCTCCTAACCGTAGTCCCTGGCAAATATTCCAGGTCAGAATATACTATTATACAACGAAAGTTATTGTATCTAAGAGTTATGTTTTTGGTCCTATTGTTTTTTAAAAAATCACCTAGTTAATAACTTAATGGAAAAAATTTAGAGCAGGGGCATTTTGGATTGAGTCTGAAGTTGTTGAACCATTACTTGGTAGCTGTGAAAGAAGTTGGCTGGCCACTTGCAAATAGAGCTCACAATCCTGCTTCCCAAACTCTGGTAAATTTATTTATTTTGTCCTCCTAAAAACTTATTTTAAAAATAGAAACCATTACAGGGGCGCCTGGGTGGCTCAGTCATTAAGGGTCTGCCTTCGGCTCAGGTCATGATCCCAGGGTCCTGGGATCGAGCCCCACATCAGGCTCCCTGCTCCATGGGAAACCTGCTTCTCCCTCCCCCACTCCCCCTGCTTGTGTTCCCTCTCTCTCTGTGTCTCTCTCTGTCAAATAAATAAATTAAAAAAAATCTTTAAAAAAAAAAAATAGAAACCATTACAAAATTCCTTCAATTCCATATACAGTACTCAGGAAGTTTTGTTTTGTTTTGTTTTTTACATGAGAACACATGAGATCATCAGTTTTGGCATGAAGCAAAATATTAAATGTAAATTAAATCCAAGATTAGATTATTTTTTACAAGGCAGAAATTATCAGGGGACATATGGTTTCCTGCTGAAATTTCATATGTGCACTATCCATTTCTTATGTTAATAAGCATTTATTAAATGATACATTTTAGGACACTATATTTTTTACACAGTTCAGACATAAATTAGTAATTAGTGAGTGATTTCAACATTTTAGAATTTTAATTTTCATAGTTAATTTATTCTTTTTTTTAAAGATTTATTTATTTATTTTAGAAAGAAAGAGAGAGCGTTCACGGGGGGTAGGGGCAGAGGGAGAGAGAATCCTGAAGCGGGGAGCCTGATGCAGAGCACGGTCCTAGGACCCTGAGATCATGACCAGAGCCGAAATCAAGAGCTGGCTGCTCAACCGACTAAGCCACCCAGGTGCCCCCAGTTAATTTATTCTTATCTATGATATTTGAAATATTAATTACTTAATGATGCTATTACATTACTGAATAAGGTAAGCTAGGAAATAAATTTTTATATTTAACATAATTCTTTTGAATTATAATAAATTCAATAACATTGTCTATGAATTTTTTCATACTAAGCTACAGCTATCAAGAAATCTCTTACCCCTGGGACGCCTGGGTGCCTCAGTCATTAAGCGTCTGCCTTTGGCTCAGGTCATGATCCCAGGGTCCTGGGATCGAGCCCCATATCGGGCTCCCTGCTCGGCGGGAAGCCTGCTTCTCCCTCTCCCTCTGCCCCTGCTTGTGTTCCCTCTCTCGCTGTGTCTCTCTCTGTCAAATAAATAAATAAAATCTTAAAAAAAAAAAAAAAAAGAAATCTCTTACCCCTGGTAATAGCACATGAATTATATTTTACCCCAAAAATCCAGGGATCAAAGTAAAGAACAATGATAAATAAGCTTGAAAGAGATGTCACTAGGTGGATAGCAATTTCAGTGGTATTCTGAGTACATATAGTCAGAAAACATTAATAATTGCCATTCTGTATATACTGTAAAAGTCAGGGTTCTCCAGAAAAACAGAACTGAGACAGAAAGAATGAGAGAGAGAGATTCTAATTATTTGGCTTACACCATTGTGAAGAAGAGCCTTGGCAAGCCCAAATCTGCAAGGTAGGCTGGCAAGCTGGAAACATGGGAAAGAATAGCAGCTTGATTTCAAAGGCAGTCTGTTAGCAGAATTCTCTCTTCTTCTTGGTAGATCAGTTTTTTCCAAATAAAGTCTTCAATTGATTGCACGAGGCCCACCCATATTGTGGAGAGTAATCTGTTCTACTCAAAGTCTACTTACTTATTATTAAAGGTTTATTTATTTTAAAGAGAGTGAGAGCACGCACAGAGTGGGAGGGTGGGACAGAAGGAGAGAATCTCAAGCAGACTCCCCGCTGAGTGTGGAGCTCAATGCAGGGCTCTATCTCACAACCCATGAGATCATGACCTGAGCCTAAACCGAGTTGGATGCTTAACCAACTGAGTCACCCAGGCTCCCCAAAGTCTACTGACTTAAATGTTACTCTTATCTAAAAAAGTACCTTTGCATCAACATCTAGAATAACATTTGACCAAAATTCTAAGTATAGTGACCTAGCTAAGTTGTTATATAAACTTAACCATCATATATACTATGTGCTATTTTCTAAAGTCACTACAAAAATACTATAAAATAGGCATATTAAACACTATTTATATATGAGGAAGAAGTGGTGAATAGAAGTCAAACAACTAGTAGATGACAATGGTGGATTTTGAACTTGGGTTCTTATTTTATTACTTTTTTTTTTTTTTTTTTAATCCAGAGAAACAGAATATCAATAAGCTTTTGCTATTAAGTTAACCTCCCAAAATTTAGTGCCTTAAAGCCACTTCTGGTCTGAGTTGGATCAGCTGCACTCTGTTAGCCTACATTGTGTCTTTGTTCAGCTGGTTGCTCAGCTGAGGCTGAAGAGTCTAGAATGGCCACATTCACATACCTGGCCATTGGCTCAATGCTTCCTGGGTTGATGAGGATAACCAGGCCATGTGTCTTTCCTCATCTGGCGGACTAACTCAGCCTTTCCCTCATGGTGATCTCAGAGTTTCAAGCCCCAACCTGTAAAAGTTCCTTAAGCCTCTGTTTGTGTTACCTTTTGCAATGTCCCATTGGCCAAAGCAAGTCACATTGCCAACTCAAGCAAAAGGTGGAGGGAAATGGACACCATATTAGTGATTCTATCATTGAATAATAAATTATCACAAATTTAGTGGCTTAAAACAACATGTATTTATTATCTCTCAGTTTCCATGGATTAGGAGCTCAGACAATTCTCAGGTAGATCTTTTGCTCAGGGATTCATAAAACTGCAATCAAGTATGGGCCAGGGATAGGGTTTTATATGAGGGTTAGGAGTCTCTTCCACACTCACCTGAATGTTGGCAGAACATTAAATACCTTAACTATACCTACCTCCAAGATCCCTTCACCTTTGCCATATAATGCAGCCTAATCATGAAATATCCCATGATAGTCGCTGGTCCTGCCAGTGCTCAAGGGGAGATAATATAGGCAATGTAGAACAGAGACTGGCAATTACGGTGGTTATCTTAGACTTTTGTCTAACATAGATGGGAGGATGTGCAATATCATATTGCAATAGTATGTATGCAAAAAGGGGAACGGTTGCTGATATTTTTAAAATCTCCCACAATAAAAAATTACACAAATTAAGGAAGGGAATATTACAACCCTACTCAAAAATGGGAGACATATAATTACAAACTAGAAAGCACAGGAAAGCTCAATACGTTTAAGTTTAGAAGTGGAGTGGTACCTTGGGTGCTGTGGAATTGCTTTGCTTTTGCTTATATCTACATTTAATACCCTTCTTATTTTGTGCCATCCTACTGCTATGGCACAAATATCTGGCACACCACACCCTACTAATCTGGAAGTGATTGGAGAAAATAGGATTTGATAACTGACCTTAAGTTAAATAGCTACAGCTCCATGTTTAAAAACCTGTTTTATCCAGATTTCTGGTATGTTTGCATTGGTCTCTAATAATTGAAGAGGTGAACTCTAGACATCATATTTAAGCTTGTCTCTAACATTTATCCTCTGAATGTTAGCATCTACTGGTTCTTTTTCATTCAGTAGGGTATCTTTTTTTTTTTTTTTTTTTGAGAGAACTCAAAGAATCATTTTTTAAAATTTTATTTATTTACTTATTTTTATGTAGGCTCCATGCCCAGTGTGGAGCCCAATGTGGGGCTTGAATTCACAACCCCGAGATTAAGACCTGACCTGAAATCAAGAGTCAGATGCTTACCCGACTGAACCACCCAGGCATCCCTCAAAGAATCATTTTAAAATTAATAGAAAATTTCTGCTTCTGGGAAGCTATGCTAGACATATTTTTCCCCAGTCCTCCTGTTAAGTACAATTGGAAACCTAGAAAGTATATATAAAACAAAATAGGAAGACTCTGAAACCTGGAGAGAAGGTAGATTAGCTAGTGACCTCAGGAACCAAGGAATGACATCTAAGTGAGTTCCTTGGGTTTTCTTTTGGCTTAATATACCCAAAACTTGGGTATACCAATGGGTACAGACCAAAAAAAAAAGTCCTAACAAAAGCCTTTTCTCTCTCTAGCCAAAAAATAATGAAAGGATCAACCTAGGAAGACTAAAAACTTTTAGGCAATAATTGCTCTACTGCAGCTAAATAAGATAGAAAAAATTATAGTCAACCATCACTCTTCACCTATCACCTGCCAGGGGGCTGTCAGAGAAGCAGAGTAGGGAAGTGTGACTTTCATCCTTACTGGGTGGAAATGATCCCACACCCTCAACCTTCAACTGAGATGTCAGTGCAGACATGCAGTGAGCCTAGACTTCTACTCCCACCTGGAAATAATGAAGCACACTCCCTATTTCCCACTGAAGTGGTATAAGAGGAAGCATGGGTAAAGTCAACTTTCATGATCACCCAATGGTAATGAGACCCCTCCACACTATTGTCAGTAGAAGCCAGATGAGCTACAGTAATGAGGCACTTGTACTACTGATCAGTGATGGCCAACTAGGGAATAGGAACTCCCACACCTATTCAACGTAACCAGGCAGCATAGACCCTCAGTGACACACAGATTGATAAAGTTGAACTTCTGACACCATCTGGTATGAGATAGTG
Organism: Halichoerus grypus; assembly: GCF_964656455.1. NCBI lineage: Eukaryota > Metazoa > Chordata > Mammalia > Carnivora > Phocidae > Halichoerus > Halichoerus grypus. The sequence continues at coordinate 143,384,905 of NC_135714.1, read as the reverse complement.
ACTCCCTTAGTTCCCCTGCCAGACTAGTGTCAGAAGTAGTTAGCTAAAACAGAAAATTAAGATCATACCCACTGCTGATGTTATTATTTTATAAAACTAATACCCAAATGTCTAGATTTTCATAGAAAACTGTTCATCATTCCAACAACCAGGGAGATATCCAACTGAATGAAAAAGAACCAATAGATGCTAACATTGAGAGAATAGATATGTTAGAATTATATGACAAATATTTTAATCCAGCCATAATAAAAAATACTTCAGTGATCAATTACAAACATATTTGAAACAAAAAATAATAAAGTTTTAGCAAAGAAATGGAATGTCTCAGCGAAAGAGAAGATATAAAAAAATGGAAATTCTTGAATTGAAAAACACAAAAACCAAAATAAAAACTTCAGTGAATTGATTCAATGCATAATGTAGGAAACAGAGGGAAGACTCTGTGACCTTGAAGATATAACAATAAAAAATATGCAATATAAACAGAAAATATACACAAAAATAAATAAAAGGAGAGAAGAGATCCCTCAGCACCTGCAAGATTATAACAAAAGATCTAACATTTGTGTCATTGAGTCTTGGAAGGAATGGGAAAATCAGATAAGGGGCTGAAAAAGTACTCAAAGAGAGAACAATGGAAAACTTCTTAAATTTGGCAAAAGACATCAACCAGCAGATTCAAGAAGCTGAGCAAATCTCAAACAGGATAAACCTAAATAAATCCATACCTAGATACATCATAGTCAAACTTCTGAAAACTAAAGACAAAATAAAAATCTTTAAAGCAATAAGAGGCAGGCTATATTTACCTAGAGGGGAAAACCAATTTGAAGGACAGTGGATTTCTCATTAGAAACAATGGGGCCAGAAGAAAGTGACACAATGTATTTCATGTGCTGAAAGAAAAGAACTGTCAACCCAGAATCTTTTGTCAAATTAAAATACTCTTTGGCAACAAAAGAGTAATCAAATTCTCAGACAAAAACAAAACAAAACAAAACAAAAAACACCAGAGAATTTATACCCACCAGATCTTCCCTAAAAGAATGGCTATTGGGAGATCTCAAAATAGAACAAAAATGATAAAAGAAAGAAACTCAGAGCTTCAGAAAGAAAAAAAAAAAGTACATAGTAAAGAAAAATATGAGTAAATACAAAAAACTTTCCTTCTCCTATTGAGTTTTCTCAATTATGTCTGATGGTTGGAGCAAATATAACTGATGTGATTCTAAATGTTTATAGAAAACATATACAAGACAATTATATTGTAAATGGCGTAAAGTAAAGGGACAGAAAAGGTTATATGGTTTCTATAGTTCACTCAAGCTGACAAAATAACACCACCAGTAGATTGTGATGTTACAGGTATATAATGTAATATCTAGAGGGACCACTTAAAAGAAGCTATGCAGAGATACACTCAAGAATGCTATCAGAAAATGACCAAAGGACATGAAGGAGCATTTCACTAAAGAGGATATACAGATAATAATAAGCACATAAAAAGATATTTAGATTGAATGGAGCACTGGGTGTTATATGCAAACAATGAATCATGGAACACTACATCAAAAACTAATGATGTAATGTATGGTGATTAACATAACATAATAAAATAAAATTAAAAAATATATTTAGTATCACTAGCCATTAAGGAAATACAAATCAAAATCACAATGAGATATCATTACATATCACAATGCTAAAATAAGAAATAGTGACAACTTTAAGTACTATTGAGGATGTGGAGAAACTGGATCACTCATGTGTTGCTGGTGGGAATGAAAATGATACAGCCACAGTGGAAAACAATTTGGCAGTTTCTTAAAAGCTAAACACATAGCTACTATATGATCCAACAATTATAAATTCCTGGGTAATTACACAGAGAAATGAAAATTTATGTTCATACAAAAACTAGTGCATGGATGTTTATATCAGCTTTATCTGTAAGTCAAAAACTAGAAACAGCCCAAATGTACTTCAAAGGATGAATGTTTAAATAAACTGTTTCATCCATACCATGAATTAAAACTCAGTAATAAAAAAGGAATACACTGTCGAAACATGTAACGATCTGCATGAATCTCTAGAATAGTATGCCCAGTGAAAAAAGCCAGTCTCAAAAGATTATACACCATATGATTCTGTTGACATGGAATTTTTAAATGACAAAATTATACAAATAAAGAAGAGATTAGTGGTTGCCAGAGGTTAGGGAGGGGGTGGGGCTAAGAGGGAAGTGGCCATGACAATAAGAGAAAATATGAAGGATCCTTATGGTCATGGCAGTGTTCGGAGTCTTGATGATACAACCAGGATATTGACATTGATATATTGTATTATAGTTTTGCAAGATGTTACCATTTGGGGAAATGGGGTAAAATGTACACAGAACTTTATTATTTCTTACAGTTGCATAAGAATCTAAGACTATCTCAAAGAGTTAAAACAAACAATGACGACGTTTAAATAAAACACCCTCTGAGGATCGTGGAAAATACTGAGAGATAAAATTTCCATTCAGTATTTTGAAATTATCTGACAGAGAAAGAAATATATAAATATATATTTATAAATATGTAAGTTTAATAATAAATGTAATTTACAATTATATAAATAAATAATAAATGTATATAATAAATATAAATTATGATATATAAATATTATAAATATAATTTATAATTATAAATATATTAAGTTATAAATAAATAGATTTAGTCAAAATATATTGGCAGGCTCAATCTGGAATTGTTCATAAGGACACTGGTACTGTTAAGGTCTAATGACGAAGGCCTGTGGGTCTGACTTCACAAGATTCAGAAAGGAGAGCTGAAATCGAGCCTCCTGACTTGAGCCAGTTAGCTAAAGGCTCAGAGTTTTTAAAGGGCGGTAAGCAAAACTCCTCTCAACCTCTTAGAGAAGCAGTAATAATGGACAAAGTCCTCACTGGGTATTGAGTAAATGAACAGTCATCAGGAAGGTATTAGATATTCTCTAACGCTGTAGGGTAGATACTGGTTTCAAGCAAAATAGCATGAAAAGTGAGAACTAGGGAATTCCACAGGGCCCTAGAAGAAGCGAAGACAAAACTCACCCACCAAGGATACTTTTTTTAAAGATTTTTTTTATTTATTTTACACAGAGAGCATGAGCAGGAGGGAGGAACAAGGAGAGAGGGAGAAGCAGGCTTTCCACTGAGCAGGGAGCCCGACATGGGGCTCGATCCCAGGACCCTGGAATCATGACCTGAGCTGAAGGCAGACGCTTAACTGACTGAGCCACCCAGGTTCCCCCCAAGGATCCTATCATCACCCAAGAAACATGGAAAACAAAACCGTGGGAAACAAACTTCACTGAAGTAGATTCAGAGGGAAAAAAAAAATTCAAACCACTTAAGGAAAAGGATATGTTAACAGATTCAACTGAAATAGTAAATTTCTTCCCAAGATCTAGAAATAATACCATATGGAGGTTTTAACATAAGTTCATTGTAGTTGCATCTTTTTTTTTTTTAAGATTTATTTATTTATTTTAGAGAAAGAGTGCATGGGGTGGGGTGGGGGGAGGGCAGAGAGAGAGGCAGAGCCCTTCTTAAGCAGACTCCACACTCAGCATGTAGCCTGACTCCTGGCTAGATCTCACAACTCTGAGATCACAACCTGAGCCAAAACCAAGAGTCAGACACTTAACTGACTGTGCCACCCAGGTGCCCCCACTGTATTGCATCTTATGTGAAGTTAGAGAAAGATCATGAAAAAATGGCCAACCAATATATTTATAATGTTATTTTTAATCTTTTAAAGAACCCTCAATGAAATGATTAAATGCTGTTAATCTTGGGATCCAAATATATGAATGCTTGTTATGTTTTGCTTACAGTAGTTTGTGCTTTAAACTTTTAGAAAAAAAAAGCAAAACTCAAAAAAATGAGAAGTACTGGAATTAGATGGAGTACCTGACTTAGGGCATAGTGTGTCCTTGATTCAGCTGCTTTTCTTTATTAGATACAGACAACTTGAGAGAAGAACCAAGAATACGACTTACAATAAAATGTTACTATGCTCTGGTTGATAGACTTAACATAACAATACACTTTATTGAAGGCATCTCGAAGGTCTCACTATGAAACAGAGCTTTCTTTGCAGGAATATTTATATTGTATCAACAAATTCCTCTGGCAATGAATAAAAAGGGCCTACAAAAGATAAACAATGTTTAAAATCCACAAAAGCATAGCTCACTAAAGCTGAAATCTAAAACACCATGCAAGAAAACTAAAAAATTATTTAAGAAATGGTTTGGCAGAAAGGGAACAGTGGAAGTTTCCATACAGAGAAATGGAAAATGAAGGCTTAGTTTCACATTGGCTATTCCCTATTTGGCCCTTTTCGAATAGTTAAGACATAACATAAAAAATAACCTCAAATGCTTAAATATATATATAAATAATTTGTTTTGTTTCCTTAGATAACTTTTTTTTAACTTTTTATTCAAATTCCAATTAGTTAACATACAGTGTAATATTAGTTTCAGGTGTACAATATAGTGATTCAACACTTACATACGACATCCAATAAGTGAACCCCTTAATCCCCGTCACCTATTTCACCCATCCCACCACCCACCTCCTCTCTGGTAATCATCTGTTTGTTTTCTATAGTTAAGAGTCTGTTTCTTGGTTTTCCTCTTTTTTCCCCTAAGATGCTTTGTTTCTTAAATTCCACATCCTTAGATAACTTTTCTTTAAATATCCTTGATCTGGGGTGCCTGGGTGGCTCAGTCAATTAAGCGTCTGCCTTTGGCTCAGCTCATGATCCTGTAGTCCTGGGATTAAGCCCCTCATTGGGCTCCCTACTCAGCCGGAAGTCTGCTTCTCCTTCTCCCTCTGCCTGCCCCTCCCCCTGCTCTTGTGCATGAGCTCGCTCTCTCTTTCTCTCTCTCTCTCTCACTTGCTCTCTCTCAAATAAATAAATAAAATCTTAAATTAGTTAATTAATTAATTAATATACTTGATCTTTCCAACAAAATGCTGATGCCATTGTTGACATTAGAAATATTCTGGGCTTCATGAATTCAGAAAATGAAATATACAGAGGGGTTTTTTGGACAATATAAATAATATTTAACAGAAATTCAAACTACAGGGAGAGAGAATCTCAGTATCAATGATTTTTAGTACCTTATGCCCTAAGATGTAAATTAGCATAGCCAATTAGTTCAGAAGACTTTACTCTTCTATGGCTACCAACAATTTTATAGATAAATGCATGACATCATTATTGTTGACCATACTTACATAAATATAATAGCAAATTAAGAGAAAAGCATTTTTATTGTTAATCTGTTTATACATTGAAAATTCAGATTTGCCATATTAATGGTAAATCTTCACAGGTCTAAATCAGAAAGAATAAAACTGTCCAAATCCTCCCAGAAGAAGCTTGGGATATTAAACAAAATAGAAGTGTGTTTATAGAACTATTCAGCATAGTAGAGGTGCTGATTGATAGAAGCACAAATTTTCCTAATTAACAGAATGATAAAGAGAGAAGGAAGAGAAAGAATGAGAGAATAGTTCGATTCCCTAATAAAAAATGTTCTCAAGTTAAATATAGAATTCTGTAGTCATATATCTTTGGAAACAAGGGATCCATTACCCAAAACATTTTTTGTTTGATTATGTGTTTGTTTTTTTCTCGTCTAATTTCTAATACCTTCTAGCAAAGCAGGTATTTTTAACATACTCTTGGATAAAAGATGCTGAAGAGAGCCTCTTAGACTTATATGAGAAAATAGGACTTGGGCTTCTACTTAGGATGTAGAAAGTCCCAAAAGAAAGTTGACCCCACTTGAGTATTCCCACTTGAACACAGAGAAAAACCTAGTAATCTAAAAATTTATAATTTTTTCTTTAGCTCATCAGAAAGCTATAGTAGTAGGATAGTCAAACTGAATTCCAAAGAGAGACAAGATCTCTCTACTGAGGACAGGCCACATGAACTGTTTGGGGTCATGTGAAAAAAAAGTAGCTGCTTTCCAAGCAATAAAAAAAGCCAGGAAATTTTCCGAGTTACTAAAGCCCAAGTATGGGAATATGGTCAGTGTGAGACACTTGGGAGCTCCAGACATAACAGGGGTTTACATTTACTGCTCAGTTCTTTTCCATGGGCTTTCATTGGTGCTCAGGAGATAGATTTGGGGCAGGGCAAAGATCTGAGACCCTGAATGGTGCAGGTGTTAAGCCTCTGGGAGAGGGGCAACAAACCCTCTCATCCCTAATGAGATCCTTTGGTTTGGGGGGAGGGAGGAGTAAAAGCAAAACTCCTTTGCTCTAGGGCACAGATTGCAAACCATTTTGCCCCCTAGCCAGTTTCCTTCTATAGCTGAAGTAGAAGCAAAATCTTTTTTTGGGAGGAAAGGCAGGACCCCTCCAGAGCAGAGGAACAAGTAGAACTGAATTACCTATAGAAGAGGGCAGGTAACACTCACATACACAGGAACAGTCACAATCACAGAGAGAAGACAGTTTGGCCACAGCTGAGAAGAGAGACAGTGCTCAAAAGGACACACCAAAAGGCCTAAGAGATATAACTAATCAGCCATTGTTGGAGATAGAATGGTATCATAAAATGATTCAATTCAAAAGACAGGAAAAAAAGGAATGGGAAATAGATGGGGCAAATAGAACGCAGCTAGCAATATCTGAGGTTTAAATTCAATCATATCAATACATACAATAAATGTGAATGTCATGCAAAATGTGTACATATTTAACAATAGAACTTTAATACACATGAAGCAAAAACTGATAACACTGATAAGAAAAATAAACAAAGAGTAAGTCTTATGGTTGAAGAATTCAACACTTGTCTCTCCATAATCAACAGAACAAGCAATCAGAAAATCAGTAAGGTTATATAAGACCTGAATAACACTATTACCTAACTTGAAGTAATTGACATTTTTCAAACATACCACCCAACAAAAGCACAGTGCACGTTCTTCTCAAGTGAACATGGAACATTCACCCAGGTAACTTGTATTCTGGATCCTTAAACAAATTTGAACAGAATTGAAATCATATAATGTATATTATCTAACAGCAAAATAATTTAAACTAGAAATGGATAGCAGGATGATGTATGGGCCATTTCACAAATATTTGGAAATTAACACACTTCTAAATAAGTCATGAGTCAAAGTGATAGTCACAAGTGAAATTAAAACATATTTTGAATTAAACAAAAATTAAGATATAATATGTCAAAACTTTTTGGGCACCACTAAAGCAGTGGTATAGTAATTTATAGATTTAATTTATATAGATTTAATTTAATTAATATAAATTAATTTTATAGATTTAATTTATAGAATCAAAGGTTTGTATTAAAAAATAAGACAAGAGTCAAATCAATATTCTAAGTTTCTACTTTAAGAACCTAGAAAAAGAAGAGCAAATTAAATACAAAATAAGCAAACAGGAAAGAATATTAAAGATAAGAGCTGAAATAAAAACAAAAAAAGAGAGAACATTAAAGAAATCAAAATATAGTTTTTTTTTAAGATTTTATTTATTTATTTGACAGAGAGAGAGAGAGTGAGAGAGAGAGCACAAGCAGGGGGAGTGGCAGGCAGAGGGAGAGGGAGAAGCAGGCTTCCCACTGAGCAAGGAGCCCGACGCGGGGCTTGATCCCAGGACCCTGGGATCATGACCTGAGCTGAAGGCAGATGCTTAACCGACTGAGCCACCCAGGCACCCCAAAAAGGTGGTTTCTTTAAAAGGTCAAGATAATAGATAAAACTCTACACAGACTGGTCAAGAAAATAAGAGAGGAGACAAACACTACTTTAGACAATATTTAAAAGGATAATGAGCATGTTGTGAAGAGCTCATGTCAATGAATATGATAACTTAAATGAAATAGACAATTATTTCAAAGACACAGACTATCAAAATTTAATATAGAAGAAATGCATACCCTAAATAGCCTTCTATCTTTTTCCCTTTATATATGTAAAGGTAATTTAATTTATAATTAAAAATGTAACCATAAAGAAAACTCCAGGCACAGATGACTTCATCAGCAAATTTTAACAAACATTTAAGGAAGAAATTTTATCCCAAATTATCCAGATCATGGAAGAAGAAACACATTCCAACTCACTTCATGAGGTTTAACATTATCTTGATAAAATTTAGTGCATTAAATGGAAATGACGAAACATCATGAGAAAGGTCAAAGATATAAATAAATAGAGATATGTACCATGTTAGTGGGTTTAAAGACTTCATATTGCTAAACTGCTATTTCTCTACTAAATTATTCAGTAGATTCCACAGAATAGCTAAATGCCCACAGTTTTTGTTTACTTGTTTTGGTTTTGTTTCGGTTTTGTTTTAGTAGAAGTTTACAAACTGATTCTAAAACATGTGAAAAAACAAAGCAGCTAGAACAGCCAAAACAATTTTGAAAATTAAAAAAAAAAAAAAAAGTTGAAGGACTCTCACAACCTGATTTCAAGATTTGAGTTAGCTTTTAATTATATCTGTGCAAACCAATAAGAAATTACGAAAGAAACACTTTTTTTCTTGAAATTCCCTAGCTTTTTTCACATATTAGTCTGTCTCTGGTCCTAGCCTGTTTATCACAGTTTCCCTATAACTTAGAAAATATGCTTATCAAATCTGAATATCAAACAAGACTGAGAAGAATGGATTCTTCTATAATGGTACACTGAGACTCAGACTTGTTAAACCAAGCCATGGAGTAACTTTGAAGGAACAAGTTTTAAATGAATAGAAACATTTATAAAGACTTGCATTTAGATTCCTAAAAAAAATAAAAATAAAAATTATTTCATAAACAACATAATACGAATGACCTACCTGATTGGAAACAATTCATGTGAAAAGTGAATTTATTTTAGTTTCCAACATGCTAGATAGAGACACCTGTGTGGGTTACTATTAATGTATTAATGCAAACTTGTGTAATGGGAGTATCCAGATAGAGATGTAAACTTTAGAACAGACAGGGTGGTGATAAATAATTATCTCATGTAAAAAAAGAATGATTTAAAGAGTTAAGATATTTAATCTGAAGAAAGTGAAACGTTTCTGGTTCAGAGAGGTGAGCATTTTAAAATTTGAAGGGTTGCCACAGGAAAGATAAATGAGATTTTTAAAGTTGTCATAATACAAATTTTCAAAAGACACAGATGACATGACCAATAACACAACTCCTATCTGTTTAAAGAACTTGAATTTGCAGCAATAACAGACTGTCTGCCAAGCAGGGGTCTTCTACAGGAGACTTTTTGTCCCCCTGTGTCAGACCTTCTGTAAGAAAATGTTTCTGTTTTGAGAACAGTAATAGGTTAGGGTATCATTGCAGAGTGCCAGTACTTTGAAAATCACTTTCTTCTTCTTAGCAAATAACTAAATAAATAATTGAATACAATTATACTCTTTATTTTTTTTTACTTATTTTTTTCTTTACTCAGTTTAAAATATTGATAAATCAAGAGAAAGGAGTCCTCATGCACTATTGGTGGGAATGCAAACTGATGAACACCCACTGTGGAAAACAATATAGAGTTTCCTCAAAAAATTAAAAATAGAACTACCACATGATACAGTAATCACACTGGGTATTTACCCAAACAATACAAAAGAATACAAAAATACTATTTTGAAAGGATATATGTACCCATATTTTTACTGCAGCATTATTTACAATAGCCAAATTATGGAAGGAGCCCAAGTGTCCATTGATAGATTAATGGATAAGGAAGATGAATGGATAATATCCCATCATGTATTTTTATGACTGAATAATATTCCATTCTGTATATATTTTCAGCCATAAAAATGAATGAAATCTTGTCATTTGAAACAGCCTGGATGGAGTTAGAAAGTATAATGCTAAGCAAAATAAGTCAGAGAAAGACGAATACCATATGATTTCCTAGTATGTGGAATTTAAGAAACAAAACAAGCAAATAAAGGATGGGGGGAAGAGATAAACCAAAAAATAGACTCTTAACCATAGAGTTAGTAACAAACTGATCGTTACCAGAGGGGAGGTATATGGGTGGGATGGGGGAATAGGTGAAGGGGGTTAACAGTACACTTATCATGATGAACACTGGTAATGTATAGAATTGCTGCATCACTATACTGTACACCTGAAACTAATATATTACTCTATGTTAACTATACTGGAATTAAAATTAAAAAAACAATAAAATATTGATAAATTAAAAACAAAATTCAAAGTTAGAAGGAAATAAAGGGAGCTTAAAATAGTCCCTTTTCCTTAAACATATAACATATTGAGTCCTGTTTACAAAAAGAAACAAAATGTTAATGACTACATGCATGGTCTACCATCTGACTACTTATGAATGTTGCCATTCTTTACAAAGGTGGTCTTTAGAATTATCTGCTAAACTCTAAATAAGATAAACTCAACTTAAATTTATAACAGTCTTGTTTATATTGAGCCATATTAATCTGATGTAAATTATACAATCTATATCAACAAGATCTGATCTAATCCATGTTTTGGGGTTTGTGTACATTTGCCTATGTGTGTGTGGTGAGAGTATATCATTTATTTCAAGTTCTTTGTTTGGAAACTGGCTACATTAAAAAATAGGATCACTTAAGTAAATTGTTTACATTGTCTCATAATTTATTTGCCTTAAGTAAACACCTTTACACCATTTTCAAAGTGCTAGAACAAACAGTCCTAAAATTTGTATGGAACCAGAAAAGACCTCGAATCGCCAAGGAAATGCTGAAAAAGAAAAACAAAGCTGGGGACATCACGTTGGCTGATTTCAAGCTATAATGCAAAGCTGTGATCACCAAGACAGCTTGGTACTGGCACAAAAACAGACACATAGATCAATGGAACAGAATAGAGAGCCCAGAAATGGACCCTCAACTCTACGGTCAACTAATCTTCAACAAATACTCAACATTGGAAAGAATGTCCAATGGAAAAAAGACAGTCTCTTCAATAAATGGTGCTGGGAAAATTGGACAGCTATATACAGAAGAATGAAATTCAATATTTCAGATAAAAATATTCTTTAATAGGAAAACATAGTAATTGTAATGTCAGTCTTCTCAGTGCAAGTATGACATCTCAGAACATTTCTCCCTATTATTTAAAGCGAGGTACATTTCTCTTGGGAGATTCTAGCCTTTTAGGAAAAGCTTGAATAAAGTGAAGATCAATGGTCAAAAGAAATACTTGCTTCTTTGAAACCTGTCACTTGTAAATTCAGCAGTTAAGAGCCACTATACACATGATATCCTATAAGCTTTAGGCATTTTTGTCCTTAATGTGTACAAATGAAAATGAAAAGAGAATTTGCCCATATAAATGTTTATTTTGCCCTGCCATGATGTGAAACAATCACTTTCCCACTATCACAATATCAAGGAAGAAGGTTTTTACCCTAGAAATTTGATTAAACCTGGTGATAAGAATAATCTGTTTGCCTTGGGAGATAATATCATACTATTACAGAATCCCTGGTGTAAAGCAGTAACTGAGAAAAATTCTTGCCCACATAATATGAAAAGTAATACAATATTATCTAATTCCTATATATTACTGATAATAAATATTTTTCTTCTCTGGAAATTGTCAACCAAAAAGTATAAATTCTAGCTAACCTCCATTTTAAAATAGATGCAATTTATTAATTAAATACAAAGGGAATTTTGAAAAATTTTGTAAATCAAAATTATATACACATAAATCTATCTTAAAAATCATAAATTTTGTTACAAAATTCATAAACTATGACTAATCACTCTATTTTTTAATTTATGAAGAACCAAACAATATCCACTCAGTTCTACAAGATTTGGAATGTATGTAAGGAAAAGACTACAGGGCATATCAACCAATAATCTTTAAAAAGCTGAAATCATTATACTGAAATGTATGCTAAAATTAATTAAGCTATGACTATTTTAAAAATAAGGAAAATAATTAGACTTGAGAATTGTACTGTTTATGTATTTCTCTAAAGTGCCATTCATTTTAAATAACAATAATTTAGATTCAATTGGGAAATGTAAATCTTACATTTATGGGCTACTAAAGTTTTTCTCTTCTCAAAAAGAGAGATGCTCTGTGATAGATGAAAAGTGTTTAGCAATGTATCTTTGAATTATTTGCATTTTGTCATAGAATTTCTTTTCTAGTAGGCGGGAAGTATATATAAGGGCAGTTATTCTCATGCTCAGATTTGAAGTGCATGGCAGGCACAAAATGGTGTAATATATGAGGAAATAGTTGGTTTCAACAAGCTCTACAGATTTACTGCTATTCAGAGCAAGTAATGTAGCTGGTAAACAAGCTAGCCACCATGTATACATTTTTATGATTTCAAAATGATGTGGTTCTTGTTTTTCCTGCTGTTTTCTCTGCATACTGATGTGAAACCCTATATTTTTTATAGTAAAGCTGAGTGATAACTGAAGGTAGCTCTATTTTGCAAAAAGTAACTGGAATATATAACTTTTTACCATAAACAAAATATAACTTGCTACCAGAGAATCCAAGCACATGGCACAATGTAAGTGTGTATTAAATGCAGTTAAATTTCGTTTAACTGAGTGAACAATTCTTATGGCTTGTCATCACTTGGATACTCATCTCCTACCAACAGTGTTCCCAGACATTTTACATACCTTATGTTATGTAAACACAAGTTTCTTAATTACATCTCATTATCTCCTTTTCAAAGGGCAGAAGGTGATCTTAGGGAGTGGATATATCATAATTAAATTACTATTCAAAGATTAAACATTTAAGGAAATCTCTGTTTAGAATTAAACTAATTAAACTAATTCTAAACAGAGAATATTACTTCTTTAACCACAGATAGTATTACTTGATAGTATTGATAGTATTACTTCTTTAACCAAAGATAAATTAATCCCAATTTTCAGAATACATGCTCCAGAAAAACTCCAATATTGGTAAAATTAAAACTAAATAGAAAACACTTACAAGGGCGCAGGGGTGGCTCAGTTGTTTAAGCATCCACCTTTGGCTCAGGTCACAATCTCAGGGTCCTGGGATCAAGCCCTAAGTCAGGCTCCCTTCTCAGTGGGGAGTCTGCTCCTTGCCCTTCCTCTCCCTCTCCCCCTCTCCCCCTGCTCGTGCTCTCGTCGTCTCTTTCAAAACAAATAAATAAAAATCTTTAAAAAGAAAAGAAAAGAAAACACCATCAGAAAAGTAAAGCTTGATTGAATATATAGATTGTTGACTACTTCAGGTCTGCATTTTCCTTTAAGCTCTAGATAGATAAACAAATAAATAAAGCAAAATAATGTTGTACTTTATTTTTTAATAAGCCCAGGAAATTTTAGATTTGATTTTAGCCTCATCCTTATTGAATCTCTGTAGGCAAGCAACACTGGAAATTTTGATTTTCTGGTCAGGCCATTTGCCCTCCTCCTGATCTAGCTCTCCCTTAAACACAGAGGTTGCTATGACATGGAGGATAATATAAGACTTACAGAAAAGGAAGGGAAAAAAAGAAAAGGTAAGTCACAAAGACAAAAATTATATTCCTATTAAGGTGTGGTGCTCCCAGTGACAGGGACGTTCTTATGTAATCCAGGTTCAGATATAAATTGGAAAACATAATTTATTTAGTGAGTCTAAAATTGAATATACCTTTGATCCACTAACTTTATTCCTTGAAAATTATCTTCGGTATATAATCAAAGAGTCCTCCACAAAAATATTAGTCAGAGACAAGATGATGATAGCACAGAACAACTAGTTTGATCATTCTCTTTATTGACATGATGTCTCTTTCTTGATATTTGAAGAATGAATGATTATTTTTGACTTGCCAATCCATTACATTATCACATTTCAATGAATCAAAGATGCACAATTGATGCATCATTATTTTATATGATGCTAAGGAAGTTACTCATTTTACTTTTAAAGCGCCCTCAATAGCCAATTTTTAAAACCTATTTTTTATGAGAGAACAGGTATATTTTATAATTGAGGTCATACAATAACACAAATAGAGTACAAAATATAATTCAGTATAAGTTTCTGTTTCATAGACTATTCTTATAGGGAAACATGACTTTTTGCAAGTTGTGAAAGACTTTTATTTGACAAGTCTATCTATTAAAGATAAGTAGATATAAACTTTGTAGTAAAGCAGCTTAACAATAATAGGGTCCTAATACTTTTACTTTTTATTTCAAAAAACACAGTGGAAAAACACTGGAAGCCATGATAAAAAGACAAAGTCAAATATAATATTACTTGAGACTTTTATCAAGTAGATGATTTGCTTAGGTCCCTTTTAGTCATATAATAGTGACCATTTTTATTTCCATGGGTCATAAATATTTAAAATCTTTAGCTTTCTTATGAGCATAAAAATATAATGCCCAGCACAAGCTCTGAATAAATGAAATATTTCAAGACCAGAAAATTATTCCATAGTTCTATGCAATTAAATTGATTACATTCTTATAGGGAGACTGATATTCCTAATTTGATATTTTCCTAGAATAGGTTTAAATTACTCAGTTTCCCATTGGTAATACAGCTTTAGTAAAGTGTATCAATTAGGATAATTTTCCCTGCAAGGATAGAAGTCCAATTCAACTACATATAAAATAATGGGGTTTGTGATCTCCTGTAGTATGTATAGAAGTGAGTGCTCCAGGATTCATGAATTCGGTAATTATTGTCATTAAAGGCCCAGGTTTTTTCCATCTTTCTGCTCTTGTATCTTCAATATTCTTCTCAAGATGATGTACAACAAAATATGGATTCCCCCCAGGTTCAGGAATCATGAGTAGAAGTAGCAGTGACTAGTAGAAGACCTGTTTCTTCCTTATGTCTTCTCTTCCACCCCCCAGCAAAGAAACTTGTCACAGAAACTCCCTAGTAGACTTGCTCTCATGTCTTTGATCAGAGCTGGGTCATATGCTCATTCAGAAACATGTCACCAGCAGATTACCTTAGACCAGTCTGATATGATCGTATTGGAGAGAAAAGGTAAACTCTGGAATAAGATCCAGGCTCTGCAAGTGAGGAAGAAAGGAAAAGCAGCTATTGGGCTGGCAGCCATCAAAATTTATCTCAGCAACTCACTTACTATTCCAGGGCTCTGTTTTTCAGTTTCAAATAGGGATAATCTATTTGATGTATTGTAGGGGTTTTGAGGAATTGGGGGCACATCAAGGAAACATATATGACAACGAGAGGTAGTAACAGACAAGCTTTACTGACAAGCAAGCAAGTAGCATTTGCACAGTATTGTATGATAGGGAAACTCCCTCACAGCATGACTGTCAAGAGGCCTAAGGTCCAGGGGCCACCATCTAGAAGAGAAGAAGGGCAAGGGAACTTCAGAGGAGAGGGGTGTTGGAGAGGTGGCTTCTGTGTCTAGGCGATATCACTCAGTAGCATATTGGGGAATCTCAAGATCAGAGAACTCTGAAGGGCAGCAGCAGATTCAGACCTAATAACAGCAAGGCCCTAGTTTATCAATAGGTAACAGCTATTGGGTGAGGTTTAATGGAGTATGCAAAGAAAGTAGGCTCTAAGGGAACAAAATTGGCTTGTTTGGGCTATTTTTAAAATAATTGGATGTATAAAAAAATTTGAGTCTGGTGTCAGCAGACTTTTGAGGTAACAGGTCTCAGCCTGCAGTGGAGATATCAAGACCCAAGGGGCCAATATGCAGAAGTAATCTTTGGCTTATTTATATAAGACATACCTCATAAAGTCATTGTGTTGGGGTCAAATGAATGAAGGATGTAGATGCAATGGATATTCACAATGGCAACAATGGATATTCACATTTTTAAAAATGATTTTATTTATTTATTTGAGAGAGAGAGACCATGAGTTGGGGCAGGGGGGTGGTGGGCAGAGGGAGAAGCAGACTCCCTGCTGAGCAGGGAGCTCGATATGGGGCCTCAATCCCAGGACCTGGGGATCATGACCTGAGCCACCAGGTGCCCTGGATATTCACATTCTTAAACTGGTAAAAGTTAGCTTGTCTGCTCATTGCGTTTTATACCACTACTACCAATGTTTTCTGGCCCTTAAATCAAGTGTTCCTAAAGAATGGGCCAGATAATTTTCCTCAGTCAGGGCATGCTGAAAATAAAATGATGGGTCCCAGTCAGAGTATGTTAATCATTGCAATAAGACAGCTCCTAAATCTCACTGACTTCACACAATTAAAGCGTGTTTCTTGCTAACAGAACAATCTAGTCAAGTATATGTACATCACTCAAACCTTTCACGTGACTAACGCACCCACTGTCTTTTCATCTGGTATCTCTGCTTCAGAGTCCTCTATTAGATCCTCTGGATTTGGTCAGAAGATGAGAGAAGATAGTATAGAAAAGATAGAACTGCTCTCAATTGTGTCAGCTTGGAAGTGGTTATCACTTCGATTTATGTTCCACTGGTGAAAATGGAAGACTTAAAAAAACCCAGAAAACAAAAAACAAAACTTCAAATGTTTATATTATCTTCCCCGCAACGTTCTTAAATATGTTATAAATGGAATCACCTTATCTAGAAAGTACAAGGATGTCACAGTACAAAATTTGAAGGAGCAGTGAGTCAAATCCTGAATATCAAATCTTTCACCAGTATTTTGTAGTGTCAGCAGCATTTGCGTGGGACTGCATAAGTATCCTTTTTAGTTAGTTATTTGCCAGTATAAACTTGTTTTTTGCTTATTTATTTTTACTGTTTTTTTAATCATTAATATAGAAAAAGAAAAATGTGAGTTCTCTCACTTTTAAAAAAAATATATTAACAAATGAAAATGTACCAGAATAGATCAGATTTTTTTTAAGTATCTTGGGGTGCCTGGGTGGTGCAGTTGGTTAAGTGTCGGACTCTTGGTTTCAGCTCAGGTTGTGATCTCAGGGTCATGAGACTGAGCCCCACATTGGGCTCCATGCTCAGCCCAGACACTGACTGAGATTCTCTCTCCTTCTCCCTTTGCCTTGCCCACTTGTGCGGGTGTGTGCATGCGCCGTCTCTCTAAGTATCTCTACTTTTATATTGGGGGTTAAAGGTCCCAGACTATTTCACTGTATTAGTTGGACTGCAAAAAGACATTTTTGTACTTAAGAAAAAAAAAAAAAGATGGTAATTTCAAGAATAAACGTTTTCAATTGTTATCAGGATTTCTACCCAATCATGTTTGACAGAAGCACTGATGTATGGTAGAGCTATCGAAGAGGATTGTTCTGATATCCAAGAAACAATCAACCTAGCTGCTGGTTCTCATCATGACAGAGTAGACATCTCATGAATGCCTAAAACAAACAAACAAACAAAACAAAAACAAAACAAAACAAAAACTCTTGAAGAAATTATGAAATTGCTTCTGAATCTATACAATTTAAGGCCTGAAAATCTCAGAGATATTTAATAATAGCTAAACTGTACTGAGTGTTATGATGGTCAACTAGTGTTCAAAGTGTTTTGTTTGTGAAAATTCCTTTAATTCCTATAATGACTATCTGATAACTACTGATGCACACTTTCAGGTAAGAAAATTGAGAGACAGAAAGAAAGCAGTTTTTCAAATTTATTCCATTGGTTGGTGGAAGAGCAAGAATAAGAAGTTAGACTATCTAATTTCAGAGCAAATGCCACTCATGATTGTACCATATAGATTCTCATGAGGAAAATACAATCATTTCATGATGAGATAAATATTGACTGATTAGTTTGATCATTTAATTCAAAGTCAAACTTCAATATTATGTGTATTGTCAGGATCAAATTAGGTGAAAAAAGGGCAGCAATATTTTCAGAATGTGCATTTTTTCTATTTTTATTTTTTTAAAGATTTTATTTATTTATTTGACAGAGGGAGACACAGCGAGAGAGGGAACACAAGCACGGGGAGTGGGAGAGGGAGAAGCAGGCTTCCCGCGGAGAGGGGATCCCAATGCGGGGCTCGATGCGGGTCTCAATCCCAGGACCCTGGGATCATGACCTGAGCCAAAGGCAGCCGCTTAACTGACTGAGCCACCCAGGCGCCCCTCAGAATGTGCATTTTTAAAAAGCTTTCTAATGCTATTCTAGTTTAATGCCTACTAGAGCACTTGTGGATTTTTTCAAACATTCAGTGCTATCAATTTATTATAAATAAGCAACAGCAGATGTAATTGCTGAATAGAATCCATTGTATGGATATACAATATTTTTTTTAATCCATTTACCAGGAAACGGATGTTTGGATTCATTCCACTTTGGGGCTATTATCATTAATGCTGCTGTGAACATTTCTATACAAGTCCTTGGATTGACTAATATGTTTTCATTTCTCTAGGAGTGGAATTGCATGATCATATGGTAAATTTACATAGCTTTTTAAGAAATTACCAAACTGTTTTCCAAAGCATCTTCACCATTTTACATTTCCATGAGCAATGTATGAGAGTTCCAGTTTTATCAACACTTGTCTGTTTTTTATAAACATCCTAGTGTCTGTGAAGTGGTATCTCATTGTACTTTTAATTTACATTTATGAGTAATAATGTTGGGCATCTTTATATGTGCTTATTGTCCACTCATATAGCTTCTTTAAGAAAATACGTACTCCAACCCTTTGCCAATTTTTAATTGGATGATTTGTCACCTTATTATTGATTTCTAAGATTTCTTTATATTTTCTAGTTACCTGTATCAGAGATAAGGTTTACAAACATTTTTTCTCAGTCTGTGACCTATCTTTTCCTATTCTTGATGGTGTCTTTTGAAGTTTAACAATTTTTAACTTTTTAAAAAAATTTTATTATGTTATGTTAATGTTATGTTAATCATCATACATTACATCATTAGTTTTTGATGTAGTGTTCCATGATTCATTGTTTGCATATAACACCCAGTGCTCCATTCAGTACATGCCCTCTTTAATAGCCATCACCAGGCTAACCCATCCCCCCACCGCCCTCCCCTCTAGAACCCTCAGTTTGTTTCTCAGAGTCCATAGTCTCTCATGGTTCGTCTCCCCCACCGATTTACCCTCCTTCATTTCTCCCTTCCTACTATCTTTTTTTTTTTTAACATATAATGTATTATTTTTTTCAGAGATATAGGTCTGTGATTCAACAGCCTTACAAAATTCACAGCACTCATGACATCTAATTTATCAATCATTTCTTTTGTTGCTAGTGGTTTTGATTTTGTAGCTAAGAAGTAATTACTTAACCCAAGGTCACAAAGATTTATGCCTGTTTTTTTTTTACCCCTAAGTTCTTTATAGTTTTAGGTCTTAAATTTGTGTGCACGGTCCATTTTAAGTAAATGTTTGTGTTTGGTGTGAGATGGCATCTTTGTCAAAAATCAAGTGACCACAGAAATGCAAATCAAAACCACAGTGATATCACCTTACACTAATCAGAATGGCTAGAATCAAAAAGATAAGAACTAACAACTGTTGGCAAGAATGTAGAAAAAAAGGAACTTTACTGGGGGGAATATAAATTAGTATATCCACTGTGGAAAACAGTATGGAGGTTCCTCAAAAATTAAAAAAAAAAAAAAAATTAAAAATAGAAATGCCATATTATCCAATAATTCCACTACTGGGTATTTACCCAAAGAAAACAAAACCCTAATTTGAAAATATATATACACCCCTTTGTTCATTGCACAATTATTTACAATAGCCAAGATATGGAAGCAACCTAAGGTTCCATTGATAGATGAATGGATAAAGAAAAGGTAGTGGATACGGAATGGAATATTAACCATAAGAGAGGATGAGATCTTATTGTTTGTGACAACATGGATAGACCTAGAGGGTATTATACTAAATGAAATAAGTCAGACAGAGAAAGACAAATACCATATGATTTCATTTATGTGAAATCTATAAAATAAAACAAATTAATAAAAAAGTGGAATCAGACCTATAAATAAAGAGAACAAACCCATGTTTGCCAGATGGAAGAGGGGTGGAGGATTAGCAAAATGGGTGAAGGGGAGTAGGAGATACAGGCTTCCAGTTATGGAATGAATAAGTCATGGGAATAAAAGGCAAAACATAAGGAGTATAGTCAATGATATTGAAGTATCATTGTATAGTGACAGATGGTAGTTACACTTGTGGTGAGCATAGCCTAATGTATAGAGTTTTGAATCACTATGTATATATGGAACTAATGTAACATTGTGTATCACTATACTCAAAAGAAAATTAATTTTAAATATATGGATTTATATAGTAGCATATATAAGTTCTTATATCTGGACTCTCACTTTTGTTCCCAAGATCTAAAATGTCTATATCAGTACTACACTGTTTTGATTGTTGTAGCTTTGTAGTAAATTTTGAATTCAGGATATGTAAACCTTTTAATTTTGTTTTCTTTCAACATCGTTTTGGCTATTCTAGGTCCTTTGTATTTGTATATAAATTTTAGAACCTGCTTGCCTGTTTCTGAAAAAGAGCCTATTGTTTTTTTGATAGGTATTTCATAGGATCTATACACAAATTTGTAGAGAATTGCCATCTTTATAGTGTTGAGTTCGAATCAGTGACTTGGAATATCTCTCAATTTATCTAGAGCTTCAATTTCTTTTACCAGTATTTTGTAGTGTCAGTGTTTTGTTAAATTTATTCATAAATATTTCATTATTTTGGTACTTTTGTGAATGGATTTGTTTTCTTGATTACATTTTTAGATTGTCCATAGTTAGTAGTATAGAATTATCATGGATTTTTGTATATTGATTTTGTGTCCTTATGACCTTGTAGTTGTGTGTCTTTGTGTCTGTGTGTATATGTGTGTGTATGTGTGTTCCTTAGGACATTTTATAAACAGGATCACATTGTCTGCAAATAAAGACAGTTTTACTTTGTTCCTTTCCAATCCTGATACCTTTATTTTTTTCTTGATTCATTTTTCTGGCTAAAAGCTCTCACACAATGTTGTGTTATGTGGTAAGAGCAGACATCCTCACATTGTTCTTTATTTTAGGGGGCAAGCATTCAGATTTTCCCTTTCAATTTTGATGTTAGTTGCAAGTTTTTTGGAGATACTCTTTATCAAGTTGAAGAAGTTCTCTCACTCATTGTTGAGTTTTTATCATGAATGAATGTATATTGAATTTTTAATGTTTTCACATGATTATTTTGTATTTATTGAAATCATTGTGTGTTTTTTTCCCTTAATGAATGTAATTTTAAACTAATGAGAATTAAAGATAAATGAGGATTTGTCTTTTATTCTTTTATTTTTTGCAAATGCTAGTAGTATCATGGTATGCTAAAGGTCAATGGGAAATTCACCATTAAGTATGCAATGAGTGGGGGTGCCTGGGTGGCTCAGTCGTTAAGCGTCTGCCTTCGGCTCAGGTCATGATCCCAGGGTCCTGGGATCGAGCCCACATCTAGCTCCCTGCTCCGCAGGAAGCCTGCTTCTCCTTCTCCCACTTCCCCTACTTGTGTTCCCTCTCTCACTGTGTCTGTCTCTGTCAAATAAATAAATACAATCTTAAAAAAAAAAGTATGCAATGACTATTAATGGACTTTTATACCTCAAATTATAATAAGGCCTAGAGACTTTTTAAAAGCAATTCATGTCCTGGTTAAATAATTTTCTTTTATAAGTCTTTTTCAGTTATAAAAACAGGGAATTCACAGGGTTCTATTTTAAATCCTGTTGATTGAAAACCATTTTAAGAATCCTATCTATAGTTGCAATAAGATTTAAACTAAGCTGGCATGTTTTTAAATTAATTTTAGTATGAATATAAGTTTATATATTTACGACAGAATCTTTAAAAGAAGTATAAGTCTCAGGTCCAATTTTTAATAGCAGCTTTCAGCATTCGGTATGATAAGTGAAGTATGTGTCTATTTTAATTGGTAACAAGAGAGAGGGATAGAGGAATTTAATGAATATGATGATTCAAATTTATATTATGTACAAAGCAGTACAACCAAGAACTTATGACCCAGATAAAGTTCCACATAAATTTTTAAAAAATGTAAGTTAAACCTAATCCTGCCAAGAGAAAAAAATGAAATTATTTCTTTTTAAAAATATAGTTAATTATTTCATAACTGTGATCAAAGTGTCTTCACTACCATTCTAGTTATGTTAAGGCATTAGTATACTACGCTAAACAATCCCATAATTAGATTTAACATATAATGAGTGCCTTTCTAATTATAGGCACTTTATTGAGAGATTTAAAAGGTTTGACTAGTTTTCAAAGCAATTATCTAGCAAATAATATTTATTAACTGTAATCTTGAAAACTATTTAACTCTTTGTGCTTTGTCTTTTTTAGTAAGCTACTTCATGAGATTGCTGAAATTATTAAAATTTTAGAGTTTATAGCAAGACCAGATATATTACACGCACTGATTAAATATTCTCATTTTCTATCTTATAGAAAATAGTGTGTGGGTCAATTACTGTTCTATTTTCTTAATCTGCTCTTAAAATTCCCTCTCTGCCCTTTAAGCTGTTTGTTAAGCTATTTTTTAAAATATTTATTTTTTTAAGATTTATTTATTTATTTGAGAGAGAGAGAGCACAAGCAGGGAGAGCAGGCAGAGGGAGAGGGAGAAGCAGGGAGCCCGATGCAGAGCTCGATCCCAGGACCTTGGGACCATGACCTGAGCCGAAGGCAGTTGCTTAACGTACTGAGCCACCAGGTGCCCCTAAGCTGTTTTATTTCTTGTATTCCATTTTGTTTGACATTAATATTGTTATTCTGGTTTACTTTTGATTTGAATTGCCTGTTTTTCTTTTTATATTCCTTAATTTTATATTCCTTAATCTTTCTTAGAGCTTCTCTCTCCAGATATAATGGCTCCAATCTCAGTACGGATAGGTAGGTTTTGACAAGGGGCCAGTCAGGAATAGATGATGTGTTTATATTAATTATAATCTGGTTTTCACCCATATTAGACTCTGTTTCCACCCTGATGTTACCCTGTGACCCTGAACTTCTGCTACTACTATTCTGGGTAAAAATCTGCATGAGTCACTCATATTTATGACATTTTATGAGTGAAGACACTGAGTGGCCCTGTTTGGATTGCCTTGCCAAGGATATCTGTATGGTGAACAGCCTTTGAAAATGGAGAGAGAGAGTGTCTCTCTTCAAAGAAAAGCAGGTTTGCTTATAGTCTTGAAAGATAAGAGTTAATGTTCCCACCCTGGGAAAAGGAAGGTTTGCTTATAGTCCATTATAAAAGATGCAGGTGTTCTCAGCTCAGGGCTCCTATCCTGTAATGCAGCACACTGTGTATGCAGCTATCACCTGCTCTGGTTATGTCACTGAGTCCTTGCCATGTTGCCCTGTGTGAATCAAGGCTTGGGGAAATAGCAAGAAAATTATTATTCTCTGGCTACTCCTATCACTGTGTAATAAACTAACCTCTGTTTCTGGCCCAGAGTCTAGGTCTTCTGTCACTGTGCATAAAATTGTGAGGAGCTACTGTGTAAGTGGGATAAAGACCCTTCTTGGTTCTTGACACTGTTCTTCTCTCATAAAGTGTTGAAAGCATAGGAAAGTATCCAGCCAGTACAATATTGAGATATAGGAGCATTAGACTTCCCAGCTAGAACTGGAGCCGAGTCCTCCAAGCTAAAGTTTCTGCTTACACCAAACACAGAGGCCTTCTGTCTTCTATATCTTGGATAGTGTTTTTCTTCATGGTTTTCATCCATATGTGTTTCTGACTTCTGTAGTTTCTCCAGGTTTGGTTTGGGGAAAGGAATAAGGATTGTGTGCTTTTTCAACATCTTGTCAGACCGTGTAGAATTTCTATGATTTAAAATTAGTTATGCATTCATCTCAACATAAAGTGTTTGATTTGTATATAATTTCCTTTCCAATCAACACAGTGATATTATGTGGCTCCAGAGGAAGCCTGCCCTCTCAGAGTGAGAAAGAGAGAGGGAAAAAAAAAAAAAAACACATTTGGCAGACTGGAAAATTGCAGCCTTACAAAGTATACAGGATGCTTTATAAAAATGCTACTTGATGGCAATGAAATTAATTAAAAATCTGCAGGGCCAAGATGTACACACACATAAGAATCATTTTGGCACGAATTAACAGAATGAATAATGAAGTTTATAGCACCAATTACACAGGATATATAAAGGAATTTGAGACAGCCTCAAGGAAAAACACATATTAAAAATTGCATATGCATACACAGTTAAAATCACATCTATGAACAAAGACAATGCATATTTCAAAGCTAGAAAAGAGATTGAAGGGTAATTTTTAGAAAAATATAGGCTATTTATGTGAAAATGGCTTTAAATGACTTGAAATGAATTATTTTTATTTCTGAAGAGGAGAGAAAAGGACAATATGAGCTACAATTAAAGCAGAAATTAAGGTTTTTTCTAGATAATTATTTTATCTTCATGGAAGAATTATTAAATAGTTCCTACCAGATTATGCAACGATTTTTAATCCTTTATTATTGTAGGGATGCTGCAGCATAATATTAAGAAGACCATGAGCTGTAAGGCTTAAATAACTGGTTATGATGCATAGTTATAGAATTTAGCTAATTGTGTAGATTTGGGTTAACTATGTAAATACTCTGGCCTCATTTTTCTCATCCTTAAAATGGGGATGATGCCTCTCAGTGCTGATTAGGTGAGATAATTATATTGAAGGCTTATTATAAGGTTCAGCATGTGTTAGAAACTTAAAGATGTGCACATCTCTTTATTAGGTCATATTCTATATATGTAAGTGTTTATGGAAGAACATCTGATTAATTCAGTTTTGCAGCCATACCAAATTGCACAGTTTTTCATTACTAGCAAAGTCAGTATCTAAACTACATTCAGTATCATGATACATTAACTTTTTTAAAGATTTATTTATTTATTTGAAAGAGGGAGAGAGGATCTCCAGCAGACTCCCCACTGAGCCTGGAGCCCGATGCAGGGCTCGATCTCAGGACCCTGAGATCATGACCTGAGCCAAAATCAAGACTTCGTCATTTACGGACTGAGCCACCCATTACATTAATTTTTTAAATTTGCTTTTTGTGATTCAACAGTTCTGTGGTCATAGGCCATTTTGTCCTGATAGTTGGTAGGTGCAGTATCTGTTTAGTGATACTGTGACAACAGAGTGAAGAAAAATGCCACATACATGAAGTGTTATTATTATTATTCTAACTTATCCCAGTCTTATTTTTGGATATGGTCTTTGCTGATAATAATTCTTCACTGGAAGACATTATTATTTCAAAGAGTGAATATTTGAGAATAAACTTCGAATTGTTACATAATATTATTTTTAGAGTTACTGTTCAATTTGAAGTAAGCAGAGCATTGATGTCATTTCATACACATTCCTCAGTGCCTACCTTTTTGTTGAATCATTCATTTACTGGCTGTTTCACTTCCATCTTCAGATTACGTCAGACTAGAATCTCAGCGTATGACTGATATTTTATGTAAGAATATATTTCAGACACCTTCTAAATCTTCCCTGAGTATATATTGCTTATTCTGTCCATACAGCCATGTAGTCTTTGTCCTGTGGACTGTTAGTGGTCTTCCCAGTTGTGATAAGACACTGAGATTAGATTTACTTTATAAAAATATAATTTAAATCATTTGAAGGTTTATGATACATTAATCATGGACAGAATGTGTATATGGAACATTAATTTGACGTCATGAGAATAAACAGCTGTATTTCCTTGATTTGATAAGTATTATTAATTATCTAATGAAATGGAATCATTGGAATAGAAAATTCGTTATGTTTTATTAAAGAAAGAACTCAAAATGCTTATATTTATTAATTTTAAAGTATACCACCTCTCCCTGTAGCCCCCAACCAGTTGTGCCTTTAAAAAAAGCATCTGATCAATAAATTAAAGAAAATATAATAGGGCTCCTGGGTGGCTCAGTCGTTAAGCGTCTGCCTTTGGCTCAGGTCATGATCCCAGGGTCCTGGGATCGAGTCTCACATCGGGCTCCTTGCTCAGCGGGGATTCCGGTTCTCCCTCTCCCTCTGCCCCTGCTTGTGTCCCCTCTCTTGCTGTGTCTCTCTCTGTCGAATGAATAAATAATATCTTAAAAAAAAAGAAAATATAATAGTGTTACTCTATATGTATTTGTAAGTGGGAACTTTTAAAATAGAAACACTTTAATATTTTTAAATAAAAAATTTAATTCATTCCAGTGAAGAATTATGATCCAATGGGAGCGTACCTCAAAATTAAAAAAAAAAAAAAATCACTTTAATATCATACTTTTGACATATTACTTTGAATATTTTAGTTAAACTAATACAAAGAGAAATACAAGGTAAATAGAAACACTATTTCTAGAAATAGAACATATCACCAAAGTCTTTCAAGTTCATTCAGTTGTAATCTCTTCCTGCATTGAAAGTGAAAATGTTTATGTTGAATTTTCTAAGTGTGACAATTTCTATCAAGTGAAATCTCTAATCATTGGCATACCTGTTCTTGAGAGAATACCACACGTACCAATTTATTTTACTTTTCTTTGAGTAAAATATAAATATTAACTTTACTTTTCCTATAAGGCTGATTAACTTAAAATTAAATTTTATTTAAATAGATTTATTAGAATATTAAAGACCTAGTGGAAAGTGGGACATTAATATTGATAATATTGATTAATATTAAGTGTTACATGTCATGCACTGGGTCATAGAAAATCATATTCACCATGGAAGAAACTACTTGTTTAATTTTGTGCATTATGATGATTTGGGTGAGACACTGAGCTACTTAAGAATAGGAGTTCATTAATTCTATGTGCTGAAGGGGGAGAAATCGGAGGTGGAGACGAAACATGAGAGACTATGGACTCTGAGAAACAAACTAAGGGGAGGGGGTGGGGGGATAGGTTAGCCTGGTGATGGGTATTAAAGAGGGCATGTATTGAATGCAGCACTGGGTGTTATACACAAACAATGAATCAGGGAACATTGCATCAAAAACTAATGATATAATGTATGGTGATTAACATAACATAATAAAATAAAATTAAAAAAAAGAATAGGAGTTCAGATGAACATAGGGGAAGAAAAAAGGGAGGAGCAAACCATAGAAACAGACTCTTAACTATAGAGAACAAACTGAGGGTTACTGGAGGGGAAGTCAGTGGGAGATGGGTTAAATAGGTGATGGGTATTAAGAAGGGCACTTGTTGTGATGAGCACTGTGTGTTGTATGTAAGTGATGAATCACTAAATTCTATACCTGAAACTAATATTACACTGTATGTTAACTAATTGGAATTTAAATAAAAACTTGGGAAAAAAAGAGTTCAATTTTCAGTGAATTTGTTAAATTATGGATGTTGCATAGAAAAATGATTACTATGGGGAAACATTGATTGGAAACTTTAATTAATTAATATTATGAAATGGTCATTTCTAGATCTTTTTAAATGTTCCAATTGAATATTTTTTTAAATGGCAAATAAAATAAACAAAACAGACCTTATTTTTTTTTTTTTAATTTTTCTAGAGAGATAGCATGCATGCATGTGCTAGCGGAGAGGGGGAGGGACCAAGGGAGAGAATCTATGCTGAACCTAGAGCCTGACATGGGCTTGATCTCACAACCCCAATATCATGACCTGAGCCAAAATCAAGAGTCAGATGCTTAACTTATTGAGCCACCCATGCACCCCAAAACAGATCTTTAATTCAGAAAGTTGACTATAGCTTATTATCTTTGTGCAATTTGAATAAAATAAGTGCTAGATACTCTTATTACCCAATCTGGGAAATCTCAATCAAAATGATAAAATTAAAACATTTTTCTAAATTTTTGTTTTCTCCAAGTAGTGATCAGAAAAATGAAGAGAACCTTTGAATTGATATTTTTTAAAGCTTAAGTTTGACATGATATATGATAAAATATATTTTTGACCAAAATATGAATAATTATATGACTTTTAATAAGGTTAGAATGTTGCAAATAATAGCAATTCTTTCCAATCATTGCCTTGGGATAGCTGTGTTAAGCTCAACATTACACTCCATATTACTAAATTTAATAATCACAGATCTCTTACCTTATTGACCCCTTGGTAGCATTTTATACAATAACTCCACCAGTCTCCTACCTGAATCATCCCATGCTCTCTAATCATGGTACAAGTAAAGTAGAAATCAATACCTAAGATTATATTACAATCCCCTACATGTTTAAACATTAAAAAAAAAATGCTTTTACTGCTATATAATATACATTATATAGCAGTAAATCACAATGGAAGTAAAAACATTATGAAACTAGAAGGTAATAAAAATAATAAATATTATAGTTTATGGGATGAAGTGAAGTCAATTCTTAGAAATCTTTAGCTTGAGGTACTTATGTCAAAAAAGAAGAAAATAAGAATTATCAATGATCAAACCATCTATCTCAAGAAATTAAAAGAAAAGAGCACATTAAACCCAGAGAAGAAGGAAGAAATAATAAAGACATGAGCATAAATTAATAAAAATGAAAATTAAAAATTGAGAAGATCACAGGAGTTGGGTATTTGCTAATATTAAAACAAATGAAAACCTGAAAATGAAAGAGTGAATAAAGAATATCATGAATAAAAGAGGAGGCATTATAACATAGCCAACAGAAATTAAAAACATAATAAAGGGAACATCTTTCAATTAATACATTTGAATATCATTAAATAAATTAAAGTGGACAAATACTGAAGCAACAATAAACTCTTACTTAAATTGATAAAAAAAGAAATAGAAAATTTAAACAATCTAATCAAAAGAAGATTTAGGCCCAGATATTTAAGGAAAAATAAAAATAATACTAACTTTATTTACACACTTTTGGATAAGGCAAAAAAAGTAGCACTCCCCAGTTTATTTTATGTGTCCAGCATTAGCTTGATAAAAAAGTATGACAAGGAAATTAATGAGCTCGTCTCATTCATAGCAGTAATTGGAAAATGCCTAATAAATAATAAAATTAGTCTAATATGTATGTTTTAGAAAGTATAGTATATCAGAACAAAGTTGAATGAATTCCAGGAAATAAAAGGAGCTTTAACATTAGAAAATCAGTTTTGTTTATAACACTAAAAAAAAAAAAAAAAACAAAACAGCTTTTCTGTGGAATCTGGGTGAGCCTTCGCAGGTTTTGCTTCCCCACTCTAGAACCGGATCACCATAGCGACTGGACAGAAGTTGATGAGAGCGATTCGAGTTTTTGAATTTGGTGGACCAGAAGCTGAAACTCCAGTCGGATATTGCAGTACCAATTCCAAAAGACCATCAGGTTGTGATCAAAGTCCACGCATGTGGTGTAAACCCAGTGGAAACATATATTCGTTCTGGTACTTACAGCAGAAAACCACTCTTACCCTATACTCCTGGTTCAGATGTGGCTGGCATAATAGAAGCCGTTGGAGATAATGTATCCACTTTCAAGAAAGGTGACAGAGTTTTCACTACCAGCACCATCTCTGGGGGCTACGCCGAGTATGCTCCCGCAGCAGATGACAGTGTTTACACACTGCCAGAAAAACTGGACTTTCAGCAAGGAGCTGCCATCGGTATTCCATATTTTACTGCTTA
Organism: Halichoerus grypus; assembly: GCF_964656455.1. Lineage (NCBI taxonomy): Eukaryota > Metazoa > Chordata > Mammalia > Carnivora > Phocidae > Halichoerus > Halichoerus grypus. Next base: position 143,355,248 of record NC_135714.1, on the reverse strand, counting down.
TCGAGCTCTGCTCCACAGTGCCCGTGTGAAAGCTGGAGAAAGTGTGCTGGTTCATGGGGCTAGCGGAGGAGTTGGACTAGCAGCATGCCAAATTGCCAGAGCTTATGGCTTAAAGGTTTTGGGCACAGCTGGTACTGAGGAAGGACAAAACATTGTTTTGCAAAATGGAGCCCATGAAGTGTTCAATCACAGAGAACTTAATTATATTGATAAAATTAAGAAATCTGTTGGTGAAAAAGAAATTGATGTGATCATTGAAATGTTAGCTAATGTAAATCTTAGTAATGATTTGAATCTTCTGTCATATGGAGGACGAGTAATAATTGTTGGCAGCAGAGGTCCTATTGAAATAAACCCACGGGACACCATGGCAAAGGAATCTAGTATAACTGGAGTTGCTTTCTATTCATCAACTAAGGAGGAATTTAGGCAATTTGCAGCCGCCCTTCAAGCTGGAATGGAAATTGGTTGGTTGAGACCTGTAATAGGTTCTCAGTATTCACTGGAGAAGGTGGCCCAGGCTTACGAAAATATCATCCATAACAGTGGGGCTAGTGGGAAAATGATTCTTCTCTTAGAATGATTAATTCTTTCATGTATTTCCTATGCAATTAGAGGTTTCCTGTCCCAGTTTTACTTACACTACCTTTGCTCTAATCAGCATTCGTTTGATTCAGTGAGTTTCTTATGTTAAAAAACAAGATTTATCTTTAGAGATCTGGGCATTGGAGTACAATTTATTTTATAGCTCACAATATTCTTTATGCCTCCCACCTACCTCTAATCAAGGAGTCATCACAGCAGGAAATAGAATGTCAGTAGTCATTTGGCATTGGGTGCGTTACAGAAAATTCCCGGTACTTGATCATTAATTCCATACCTTTGGCTAAAACAACCTAATTCAAAATAAGTCTGTGTGATTTCCAAGCCTACTTTTCCTTGTAAAGGTTCTTTAGTATCTGATTAACTCAGAACAGTATTGGACTCTGAAGATTTTCTGGACTAAATAAGACCCCTTTTCTAAGCTAATCTTGCAAGGGCAAGATAAACAATGTCCAGAGAAATTTGTTTTTTAACACATAGTTTTCCACTATTTCCCCAATATTAGAACATCCACTGTGTTGATGGTTGATTACTCATTATCCATATATTCTTTTTTTAATTGTACATTTAGTGCCACCTTTTTTTTTTTATTTTATTTTGTTATGTTGTGTTAATCACCAGACATTACATCATTGGTTTTTGATGTGGTGTTCCATGGTTCATTGTTTGTGTGTAACACCCAGTGCTCCATTCAATGCGTGCCCTCTTTAATGCCCATCACCGGGCTGACCCGTCCCCCCGCCCCCCTCCACTCTGGAACCCTCAGTTTGTTTCTCAGAGTCCATGGTCTCTTGTGGTTCATCTCCCCCTCTGATTCCCCCCCTTCATTATCCATTTATTCTGTGAAGAGAGCAGCCTTATTTTTGGTATAATATGATAGGTAGGTACATAGTCTCCCGACAGATACTTCCTGATGATTTGATTTTCAAAATAGGTTTAGAATTATCTGTGCAATGGGAGTCCTACGTTTTTATTTAAATTACTAAACAAATTTGGCACATTAAGAGTGATCTGCTTTTGTCTTCATTACATGATAACCTGCAGTAAATTCTGTAGAAAAATAAAACCTGTGTTTATCTATTTCGTCTTTATATTGTATTTGCCTTACATCTCTTTTACGTAGTTCCTAATGGTTAATTTCTAACAGTGTTCTGTGCTGGAAGTCCTTATCAAAACTAAATAAAGGGATGATTACATAGAAAAAAAAAATTAAAAATCATATGTTTAAAATTATTTAATCAATTCCAATGTCCATTCCTGACAAAAAGTTTCAGAAATTAATGATCAAGTAAAAAAACTTCCTTAATCAGATAAAATTCTTCTACAAAAATGTCTATAGCAAATATGGTTAATGGTAAAATGTTGAACACATTGTTTTTGAGACTGGGTCCATGACAAGGATTCCTGGTATGATGATTTACATTCAGTATTTTATCCAACTGTCCTAGAAGTACAGTAAATCCACAAAATTAAATAAAAGGAGTAATAAGAATGCAAGAAATTAAACTACTTTTATTCACAGACAATGTGAATATATATTAAAATCCAAAGGAATCTGGAAGTAAACTTTTAGAATAAATAAGTGAATTTGAAAAAGACTGCTTATGTAATTTCATTATAAAGCTAATTTTATTTTTATTTATAAGAAATAAAGGGAAAAGGGCACCTGGGTGGCTCAGATGGTTAAGCGTCTGCCTTCGGCTCAGGTCATGATCCCAGGGTCCTGGGATCGAGTCCCGCATCGGGCTCCTTGCTCCTTGGGAGCCTGCTTCTCTCCCTCTGCCTCTCTCTCTGTCTCTCATGAATAAATAAATAAAATCTTTAAAAAAAAAAAAAAAGAAAGAAAGGGAAAAAAGTTTAAGTGTTATCACTTAAATAGTATCAAGAAATATTAGACTTAGAAATGAATTTTATTAAAAACACACAAGACCAGAGGTTCTAGGTGTCTCACTCGGTTGAGCTTCCAACTCTTGATTTTGGCTCACGTCATGATCTTGGGGTTGTGAGATTGAGCCTTGTGTTGCCCTCTGCACTCGATGGGAGTCTGCTTGAGATGCTCTCCCTCTGCCCCTAACCCCCCTCTCTAAAAATAAATAAATAAATCTTAAAATACACACACACACACACACACAAGACCACTACAGAGAAAACATAAAATATTGAAAGCAAGAAAAACTTAAATAACTAGGGGTATGTACTATGTCTATGAATAGAGAGCATCAAAATTGATCTTTGGGAACAAAACAAACAAAGAAAAAAGAGACAAATGAAAAAACAGACTCAATTATAGAGAACAAACTGATGGTTATCAGAGGGGAGGTGAGTGGGGGGATGGGTGAAATAGGTGATGCAGATTAAGGGTACACTTATCATGATGAGCACTGAGTAATGTATAGAATTGCTGAGTTACTATGTTGTACACCCAAAACTAATATAGCACTGTATGTTAAGTATACTGGAATTAAAATTTTAAAAATTGATCTTTGAAATAAATGATATCCTAGTCAAAATCCTAGGTGAGCTTTTGTGGAAATTAACAAACTGTTTTTAAATTTATATGAACTGTATTAGACCAAGAATAGCCAAGTAACTGAAGCAAACAAGAATCACGTATATGAAAATACTTCTAAAAAATTAGATCCTGTGAAGCTTTAAGCAATTATAGAAGCCATGGTAAGCATTTGATTAAAATTTTTCTTTGGATTTTTTTTAAGATTTTATTTATTTATTTGACAGAGAGATAGAGAGAGAGCACAAGTAGGTAGAGAGGCAGGCAGAGAGAGAGGGAGAAGGCTGAGCAGGTGAGCCCCACACAGGGCTCAATCCCAGGACCCTGGGATCATGACCTGAGCCGAAGGCAGACGCTTAACTGACTGAGCCACCCAGGCGCCCCATGCTATTGGATTTTTTAAATTAGGAAAAATAGGGCACCTGGGTAGCTCAGATGGTTAAGTGTCTGCCTTCGGCTCAGGTCATGATCTCAGGGTCCTGGGATCGAGTCCCACATCGGGCTCCCTGCTCCTTGGGAGCCTGCTTCTCCCTCTGCTTCTCTCTCTCTCTCTGTCTCTCATGAATAAATAAATAAAATCTTTAAAAATAAATAAATAAATAAATAAATAAATAAATTAGGAAAAATATATTGGAGGGTATTTCAGTGGTACTCTGATCAAATGAGAAATTTTATTTAAAAAGACAATGAAATTTTCAGAATTAGAAGCTAAATAAGAGAAACCTCTCCATACTTTCAAATATATATATATATATGTATGTATATATGTTTTATGTATATATATTATATGTATGTTTTGTCATATACTTTTTTAAAGATTTTATTTATTTGAAAGAGAGACAGAGATAGCATGAGTGGGGGGAGGGGCAGAGGGAGAGACTCTTCAAGCAGACTTCCCACTGAGTATGGATCCCCACATGGGGCTCCATCCCACCACCCATGAGATCATGACCTGAGCTGAAACCAAGAGTTGGATGCTTAACCGACTGAGCCACCCAGGTGCCCCTGTTCTGTTTTTGACAATACATCCCATGTGCCAACTGAGCAAGCTAGTGATATACTGGGAATTTAATTATATATTATTTTCATAGTTTGGATTGTAATATGAGGATCCCATTTTGCCATTTAAATCTCTAAAATGTCTTAAATCTATTTCATGATGACAAGATGTACACAAACATACACCCATACTCATAGGTCCTATTAATATCTCCATGATATTGCTGGCAGGAGTATATTTGTCTAGTATCTCAACAAAAACCATGCAACAAATATGTTTCATTGATTTAGGTGATCTGTGAAGAGAAATTAAACGAAACTACTATTAGTGATACATTATCACATTTTATATGCTTTATCCAAATATCAATTCCCTCTAGCAAAAGACTACCAAGGCCACACCTATAGTCAAAAAAGTAGATTGATTGTCTCATTGCAATAAAGGAGAACACACTTTTGGACTTGTGTTAAATGGTTTCAGAAAGTATTCCGAAAGCTGGGACTTGGCTCTGGATTAAATATTGTGAGAAGAGAACATAATACCATGTTTGTTTTGCTTAAGGATTTTTATCGATAGGATGAAAGGAATAAAGTAGAATTAAAGTCATGACTGATAAAATTGCAGTAGTTACCCATATTAGGAAAAGGCCAGGGCAGGGGATTATTTGGCTAATTTTGTAGTATGGACACATGTTTGTTTTATCGGTGCTCAGATATGATTGCAGAGTAGTCTCAATTTTTCTCTTGCTCCCTCATGGTCACAGAGTGGCCTTGTCTGGTGGTGTTCTGTTCTGTGAAATAACACAGCTTAGCTATGAGGCCAGACTGACTCCAAGTATCACTAAGGCGTCAGCATCAGCACCCAGCTATCTCTGGCTCTCAGGGACTGCTTTTCTCTTTCTCACATACAATATCAACTGTTCACTACATCAATATAGTGAGATCATGTTATTAGCTCTATTGTAAGATTAAGCATTAAAACGTCAGAGACGGGTGTCTGGGTGGTTCAGTTGGTTAAGTGTCAGACTCTTGATGTAGGCTCAGGTCATGATCTCAGGGTCATGAGATCAAGCCCAGGGTGGAGCTCCACACTCAGCAGGGAGTCTGCTTGAGATTCTCTCCCTCTGCCCCTCCCCCTCCCCCAAAATAAAAATAAATAAAAATAAAACCTCAGAGAATAATTTGCCTAAAGTAATGCAGGATTTGAACCCTAACTCTCTGACTCAAAGCATATTCCTTTTCAATCCCTTCACATTGGTCCATAGTGACTATAATAAACATAAATACCTCTTAAAATGCTCTGTGAAATTCTTTATTATCTTTTGTTCTCATATTAGCCAGAGTATAATGAGCATGGAACAGAGGAGATGACTAAAGATTAGTAATAAGAACCTAGAAAGAAGATTAATTTAATTACTATTGTAATGGAACTAATGTGAGTTAGCTCCTTGGAGAGTTACAGGTAGCGATTACACCAAGTGCAGTTGTCACACAAAGGAAACTATTTACCACAAATAAGGAGATCATGGGAATGATTTCCAAAGCCACGACTCCCTGAGCGGGAGTGAGTGGGTTCCTTTTATTTAGAGTTAGGATGAATATTCAGGAAGGGGTTTTGTTGTCACATGTAAAGCGGACATAAGGTTGCAGCAGGTAGGTATACTTAGAAAATGTGCCAAACATATATCCTACCATATGTTGATGAAGCTTCTGCTCCTCCTTGGGTGGAGATTTTAACTCAACATTATAATGAAGCAGAGGTAACTGACACAAGGGGAGGGGGCCATGGGCTTGCTTCCAGAGCCAGTATAAACTGGATGGGGCCTTGGGCTCCCTACCTCAGGTAAGGAATGCAGGGTCTTGCTTATGTTCGAAACAACACTGGGAGAGTTTTACCATTGATTTCTTGTCTCTGATGGGGTTAGCTATTTCCAGGCCCTGTAGAGACTGTGAGCTTTTGCATTCCCTTTGTTTCCTTAGAATCCTTAACTACTGAGGTTTTTGCATTTCTTTGTAGTTCTCACACCTCCTAGGAAGTTGCACAAGAAGTGTGCTTGAGCAAGTAGGGCAAAGACCACAGAAAGTAGCTGGGGATCTAAAATGACTTCTCAGGTGTCAATGAAAGCTGTATCTTGTCTTTCTTTTTTGGGGGACCCCTAACTCTTTTTGCTTACAGTATTGCTTAAGCAGTAAAAAGAAGTAACACTACAGTATATAATCTATTTAACAAAAGATCTTCACGTTTTCTGATCAGTTGTTGATAATGACACCTTATATTATTAGCTGGAGTGAGAGAAGTGAAAGGATCAAAAGAAGGAAAGAAAGAGGAAAGAGGGGGGAGATCAGGCAGGTGGGTAGGCAAGGAATGGAAGAAAGAAAAAAGTACACATTTTTCCCAGGCACAGCAGTCTGCTAATGTTCATCCATTTATCTTTCACTAGATCATTGTAAATGAGGGATATGTAACAAAATTCTTCTATGAACTGTCTTATACTTCATGTAAATGCATTTCAATTCTCACATTTTCTTGTCACTCTAGTTTTTTAAACTCGCAAACTGTATCAAAGCAAATTTATATCTATTTACTAACAACAGATATTTGTTAAAAAGATCATTGAAATCAATAGTCTATCGTACCGATTTTTATGTTAAAGTGAGAGCAAAATGACTTTGTTCTATTTGAGAAATAATGAGATTTTCATGTCATCAAACAGAAATACTTTTAGTCCCAATGGAACCTATTTTGCTCCTGTCTGTAAATGAGGACTTTATAGACAGGGCTCAGTTAGAAATGCATGAACCACTCTAGGTATTTCAAGGTAATTTAATATATTGCCATACAACTGAAAGTGTTGAAGAAGCAAAGTCAAAGAAGGCAGATACTCGGATTTCATGTTTTTGCTAGCCAGTAGGGAGTGAGACAATAGATACCAAAATAAACTAGAGATGAGTGATTTTTAGGAAATGAAAATCCAGAGGGGCAGCTGTAAAATTTCACATGTAACAATGCTCTTAAGCTGGCTTGCTCCTGCTAGAGAAATAAAAATACCGATACCGTTCCACTTCTGAATTCAAAATACAGTGTGAGTCTCGGCTGTGGAATCTACTATGGAAACATGCTGGTAGGGATTCCGGACATGTAGTTCAAAGTCTTACTGCTCTGCAACACACTAGAAAACATAGAAAGGGGGGAACAGCGGTCCTGAGTTGCTGGCAGTTACTATGGCATTGTGATTTTCTCAAGACTGAGATAGAAAATCATAAGAAAATTCTATCAACTTCCCGGGGCACCTGGGTGGCTCAGTCAGTTAAGCATCTGCCTTCAGCTTAGGTCATGATCTTGGGGTTCTGGGATCAAGCCTGGCATTGGGCTCCCTGCTCAGCAGGGAGGCTGCTTCTCCCTCTGCCCTTCCCCCTCTTCATGATCTCTCTCTCTCAAACAAATAAATAAAATCTTAAAAAAAAAAAAAAAAAAATTCTATTAACTTCCATGGAAAGAAAATTTTAGAGCAGAGGAAATATTGTAAAAGTCAAATGCTATCTGGGACCAAGAGTTAGAAAGGGAAGGAATGCAAATAGCAAGAAGGATTTTTTTTTTCTTTCTTATTGGATGAATAAAAGGGTTGAAATAGGTGATCATTAATTTTAATTTTTTTTTTCATGTAATGTGTCCTACTCAAACTGTAGTATTGGGAAAAGAAACTAACAGAAAGGCAAGTTTAATCAAAATATATCATTAAGTACAGTGTTCACTCTGCTCATTAGCATCAGTAGTCCTGGGTTCACAGTGATGTTCAAAATAACGATACCAATAGGTTTTACCTGTTACATGTTTACTTTGCTTTAAGAAAGGGTAAAGGGCAAACAACAACACAGCATGCATAACGACAGCATGATGGAGCTTTCCAGGCATGACTTCTGTTACTGTCACTCTACCTGGAACATGCAATAAACCCAAATGATGAAGATGACAGAGCATGATCCATCTTACCTCAAGAATCCATCTGCAATGATTTCCTTTTAGTTTTTATGCATAATCACAGCCCCATAGCTAGTGACGAAGTCCCTTGAGAGTTTTGTGACTCCTTTTCCATTCTCCAAGCCATTGGTGTCACCTCACTATAGGTTGCTTATTACTTGAAACAACAATGAACTATAGATGCTTGGTCTGGCACATGGTCCTTGGCTGGATTCTCATTAATTTTTAAATCTGATATAGATATACTACTAAAACTTCCTTGAGTTAATATTGCAAGTGTTTGAAACTTAATCATAATAATGTATACTTTAAGACAAATAAATCATAATAAAAATGCTAATAATCCAATCATATTTTTAAATTTTAATAATTTTTTTCATACCTGATATAATATATTCACATATTTGATACGTATGGGAGTAATGATGTTTAAGGTTTTTAAAATATTTTATCTTATAAGAAATATTTTCATGAAAGTCATGCAAATAGCCTTTCAGTTTCACCATTGTATAACTTAGCTCATTTGCATGCAAAATAGAAGCATCATCCCCCATCTGGTGGAAACTCCTCTTAATTATAGGTAAATTGCCTAAGAAATAAACAATCTCCAAGGAGATGACCTTGTTAAAACAAAATTATTCACTTATGATGACCTGCAAAAAAGAAGCTATAAAATGTGTAGCATTACTGCTGATAATCAAAAGACTTAAGTTATTTATTATTGAGGTCACAACAAAAACTGGAGACTTCTACAGTACTTTAAGACACTACTATAAGGACATTTTCTAATTTGTGGATTCAAATTAAAATGTGACATGCATTTAACTGTTCTATATTGCTTATGTATATAATATTTAAGTAGAAGTAAAGTAGTAATTAAGAAAAATATACCTACACCTTAACAATATTGCATAATTTAACCATTTTTATCAACATTATTTTTAAATAACACCGCTTTCTACAATTCTTGATTACCTTGGAGTCTAGCACAAGCAGTATAAATTTATTAACCTTTTATTGTGCTTTTCTATGAACAGCAATTACATTCTAATACAGTATTAGCTTATAGCTTTTAGTATATGTGAAAGAAAATTGGCTACACCATTTAAATAGTGTTTATTGTAGGGGATGTTCTGAAATATGTAGTGTTTTATAAACTTAAAAATTCTTCCATTTGTTTCAGATTTATATATGTTGCTCTTGAAAAGCCAGTCAGGTTTTATTATTTCAGATGATTGCCGAGTATTCCCACCTTTGCGGTTATGACTTCATTTTTACCTTACAGTAATTCTCTTAATGGCTACTAGAATTGATTGCAATAGTAGGCATGCCTTCTATTAATATTATGCAAGAGTAAAAGCAGTTCTTGGCAGGTTCCTGAATGGAATTCATCTGTTTAAATATGCATTTTTTTATTACTGTCTAACCTTCTACAACCTTTAATGTCTATCTTTGCCATTAAAGATTAATCCACCAGTCTATCAGATAAAATAATAATCCAAATGGATCTGCATTACTTCACCTCACCTATTAAATCAGATGAGACTATATTTTTACTCTTTGTAGATATATATGTCACAATAAATCACCATCCAGTAAGAAAGAAAACCTAGTATAATGTAATACTATGTTTGCAAAATATATGGATTGTCAAATATACTTTATGAATATCCAAAATTTTCCAGACCTACAAAAGGAGAATCTCAAAGAAAATTAACAAAAAGGAATAGCACTATAGTTTCCATTGATTTAGCCATTTGTCCATCCATCCAACCAATAATTTTTAAAGTTCTGTTTGTTATCCTATTTATTAATTATGCTGTGCAGAAGATTAGGTATTCATGAAAAAGATAAGATAGGTGTAGTTTTATTTACCTTGTGCTAAGTATCCGTTTCTATCTATGTATGTCTCTATCTATCTCTATATAGATACCTATATCTATGTACCTATATGTAGGTAGAGATAGATATAGGTATAGATATCGACATATATCTCCATAGATCATTATTGCCCAGAAGAAAATACAGTTCTGTAAAAGTAAATAAATAATTTTTTGATAATGCTATGTATTTTATCACTCAGAGATGCATATTTATTGAAAGCATTTAATAAAACTCTTCATAAACTATGCAGAAAATACATATGTTTAAAAATTTTTGCAGCTCTGTCTGTGTTTATTAAGCACTTTTCACCGTGGAATCCTTTTTCATGAAACAAAATGTAACAGAAAACGTGATCCGTGAGGCATGTGGAAAACTCTGTGGCAGAAGAGACTGTTAAATCAGTGTATTTTTCTCATGCTGGCGGTGATTAGAAACCAACTTGGAAACAAATGGGAAATGCATGCTCTCTTTTTCATCACTTTCTTCAATATACAATTATGAGTGATACTTAATGATACTTAATGTTTAAAAGGCAGAGATGTAGAGAGATTTTAAATATACCTGAAAACATACATTTGAGAAGAGATTTTTAACCTCCACCTTGTACGTTGTAGGTGATTTGAGTTACATTCTGTGACACTGTGATAGTGTGACATCAGCTCAATGCATGTCTCCTGTTACTGAATTATGTCCCTCAAAATTCATGAATGTAGAAGTCCTAATTCCCAGTACCTCAGAATATGACTATTTGGAGAGAGAATCTTTCAAGAGGTGATTAAAACAAAGTAAGGTCATATTGGTGGGCCCTGATCCTATGTGACCAATGTCCTTAAACAAAGAGAAGATGAGGACACAGTTGACACAGATTGGGGAATGACCATGGAGGACACAGTTAGAAGGCAGCCATCTGCAAGCCAAGGAGAGATGCCTTAGAAGGAACCAAACCCGTCAACACCTTGACTTGGACTTCTATCTTCCAAAACTGTGAGAAAATAAATCTCTGTTGTTTAAGCCACCCAGTCTATAGTATTCTGTTATGACATCCCTGGAAAACTAATATACCTACTAAGCATTTTCTTTAGGTCATATGGTCCAGTGGGGTCCTCAAACACAACAGAAGGTAACAATGTGGTGCTGCGCTCACCCCTCACCAGTGAAAATAATCTTAAAGCCCCCTTCTTCCACAGAAGCTGTTGGTGAAACCCATCTTCCTTTCGGTTTTATAGAGTACTTCATGGTCTGTGGTTTCCAAATTAATATGGGGTCGTTATCAAAATTAGTTAAGGATTTTGCTCTGATTAACTCTTCAGTTAATCACATTTAATAAAAGAATAGAAATAATCCTTTGCATATTTAGATGAGTTAGATAAATACTCATTGTTCCTTCCATAAATATCAATTAATAACTCTGGGCATGGAATAATAATAGCCTTTCTGGTTATATGATCATAAATGTGTAATGTTTAAATTAAAGCTTTAGTGTAATGTTCCATTAATAGAAAATATCTGCTAAAAAATAGAAAATATCAGCAGGTATTTGAAGTCTCAAATACATCGATTCAAAAACTTTAGTTTAAAAAGTGTTGACACAACTTGATATTTATTCTCCTCCTCACCTAACAGAAATGGATTTATCTCTGTTGTGTACAACATTAAATATTCCAACAAAGTTTGTCATCTTTAAGACGTTTGCCTAGAATGCTACTGTGTCGCTTGATTCTGTCCCTTGTTGCTCCTGCTATTCAGAGAGCCCTTTTTAAAACCTCAAATGCCACTGATGTCAGCAGGTAATGAATCATGTATTACTAATGCCCAAATGCCTGCTTGGAGACTCATCCATTCAACCTGTGCCCTCTAATGTCTGAACAGAATGCCTCTCGGAATAAAACACCTCAATCCTTAGGCTGCTTCTCAAAAAGAGAATTACTTATGAATCAGAAAGTTTCACATACACTTGTGAACATCAATATTCTTTAATGGGCTATAGAAATCGTAGCTCATGTTTTAATAAAACTGTGTGATTTATAACAATGCTGAAGACTCATGGTTTCACTTCCATAATTTATCACTTACGAATTTTAGTACAACTTTAATGCATCCCACACACAGACTGAAATAATCCTCGGTAAGGAATTACTCTCTAAGATGTATGCGGGTGTGTGCTCCTGTATGTGTTTATATTTGTCAGAGAGGATTTGGAGGGCAACTTACCTGATTTTGTACTTTTGTGTGGCAGAGACATGAGTATTGTATTATAATAAGATCTACTCCAAATCCTTTTGTCCCTCTATGACAATGCCTGGAGGAATTTTTAACTGAGCTTTTTTTTTTTTTTAAAGATTTTATTTATTTATTTGTCAGAGAGAGAGAGAGAACAAGCAGAGGGAGCAGCAGGTAGAGGGAGAGGAAGAAGCAGGCTCCCCGCTGAGCCAGGAGCCCGACGCGGGGCTCGATCCCAGGACCCTGGGATCATGACCCGAGCTGAAGGCAGACGCTTAACCAACTGAGCTACCCAGGCATCCCTTAACTGAGCTTTTTAATAAAGGCATGGTTTAAAATTGGACTGTGCTTTGGAATGAGACTTATCTGCATTTTATTGTATAATTAGGTAATTGTGTGTGTGTGTGTACATTTCCATTTACATATATGTTCTGCTTTAAATTTCAGTTCCTCTTTATTTCAGGCAAAGCTTCTAGATTTTCTTTAATGAGGCATCCTCCTTTTTTTTCAAAATGTCAGAGACATGTTGATCTTTTCCTACATCCATGCTATTCTTGTCCCTCCTATCTTTCTTAACAATTTTAGTCTCTGCTTTTGAATTTTCTCATACAGTCTTGAACTTGATTCTTGAAGGAAACATTCTGAAACACAAAATTTCCAGCATCATTTACTTATTAGTCAGGAAATGTTCTCTTTTTCTCTAATTTATATGTTCTTCGTGTTTCATGTATGTATTGTCTCCCTCAAGGCAGTGATGCGTATATTTTTACATTCTGCCTTGGGAATAACTTTCTCATCAGACTTCATGTTGAAAACATAATTCACAATGAAGAAACTGCCACTTACTTTGAAACTTAATGACCATATTCCTAAGGGTATTTAGGGATCTAACTTTCCTTCACTACGTGAGGTCAGTTCTGTAGACTATATACATGCTATATTCATTTTGAGTTGGATTGTCCTAGACAAATATGTAACTCAAGCCATTTTTGTGCTGGAGAACTTTTCCAACCTTCATTAAGTTTGTATAAATCACTATCTATCAATACTACTTAATTTCTCAAAAATTGAAATATAAATAAATAAAAACTAAAACGGTGTACATTTTAAATATGTTTAAAATGGTTTGTGAGGTTAAAAGTTTCTATTTTACAGAGATCAGTTTCTATATGTCCCAAGAGTCTAAATGTTCATATTCTATGACCCAGTAACTCCATTTCTAAGATTTTTCAAAGAGACAGCAATAATTGTTGAATAAAGGTTTGTCCTAGTTCTTTTTACATACACATAAATTGGAATATTGTATTCCTTATATACAATATTTATTTGTGGGAATTTTTAACAAGTTATATATTCAAATAATGGTATTTTTACATCTACCATATCTTTTGCTGTCAGATGTTTTTATAACCTGAGAAAACTATCACTTTATAATGTAAAACAAAGGAGTAATATTAAAAATTATTTGTCTGAAAAAAAATAAAAATAAAAATTATTTGTCTGACATGGCCCAAGTTATGCAAAATTTACATAGCAGATAAGCAAAGTAAATATTGAACATTGGATACCTATTAGTGAGGGTGTTAAATATATAGTTTTATGTTTATTCTTATTAATATACATTATAAAATGTATATGTTTATAAAATTGGCGTCTCTTACATCAGTAAACAGAAAAAATGGATTTTTAATTCTGCTGTAAAAATAACTTTTTTAAAAAAGTAAAAAAATTTAAAAAAGTAAAAAAAATCATCATCATGTAGTGTGAACTGTAGTTTAAATTCTCTAACAACTAGATAGTTCATAAATGGCTTTTCACATATAGCATGAAACAGTCATTATGGTGATTGGAGCCTAGAAAGCAATGATGGAGATTCTTAAAAGAATATAAGCTAAAAGTCTTACTTATGCACACAAAAAAAGCTGAAAGACTTTTTCAAGATTATGCAATTTCATTTTATTTACATATTTGAAGGCATCTTGGTCTGAATGTGGACTGAAAAAGAAAAGATCAAATAAAGCAAATATACAAGGCTTGTGGTAAAGCCATTCAGAAATGTGGAAAGCTGAGCCATTTATTCATCAAATATTTATTAATCACTTCTTTATGTGCTGGCACAGCTAGATATAAAGAGTAAAGATAATTCTGGGGCCCCTGGGTGACTCAGTAGGTTAAGCGTCTGCCTTCAGTTCAGGTCATGATCTCAGGGTCCTGGGATCGAGCCCCACGTCAGGCTCCCTGCTCAGTGGGGAGCTTGCTTCTCCCTCCACTTCTCCCTCTGCTTGTGCTCTCTTGTAGTCTCTCTCTGTCAAACAAATAAATTTTATTAAAGAAAAAAAGGATAATTCAAGAATATATTATCCATACCCAAATAATTAAAAGTGGAAGTTCAATAAGAAATAAACTCTCCCTCCTCCTCTTTTTTTTTTTTTTTTAAGATTTTATTTATTTATTTGACAGAAAGACGGAACACAGGCAGGGGGAGTGGGAGAGGGAGGGGCAGGCTTCCCGCTGAGCAGGGAGTCTGATGCGGGGCTCGATCCCAGGATCCTGGGATCATGACCTGAGCCGAAGGCACACGCTTAACTGACTCAGCCACCCAGGCGCCCCTCCCTCTTCCTCTTTAAGCTGAAGTAACCATTATGCTCTTCAGAGTCTTGTCTCTTAACGTTGTCTTTTTCGTCTCCGGGACGTTATGGCCTATGGAATGGGAGTACAGGAGTTGATGTTGAGAGGCAAGTTGGTTGGACTTTCTTTGCGTGGACTTAGTCTTGTAAATAAACATTCACATGAAGCCAGACTTAAGCCCTTTTCCCTATAGAATAGTTGCTTTCTGCAGGTTTTCACTGTAGCACATTCACATATCAATCTAGTCCCATGGAGGATGTGATCAGAATCTCTATACTTTAAAATGCTTAGAAGGGGTAATGGCAAATATATTTACCAGCAGTGAGGTGTGGTGATATTTCATTCTTCACTTCATAACAAATCAGAGACTTAGGAAAATCTCTTCTTAACCAAAAGCTCATGGTGGATGGGGGGGGGGGGGGAGACACCAAATATGTTTGAATACTTTGTGTAATTATTTTTTAACATTTAGCAAAAATGAATGATGATTTGAGAAAAACTGCTTAAAACCTTATGAGTCGAGCCTAATAGAGACAGACAGTAGACGGTGTGCTAAACCTACTATTGAAACAAAACTGGTAACATTCTCTTAAGTTAGAACACAATTACGGGGTGGATCTCACTACCCCAATCTGAACCTTCCAGAGCCTCCTCTCTTCCTGCAAGTCTGTGTTTAGATCTGAGCTTCTTATTACATAACATTGTTTTGATGAACAACTCATAGTGACAGACATCAGTGTTCTTTCTTTAATAAATGATGATCTTATTAATTACATATATATGTTACAATGTAAGCATATCCAGAGTATTTAGCATTTTTTTGTAAAAGGAAGAATGTGTTACCTATTAAAATATAAGAGCACATGAAAGTGTTTGAGACTTGAGAAAGTATTTATTGTCCCTAAAATACAAAATGAAAAGAAAAATGAATAATCAAAATTAAATGTTTAATAGTTCTAAACATGTCAACTTCATTAATTTTTAAATTTTATATTTATAAAATTAATTAAGGGGCAGCTGGGTGGCTCAGCCAGTTAAGCATCTTTGGCTCAAATTATGATCTCAGGGTCCTGGGATCAAGCCCCCCCCATGTGGGGCTCCCTGCTCAGCTGGGAGTCTGCTTCTCTCTCTCCCTCCCTCTACCCCTCCCCCGCTTGTGATTGCTCTCTTTCTCTCTCTCTCAAATAAACAGATAAAAATCTTTAAAATAAATAAATTAAATTAAATTACAGGAAGGGTGTGGTTTTTGATTTGGCAAGAATTCTCACTTTGCCCAATGCTTTCAGATAAATCATTGCCAATTTTAAATTAAATGAGTTAATTGTTGGCAAAAGAAAATTAACTTGCGCAATTATAAAAAACATTTTCAAAGACTTTATATCTAAAATATTATCTTTAATGTATGCTGTTAGTTAGGGCCTCTAAAAGTAAAATATCTTGGACTTCTGGAAAGCACTGAAATGTTACTAGTATCTTTCCATCAATTCGCACTCTATGTAATTTTCTCTTAGTAATATCAAGAACTTGGAATGTTGAATACACAGTAGCCTTGTGTAGACCTGTCACTGATATATTGTTTATTGGTAAGGAAGAGATGCTACTTGAACATAATAGAAATTGTTCTGAATTAGGAGCACCAGTTTTGCCACCAAATACTATGATTTTAAATGAGGTAACAAATTCTCTAAGCCAATAGATGTTATAAAGAAACTAATACCTCAATGTCTGATTTAATGAGTATGATCAATAAATGTTAACTGTCCTCCCTCAGCTCTTACGCTCACAGTGTGCATTTAGAATTGTCCAGCAGTTTCCATGAAGGAGAGAGACAGTGCAGGGAGGGGAAGGACCCTCTACTACTGATTTTTAAGCATGGGGTTAAAAAGGCAAAAGGCATGGAAGGGATTATAATGGAAATCAACAAGCAACCTCCTGCCCCACTTCTTCTCATCCCATCCCTGGGTCACAGAGCTAATCATTTTTAAGTCTTGCTGGTTTTCCCCATCTGGTGATTAGCTCATTTGTGAAATAGCTATTTATCAACTTCAAACATTACCTTTAGATTCTCTGCTTTGATAAATGAGAATATATTTCACTTCAGTCCCACTTTCCAAAATAATTACATGGCTATTCTTAGTTTTCCACTGATTACAATTGAAAAAGCAAAAACATTAGTTAAAAAAACAAAAACAAAAACAAAAAACATTTAACCATCTGTTTCCAATTCCCTAGGTGTCTTTTGCCTCCTCTTTTGTAAAACGAGGGCTTAACATTCACATGGTTCCCTCTATGTGTCTTCACTTCACTTCCCTATTTCGGGTGGCTATCATGGAACTACTCATTGCCAAAGTTGTTAACACAAATTATATTGAATAACCATTGTTAGGTCTTCTGTAAATTCTTTATAAGGTGACTCGATTTGTATATCAAAAGTTTTTACAGTATCATGATGGTGTAAATATTGTTCACTCAAATTGATAATTTATGCTAGAATTATATCTGTAAAAATACCATTTCTTGTATTTCAATGGAGAATATTACTAGCATCACTTTTAAATGTATTCTACCATTTCACATCCCAGCTGCCTTTATTATGACTCTGATAACTTTTTACAAGTTGTCAATTAGAAACTATTTTGTCAAATCACACTCTCCCTCTAGCTGTCCATCAGCTTTGTTCCATCTTTAGATGCCCTTACACAGGTAGTTTCAGCAGTGTGCTTCCAAGTTTTTCTTGAGTGGAGTGCCTCTTTTGTGAATCTCATGTCTTTTTCTTAATTTCCTTTCATTTTGTTGCAGCCCATTCTCATGGTGGCATGGAATGCAAAAATCTCTGAGTTCTTGTATATCTGAAAATGTCTTTATTATGTCCTATTTTCTTAATAATAATGGATATGGGATGCTAGATTAAAATTCATTGTCCTTAGAATTTTGAAGGCTTGCTTCAAGTTCTTCTATAATCCATTATTGCTAAGATTTTTGGAATACTGATTCTTTGCCTTTGATAGTAATCTTTTGTTTGCTTTTTGTTTGATTGTTTATTTTTGTTTTCTTCCTGAAAGCTCTTATAATCTTTTTATATTTCATATTTTAAAAGATGTCTTAGTGTGTGTATATGTGTATGTTTAATTCATTCAGTTAAGAGCTCAGTGGTCCCCCTTTCTCTGAAAACCTCTCTTTCTGTTATAGGAAGTATTTTCTATATTTTAAGATGATTTTTGCCAATTTCAAATTCTTCTTTCTCTCTTAATAATTTCTGTAAGTTGAATATTGAGCTAATCCTCCATGTCTCCTATTGTTTCTTTTATATTCTTCCTCTCTCATCTCCCTCTATTGTTTTTATTTTACATTCTATAAATTTTTATTGGTTTTATCTCCACCCATTCTATTACATATTTTGTCTTGCCAAATATGTGATTATGTGTGTGTGTACACAAGTATAAATACATGCATAACTTTTCCAAGACCTCTTTCTTTTTCACTTGTTTGCTTTATATAATACCTGCTCTAATTAATAATTTGACAATAATTATTAATAATTAATAATCTGACACAATTGAAGAACCTTGCATTGAAATTTAGCTTTTTTATTCAAATTTAGTTTAAAGCCATATTTATTACATTATGATTTATTATTCTGTTATTTATTTCTGACTACAAATACAAAGAGATCAATGAGTACCAAGCACTGTTTTAGTTCACTATTGGCTATAAAATTTAGAGCAGTCATTTAACTTCTATATCCCAGTTTCCATAGTTATAAAAAAGCCATAATAATCCTTAATCTAATCTTCCAGACTTGATATTAAAATCAAATGTAAAGCCTCATTAAAGGCATTTCATGCTGTGTAAGTGCAAGATATTATCTCTAGAAAAAGAATCCATGTAGTAGAACTGTTGGAAAATATGAAGAAAAGACATTAATTGACTTCTGGAAAAGAGCAGTAGTAAATCACTGATGACTTGTAGGCACTTCAAGGGTGAGATCTGACTGGTTCTGTTCCAGTTGGAACCTGTCTGCAACAAAAATTTGGTAGCCAGTGAAGTAGAAATGTCATCCTATAAATAAAGCTATGTTTCTATATTGTTTAAGCTAAGCATTTCTTTTTTGTGTGTGTGACAAGGACAGTGTGACTCATGATATATAAAAAATAATGGCACCATTGCAGCCTCCCTAAAAAAATAGGAAGAAGAATAGGCAAGTATCATTGAATAACCTCCACTTGGGGCTCTTGTTAACTACTGCAGAACGTGTGGTAGCATAAACTGTAGCTCATTGTTCAGTAAGATCTCTGTGATGTTTGTATTTGGCATTAAAAATTGGACTTGAGGGTACATGATTCCTTTAAAGTCGAGAGATGTATTTATATAGATTTTGTGTTACTGTCTTCTAAAAATGTGTTCTGCTAACATCATATATCTTTGCAGTGATGATCATCTCACATCACTGCCAACGTAACTTACTGAAATGGAAATGTGTAAGCTTTAAGTGAAGCAATGCTTGACTTGTTTGTCCTAGGTTCTTGTTCTTGCTGTTTTTATTACTGGTTTGCAATAAGGATTAAAACCTTGGACTCTGAATTCCATGTTTTTTGAATTCATAACTTGGCTCTGCCACTTACCTGTCTGACCTCAGGCAAATTAGTTCTACAGCTCTCAATGCCTCAATTTCTTAACACTTAAATGGATATAATACTAGTTTAATCTTCATAAAGTTTCTATAAGGATTAAACATGTTAATATATGTAATTATAACAGTAAGTATGCATTGCTAGCTGTTATTATCAGTATTATTATAATTATTACTGTAGGATTCTTAATTCCTAAAATATTTAATTACAGTAAAGGCATAACCTCATATTGAAACTTAAGCTAAGGTGTGTGTGACACACAATAAATATATGTAATGTTCATATTTAGATAAATTTTTTTAAAAATCTGTACTAACACTATGTTAATGATATAATAAATGCTGTATTTACTAATGCAAGAAAAGAAAATATGTGCCAATCTGTTCAACAGACTTAATCATTCTTCAGCAGATATTCTATTGGATAAAATTTTGCTTTTTGCTGGGTGTGGCTTTGGGGAAAAAAACATAAGATGGATAAAGGAAATAACTAAAATTCATTTTTAGATGTTCATTTGCTTAAAGTAGGTAATGCCTTAACATGCCTTAACTCTTAAAAGAATAAATAAACATGCTTTAACTCTTAAAAGTATAAATGTACATATATTGTTATCGCTGGACAATTTATATCCCCCCAACCCAATTCTCATTACAGAGGTGACAATGTTTCAATCTCTTACGTGTATTTCCAAAGATATTTTAAGGATGTATAAACAAATGCATTTTTCCTCCCTTTTTACCAACGCAAGCATAGTTAACACATTCTTTCCTCCTTATCTTTTTTTCACCAAAAGCTATATTGTGTGTTGAAGTCTATATCAGTACATAATAAGCTTCTAAACTTTATTAAGGACTTATATAGGCTTCACTGGATAGATGTACCTGACTAATCTCACCAGGCCACAGCTGAGGGACAGTTTTGTTGTGAACGTACTTGCTGTTATAAAAGTGCTGAATAAATAATATTTGTACAATTTAAATTAGTTGGTATATATATAGTATACTGTATGATCATTTTTAAGAAAAGGAATTGCTAGGTCGTGGGTTAATGCATGCCAATTAATTTTTAAAGCAATTTTAGTTTTAAATTTATTTTTGAATATTAATACAGGTATATAGCACACAACTCAAAGGCAAAAAAATGAATGGTAAAAAAAAGACTATCTCATACTACTTTCATATTCATCCAGTTCCTCAAACTGGAGATAATTAGTCTTATCCGCTTTATATATATCCTTCCAGAGATACGTGATGCGTATATGTGTATGTAGAAGAATTTCTCTTTTTCAGGTCGGCTTTTGTCTTCTATAGCATAACAGTTTATAGCTTCAGAAGATTCTTGCCTAGATGTTTGTGTAAACATAGATACCAGGCTAGAGTGTAAATATTCGTATTAGGAGCACACTATGTATATTGCCTCATCACTCAGTCTCAGCCATTGTTCTTATCAGAAAAAGTGATGTTTTCTGGGACTTTCACTATCGCTTGTTATTTTCCCTGGATGAAAGAATAGTGATGAATTCTGTACATTGCTCTGTCCTCGACCAAGGATTTGCAAACTACTACCATCTGCCTCTACACTGGGAACACAATATGCATTCTGGGATTCCTCTTTACTATCTTACGAAAAATTACTTTCACTTCTCTCTTAAATCTTTTATTTCCTGTGTCTCAGCCGTCCTCTTTCTTAGGTCTGTCTCTGCTGTATCACATCCTTCAGTAGCTTCCTAGAGAAACACTATGGGGGTGGTTAGTTTCTTAATCCTGTGTATTAGAACATCCCTTTAGCTTATTCTCTCACCTGATTTTTCTAGATATAGAATTCTTAGTTTAAAATATGAAGCAATTTTTCAATTGTCTTTTTGATTGCCAATGTTGCTAATGAAAAAATGAAGATGTCCTGATACCTTATTCTTTGTATATGATAACTTTTGTTACTCTCCCCCATGGCAACTTATGGGATCTTCTTTTATGCCTCTACTGTTCTAAAATATCAAAATGCTTTGCTGCTATGGATCAGCCACCCTATTGGGTACTTGGAAAGTCCTAGTAATCGAATTTGATTCCCTTGAATACTAAGAAATGATCTTAAATTACATTGCATTATATCATACTATATTACACATGTTATGTATAATACATATAGTGATATAATGTATATAGTTTATATTAAATGTACTGTAACATTTATAAATCAGCATGTAAGTTATTTTTTTTTAAACAAAATGAACAAGAGTACTATCAAAGAGTGCTTGTCAGTTCAGGAATTTGCATATATGCTACATACGGAGGAGTAAGCCCCACAGTATTGATGCTCTCTAAACAATGGAAATAAGTACTTCTTATATTTTCAAAATATTTTGGCAACAAAAGACTAAATTTGACATGCCACATTTTAGCATTAATCTCTCACACACATACACACAGATACATATATATATAATATATTCTACTACTCTTTATTGTAGAGACTATTCTAGAGAATATAAT
The DNA here is from genome assembly GCF_964656455.1 of Halichoerus grypus. Lineage (NCBI taxonomy): Eukaryota > Metazoa > Chordata > Mammalia > Carnivora > Phocidae > Halichoerus > Halichoerus grypus. The sequence goes on along the minus strand of NC_135714.1, from coordinate 143,333,306 downwards.
TATTGGTAGGTAACAATAGTTTTTTAAAAGAGGAATTAATTTAAGTTCCAAATGTCAAAGTTTGCTAACACCTTATTCTTAAAACAGAAATTTATATTATTTTCTTAAATCTTTTACAATCATTCTTAATGTTAAATAAGATAGCTTTTCCTTTTCTATGCTTAAAAAAATATATAGGTTTAAAGCAAATAGAGACAGCATATATTTATAATTGATAATTCCTATGTGGATTTAATATACTAATGCAGATTTATAAAATCATAACAGTAATAGCTATTGCCGATAATAAATGTGTAAGTATTCACTTTGGATTTTCAACCCTTTATTTCCCCAGATCATCTACCTTCTTACCATAACAAAAGTGTTCAGTGCACAAATAGTATGACTAAATATATGTGATATTAACAATAAGAACATTCCATCAAGTGCTATATTCCACTGAGGAGTGGAAGTAGAATTCTACTAATAGTTTTCCTTATTGAACAAAATGTTCAATGTTATTATATTACATCTAGTTATATTTGAAACATATTTATTTATTTTCATTTTAAAAAGCTGAAACACACTTAAAATTGTATTACATATTTTTTTATTACTGGAATAATTTGAGAACTAACATTGGCATTATGCTAAGTTATTATTAAAGATTTGTGTTGTTTCTCTTTGTTTTCAGCATGCAGTGACCTGGAATTCAGAGAAGTGGCAAACAGATTGAGGGACTGGTTCAAGGCCCTTCATGAAAGTGGAAGCCAAAACAAGAAGACAAAAGCACTACTGAGGCCCGAGAGAAGCAGTAAGATTTCTAAATTTCATATGTGACCTTGTCTTTGATATGGGACTTTATTTCCAATGAATCATTTAAATCAAAGTACATATTTCAAAATGTATTCTTTGCTGAGGTGCTGAACAAAAATCAGAACATTGTGACTACTTCCAAACACACTCATAGTATTTTGCAAGGAAATAAAACATTGTGACAACTCTGGTTGGTAGAAAAAGAAATATCCCCTCAGAGACAACATTAACTTGAAGTGAAAGTGTAGGAATATTTTTCAGTGTTTTGATAGCAGTGGGAAAGAATAAAACAACACGGGAAATAAAGGTAAGATTAGTAGAGTACTTGAGATTTTTACAGACACAATTAGGCCCCCATACCTCACCCCCAGGTTATCCTTTTCATGATAGCTTTGCAGATATTTCTACTTTGATTCAGCAAAGCCAGTAGACAAAAAAGATGCTTTCAACGACATAGTGCAAATCAAATTCATAAAAAAGGAAGAAACTAAGAGTCATTTGAAGATTATATGATTCTTTTATCATCTGTATAATTTCCTGAGTGTTTTCTAATTCCTTAGAAGTAGAAAATGGCAATTGAAGTAAAACACTTGTTATGAAAATTTTATGAACTTTTTATGTTTTTTCATGTATGAAAATATTTATTACACATTTAATACATGTATAAGGAAGATATTGAAATATGAGCTTAATTTGGAGAGCTTTCAAAGATTGAAGTATTTGCTCCAAAATGCAAGAAGAGGTGGTAGAGCAGTAATGAGAAGCAGCATCTTGTAGTTGACAAAGTCCCAAGTGTGTGCCCTTCTTTGCTCATTGTGACATGACCCATTCACTCTACCTTGCAATCCTCAATTACCACTTTCTAACAAAATCACTTCATTGATGGGCACAGTTATCCATAATCTATATTTCCCAAAACACCTCATTTCTTTTTCTTCTCATCAAGGGAATTTCTACAATCCCAACCTTTTGTATTTATGAATCTTATGTATGGTCTTAAATAATTTAATAATTCTTTTTAATTGAACTAATTCAGCTATCACTGATAGACATAATAATTATCTTTGAATGCATGATGACTATGTATATATGTTTCTTCTTATGAACTTCAGAAAGAAATTATAGTATTGTCCCTACCCTTTAGGAGTATTTCTCAGGTTTGTCTTTGGAATTATTGATTACATTTTTGGCAGATGTTAAATTTTTTGATGCCTTGAATGTAATTAAAATGACTAATCTTACTTAGTAGAAACAATAGAGTATATTTGTCCCTGTATTCATAAAGCAAATATATCTGGGGTGGGGCAAAATTTGTTCCAGACCCTTACATATGATATTTTAAAATTCATATCTACACCTATCCTACCAATTCCCATATTTGAATATTTTTATTTCTTGATCCCAAATTTCTTCTTTGAACTTGAATTTAGACTAGTGATTTCTCCCATATTTGGAGATGGATAAAAGGAGAGCTTGTAGAACACTCAGCGCAGTGCCTAGTTAATTGTGCATATTCATAAATATCATTTCCCTTTCTGGGTTCTTCTTTCAAGAAATGAGGCACTCTTAAAATAGTAGGTTATTTACAAGAAACCTTAAGTAGTTGAATATCTTTGGAAAGTAAATGAAAAACTGGGCATAGGATTATTTATACTACTTGAAATGGTCAGAGGCCAACTAGAAGTACATTTCCAAAAGGAAATAATCCATTAGAACAGGTAAGACAAATCACCTCAAGAAAAGTGGCTGACTCCCTCAATTCCTCAGATCTGTGTATCATCTGAGATTTATTTATTTATTTATTTATTTATTTATTTATTTATTTTTATTTGAGAGAGAGAGAGAATGAGAGAGAGAGAGAGAGGGATGGAACATGAAGGGGGGAGGATGAGAGGGAGAAGCAGACTCCCTGCTGAGCAGGGAGCCCTATGCGGGACTTGATCCTGGGACTCCAGGATCATGACCTGAGCCAAAGGCAGTCACTTAAACAACTGAGCCACCCAGGTGCCCCCTGAGTGACTTCTTTCCTGACTCCATCATATTTAATTTGTGAACCAACCCACAATATTATATTCCCTGATTTCTTTCTATTTTTATTTTTCCTTCATAGCATTTCTCACTATCTACTATAGTAATAAACTACTTGTTTATTTGGTTTATTCTCTCTCTCTCTCTCTCTCTCTCTCTGTCACACACACACACACACACACACACACACACGATAACTGTGAACTTAGTGAAAGCCGAGATCTTTGTATATATCACTGTATTATTGGAGTACAGAATAGTTTGACACATAGTACTCCTAAATAAAAATAAGTAGTATTACTGAATGGAATAAACAAAGAAGCGATCAAAATACTGCATTATCTGGGTATACCACAATTTAATCAATCATTTTTCTCCTAAGAATGATTGTTTATTATTTCCATTATTTTCTCCATGACAACCAATTCTGCAGTTGATAGTTATTCTTTTATTTCTAAGAAAGATTCCAAGAAGTGGAAGTGATGGGTCAAAATGCATGCATTTCAAATGATAAATGATAATAGATGTTTCAGGCTGCTTTGCAAAAATCTTAAGGTATTTTTAATTTCTAACAGCAAAACCTGAGAGTTAACTTTTGTCTTCATTCTTGGCAGCAAAAATATTACCATTCCTTTTAACTTTTCCATTCTGGTGAGCATGCTATTATAATTCATTGTTAATCTAATTTTCATTCCGTTTATTAGCAGTGAATTTGAACACAAAGATATTAGTGGGGGGAACTTTTATACAGCAAAACAAAATAAAATGACTCTTTCAGCTTGGCTACTCTAATAAAATACTAGAGACTAGGTGGATTAAACAATAGACATTTCTCAAATTATGGAGGCTGGGAAGTCCTACTTATGGTGCTGGCAGATTGGATTCCTGGCGAAGACTATTTTCCTGCTTGTAGACAGACATCTTTTCCCATGGCAGAGTCAGAGACAGATCTCTCTGGGGTCTCTTCTTATTTAGGCACCAATCCCCTCATGTAGGCTCTACCTTCATGACCTAAGTATGTCCTTTTTCAAACGCCATCAAATTGGGGGATAGGACTTCATCATAAGAACTTTGGGAGGATACGATTCAGTACATAGCACAAAACAAAACAGCACACACACACAAACACACACAAAACCACTAGTTATATCAACTTATATGTTCAATTCTAAGAAAGGTATATTGATGTCTTCCATTATAATTGTATTTAATAGTTTCTTCTAGTATTTTGGGGAGTTTTTGCTATATGTGTTTGCTATTCTATTTTTTAGAATGTATAGATTTATTTCTGTTCTAACCATTAATAAATTATGCTCCTTATCACTTTATTTTATGACATTATATTCTATTTACTTCTTTTTTCCACATACTTCACCTAATCTCATAGTAATATTATCACTCCTACATTTAATTTTATTACATTTGCCTGATATACTTGCTAACACTTTATTATCAATTTTTCTTTATTACTTAGACCTAAATGTCTTTCTTGTAAGTATCCATAGTTGAGCTTTCAGTTTTCAATATGACAGTGAGAAAACTTTTGATTCTTTTATAATCAAGTTATAATATTAAAGTCGACATAAAGCACAGAAAAATATTCTGATAAGACACAGAATGTTTGCCATTTAAGAGATTACCCAGGAGACAAAGAAAACCTTATTTTCACAATTTCTAATTAAGAACAGACCAATAATGCAAGAAAATTTTGTCATCTTAAAAGAGAGACAAAACAAATTTTAGTTTTGCATCTGTATAATATTTGATACTAATTTAAAAAAATCTTATATAATAAACCTTTCAAATATTAGTGAGCACTGACCATGACAATATTTTGGGGGATCGTTTTATAATTTTTGTATTTATGTAGATTTTGTCATGCATTTTTGGAACAATGAGTCATTTTATTTTAGGATAAAACTATGTTTTTAACAAAGACATATCTTGCATACCTTGCATATCAAGTTGCTTGTATCATTATTTTTTCCTAGTAGACTATTACTTATATAGATATTACAATTTTAAATTACAGTAATTTTTATTTTATATAGAAAACTATGAGGTAGATATTTTTAAACTCTTATGCATTAGCATTTTGCAGTAATTTTTGAGGAATGTCCATACTGTTTCCACAGTTATGGTAGCAATTTACATTCTTACCAACAGTGTACAAGAGTTCTTTTTGTCTACATCCTCACCAACACTTGTTGTTTCTTGTCTTTTTTTTATTTTAGCCTTACTTACAGGTGTGAGGTGATATCTCATTGTGGTTTTGATTTCCATTTCCTTGATGATGAGTGATGTTGAACATCTTTCATGTATCTATGGCCATCTGTATGTCTTCTTTGGAAAAAATGTCTATTCATGTCCTTTGCCCATTTGTTAATCAGGCTGCTTGTTTTATTTGGTGTTGAGTGTATAAGTTCTTTATATATTTTGGATATTAGCCCCCTACCAGATATGTCATTTGCAAATATCTTCTATTCAGTAAGTCACCTCCTTGTTGATGATTTCCTTTGCTGTGCAAAAGCTTTTTATTTTCATGTAGTCTCAATAGTTTATTTTTGCCTTTGTTTTCCATGCCTTAGGAGGCATATCTAGAAAATGTTGCTATGGCCAGTATCAGAGAAATTACTGCCTATGTTGTCTTATAGGATTTTCAGGTTTCATGTCTTTAATCCATTTTGAGTTTATTTTTTGTATCTGATGCTAAAAGGTGATCCAGTTTCATTCTTTTGCATGTAGTTGTAGTTTTGCCAGCACTATTTATTAAAGAAATGGTCTTTTTAAAACATTAAATTTATTAAGAGGTTATTTTTTTATTTCTAGAAATTTGAGTATAATATGTAATTTATATAAGCACTTATTATTCCTAAGCCAATCACAATAGAAATTTCTTTTTTTTTTTAAGATTTTATTTATTTATTTGACAGAGAGAGACACAGTGAGAGAGGGAACACAAGCAGGGGGAGTGGGAGAGGGAGAAGCAGGCTTCCCGCTGAGCAGGGAGCCCGATGCAGGGCTCTATCCCAGGACCCTGGGATCATGACTTGAGCCAAAGGCAGACACTTAATGACTGAGCCAAACAGGTGCCCCAACAATAGAAATTTCTTAAGAGATTTTATAATATAATTTGGTAATAACATCTGAAGATAGGGGAAAACACACACACACACACACATCCATGCACACTCATGCATACACATGGACACGTGTAGAGTTTAAAGCTTTGGCATTTTAGTCTTGAGTCATGTACAAGCATAGAAATATAAAACTCATTGGTTTATATCAAAGAACTGTCTCTCATCCTTGCCTCACATTTACATTTTTATAAAGATTATGTTTATGGAGGATGGAATAAGTTGTGGTTATATAGTTAAATATGAGAACTGATGCTCTACCAATATTTAGAGAGGACACCTTTAACATTGTTTTCATTCTGATGTGCACTGTTATGGAAACTGTGGATGAAATTTTGCTTGAGGGACTGAGGAGAGTCCAATTGTCCATCTGGGCATTTCCAAAGGCCATCTCAGAAAACAAAATGTCCAGCCTGTTTCCAATTAATTCTTTTGGCTTCAGATGGTTGCTCTTGGAGTCTCTGGATCCCTTGAAAGCCCCTCATGGGGCAGGGTCCTAAAGTTTGACTGGTAGCAGGAGTTTGAGGGGCAGGACTAAGAAAAGAAAAGCCTCCATGAATACCAGGGTGAAGACCATGGGATCCAAGGGATGTTAGCACTCCAAGTCTCAGCACTATTAAAAAAAAAAAAAAAGCCAAATAAATGCAAATCTGGACTAGGTGAAGAAAGACTTTGGCATGAGAGAAAAGAAAGAAAAAAGGGGTAAGGGTGTTGAATGAAGACAGATGAAAAGATTTTAGAGAGCTGAAAGGAAGGTTGAAAGTGATAAAACAAAACAAAACAACAAAAGGTGGAGGAAGAACAAGAACTGATGGGAAGGCAGAGTTCTTAGATACACCAGTGTAAGGGGATCCCAAGTTTTGCGAAACTTCATTATAGTGTCAAATCCTTAAATAAATTTTACCACTTGTAGAGATATTGGAAGGAAATAATGCCAGTAAGAGTCCTACTCAACAGGGCGCCTGGGTGGCTCAGTCGTTAAGCGTCTGCCTTCGGCTCAGGTCATGATCCCAGGGTCCTGGGATCAAGCCCCGCATCGGGCTCCCTGCTCAGCAGGGAGTCTGCTTCTCCCTCTGCCTCTCCCCCTGCTTGTGTTCCCTCTCTTGCTGTGTCTCTCTCTGTCAAATAAATAAATAAAAATCTAAAAAAAAAAAAAAAAAAAAAAGAGTCCTACTCAACAGAAAGAGTCAGGAAGTAAATCCCCACTCAAGAAAAGCCAAGAAGACTTAGGTCTAGGAAGATTCTCACTCAAACAGAAACAACAGGGAAAAGTATGGCTTAACAGAATCAAAGTAGCTTCTCATAGTACTATAATAGACAAATATCCCACAGCTCTGGGTTAGGAATTGTGACTTACCATAGTTCCCTAGCCAGGAAGGACACAAAGTGTTTGAGAAGCCTCCATGAATACCTGAAGACAGTGGGATCTAAAGGGTACTCAGCACTTCAAGCCACAGCACCATAAAATGTCAAATAAATACAAATCCAAATTAAGTAAAGAAAGACTATTCAAAAAGACTATTGGGGTATGGAAAATGCTTCAACTTCAAGATTTGCAAACATGTCAAATCAAACAAGAAAAGTCTTTTTTTAGGGTTTTATTTAAATTCAAGTTAGTTAACATATAGTATATTATTAGTTTCAGGGGTGGAATTTAGTGATTCATCAGTTACATATAACACCCAGTGCTCGTTACAAGTGTTTTCCTTAATACCCATCACCCAATTTTCCCAACTCCATTTGTTGAAGAGACTGTCTTTTTTTCCACTGGATATTCTTTCCTGCTTTGTCAAAGATTAGTTGACCAAATAGCTGAGGGTCCATTTCTGGGTTCTCTATTCTGTTCTATTGATCTATGTATCTGTTTTTGTGCCAGTACCATATTATTTTGATGATTACAGCTTGAAGTATGGAATTGTGATGCCCCTAGCTTTGGTTTTCGTTTTCAACATTACTTTGGCTATTCAGGGTTTATTTTGGTTCCATACAAATGTTAGAATTGTTTGTTCCAGCTCTGTGAAAAATGCTAGTGTTATTTTGATAGGGATTGCATTGAATGTGTAGATAGCTTTGGGTAGGATATACATTTTAACAATATTTACTCTTCCAATCCATGAGCATGGAATGTTTTTCCATTTATTTATCTCTTTCTCAATTTCTTTCATAAGCGTTCTATAGTTGTCAGAGTACACCTGTTTGGTTAGGTTTACTCCAAGGTATCTTATGGTTATAGGCACAGTTGTAAATGGGATTGATTCCTTGGTTTCTCTTTCTGCTGCTTCATTATTGGTGTACAGAAATGCAACAGATTTTTGTGCATTGATTTTATATCCTCAGGCTTTGCTGAATTCTTGTATCAGTTCTGGCAAGTTTTTAGTGGAGTCTTTCAGGTTTTGTACGTAGAGTATCATGTCAACAAAAGAAAACTGGATTAACCATACTTCTATCAGACAAACTAGATTTTAAACCAAAGACTGTAATAAGAGATGCAGAAGGACACTATGTCATAATAAAAGCGTCTATCCAACAAGAAGATCTAACAATTGTAAATATTTATGCCCCTGACTTGGGAGTAGCCAAATATATAAATCAATTAATAAGAAACTTAAAGAAATTCATTGATAATAATACAATAATAGTAGGGGAATTTAATACCCCATTCACAGCAATGGGCAGATCATCTAAGCAGAAGATCAACAAGGAAACAAGGGCTTTGAATGACACACTGGATCAGAAGGACTTAACAGATATATTCAGAGCATTTCATCCCAAAGCAGCAGAATACACATTCTTTCGAGTGCACATGGAACATTCTCCAGAATAGATCACATACTGGGTCATAAATCAAGCCTCTAATGGTACCAGATTAAGATCATACCATGCATATTTTCAGACCACAATGCTATGAAACTTGAAATCAACCACAAGAAAATATTTGGAAAGATCACAAATACATGGAAGTTAAAGAACATCCTACTAAAGAATGAATGGGTTAACCAGGAAATTAAAGAAGAGTTAAAAAAAAAAAATACATGGAAGCAAGTGAAAATGAAAACACTACAATCCAAAACCTTTGGGATGCAGCAAAGGCAAGCCTAAGAGGGCAGTATATAGCAATACAGGTCTTCCTCAAGAAACAAGAGAAGTCTCAGATACACAACTTAATCTTACACCTGGAAAAATAACAACAAATAAATCCTAAGTCTGGCAAGAGAAGGGAAATAACAAAAATTAGAGCAGAAATAAATGATATAGAAATAAAAAAAAATTAGAACACATCAGTGAAACTAGAAGCTGGTTCTTTGAAAGAATTAACAAAATTGATAAACCCCTGGCCAGACTTATCAAAAAGAAAAAAGAAGGGACCCAAATAAATAAAATCATGAATGAAAGAGGAGAGATCACAACACCACAGAAATACAAACAATTATAATAGAATATTATGAGCAATTATATGCCAACAAATTAGGCAATCTGGAAGAAATGGATAAATTCCTAAAAACATATAAACTACCAAAAGTGAAGCAGGAAGAAATAGAAAATCTGAACAGACCCATAACCAGAAAAGAAATAGAATCACTAATCAAAAATCTCCCAACAAACAAGAGTCCAGGGCTGGATGGCTTCCTTGTGAAATTCTACCAAACATTTAAGAATTAATACCAGCCACTGTGGAAAACAATATGGAGGTTCCTCAAAAAGATAAAAATAGAGCTACCCCATGATCCAGCAACTGCACTACTAGAAATTTCTCCAAAGGATACAAAAATAGTGATTCAAAAGGGCACATGCACCCCCATATTTATAGCAGCAATGTCCACAATAGCCAAACTATGGAAAGAGTCCAGATGTCCATCAACAGATGAATAGATAAAGAAGATGTGGTGTATACACACCACACACACACACACACACACACACACACACAATGGAATACTACTAAGCCATTAAAAAATGAAATCTTGCCATTTGCAACAATGTGGATGGAACTAGAGGATATTATGCTAAGTGAAATAAGTAGTCAATCAGAGAAAGATAAATACTATATGATTTCACTCATATGTGGAATTTAAGAAACAAAACAGATGATCATAAGGGAAGATAAAGACAGATAAAATAAGATAAAAACAGAGAAGGAGGCAAACCATGAAACTCTTAACTGTAGGGAACAAACTGAAGGTTGCTGGAGGGGAGGGAGGTGCAGTGATGGGGTAATTAGGTGATGGGCATTAAGGAGAGCATTTGATGTAATAAGCACTGGGTGTTACATGCAACTAATGAATCCCTAAATTCTACCCCTGAAAACTGATAATACACTATATGTTAACTAAATTGAATTTAAATAAAAAAATAAAATAAAATAAAATAAAGAATTAATATCCATTCTTCTGAAACTGTTCCAAAAAAATAGAAATGGAAAGAACACTTCAGAACTCATTCTATGAGGCTAGCGTTACCTTGATCCCAAAACCAAAGATCCCACTAAAAAGAATTACAGACCAATATCTCTGATGAACATGGATACAAAAATTCTCGACAAGATACTATCTAATCGAATCCAACAGTGTATTAAAAGGATTATTCACCACGAACAAGTGGGATTTATTCCTTAGCTGCAGGGGTGGTTTAATATCTGCAGATCAATCGATGTGATACACCACATTAATAAATGAAAGGATAAGAACCATATAATCCTCTCAATAGACACAGAACAAGCATTTGACAAAATATAGCATCCTTTCTTGATAAAAACCCTCAAGAAAGTAGGGATAGAAGGAACATATCTCAACATCATAAAGTCCATATATGAAAACCCACAGCTAATATCGTCCTCAATGGGGAAAAACTGAGAGCTTTTCCCTTAAGGTCAGGAACATGACAGGGATGTCCACTCTCATCACTTTTGTTTGACATATACTAGAAATCCTAGCCTCACAATCAAACAACAAAAAGAAATAAAAGTCATCCACATCGACAAGGAAGAAGTCAAAGTTTCACTCTTTGCAGAAAAATCTTTCTTTTACAGGAAGGAGTAAGCAGGGCCAGCAATACTTTTGTGGATGAGGAAGCTAAATGTGTGAGGTAAGCAGGTAGCAAAATTTGGGCAGGAAATAATATTTCTGTGCTCAGCAGATTCTCAGAACATCAGTTAAGGAGGGGTTTTGTGTACCTTAGTGCTTTAGTCCTTGCTCAAACATGTGGAAAAGCCAAAGTTTAGGGGTCTGGAGGAGGAGAAAAGCATGGCTAAAGTTTGGACAAGCCAAAGTTCAGTGGCTAAGTAATAGGCAATTGTGAGCACTTGGTCAAATTTTATTCCTAAGTATAAATGACTCATTTATCTACCAAGCAAGAATATGAGACCCTTAAGCCTCTTATTTCACTCATAATTTCCATCCTTTTATATCTTGGGTCTGTGTTTTGATACATTCCTTGCACTTGATAGTTTAGGCCTCTGAGATGATGCTTCACAGTGGCAATTCTCTCTACAATTCACCCACAGAATTACTGGGCTGGGAAATTATGTTTTTCAGTCTAGAAAGTATTTTTGTACATTTTTTTAATGTGCGTACTCTAAAATTGTATGTGTGTGTGTGTGCGTGTATGTGTGTGTGTGTGTGTGTGTTAAATTTAAGTAGATGGTCTCTTCTCTTATTTATTCAACTCAACACGAAATTGATTTTTCTCTCTCTGGGTACTTGAGCCCTTAGTTTGTGGTATTTTCCCTTTGTTTATTCACTAAGCCCCAGTCTATTTGGTGACATCCCTTTATTAGCAATAGTCCCAAATGGGATGGAAAACAGTCTCATACTGGCTTTACCTCAAAGCATTAGAAAGGCCACTGGTTCTGAGCCGTGGAGAAAATTACCTTATTCTTGTATCTCTTAGACTGTCCCAGCCTCCCTTATGAAAACTAACTCCCAATATAGTAAGTTGATATTGACCTTCTCCCCAGGAGTCTGTAGTTTTCGGTGAGTCAGGTTATTTTTAGGGTCTCTCACTTCCTATTCTCCACCCTCGATCCACATTCTGTTCTCCATCACCCACCTAGCCCATGGGAAGAGAGAGCTCAATAGCAATTTGCACCCATTTTTCTTCAGACTCCAACACTCATTTGACTGGAGAGTGATAGTGGATAGAAGTTAACCATGGAGAAGGAGCTTGCTGCATTTGGGTGGTCAGAACACCTTTCCTATGCTTAATCAACCGACTTCAAATTTAAAATAGAAAGAGTAACAAATCTGAAGAATAATTTAGAGAAGAATTCTTGTTTGTATTTAAATATCAAAATAGTAATGCTAAGGGAAATACATAAGAAAGAACCACAATGTATATTTTTCTGGTTGTGCAAAGAAGAATGTTTAAATACCAATATTTATTGTTTAATGTATTACCTTTGAGATAGATATTTGGCTTTTGATGGATCCGTATCTATAGTGACATTTAAGTTGATGTAATTTAAAACAAAATGGTCAATTTGTACTTTACTATCTGGAAATATCATAGTTTACTTTCTATGTTATTAGAATATTTGTGAATAGAATATGTATTTCTTATAAAAGAATTCTCGAGAATTACATCTGTTTGATTTAACTTGTAGACAAACATACAGTAAAAAAGTTAATGAATGAGTTCAAGAGGCAAGTCTGAGTTGGCACAGAACTGGTTGGCATGCAGGAAGAAAGTGGACAAGAGATGTTAGCCCATGTCTTCTCTGCCAGTACTTTCTATCCTTAAATAATCTGAAAAATTCAAAATTCTACTCACTTCATACAAAGACTTAGATATATGCTTCTTCCAACCAAACACATAGAACAACAAAGGCTCATAGGAACAATACAGAAAAATCTGGCTCTTACATATTGTCTAAAAGAAGAGCCAGTGCCAGGGTGCCTGGGTGGCTCAGTCAGTTAAGCGTCTGCCTTCAGCTCAGGTCGTGATCCCAGGGTCCTGGGAACAAGTCCGGCGTTGGGCTCCCTGCTCAGTGGGGAGCCTGCTTCTCCCTCTCACTCTCCTGCTCCCCCTACTTGTGCTCTCTCTCTCATTCTCTCTCTCTCTCTCTCTCAAATAAATGAATAAAATCTTTGGAAAGAAAAAAAGAAAAGAAGAGCCAATGCCTTATCAAACATTGTTGAACATGAATGCGTATGTTAGGTTGGACCAAATGAAATTACTAATTTTGGAATTACAAAACAATATTCTCAAATATTTCTTAATAAAATAAAAAAAATTTCTTAATAAAAATCATCTGAAAATTCACTACTTTACCCTATTTTTACTCATATTAGTCATCTCTTTTATATGTAGGTTAATCTGCCTACTTTAATAGTCTAAATTATTTTCTTTCCCCAAATAATGTAAAACTTTCATCTATTTAATTTTTCTGCAGTGTTATAATGAGCAAAAATACAAATTAAACCACAATATCTTGTGTTTTCCTTTATCATAGTCTCATAAGCCAGCCTCATTATATATGAACTACAGAGCTGCTAATGATCCTGAAGCTGAATACAGAATATGTTATATGTTCTCTAGCTTCATTTTTGTTTTCCTATTCAGAAGCCAGACTGCTAAAAACAATTAATACAAATTGCTCTTGTGGCTTAACCATTGCTTGCTGACCTCTCTGTGGGTTCTAAGAGGTATTATGGGATTTTGATTAATGCAGTTCCTCATAATAGAGATACTTGCTTCATATTTGCTGTTTTATTTTTTGGGGGGCTGATGCGGAGTCCAAGAACACTTCACCCTGTTCTCTGTACTCTCCCACTTCATTCTGCTTGTTGCTTAAATATCTGGCATCAGAGGTTCTCCCTTCAACAACCTATGAAATCACAGCACTAGCATGAACATTTGCCTGAGTATTATGCTGCTTTTCTTTTCTTTATAGCAAATACATTTATTCCAAATAAGCGTAAGTTCTATGAGGCCAGGAATTTTCTGCTGTGAAGTCTCCAGCTAGTAGAAATGGCCCCTGGCACATAATAGGGACTCAGGGACTAAGACTAATAAAGTAGCCTGTAGCTGCTTTCTTATTGCTGAATGACACGCAGGTTCCAGGAGGACAAATCTTTGACAGTAGGAGGATTGAACAAAAAGAGTCAAGATTTGATGAAACTTAAATGGGAAGATATTCTACTTCTTTTTATAAGGCAATGAGCCTTGAATGTGCACTATGACTTCATAAAAAAGGGGAAACTTGTTAGCCTCATATGCTAGCCATCAAATTAATAGTGTCATACTTTTTACATTAAACATCTTTCTACACTGTCAGAAATATTTTACGGTATGGTGAAAAATAGTAGGGTTTTTTCTTAGAGGTTATTTGAGTAGTTGTTCTCCATTTTCTAACACAATAGGATATTAACTTGAGTTTTAAACTGACCAAATTTTATTACAACCATTACATGAAACATGGTATTGCCATTCCCTAAGAAGAATTGATTGTTTATCTGAATATTGGATAGTGTAAATATTTCATAGTTAAATGCCTTCGGTTGACAAAGATCAATAATGTTATAGCTTTTTAAGAAATTAAGCAAGCTGGTAAAGTTTGCCATTATTTTTTAACAACCTATATCTATTTTACATACAAAATCAAGTTTCTTGGGGCTCCTGGTTGGCTTAGTTGGTTAAGCATCAGACTCTTGATCTCAGGTCAGGTCTTAATCTCAGAGTCAGGAGTTCAAGACCCACATTGGGTTCCACAATGGACATGGAGACTACTTAAAAAAAAAAAAAAAGTCAAGTTTCTTGGGTATATTTTGTTTAGGTCTATTTTAGGACTATCACTGTCCAATGAGCAATTAGTATAGAAAAGCAACCAGATGGTAAAAACTTAAGATGTATTTTATGATGAGAAGGTAAAGGAAATCGAGCTATTTGGCCTCTGATTCTATTATCTTTATACTTGTTTGAGTCTTTTTTCAGTAAGTATATGTTGTAATTACATAATGTAATCTGTATATTGGATATATTTTATTTTATTATTTAAATCTCCAAAAATTTAAGAACAGAAATATTGTACACAGTTTTTTTTCCTAATATGGTTGCATTTGAGTATGGGTGTGGGGGGGTATCCTTCTTTGAAAGAGACGTTGTATTAATCTTATTTTTGTCAATTTGGAAAGCTTCAGGACGTCAGAATCCTATGCAAAAACCTAGGATAACAGTCTAACTCAGATTAAGATAATGTCTCATTTTTTGCTTTCCTAGGTATCAAATGCTCTCCTCAGTCAGAGAAAATGACAGAATTACTTAAACCCCCAGGGTAAATGAATACATTTTAATTTCTTACCAAGACATTGCTCACTTCATGTCATGCTGTCTTCCCATTGAGAGGAAGATTGAATTTGAAATCAGATGACATAAAAACAATGCCCTTTTTAATGCAATTAAGAGCTTTTTAGGTACAACCTGGAACTTTATCTTTTGAAAACAGATTTGTAAAGTTGGTAGATAAATTTTCTTTTCTTATATCAAGTAGTAAAATGAAAGATCCAGATCATTGCTTATTTTGTTTGTTCTAATTATTGAGACAGCTGGCATTTTCTTCTTTAATTTGGTAGAAACAATAACTCTCTCTACATAAAATTTAATTATACACTTTGGTATTACTATGGTATTATTTTAATATATAGATATTATAATTTTATAGAAATTTATTTCATATTTAGCTAAATTAATATAATTCTATATAAATTAAAATTGTAACTATAAAATAAAGATGTTAAGTGAATGAATATTGTAATGAAATCTTTTTGTTACAATTGTGTCCTGGAAAATATTCCAGTTGGATTTGTTAGGCACCAAACTTTTGGTGAGCCTCTAGTCTTTAGGAACTATGTATCCAAAAGAATTACAATTAACATTGGAAATTTTGGAATTATTAACAGGTGGTTGCTTCTTACAGGGTAAGTGAAATATTGACAAGTTTATTACATTTTGTTTCAACAAAATGAATACATACATTTGAAAATATAATCATGTCGGGGTGTTCAAAACATATTTAAGCCGGCGTTGGTGGTATAGTGGTGAGCATAGCTGCCTTCCAAAACATATTTAACCAGTAATTTGAACTATCAGAACCAAGTCAAAAATGAAACACTTTCTTCCCAAACAGACTACAACAAAGAGATCTAAAAAAAAAAAAAAAAAAAAATCTGTGCAGAAAAATAAAGCATAATATTAATACAAACATTTCATATACATTCAGTCTTTTATAACATAAGTGTTATTTCTACTGAATTTTACTCCAGTGCCAGTTGAGGAACTCTCAAATACCTGGAATGTGTGCATAATAGGTGTCTTAAAAGCATCAGGACCTGATAATTAAACAAAGGGGGAAAGTATAAATAAAAGGAAATAAAATTGTTCAAAAGGATAACTCTCTGGGGTTATTTAATGTGGAAACAAATAGTTCTATACACCACAGCAGTCCTTGGACCATATGCTAGCCAATAAAAAAAGCAGTTAATTTTATGATGATTTCTTTGAGACATTAATGAGGGTTAAATTATTTTAACATATCACAGATAAGAACATATATACAACGTTTTTCTTCTATTTCTTTTTTTTAGATACTATATATTTTAATTACACATACAATACATGATTGTTTTTTAAAATGACTTGTGAAGGTGGCACCTGGGTGGCTCAGTCGTTAAGCGTCTGCCTTCGGCTCAGGTCATGATCCCAGAGTCCTGGGATCGAGCCCCGCATCGGGCTCCCTGCTCTGCGGGGGGCCTGCTTCTCCCTCTCCCACTCCCCCTGCTTGTGTTCTCTCTCTCGCTGTGTATGTCTCTCTGTCAAATAAATAAACAAAATCTTTAAAAAAAAAAATAAAATGACTTGTGAAGGTATATTAAAAGAGTTAATATCCTTTCATCAACCCAATCCATTCCTTCTATCATGAAGTAAAAAATTACTAGGAGCTTAATACATTTGGTTTTCCAATCCTACTTTATTCTCATACAACATATATTCACATAAAATTTTTTATATAAATGAGATCATACTATATACAGTATACAGCAGTATAATTATTATTACTATGCAGCCATTATTAACTTTTTAATCCTTTATTGTATTGCAAGTATTTTCTCACTACATCGTCTCTATTTTGATTTCAGAATTCTTAGTTTGTGTTCCTTAAAAAAGTTCTCTCATAAAAAAAATTGCCCTGGATATCTTCTAATATATATATTTTTGCATTTGAATCTGTAAGCTATCCACATTCCTAAATGTGAGACAGGATTCTGGCAATAGATCCTGTTTCCTCACTGAATTAAAATAATATCTTTGCAATTATTTAATCCATGCTTATGTCTGTATTTTCTGTTTAAGTTCCCTGTATATTTTTTGTTGGTTCTTTCTGTTATTCATTGCTATTATGATTTTGTTATGTTCTGATATACTTTGTATGATTTCAGTTCTTTCAAATTTTTTATGATCTGTTTTATGGCTCAGAATATGTTTCATATGCACTTGAACTAGTATTCTGCTACTATTTGTTAGAGTGTTTTATCAATATAAAGCATTTCAAATTTGTTGATAATGTTGTTCAGATTTTCTAATACCCTTACTGTTTTTCTCTCTACCTATTCTATTGATTATTTATAGAGTAGTGTTGAGGTCTCCAGATAAAATTGGGAATTTGTCTATTCCTCCAGTCAGTTCTGTTAGTTTTTTTCTCATGAATTTAAAACTTCATTTAAAATACAAATACATTCAGGGTTGTTACGTCTTATTGAAATATTTATCATTGGGCGCCTGGGTGGCTCAGTCGTTAAGCGTCTGCCTTCGGCTCAGGTCATGATCCCAGGGTCCTGGGATCGAGTCCCACATCAGGCTCCCTGCTCGGCAAGAAGCCTGCTTCTCCCTCTCCCATTCCCCCTGCTTGTGTTCCTGCTCTCGCTATCTCTCTCTCTGTCAAATAAATAAAATCTTAAAAAAAAAAAGAAAAGAAATATTTATCATTATGCAATGTCTCTTTCTATTGTGGTAACATTCTTTATTCTGAAGTCAAATATATTATGTATTATTTATTATTGTCAGTCTGGCTTTTTTTCCCATTAGTGTTTGCCTGGTATATTTCTCCAGCCTGTTAATTTCAACTACTATGCCACTTTATTTAAAATGGTTTGCTTGAGAACAATATATAGTTAGAGTCTGGGGTATTTTTTGTATTTTGATACTTTTTTGTGTTTTAATTGATATGCTTAGATTACTTACATTTAATATAATTAATGATATGGTTTCATTATAATGTACTTTCTTGCTACGTGTTTTCTCTTTTCCATCTCTTCTTTGCCCATTTTTCCTTCTTTTTTTTTTTTTTAAAGATTTTATTTATTTATTTGAGAGAGAGAGACTGAGAGAGAGAGCACATGAGAGGGGGGAGGGTCGGGAGGGTCAGAGGGAGAAGCAGACTCCCTGCCGAGCAGGGAGCCCGATGCAGGACTCGATCCAGGGACTCCAGGATCATGACCTGAGCCAAAGGCAGTCGCTTAACCAACTGAGCCACCCAGGCGCCCCCCATTTTTCCTTCTTATGATGCTTTATTTTGGACCAAGTAAGTACTTTTATGATTTCATTTTATTTCTACTTTTGGTTTATTATTTTTACCTCCTCATGAAAGTTTTTTAATGGTTACACTAGGATCTACAAGATACAAATTTAATTTATCGCAGTCTACCTTCAAATAATATTTTCCATTTTATGTATGTATTAGAAGTACTTACAATTCTCAATTTATCCCATCTTTTGTGCTATTTTGACATGTTTTGCTTTTATATATGCTACAAACACATATTGCTAATAACTTTGGATTAGACATTCCATGGTTTTTATTTATTTTTTATTGTAGTCTAATCAACATATCATGCTATATTAGTTCCTCGTTAGACCATATTGATTCAACAATTCTATACATTATTCAGTTCTCACCATGATAAGTGCTGTCACCATCTGTCACCATACAGCATTACAATATTATTGACCGTATTCCCTCTGCTGTACTTTTAATCTCTGTGACTTATTTATTTTATAAGTGGAATTTGTACTTCTCAATCCCCTTTATCTATTTCACCCATCCGCCCATCCACCTCCCCTCTAGCAACCACCAGGTCTCTGTATTTAAGAGTTTGTATTGTTTATTTGTTTGTTTCTCAGTATGGAGTTTCCTCAAAAAATTAAAAACAGAAACACCATATGATCTAGTAATTCCACTGCTGGGTATTTACATATAGAAATTGAAAACACTAATTTGAAAAGATATGTGCACCCCTATGTTTATTGTAGTATTATTTACAACAGCTAAGAATTGGAAGCAATCCAGCGTCCATTGATAGATTAATGCATAAAGAAGATATGGGATATATATGCAATGGAATATTACTCAAATTTTAAAAAGAATGAGATCTTGTCATTTGTGACAACATGGATGGGTCTAGAGGGCATTATGCTAAGTGATATAAGTCAGACAGAGAAAGACAAATGCCATGTGATTTTACTTAATATGTGGAATCTAAAAAACAAAACAAATGAACATAGACATTTAATTATCTTTAAAAACTTTTGAAATAAAAAAATACAGATTTCATATGCATCTTCTTCTATGAGACTTCCAGAATTCTTCAGGGTTTTTTGGTTTGTTTGTTTCTAACAACCCAAATTTCTGCCTAGTATCATATGTATTCTGCCTAAAGACTTTTTCTTAACATTTCTTATAGTTCACATCTGCTTTAAGTAAACTTTCTCCCATTTTTGTTTGCTTAAAGGTATTTCTCCTTTTTTTCAAAGATATTTTCTCTGGATAAAGAATTTTTGGTCTAGAGTGCTGTTTTTCTTTCAGCACGTTACAGACGTCTTTCCATCTTATTCTGGCTTGTATGGTTTCAGTTTAGTAGTCTGCTATAAATCTCTTCTTTGTTCCTCTATAGGAAAATACATTTGCCTCTAGCTGCTTTAAAGATTTCCCTCCTTATTAATTGGTCTTGAGCAGTTTGACTCTGGTGTGTGTAGGTTTTGTTCCTTTCTTTGTTTACTTTGTTGGTACTTACCCGGTTTGGAGTTAAGATTCTTATCTCTGTGATTTAATGTACTTCATTAATTTTGGAAAATTCTCCATTAAGTCTTGAAATATTTCTTCTACCCTATTTTCTCTCTCTTCTTCTACAATTTCAATTACTTTTCTGTTGGAATGTTTAATAATGATCTGAAGCTCTTGTATGTTCTGTTTTTCTCCTCTTCTTCTCCTCCCTTTCCTCTTCCTTTGTCTTTTCCTTCTCCTTACCCTTCTCCCTCCCCTTCTCCTGGCATATCTGTTTTTTATTGTTTCCATCTACAGTTCCAATGCAAATTTTGCCTTTATACTTTAACCTTTAATCTATTAGTCAAAATAATTTCAAATTATTTCTCTAATAGTTACTACATCTGTCATATCTGAGTTTGATTCTATTAAGTATTTGTCTCTTGGCAATTTTTTAAAAATCTTTTTCCTTTTTCATTTGCGTGTCTCTATTTCTTTGCTTAAAATTGGACATATTATATAGGACAGTAGAGACTGAGATAAATAGTATTTATGACTAAAAATAAAGATGCCTCTTTTTCTTTTTTTACTTGGCCTTTAGTATGATGATTTAGTCAGTCTAGTCATATATAGAACTAGGTTTTGGTTTTGGTTTATTATTGTTACCCTCAGTGAGCTCAAGGCTTTAAATGCCTCTGTGTTGCCTTGTGCTTACTGTGAGGCTGAGTTGCTGTAATCTTTCTCCACATGCTTCTTCATATTTTTCCTTTGCAACTGAGTCTTAGAGAGGATCCTTCACCACGATCTCCCCCCTCTACTACTGGTAGACTTTTGGTACTTGTTACTCAACACTTGGCACCTAGATAGTAGGAGCATTCCTTTGTATTCTTGTTAAGGTATAGCTTCAGGCAGGTGATGTGTACCTGGGTCTCAGAGGTGGAATCTTCCCAGAGATCCTGTCCCTCCTTCAGCACAGGGGTTCCCTAATGATCTATACTCAGGACACTGTCCTGCCTCTTATTCAGAGACAGCTGTTTGTTTGTCTTTTCCAGTATTTTGGGTGCAATATATCCTCACCTATATCCACAGGGTGACAGAGTATTCCTCTTTTCCCTAGTACTTAAGGCTTTGTTCCATAAGGAATACTGAGAAAAAAGATATGGTTGGGCATTCATACCTTTCTCACAGCAGCTTCTGTTTCTTAGGTGGCTTTATGAGCTCTCTTACCCTACCCTAAATCTTTGAGAGCACTTGCTGAGGTTTTTGGTATATGTGCTGCCAAAGCGAGCACTTGCTGAGGCTTGTGGAATAAAATCTGTCAATAGTTATGGATTCCTCTGCCTTTTGTGGCTTCTAGGGGTTGTTTAATGTCATGCTAACTTCTACTTAGGCTTTAGCAATTCATTGAAGATTTTAGCTGAATTCTCTTTTTTAGCTTATATAGTGCTCCATGGCTATCTCAATGCAATAACTCAGTGCTCACACCGCATCTCTTCTTCGAGACAGATGCCTGGTTTTAGATTCTGAGTTATTGCATTGCCCAGAGACACAGAGTCCCTGATGGATTCCAAATAATTGTGGTTTTATAGATTATTCATATTTTTCTTATTGTTAGGGTAAGAGTAATACTTTTCTCAACTTTCACCCTAGGTGAAACCAGGGAGTCCTTGCCTTCATTCCAAAAGATTATTTTCACTGGATGGAGAATTTTTTAAAGTGTATTTAAAATTTTTTTTCTTTCCTCATTTAAAGATATTATTCGACCCTTGGACTTCGCAATTAAAGCCTGATGAGATGCCAGGCTTTAACTGAATCACTGTTTAATTATGATATGTCCTTTTCTTCCTGCTGATTTCAAGTTTATGTTTAGGTCTTAAGTGTTTGACTAGAAATGGCCTTTTTTGTGTTAATTTTGCTTGAGAATTATTGTAATTTTTAATCTGTAAATTTAGACATTTAAGCAAAATTTCTACCATTATTTCCTCAAATTATTATTATTATTTTTTTAAAGATTTTATTTATTTATTTGACAGAGAGAGACACAGCGAGAGAGGGAACACAAGCAGGGGGAGTGGGAGAGGGAGAAGCAGGCTGCCCGCAGAGCAGAGGGCCCGATATGTGACTCGATCCCAGGACCCTGGGACCATGACCCGAGCCGAAGGCAGTTGCTTAACAACTGAGCCACCCAGGCGCCCGCTTTCCTCAAATTATTATTATCACTATTATTATTATTAGTAGTAGTAGTAGTAGTATTTGCACCATTATCGTTCTTTTCTGGGGCTTCAATTACATGTGCTGTACTCCATGTATTATCTATCTATTTCCTTAGGCACTGTCCATTTCTTTCCTTGCTTTTCCTCACATTATATCATTGCAATTGATCCATATTCAAGTTAAGTTTTTTTTTCTGTGAACTCATTTCTGCTTTTGAATCCATCTAGTGATTTTTTTTTTATGTTTTGTAGGTTGCTTTGTTATTTTGTTGCTGAATTTCCACTTAGTTCTTTCTTACAATTTTTATTTCTCTATTAATAGTTCCTATTGTTGTAATTATTACCAGCATATTTTCTTCTCTTCCTTAAAGATAGCTATTTTAGTTGCTTTAGAATCTTGTCTGCTAATTCCAACAACTAGATCTCATTTCAGATGCATTCTCAATTGGTTGTCTTTTCTTTTAAGAACATGTCCAATTTCCCTGGTGCTTCACATGTTTCATAATTCTGGATGGTGTTCCAGATGTTATGGATACTAAATTATGGAATGCTTTTTTATGTTATTTTAGTCCAATGAGCATTTTTAATTTTAGCAGATGATTAATTTTGTTGGAATCAAAATGAAAACTCTATTTCTTGGATTCCAGCTCTAATCTCAATTCAGATGTGTAGTCTCTAGTGAAGGTGATTGGAGTCCACAGTGTGCGTATGTGATTGCTGGGTCATCATAATCTAAGGCAGAAAGTACTTGGCTCTCTGGATCTTTTCCTGCCTGGATTTCTCTCTTGATTTTCAATGGCTATACACAATTTTCTAATTTTCCAGGCTAGAATGTCTGAATCATTTTTCCACCAGTGTCCCTCCTGCTTTTTTTTTTTTTTAAGATTTTGTTTATTTATTTGCCAGAGAAAGAGAGCACAAGCAGGGGGAGCAGCAGCAGAGGGAGAGGGAGAAGCAGGCTCCCCACTGAGCAGGGAGCCCTACATGGGGCTCAATCCCAGGGTCCTGGGATCATGACCTGAGCAGAAGGCAGATGCTTAACCGACTGAGCCACCCAGGCGCCCCTCCCTCCTGCCTTCTCCTATGCCAACTCTATTTGCTCCCAGGCTAAAAAAAAAAAAAAACAGCAAAAATTGAGAATTCATTCCATATAACCTCCCTTTTCAAAATGTGGGCTATCCACCAGAATCTGCCAATTTCTTAATCACTCTTCAGTTCCTTCCTGTTTTTGTTCTTTTTTAATTATGTGTGGAGTTTAATGATTTATGAGTAGGAGCATCAGTCCAGTAAATGTTACTCAGCCATTACTAGAAACAGAATCTAAAATAACTATTTAAATGACAAGTTGGGGAGAGGATTTTTGTCTTATCTGTCTTTGAATCTAGAAGACCTAGGAACATAGCATATATCGAAGCCAGTATGGGCTAAAATGCTACTTTACTTCTAATTACTTACTCATGTGTGCTCCCACTCTTTTCCCAAATCTAGCAGTCTTTTAATTAATTTATTTATTTTTGGTATTATGGTACTTTTTAACAGTTTAAACCTTCATGAGTGAGCACAGTCCTTCTGTCATTTTGAATATGTTTTGAAATCTACATTTCCTGAGTTTTTGCTTTCATTTGAATGGTTCTACATTGTTTTATAGTAATCACAGTTATGCTAATATATTTGCTGACTAAGCAAATGCAGTTGTTAATATAGGCTTGCTATTTCATAAAATTAGGAAGTGAACTGCTTTGTGTCTACTTTCTAGAAGTGGATAACCTCATTTTCTACAGTAGCATAAACATTCAGGGAATAATGAGAGATGTTTTTCAGTTATAAAGATGGCATCTGATAGCTTTTGCCTTTCAGAAATTTGTGGCATATCTTTGAAGAGAATAGACATCACTAGATGTTTCTCAAGTGATTTTAGATGTTTCATGGGGATTATGGTGCTGTCCAAAGGATTATAAGAATTGGTGAGTATGGGAGGAAAAAGGGGCAGGATGAGCAAATAGGTTCTACCCATTAGTGAGTACAGTGTGGTGGTTTGCACCTAGACTGTTGTAATCTAGTATCAGTCCCATGGGATTCAGTCACAAAAAGCAATCATTTACATTATTTTATTTAGTCACTACAACAACCTTGCAAAGTGGATTTATTTGTGCCTCTTTATAGTTGAAGAAGGTTAAGAGGTAAAAACCTAAAGTCACATAACTAATAAGTGGTAAAGGGATTTGAATATAGATTTTATGGACTCTGAACTTAAAAACTTATGTTCTTTGACTCATCATGTAATCTTCCAAAGGATCTCTCAGAATTCAAGTAATATTAAATCAGTTCAAGTATGTAAGTCATTTGGATTGTGATAACTGCCTCTGATCTACTTGTACACACAAACACATTTGCACAAAGAAGATAGTTTCCTATTTAATTTTGTCTAAAGATTTTAGCAATATTTTTAAAAATTACTATTTTTGGCCTTTATAATAATATTTTTGAAGGAATTTTTTGTTTCCTTTTTTGTAAACATAAATAACTTAATACAGAGTGGGATTGATACACGTATTTAAAGCTTTCTTGAATTAAGTTATATTGATAAACTATACCAACTCTCCAGAGAAAGATTTTTGCTTATTAAATTCCTCCTATGTTAAATTATTTATATTTATTAGTCTTAGTGATAAATGTTGAAAACTTCAAAAATTTACCCGGTTCTAGTATCTTGAGATTTTATTTTTAAAACCATATTTAAAATATTCATACATTTCATAATTAACAAAAAATGTTTCTTTTAGTGCCTCTCATTTTTCACAATAAAGATATATGCCTATAAAGATATTTTAAATAGATGACTTTCATAAATAAACCATTTATTTCCATGATAATTGTCTATTTCTTTGAAGATTTCCTTATGCTAAATATTCAATAAGTCATGGAATATATAAGTAGTTGAAAAATTCAGGTGGTGCTACATAGTGATTTTTTTTTCTTTTCCCAAGTGAAGGATAATCTCTTATCTTTCTAGCACTGTTCATGATTATACATGGGATATTGGTCTTTGTGTTCAAGTGAGTTCTTGAGTGAGTGTTGTGTCTGTTTCCCTTCCTAGACTCCTTTTTTGAGCTAATAATGAACCACTGTACTGTTTTGGGTTATCTTTCCCTAAATGCATTTACTACCTCGAAACAAACTTAACCTTTTATTGTCCAAAGTTTTTAATGTTATCTAAGAAGATGATAAATTTACTAGCTAGTCTTCCAGGTTTCTTTTTAAATAATAAAAATTTTCTCATGAAACCAGCAGAAAATTCCTCATCTACCTTACCTTTTACATTTTTCCCCCTACACTAATAGCCCTCCAACACAAAGTACTGTTATTGGTTTAATTTTTTTTTCATTTTCAAATCTCACCTCTGGTGTTACATCCTTCTACTTTAACTTGCTGACACCTCTTACTATTTTCTTTGCTCGTATATAGCACCTACTCTAAAACTCAGCTTTTTATGTTTTATGTTGTTTTTTGAGTGTATATTTGTATGTTCCATATTTTGTCTTCTTTATATATATGTGTGTGTATCCCACCTTTATACTATCTGATATGTACTTACCAGTTAATTCATTTAATCGCCATTTATGAAACACTTTTGAATGCATGCTATTTGCCAAACAATGCCTCAGGCATTTAGGATATAGCAGTGAATAAAAAGACCCATTTACTTCATGAGCCACTCCTTCTGAATCTCCTTTTCTCATCATTCATCATCTATTTGATAACTAACATTGGTAGTCCCTAAGGCAATATTTTTCTTCTAGATGTGATAATTAATTTTATGATTTTGTTCATTATCCTATTTAAAATATAAAATATACACAGATGATTACCAAAATTGTATTGTTAATGCTGATATTCAGAATCCTATATTCAACTTCCCATTAAAATCTTCTCTGAAAGTTTAACAAGCATCTCAATCTTAACATGGCCAAAGTCCAATTTAGATGCCCCATATAAATCTGTTTTTGTGTCTTCCTCAAATCAGTAAATGTTAAGTTCATAATTTCAGTAGATCAAGCCAATCACCTGAGAGCCATCCTTGAGAAAAAGAATAGAGACATCTGGGAAGATCTCTCAGTAAAAGCCGAAGTCTTTATTGTGACTTGTGTGAGTGAGTAGACCATTAATCCTCATCTCTTACAACTTTTTCCTCATTTATTCAACTCCAGTCATATTTGTCCTTTCTCTTGTAAAATGACATCAAGCACGGTTTGACCTTAGATCCTTTTTGCTTGCTATTTCTTCTACCTGCAATGCCTTTCACTTCCACACCCCAGATTACTCATACCTTCACTTCGTTGATATTTCTGCTAAAATATTCTGCCTTTAGAGACAGTGTGGTAGGAAGAATTCTAAAGATAACACTTCTAAGATCCACATCCCTGGTTATTCAAACAAACACCGATCTACATTGTGCAGATGTAAGTCATTTGCCCCTAAAATATTGATACAAAGAGGATCTAAAAGAGTAAATGCAGCAAAGATGGCAGCAACATTTATGAAAGGGTTTCATTGGAAAGAACTCTACTATGATTTCACTGCTCCTCTAAGAAGATGAAGCTGCTTCCCTTTATTTCAAGTTGAGAGACAGATTTCAACACAACTACTGTTCTGTATGTGTTTCCAGACATGTGGGTAATAGCCTGAATTTCACCAGGAAAGTCTATAAGTCAAGATAGCCATGAGCTGCTTACTTGTTTGGTGTCAAAGCAAAGGAAAGTTACTGCTGCTTTGGAATTGTATTTCTGGACAGGAAGTGCAAAGATATTTACTGTGGACAATATTTGAGTCATATGAGTGAGAAACAATGTAAATTCTTCCCATGAGAGCTGTTTTGCATACTGAGTTAACCCTGACAGAAAAATGGATCACCAGATATCCAGGGACTAAGAGGTGAGGCCAACCAAAAGAAAGTATCACATATCACATGAAATACAGTTGGATATTCACAATGGGGACCCATGGAACCCCTCTCCCCTCCCAAAAAAAAAAAAAAAGGATCTAGGAGAAGAAAAATAGATTTAAAAACCTAATAGGCCTATACAGCATAACTACCTTCCTAACTACTCATGAATTCGGTAAGAACCTCTCTGCCCACACTTATGTATCCTTTATCCATTCACTCCAAAACTGAAGGTCATCATAAAGAAGATGGGAAAGAGGAGTTAGAAGAAAAATAGAGGATTAAGGAAACATCATACTCCCCTTACTTGACTTTGCATCTGCAAAATCCCCAGCTAGGGAGAGGCAGAATCATTTTGGAGCTGTGACCATTACATGAAATTAGACATTTTAAATGCCAATTAACCCACATTTGTTGCAGTCTGTTAATAATATAGTAGTTATTAAATAGTAACCTTAAAGGAACAATGCAATTTTTTTGTTACCTGAAGCTGAGTTGAAGAAATGACGGGACCACCTAAGTTTTCCAAAGGAGTTCTTCAGAGAAAACCCACCAATGAACAAATGTACATGAGAGGGAAAAAAAAAAAAAAGTGGATTCAGATCATATCCTATAAGCACTAACTTGTCCAAGATGTGTGTGTATGTGCATTATGTAATCAATGTGCTAGTTAAAATACAATGTCTGTGTACCTGTGATTATACTTACGTAGTATAATCCTCAAAAATGTAGGTGGACTGGTCATATAGATCATGAATTATGAGTCATGTTGGTTAAATATAAGTGAATGAGCACCAGAAGATGACTAGTGTGGACTAAATTAAAAAAAATAGCTGGTAAACGAATTTTTTTTTTTATTATGTTATGTTAATCACCATACATTACATCATTAGTTTTTGATGTAGTGTTCCATGATTCATTGTTTGTGCATAACACCCAGTGCTCCATGCAGTACGTGCCCTCTTTAATACCCATCACCAGGCTAACCCATCCCCCCACCCCCTCCCCTCTAGAACCCTCAGTTTGTTTCTCAGAGTCCATAGTCTCTCATGGTTCGCCTCCCCCTCCGATTTCCCTCTCTTCATTTTTCCCTTCCTACTATCTTCTTTTTTTTTTTTAAACATATAATGTATTATTTGTTTCAGAGGTACAGCTCTGTGATTCAACAGTCTTACACAATTCACAGCGCTCACCAAAGTACATACCCTCCCCAATGTCTATCACCCAGCCACCTCATCCCTTCCACCCCCCACCACTCCAGCAACCTTCAGTTTGTTTCCTGAGATTAAGAATTCCTCATATCAGTGAGATCATATGATACATGTCTTTCTCTGATTGACTTATTTCACTCAGCATAATACCCTCCAGTTCCATCCACGTCATTGCAAATGGCAAGATTTCATTCCTTTTGATGGCTGCATAATATGCCATTGTATATATATACCACACCTTCTTTATCCATTCATCTGTCGATGGGCATCTTGGCTCTTTCCATAGTTTGGCTATTATGGACATTGCTGCTATAAACATCGGGGTGCACATACCCCTTCGGATCCCTACATTTGTATCTTTGGGGTAAATACCCAGTAGTGCAATTGCTGGGTCATATGGTAGCTCTATTTTCAACTTTTTGAGGAACCTCCATACTGTTTTCCAGAGTGGCTGCACCAGCTTGCTTTCCCACCAACAGTGTCGGAGGGTTCCCCTTTCTCCTCATCCCTGCCAACATCTATCATTTCCTGACTTGTTAATTTTAGCCATTCTGACTGGTGTGAGGTTGGTATCTCATTGAGGTTTTGATTTGGATTTCCCTGATGCCGAGAAATGTTGAGCACTTTTTCATATGTCTGTTGGCCATTTGGATGTCTTCTTTGGAAAAATGTCTGTTCATGTCTTCTGCCCATTTCTTGATTGGATCATTTGTTCTTTGGGTGTTGAGTTTGATAAGTTCTTTATAGATTTTGGATACTAGCCTTTTATCTGATATGTCATTTGCAAATATCTTCTCCCATTCTGTCGGTTGTCTTTTGGTTTTGCTGACTGTTTCTTTTGCTGTGCAAAAGCTTTTTATCTTGATGAAGTCCCAATAGTTGATTTTTGCCCTTGCTTCCCTTGCCTTTGGTGATGTTTCTAGGAAGAAGTTGCTGTGGCTGAGGTCGAAGAGGTTGCTGTCTGTGTTCTCCTCTAGGATTTTGATGGACTCCTGTCTCACATTGAGGTCTTTCAACCATTTGGAGTCTATTTTTGTGTGTGGTGTAAGGAAATGGCCCAGTTTCATTCTTCTGCATTGAACATTGGCTGTCCAATGTTCCCAACACCATTTGTTGAAGAGACTGTCTTTTTTCCATTGGACATTCTTTCTTGCTTTGTTGAAGATTAGTTGACCATAGAGCTGAGGGTCCATTTCTGGGCTCTCTATTCTGTTCCATTGATCTATGTGTCTGTTTTGTGCCAGTACCATACTGTCTTGATGATTACAGCTTTGTAATAGAGCTTGAAGTCTGGAATGTTAACAAGACCAATATTTAAGGGATTGGCAAAGGGATAACAAATGAAGAAGACTGAAAAAATTGAATGAATAAATAGGAGAGAATGTGGTAAAATGTCTTAAGAGTTAAGCATTATCTTCTACAAGCTCAGCTGTGATTTATTTTCAACACAATGCAATGTAGTTTTAAATCCTAGAATCCTATTATTGATTGCTTAAAAAAATCTAAGTTATAAAAACATAAGTAATTGGAAAACACTGTGAAACAAAGTATTACTTTTTTTAGGTAATCTTTTATAGTCTTATGATAAAAATTTTAGTTTAAATGTTGAAAGTATTTTAAGATAATGACAACTTATTTACAATATAGATAAATTACAAAGGTTTTACTTAAATTTACTTTAAATATCCCAAATATCAGTAAAATAAAGGGAGACAAATACCTTATGGTCTCATTTATATATGAAATCTAAAAAAAAAAAAAGACAACAGCAACAAAACAAACAAACAAAAAACCTCATAGCTACAGAGAATAGAGAGGTGGTTCCCAGAGGTGAGAAATTGGCAGGGGGTGGAGCATGTAAAAGATGAGTAAAACTGGTCAAAAGGTAAAAATTTCCAGTAGTAAGATAAACAAAATCTGGGGATGTAATGTACAGCATGATGATTCTAGTTAACAATACTGTATTATATATTTGAAGGTTGCTAAGAGAGTAGATCTTAAAAGTTCTCATCATAAGAAAAGAATTCTTAACTATGTTAGGTGGTGGTTTAACTAAACTTATTGTGGTAATCATTTTGCAATATATACATATATCAAATCACTATGCTGTATACCTTGGACTAAAACAATGTTTTAAATCAATTATATGTTTCTCAATAAAACTGGGGAAAAAGGAAGTAAATGAGTCGATCTCTGTCATTGTAAATGTAGTTCCCATCCTTGTCAATGTATAAATGTAATTTTATGCTTTTTAAGTTGATTGTTTGCATATAATATTCTTTCTACATTGATTTCATCCATCTATTTATTTATTTATTTATTTTAAGATTTTATTTATTTATTTGAGAGAGAGAGAAAGCACAAGCATGAGCAGGGTCAGAGGGAGAAGCAGACTCCTTGCTAAGCAGGGAGCCTGAAGCAGGCTTGATCCTAGGACTCTGAGATCATGACCTGAGCTGAAGGCAGACACTTAACAGACTGAGCTACCCAGGTTCCCCACATATTTATTATTTTTAACATCAGTGAAAATATGTATATCCCAAACATTGCATTAAATACAGATTGAGCTCTGGGTTACCTCTACTTAGAAAATTATCATAACATTTTGTGAAAATAATAATATTCAAGAGAGGACAACTTTATAAAAACAAAGATCTAAGAAGTAACTCTAATTAAGGCAAGGGATGTCAAAGTCCTTAAGTTCACCACATGTAGAATCATACCCAACAATGTGAATCCACTCTTAATTTTTACACAACTGTATATTATTTCCAAATTTGTAATAAGGTAATTTTAAGCAATATTCAAGGGTTTTTTTTTAGTATTTCATTGTATCAAATTCCTAATATATTTCAGTTTATAAATTTAGATTGTTCCTTAGTTATTTTTTTCTCTCTCATCTTGCATTGATAAACTAGCAGATTTGATCATATTTGATGACTATCAGAGAGCATTCCATATATAGATCTTCTACACACACACACACACACACACACACACACACACACTGAGTCCTAATATCCATTCTTAGGGTGTCACATTATAATACACAACAATATAGACACATTCAGAATAGTGAAGAAAAAAATATAAAATATGGCATTTTTTAATTGAAATACTGAAAGCAAGCACATTGCATGCTTTTAAAATATTTTATGTACTTTCTGCTCATTTAAAATTCTGCTGTATCATTTGTAGCATTACATCCACCTAACCACTAGAATGTGTTCTAACGTTCTAAAATGTGAGCAAAAGCAAGGGTTAATAATAATTTATTTATGAATAAGTTTTAAATATGCAGTGTTACCTTTAACCAGTTTTTAAGTTAACTATAAAATAAAATGGGATCATTTATAATAATTCATACATATACTAATTTTGTATGATTTTCTACAAAATCTTGGGAATTATTGGATTGATTCTTGATTGCAGTTCTCACAGGTCTTTATCATTGAGAACCTGAGAGGAAGGTGGATATACTGGGTTAGTGGAAAATGCCCATTTGGATGTGGTTTTCACATTGAGAATGTGCAGCTTCAGGAACAATAATTTTGGGGATGACTGGATTAAAAAATGGGACAAGCAGCAGCTGGAGGGCAGAGTGACGAGGCTGTGTGCTTTCTCCTGAGTTCTCTAATAGGGAAAGCATCTGGGTGAGCCAAGCAGAGAGACTAAAGTTGCGTATCTACTTCAGCCCCATTCCCTTCCTTTGAAGAAGCTGTCATTGCCAGCATGACACTGTAATCACTGGGCTCAATACAGCACCTATGTCGTATGTTCTATAATGTGTCAACATGTGACTCTACAGTGTGTGCAAAGCACAAGGGAACATGCAAGGACATGAAAAACACACTTTACTCTTGGCTGAAATTTCACTGTAGTTCTCTTTCTCCCAGAAGTGAAGTAAAGATGGCCTCAGCATTTATTTTGTCCAGATAGAAGAGTAGATAAAAGAAAATCCCAAAACATAATTTACCTTAAATAAAAATCAGTCTGCATAAATGGAAAGCCTAATACCAGAAAACTTATAGAGGAAAATATAAGAATAAATATGTGTAAACTTTGGTTAAAAGAGATTTCTTAGATATGACACATAAGAGGAAAAAATAAATCGAACTTCATATCCCTCTCTCTCTCTATATATATATATATACATATTTATAAATATATTTAAAAGATACTGCTTTAAAATTAAAAGACAAGCCACAAACTGAGAGAAAATATTGGCAAAATATATCTAGTAAAGATCTTACATGCAAAAAATATAAATAATACTGAAATCTCAATAATGGTCAAACAACTTACCTGAAAAATGGGTAAAAGATTTGTACACTTCCACAAAGATTTATAATTTAAATTAATATATGAAAAGAAGATTAACATCAGTCATTATTAGGAAAATGCTGAATTAAATCACAGTGAGATACCTCTTACATACTTATTAGAGTGGCAATAAACAAGTAAGTAGCATTACCAATAAGTGCTGGTGAGGATGGAAGCAATTGGATCTCTCCTAGATGGCTAAGGGAAATTCAAAATGATGTAGACTCTTTGTTTTTGTTGTAGTTGTTTTTTTTATTTCTTTTAATTTAAATTCAATTAACTAACATATAATATATTATTGGCTTCAGAAGTAGAGGTCAGTGATTCATCAGTCTTATATAATACCCAGTGCTCATTACAACACGTGCCTTCCTTAATGTAGACTCTTTGAAAAACTGTTTTATAAAATGAAACATTAACTTACCATATGACCCAGAAATCTCATGTGAAGGTATTTATCCTAGAGAAATTTATAACATATGCTCACATAAAATATGTATGTGGATATTTATAGCAATTTTACTTATAATTACAAAACTGGTGACAACCCAAATGTCCTTCAGCTGGTGAACTGATAAACAAAAGATTGTCTATCTATATAGTGAATAAGATACACATTGGTGTTGGGGCTAAATTAATTCCAAAATAAAGGTCTGTTCTGTGCCTGCCATACAAAGCTTAAAAGCAATCCTTAAAAGAATCGAGTTGATGCCAGGTTATTTAATTTCATGCCAGAACAAAATAGAACACTGAAGAGAAATACCACAAAATATAGCAACCAATAACTTAAAATTCACAATGTTCAGCTCCAATTAAAATTGACCAAGCATGCCAAGAAGTGTAAAAATATGCTCCATAATTTGGAGAAATCATAATCTTGAAAATATACCCAGAAATTACAATGATGATGGGTTTAGTATACATGGATTGTAAATGTAACTATTAAAATATTATTAATATGCACAGTAGTATGAAGGGAAATATGAATATCAATTACAAGAGAGGATATGAATAAAACATCCAAATGGGATATCTAGAGATGAAACACACAATAAATGAAATAAAAACATGCTGAATAAGATTAAAAGCACAATGAACAGAGCAGGAAAAAAAGAAAATAAACAAACATGGACCTGAAGATATATGATAGAAACTATCCAAAATAAAGCACATAGAAGAAAACAGAAACTGAAAAAAAAAGTCTGTGTGAAGTGTGAGGGATAATGTCAAGGGCATTAACATATGAGTAATTGATGTCTTCAAAGGATACTAAAAATATAGGAGATCAGAAAATTATATGAAGAAATGATAATAATAGCTAAAAATTTTCTGAATTTTATTAATATTTTAAACCCACACATGCAGAAATACAATAAACATCAAACAACAGAAACAAAGAAAACCAAGCTAAAGTATACCATAACTAAATTGATAAAAGTCCGCACTGAAAAGCAAATCTTAAAAGCAACCACACACACACACACACACACACACACACACAAATTGTTTGGAGGAGCAAAGATCATCATGTCAGCTTGCTTCTCCTCAGACACTATGAAGGCCACAATACAGTAGAATATTTTGAGTGTTAAAAGAAAAAAAAAATCTCTGGCAGAAACGTCTTTCAAAAATTAAGCCAAAAAAAAAAAAAAAAAAAAATGTTTTCAGGCGCCTGGGTGGCTCAGTCGGTTAAGCGTCTGCCTTCAGCTCAGGTCATGGTCTCAGGATCCTGGGATCGAGTCCAGCATTGGGCTCTCTGCTCAGCAGGGAGTCTGATTCTCCCTCTCATTCTCCCTTTGTACTCTCTCTCTCAAATAAATAAATAAAATCTTAAAAAAGAAAAGTTTTTTCCTCAAGGATTTTGGTGGTTTCCTGTCTCACTTTTAGGTCTTTCATCCATTTTGAGTCTATTTTTGTGTGTGGTGTAAGGAAATGGTCCAGTTTTATTCTTCTGCATGTGGCTGTCCAATTTTCCCAACACCATTTATTGAAGAGACTGTCTTTTTTCCATTGGACATTCTTTCCTGCTTTGTCAAAGATTAGTTGACCATAGAGCTGAGGGTCCATTTCTGGGCTCTCTATTCTGTTCCATTGATCTATGTGTCTGTTTTTGTGCCAGTACCATACTGTCTTGATGATGACAGCTTTGTAATAGAGCTGGAAGTCCAGAATTGTGATGCCACCAGCTTTGCTTTTCTTTTTCAACATTCCTCTGGTTATTCAGGGTCTTTTCTGGTTCCATACAAATTTTAGGATTATTTGTTCCATTTCTGTGAAAAAAGTTGATAGTATTTTGATAGGGATTGCATTAAATGTGTAGATTGCTCTAGGTAGCATAGACATTTTCACAATATTTCTTCTTCTAATCCATGAGCATGGAATATTTTTCCATTTCTTTGTGTCTTCCTCAATTTCTTTTATGAGTATTCTATAGTTTTCTGAGTACAGATCCTTTGCCTCTTTGGTTAGATTTATTCCTAGGTATCTTATGGTTTTGGGTGCAATTATAAATGGGATCGACTCCTTAATTTCTCTTTCTTCTATTTCGTTGTTGGTGTATAGAAATGCAACTGACTTCTGTGCATTGATTTTATATCCTGCCGCTTTACTGAATTCCTGTATGAGTTCTAGCAGTTGTGGGATGGAGTCTTTTGGGTTTTCCACATAACATATCATATCATCTGCAAAAAGTGAGAGTTTCACTTCTTTGCCAATTCGGATGCATTTTATTTCTTTTTG
Organism: Halichoerus grypus; assembly: GCF_964656455.1. Lineage (NCBI taxonomy): Eukaryota > Metazoa > Chordata > Mammalia > Carnivora > Phocidae > Halichoerus > Halichoerus grypus. Next base: position 143,297,886 of record NC_135714.1, on the reverse strand, counting down.
TTGTCTGATTGCTGAGGTTAGGATTTCTAGTATATGTTGAACAGCAGTGGTGATAGTGGACATCCCTGCCATGTTCCTGACCTTAGGGGAAAAGCTCTCAGTTTTTCCCCATTGAGAATGATATTCGCTGTGGGTTTTTCATAGATGGCTTTTATGATATTGAGGTATGTACCCTCTATCCCTACATTCTGAAGAGTTTTAATCAAAAAAGGATGCTATACTTTGTCAAATGCTTTTTCTGCATCTATTGAGAAGATCACATGGTTCTTCTCCTTTCTTTTATTAATGTAGTGTTTCACATTGATTGATTTGAGGATGTTGAACCAACCTTGCAGCCCAGGAATAAATCCCACTTGGTCGTGGTGAATAATCCATTTAATGTACTGTTGGATCCTATTGGCTAATATTTTGGTGAGAATTTTTGCATCCATGTTCATCAGGGATATTGGTCTGTAATTCTCCTTTTTGATGGGGTCTTTGTCTGGTTGGGGATCAAGGTAATGGTGGCCTCATAAAATGAGTTTGGAAGTTTTCCTTCCATTTTTATTTTTTGGAACAGTTTCAGAAGAATAGGTATTAATTTTTCTTTAAATGTTTGGTAGAATTCCCCTGGGAAGCCATCTGGCCCTGGGCTCTTGTTTGTTGGGAGATTTTTGATTACTGCTTCAATTTCCTTAGTGGTTATAGGTCTGTTCAGGTTTTCTATTTCTTCCTGGTTCGGTTTTGGTAGTTTATACATCTCTGGAATGCATCCATTTCTTCCAGATTGTCTAATTTGTTGGCATATAGTTGCTCATAATAAGTTCTTATAATTGTTTGTATTTCTTCTGTGTTCATTGTTATCTCTCCTCTTTCATTCAGGATTTTATTTATTTGGGTCTTTTCTCTTTTCTTTTTGATAAGTCTGGCCAGGGGTTTATCAATTTTATTAATTCTTTCAAAGAACCAGCTCCTAGTTTTGTTGATCTGTTCTACTGTTCTTTTGGTCTCTATTTCATTGATTTCTGCCCTGAACTTTATTATTTCTCTTCTCCTGCTGGGGTTAGGCTTTATTTGCTGTTCTTTCTGTAGCTCCTTTAGGTGTAGGGTTAGGTTATATATTTGAAACCTTTCTTGTTTCTTGAGAAAGGCTTATATTGCTATATACTTCCCTCTTAGGACTGCCTTTGCTGCATCCCAAAGATTTTCCATGAATTTTTTAAATTCTTCTTTAATTTCCTGGTTGACCCATTCATTCTTTATTAGGATGCTCTTTAGCCTCCATGTATTTGAGTTCTTTCCAACTTTCCTCCACAACCTCTTCGACCTCAGCCACAGCAACTTCTTCCTAGACACATTGTCAACGGCAAGGGAAGCAAGGGCAAAAATGAACTACTGGGACTTCATCAAGATAAAAAGCTTTTGCACAGCAAAAGAAACAATCAATAAAACCAAAAGACAACTGACAGAAGGGAGAAGATATTTGCTAATGACATATCATTTGTATCCAAAACCTATAAAGAACTTACCAAACTCAACACCTAAGGAGCAAATAATCCAATCAAGAAATGGGCAGAAGACATGAACAGACATTTCTGCAAAGAAGACAACCAAATGGCCAACAGACTCATGAAAACGTGCTCAACATCACTCTGCATCTAGGAAATATAAATCAAAACCACATTGAGATACTACTTCATACCAGTCAGAATGGCTAAAATTAACAAGTCAGGAAACAACAGATGTTGGGAAGGATGCGGAGAAAGGGGAACCCTCCAACACTGTTGGTGGGAATGCAAGCTCGTGCAGCCACTCTGGAAAACAACATGGAGGTTCCTCAAAAAGTTGAAAATAGAGCTACTCTATGACCCAGCAATTGCACTACTGTTTATTTACCCGAAAGATACAAATGTAGTGATCCAAAGGGACACTGGCACCCCAGTGTTTATAGCAGCAATGTCCACAATAGCCAAACCATGGAAAGAGCCTAGATGTCCATCAACAGATGAATGGATAAAGAAGACGTGGTGTATATATATACAATGGAATATTATGCAGCCATCAAAAAATGAAATCTTGCCATTTGCAACGACGTGGATGGAACTAGAGGGTATTATGCTGAGTGAAATAAGTCAATCAGAGAAAGATAAGTATCATATGATCTCATTGATATGAGGAATTTGAGAAACAAGACAGAGGATCATAGGGGAAGGGAGGGAAAAATGAAACAAGATGAAACCAGAGAGAGAGACAAACCATAAGAGACTCTTAATCTCAGAAAACAAATTGAGGGTTGCTGGAGTGGAGGGGTGTGGGTGGCTGGGTGATGGACATTGGTGAGGGTATGTGTTGTGGTAAATGCTGTGTATTGTGTAAGACTGATGAATCACAGACCTGTACCCTGAAACAAATAATACATTGTATGTTAATAATTAAAAAAAAATAGTTTTCAATAATCCAAAGCTGAGAGATTTCAAGAAATGGTAAAGGAATTTCATGACACAAAAGGTAATGATACCACACAGAAATTTGAATCTACATTTAGGAATGTAGAAAGCCAGAAATACGTAACATGGGGGTAAATATATGTGACAACATAAGAAATCTGTTTTTGGTCTCTGCTTCCTGGTCCTGATGTGGAGCTCCTAAACTCTTGTAAAATTTCCTGGGTGATGAGGATGATAGGAGCATCTTACATAGAGTGCCTATATCCCTTGGAATTCCTGGGTGATATGAACATCTTTTGTCCTAATGAGGTGACACTTGGTGGGCTCCTAGAAAACTTCTTAAGATGATGGCTGGTTACCATAAAGACTAAGCAGTGATTAGAAATTTGGCACTTTCAGCCCCACACTCCATCCTCTGGTGAGGGAAGAGAGGCTGAAGATTGAGTTAATTGATCATGCCTACTTGACAAAGGCTCTATAAAAATCCCTAAGCTAAGAGGTGTGGAGAGCTTCTGAGTTGGTGAATGTATCCATGTGCAGACAGGGTGGCACACCACAACTCCAAGGGAACAGAAGCTCCTGCACTTGAGGGGTGCCTGGGTGGCTCAGTCGTTAAGCATCTGCTTTTGGCTCAGGTCATGGTCCCAGGGTCCCGGGATTGAGCCCCGCATTGGGCTCCCTGCTCAGCAGGGAGTCTGCTTCTCCCTCTCCCACTCCCCTTGCTTGTGTTCCCTCTCTCACTGTGTCTCTCTCTGTCAAATAAATAAATAAAATCTTAAAAAAAAAAAAAGAAGAAGCTCCTGCACTTGGGACCCTTCCATATTTTAGCCTGTGTACCACTTCATCTGGCTGTTTATTCCTATTCTTTATAATTTCCTTTATAAACATAAGTTAAAGTGTTTCCCTAAGTTCTGTGAACTGTTACAAATTATGGAGCCTAAGGAAAGGGTCCTGGGAACCTCTAATCTTTAGCCAAGTTGGCAGAAGTGTGGATGCACTGGGAATCCACTACTTGCTATTGGTGTCTGCCTGAGGGGGCACTCTGTGGGACTGAGATTTTAACCCGTTGGATTTGCACTAACTGAATAAATAAAGTCAAAATTGAATTAAATTATAAGGCACCCAGTTGGTTTCCACTTTGGGTGGAAAACTCACATATTTGGTGTCAGAAGTGTTATGCATAGACAAAAAAAAAATTCATTTAAAATAATAGAGATTTTTTTCTGATTTTTTAATCTCTTAGAAAAGCTAATACATTGTTTAGAGCAAACATCATAAAAACATACAGTGGAGTTTACAACATACGTAGAATCAAAATGGGTAGCACTAATAGCAAAAAATGTGAGAAGGTAAAGGATTTAAGTACACTTTGACAAATTTCTTACCACATAGGTGAAGTGGTACAATATTATTTGAAGGTAGACTGTGGTAAATTAATGATGTATACTGTAAATCCTAGGGCAACCAGCAAAAAACAAAATATAGTTCATAAACTACATTAGTTTTCTATTATGAATGTAACAAATTACCACAAAATTTAGTAGTTTAAGCAACACAAATTTATTATTTTATAGTTCTGTAGGTCAAAAGTCCAACACAGGACTCACCCCACATTAAAATCAGGGTGTTTGAAGGGCTACATGCCTTGCTGGAAACTCTAGGAGAGAATCCATTTCTTTTCTTTTCTTTTTTTTTTTTTAAGATTTTATTTATTTATTTGAGAGAGAGAGAGAGAGCATGAACGGGGGAAGAGTGGGGGAGAAGCAGACTCCCCACTGAACAAGGAGCCTGATGGAGGGCTCTATCCCAAGACCCAGGATCATGGCCTGAGCCAAAGGCAGATGCTAAACCTACTGAGCCACCCAGGCACTATGAGAGGATCCAGTTCTATAAGCAGCTGGGTTGTTGTCAAAATTCAATTCCTTGGGGCACCTGGGTGGCTGAGTCAGTTAAGCATCTGACTCTTGATTTCAGCTCAGGTCATGATCTCAGGGTTGTGGGATATGCCTCAAGGCCATCTCTGCACTCAACTCAGAGTCTGCTGGAGATTTTCTCTCTGCTCCCCCAACCTCTGCTTGCTTTCTAAATAAATAAAGTCTTTAAAAAAATTCAGTTCCTAGCAATTATAGGACTGAGTATTCTGATCCTTCTTGGCTAGTCCCAGATGCAAGACACCACCCACATTGCTAGGATTATGGTCTCCGTCCACCTTCAAAGCCATGTTTTTTTTTCTGTCTCATTTCTGCCTATTAGCTGAGAAAAGTTCCTCAGTCTTAAGGTTTTATGTAATTAAATTGGGTTTATCCAGATAATCCACAATAACTCCCAATTTTAAAGTCAACTGATTAACAAACTTAATTCCATCTGCAAACTTAAGTCCCTTTAGTGATGTAATATCACAAAAATCCAGGGATTAGAATGTGGACATCTTTGAGGGGCTATTATTTTGCCTACCTCATAAACTAATAGTAGAGATTAAATGGAAATAATAAAAATATAAAAGCAACATATTTAATCAAAAATGAACAGGAAAGGAGAAATAATAACAAATAATAACAAATAAAATAACACCAACATGAAGTTTTTTATTTATTTATTTAGTTAGTTAGTTAGTTAGTTAGTTAGTTAGTTTAGAGAGAGAGAGAGAGAGCATGGACAAATGGGGGGAGGGGCAGAAGGAGAATCCACAAGCAGATTCCCTGATGAGTGCAGAGCCTGACTTAGTGCTCAATCACAGAACCCTGAGATAAGAGCTGAAACCAAGAGTTGGTTGCTTAACCAACTGAGCCACCCAGGCTCCCCAACACCAACATGAAGTTCTAAACACAACCATATCTATATAATATTAAATGCATGTGGTCTAAACACTTTAATCAAAAGGCAGAGATTTTCAGATTTGGAAAAAAATGTAAGACTCAATGCTATGCTCTCTCTAAGAAACTCTTAGTATAGGGGTGCCTGGGTGGCACAGATAGTTGAATGCCAGACTGTTGGTTTCGGCTCAGGTCCTGATCTCAGGGTCCTGAGATTGAGCCCCACATGGGGCTCTGCAGTCAGCGTGGAGTCTGCTTGAGATTCTCTCTCCCTCTTCCTTTGCCCCTCCCACTCATGCTCTCTCTCTAAAATAAATAAATAAATATTAAAAAAAGAAACTCAGTATAAAAATACAAATTATTTAAAAGTATAATAATAAGAATTCTAGTTATAAAAAAGTTGGAGTGGCTATATTTATGTAAGACAAAATGGACTTCAGAAATTGGGTAAAAGCTATAAGTTTTTATTGTGGTGACAGAAGTGAGCTTTCTACCTAGATCTAGAGATTTTTTTTTTTCATGCTACACTGATCTGATGCATAAGTCAAGAGTATTACATATATACATAATAAATACAATGAATAGTAATGCATATATGTATTATATTTGTATTATGTACATATATAGTGACTCTATGATAGTGTTATCCAAGAACTCTCAAACTCATCAAATAGTATGTATTGCTCTAAAAGTTCAAGATAAAAGAGAAGACAACTTTTCCCAATTAATTTCATTTTATACTTGTAGCATCAACTAAATTGAATCATATTGAAAGTATATATTTAATTTAGAATATTAAAATAATTTTATGTCTTGTCCTTTTCTGTTACTTATGATTCTGATGACTCTTGTAACACAGTTTTGTGTATAAATATATTATTCAAATAGCACAAACTCACTGTATTTTTGATCTTCAAGGTAACATAGAGATCATGTTTGGAAAATCCCCACATTATCTAGATGTTGACATTAAAGTCTAGATAAAATAACTTAACCAAGAAAGGTAGTGCCATGACCCAAGCCAGTGACCTGAATACAAATCAGATACCTCGATGTTCTGGATCTAAAACATTATTACACTTCATCAAATTTATCATTCACCACACATGCACTCTATAAAAATTTCATTTCTCTTTAACATAAAAGGTAAACTCTTAGTTCTATTGTGTTTAAAATTTATTAAACATCTGTTCATGTAATATTTTCAGAAATATTATTTTATGTTGATGTCTGCATTGTAGAATAAGTTCTCAAAGTAGAGCTACAAAAAATATTGAGAGGTTAAGCCTAGTTTTCTTTCACTATTGAAAAAATAAGAAGGATGAAGGTGTTGGAATTGACAAGGATGTTTACATAATACATCATAAAAGCTGGGCAGAGATAATTTTAAAATGTATGTTTTACAAACTCTTAACTATAGAGGACAAACAAATGGTTACCAGAGGGGAGATGCATGGGGAGATGGGTGAAATAGGTGAAGGGGATTAAGAGTACACTTACCATCATGAGCACTGAGTAAAAATGTATAGAATTATTGAATTACTGTATTGTACACCTGAACCTAATTTAATACTGTATATTAAATATACTGGAATTAAAATAAAATTTAAAAATTAAATTAAAATCAAAAATAAAATAAAATTTATATATATATATATATTTTTTTAAAGATTTTATTTATTTATTTGACAGAGAGACACAGCGAGAGAGGGAACACAAGCAGGGGGAGATGGAGAGGGAGAAGCAGACTCCCCACAGAGCAGGCAGCCGGATACGGGGCTCGATCCCAGAATCAAGACCCTGGGATCATGACCTGAGCCGAAGGCAGACGCTTAATGACTGAGCCACCCAGGCGCCCCATAAAACTTATATTTTAAAGATTGATGATTGGTCAAAGGAAACTTAACCAATTGGGAAGATGTGATATAAAGAATCCCCAAAAATCTCTCATATGGGCTATTCCAGTTACTCCCTTCTGGTCTCCCAATTTCCACACTTGCTCCCATATAATTCACATGGCAGACAGTGTTTCCTTTTAAAACAAAAATCAGATGGCATCACCCCTTGCTTTTAACATTTCAGTCATTCCTTATTGTACTGAAAGAGTCCAGAGTATGTTTGCTGGAATCTAATGCTCTATTATCTCTCCACTGATTCTTCATCATCTGTCTCTAAGCAGGAGACATGAGATGGTGAATCTCTAGTTGCTGGCCTTCTGCTCACTTTCTCTGGACATTTTCTTATATTTCATCTACCTCTGCATCCCTAACACTGAGAGTGAGTCTTCAGGGTTTGGTTGAATCCCAGAGTAGTCTTTGCCTTTTATCTGCACAGCTGTTATACCCACTTTGTGTAACAAAGTGCCCTTTTCCACTTTGACCAGGACTAGTCAAAATGTAGATAAGCAGATACTCACCTGGAAATCAGATGTCATCTCTCCTTCTTGCAGACACTTGTAGACTTTACAAGGGTTCTCAATGAGACCTTCACATTAAACATTGGGAAACAAGCCAGTTGAGTTCTCCATTCTCAATAAGCAGGTGAAGGCTGAAGATAGCGTCTCTTAAGTAACTATGAATGTTCACCAAAGGGTGACAGCTCTTCTCTCTGCTTCCCAGATATTTTATTCATAAAGGCAGTATAACACCATGGGTTTCTCCATTGTGCCAGAAAATGAGATGGGAGGGAGGATGTGGTTCAAAGGCATACCAGGAATCCCACACCAAGAATTCCATTCCCTTGAATAGTTTTGCAGTGTTTAGTATATTTGTTTTTGATAGGTGCCTTTCTTTGTGTAATCCCTGAGCATTTGACAATTTCTGGTAGTAAGGAACAGGTTCAACTAATTTTTCAAGCCATGCTGCTTTAAAAGTAAGCTCCATGAGAATAAGGGCCTTATCTATATTTTCAATCCTGTATCACCAGAACCAAGGTTAAGACCTGAAAAGTAAATAGGAAATGAGAAATTCATGTATGCTCTATGTTTATTTGTTTGAGTGGGAGAATTCTGTTTTGATTCTACAATTTTAAAAAGAAAAATGCAAACAATGAAAAAAATCACTAAATTTCTTTCTCTATGCTTTTATGAAAGTGCCACAAACACCTCTTTTACCTTTATATACCCATTGCCCAGCATGGTGATGCATAGATAGAAAGCAAAATATGTTTTGACACATTAATAAAATAAATTCCAAAAAGGTGGTTAAAGTTAGAATTTCTTAAGTCCAAAAATCTCCTAGTCGGTACTTATTTAATTTTAATACTAAATATCTTAAAAATGCTAAATAGGGTTTAAAAATTAAATCCTACATATATATATCTTTATTTTCAATTATTTATACACCTTGGAGTGTAAAAAGTATTTATCAAAATAGATTGTGTACTAGAATATAAAATTAACCGCATGTGAGAATTTCATTCATAAATGGTTAAACTACTCTTCAACCCCTGGTGTTGAAGATTAAATTCTTTGGATATTCAGTTTTCAGAAAGTCTCCACAACTCCAAACACATCCTATTTTTCACACCAGTTAACTGAGTTATTATCTTACTGTCACTTGTAATGAATGGAAAATAGCAAATAAAACAGCAACTGGTCTACTGAAATACCTATTAAAGCTGGTTTAAGCCTGGCAAAGAATAGTTGAAAGTAAATTTTTAAATTATGCTTCAAAACACTGACATCTCATGTAATGCTATTTAGGACACAGAGCTTCAGTGGAGCCTGTGGCTTATCCAAAGAAACACACACTTGGATTGTTTGTACCTTGGGTGCAAACCCGTTCTGTCATCCCTCTATATCTGTGCCCATCCAGTGCTCTCTGCTGTCTCCCATTACAGCTTATTTGTAATTGTGAAAATTGCCTTGAGGGAAACAGAAGACAGAGTATCTGTGTAAATTACATGATGGTTATTCTTTCTCAGGATACGTATTCCTTGTGAAATACCATAATCACCATGGTTCCACAAAGATATAGAGCATTAATGATGTTATTTATTATGTGTTCATTTTACTTTTGTTAAAATTTTACTTTTTGTAAAATTTCTTTGGATGAAGATGAATTGTATTTCTTTATTAATAGACATTATTATTCAGTAATACCTATATACATATAAAAAGGCATTCATCATGACAACCTATTTATTAAGAAAAAGTTTGAACACTAAAAAGAATGGAAATGTATCTAATATAATTACAATAATAAGTGCCATTGAGTGAATGCATAATTAGTACTAGATGCTTTATATTCTGGCTAATTAATCCTCGTAACTATCCTGAAAGGTAGGTATTACCATCCCCACTTTACTTTGAAATGAATTACCCAAGATGAGTTTAAAGCCTTATTCCAGACTGTTGAGTAGGTGCTCTGGCAGGAATCAACTATTATGTTCCTTTATATTGCTTGCTGCTAATTTTGACTTTTAGATTTAGCTAATTATTTTATATCTTTGCCTTTAGGATTTGATACCAGTATTTTGCCAATTTGCAAGGATTCACTTGGCTGGATGTTTAATAGACTTGACACAAACTATGACCTGTTACTGGACCAGTCAGAGCTCGGAAGCATTTACCTTGATAAGAATGAACAGTGTACCAAGGCGTTCTTCAATTCTTGTGACACATACAAGGACAGTTTGATATCTAACAATGAATGGTGCTACTGCTTCCAGAGACAGCAAGGTAAAAGATGAGACACCTACTGATGCAGATAGTTGACCTGCATGTCAAATTTTATCCATCTCTTCATGATTTAAAAAAAATAGTACATTTTACCCCATTCTTTTTAGTAGATATTTTTCTCATTAGAGTGTTTAATAAAAGAGCAAATAAGCAGCATGTTAAACAATATAACTCTGCTAGGGATACAAAACAGGCTAAACAAGATGAAAAATAGTAATTAATATTTCATATTAATGCACTTCATTATAGTTTCCATTATGAACCACCAAGAAGCACATAGAGATACGAGAACATAGATATTAAAAGTAATCATTAAAATTAATTTGCTATCTGCTTTGCCCATGGTGTAAAATAAATGGTTTTTTTTTAACAACTGTACTGTGGAGTTTTAATGTTCTATTTTGTGATCTTATTAAATGAGCTGAATGAACCACTGCATTCACCATAAAGTTACTTTTACTCATTTGATTTTAAAATGACTTAGCCTTTCAAACTTTTAAAAATAACTTAGCTTTGTAAAAATTCACTAGCATAGAAAGTATCTTGATTCTCTGGAAGAGGCAAGATAACTGGAAATGTTGGGAGATGCTAGTTCTTTTGGCATCATTCTTTACTGGAAATGCAATGTAACATTGAAACCACGCTTACATAATCAATCATGGTGATTAGAATTAAATAGCTAAAGGAAAAAGATCCAAAAAACTCACATTATGATAAAGTTTGCAGAAACTAAGGAAACAATAGTATGCATAATTTTGATGCTAATCTTAAAAAACAAACTGGGAATTAGTCTAATGTGATACACCTGCTATTGTTACCTCATTTTAAAATTCTTTATGGCTAAGAGAATGTACAAGCTACATTAAACTGTATTAGTTATTCTCAGCTTTTCATATGTAAAACTAACACCTTATGTGTTAGTTTTAATCTTTAGATTAAAGTCTTTAAGACTTTAAATCTTAATTACTTCTCCACATAGTAATAGTTTAGTAACTAGGGATGAAATGATTATCCATAAATTGATTAGCAGTGAGTCAACGGCAGGATCTGTAGTTTAACTACTTACAAATTACTTTAAACAAGGTTTAAAACTTAGATTTTCTTTATTAAAATACTTTGAATCCTACACACACACACACACACACACACACACACTGTTGATTTTACTAACGCGTATTTGCTTACTAGGTAATTGCCTCTTCTAAAAACCTACATGTTAGTTTTATTTATTTGTTATTTTATTTTATTTATTTATTTTTTAAAGATTTTATTTATTTATTCGACAGAGACACAGCAAGAGAGGGAACACAAGCAGGGGGAGTGGGAGAGGGAGAAGCAGGCTTCCCGCTGAGCAGGGAGCCTGATGCGGGGCTCGATCCCAGGACCCTGGGATCATGACCTCAGTCAAAGGCAGACACCTAACAACTGAGCCACCCAGGCACCCCAACATGTTAGTTTTAATAACTAGTGTACATTTAAATCATTTAAAAAATAGAAAAGCAAATCCTGGTAAACCACTATAAAAAGATATGTGGTCTTTTTATTATGTTATTTCAGTTAATTTTTTTTTAGTGTTATGATGGCATATTTAGTGTTTATCCACGAAAATTTAAAAATATTATGAAAAATTCTGGAGGTTTCTTCCACAGAAATAAATACTTTCATCTTGAAACATTTCTGGATTTTGCGGCAATATTTGTACAACTGATTAAAAGTCCTCAAAGAAAAATTTTGCTTTATATACTTTTCATTTATTAAGTAGTATTCACCCAAAGTGTTAAAATCTTTATAGCCACGTGAAGATCTCTGAAATCATTTAATACATGGCAGAAATAAGCAAGTAAAAGGATTTATACATCTTCCTCAAAGCTTAGGAGAATTTGGTTAATTATGTTTACTACTTTAGTATACTAGAAAATGTTACAAAAGCTCTATCAAGGTAACTGACAAGAATAAAAATAAGAATTGGCTCATTAAGTAATTTCATGAAAAAGAATAACCATTTATTTAAAAATATGTTTTCAAATGTTTCACCTTATAAAAGAATGTGTTTTTCCTCATTATTTATTCAATAAAACAACAAATTCTTTAGCTGTAATTGGAATAAAATATATTTGCCTATATGTTAGAGTAATATGTATAATATATATAAATATATAATATATAAGTAATAGTTATAGATACATAAATATCTTTGCAAGTGATTTTAAATGATAGTTGAATCTTAATTAAGCACTCCAAGTATACCTAAGTTAAAGGCCAGACAGAGCTGCCTTATAAATAATAGGAAAAATATTTCAAAATCAAATATTATGTGTAGATGAACAGCTGAATCTGTCATGATTTCTCTTGAAAAAAATTTTTTTTTTTTAAGAGAGAGAGAGAAAGTACGAGTGGGGTGAGTGGCAGAGGGAGGGACAGAGGAAGGAGGAGGGGGAGAATCTTAAGCAATCTCCTTACCTAGTGAGGAGCCTGACTGGGACTCAGGGCTCTCTCTCATAACCCTGAGATCATGACCTGAGCTGAAATCAAGAGTCAGATGCTTAACCAACTGAGCCTCCCAGGCACCCTTCTCTTGAAATTTTAAAATGTTCCTACATACATAGCTTGTAGGTACGCATGTTTATTCTGTGAGGTTATTAATCAAGAGTCAGATTCAAACATACTTGGATTTTCAGGCAATGTCATAGCAAACATATAGAAATATTATTTTTACTTTGCAATAACTAGCCCATAGCACTTAGAAAAACTGCTTTCAATATAATATTGAAACTTCAGCTCAAATTATTCCTCTGGGTTCTAAATATTATATTTAGAGGGCAATAAATTTTTAAATGTCTAGTCTGTAATCTCATACTATGTAACTTGATTCCTATTACTTTAATATGTAGTATAAGAGACCCATTATTATTAGGAAAAACAAAAAGATAAATTGGATCAATTTCAAAATGAAGTAGAACAATAAGCTAATTATTTAGACTTTTCAAAAAAATTACTTTTTCTTTTTTTTGAAAGATCAGGTTCTTTTTAATTTCTAGAAATAAGAAAAAAAATCCAAAATGCTAAAAGAATAATTTAACAAATATCCATATACCCATCACCCAGAAATAAAAATTGTCAACATTTTATAATATTAGTGTCAAGATTTTTTTTTTTTTTTTTTTTTAAAGATTTTATTTATTTTTTGACAGAGAGAGACACAGCGAGAGAGGGAACACAAGCAGGGGGAGTAGGAGAGGGAGAAGCAGGCTTCCCGCAGAGCAGGGAGCCCGATGCGGGGCTCGATCCCAGGCCCCTGGGATCATGACCTGAGCCGAAGGCAGACGCTTAACGACTGAGCCACCCAGGCGCCCCAAGATTTTTTAATTAAAAGCATTATAGGGCACCCGGGTGGCTCAGTTGGTTAAGCGACTGCCTTCGGCTCAGGTCATGATCCTGGAGTCCCGGGATCGAGTCCCACATCGGGCTCCCTGCTCAGCAGGGAGTCTGCTTCTCCCTCTGACCCTCCTCCCTCTCATGCTCTCTGTCTCTCATTCTCTCTCTCGCAAATAAATAAAATCTTAAAAAAAAAAAAATTAAAAAAAAAAAAGCATTATAAAGTTGAAATCTCTTTTGCATTCCATGCCCAATCCAATCTCCTCTCTCACTCTGCTCTGGTAGGCACCATCAAATCTAGTCTCCAATCCACTATTTGTACATTTACATGAACACATATGTTTTGATGAACAATTCACACTATTGTGTTTATTATAAAATATGCATAGGGTGTCATTTTGCAACTTGCTTTTCTCCTCCCAAATATCACTATGTTTTTTTTAAATAAGTTTTTCTATTTTAATTGCAGTATAGTTAACATATAGTATTATATTAGTTTTAGGTGTACAATATAGTGATTCATCAATTCTATACATTACTGAGGGCTCATCATGACAAGTGTACTCTTTAGTCCCCACCCCCTATTTTTCCCATCCTTCCACCCACCTCCCCTCTGGTAATGCTCAGTTTGTTCTCTGTAGTTAAGAGTCTGTTTCTTAGTTTGTCTCTCTCTCTCAAAAAAAAAAATTATGTTTTCTTCACATTTTAGGTTTCCCAAGGAAAAAGACTTGATCTTATAAATTTTAACTATAAAATATATATTAAGCACTTTGTCTCATTTCCTCAGTACACTTTGTTACTTGCATGCAAATTTAATAACAATATTGTGAAATTGGTGTAATAATTTTTAAATTATTTGTTAGCTATACCCTGCCTTTTCCCTAAAAAGTTGTAGTATGGGAAAATAGGAACTAATTTATTGGTTTGCTGTTTCAATAATTTATGATGCATTTTTATATAGCAAGTTTTTAGAAAATGAGCTAAAATACGTTGAACTGTTTGAATATTATTAATTAGAAAATATATTTATTATACAAGAATATATATAATTATATATATAATAATACAAGTCAAGCTATAGTTTCTATTTAGAATTTTATATTTCTCTGAAAATATTTTCCTTTAGGTGGTTGATTTTGAAAATAACGTCATACTTATTTCTAAATTTGTTTATTTTTTAAAAGATGGCATATTAGAAATTATGGTATATTATGTCTTGTTTCAACATTGTATACATACTTAAAGTATCTGAATGAAACTAAAAAACCAAAGCCTGTCAGCATTATTCAGTATCAAAATTTATTTTTTAGATTACTTTTTTAATGTAAAGCTATTTCTCTGTATCATAGAGACTTTTAAATGAGGGAAAAACATAATCAGTTAATTGTTTGGGCACTAATCCATCAGTTAGATTTACATTGCTGATTTGATTGACTCTTTAAAAGTAAATGGTAAGAACCATTTTTCATCATATATTTCTTAGCATTCTTTCTTTCTTTTTTTTTTTTTTTCAATCCAATTCGGTCTCTCTGCAGAAAATCAAGATAATCTAATATCAGTAATTAGGAAAGCCATTCTCTCTCTCCATCTCTGTCCCTCTGTCTCTGCCTCTTTCTTTCTTTCTCAGCGTATGCAGATAGATACACATATATGTATCAATATGTATGCTCTATAAAAGAAATTAATATATAATATGTGTCTTTTTAAGCCATGTAAAGACCAACTTAAGTTTGATAACATAGAAATTATACTTTTTTGTTTAACTATAATCCTTGAAGTAACATTTTTAATGTCATTGCAGACCCACCTTGCCAGACGGAGCTCAGCAATATTCAGAAGCGGCAAGGGGTAAAGAAGCTCCTAGGTGAGTAATAGATCATTCTTCTGAAGCCTTTATTGCTTACATAAATAACCCCAGGGAAACAGCAACATAAAATCAATATTAATCCAACAAAGATAGACTACACTAAATTTCAGTAACAAAATTTATGAAGTTTTTGAAAGCCATTAAACTTACTTTTATTATCTTACCTATTGAAAGATATTATGTGTTTTATTACCCTAATATAATGTTCATTTGAAAGTTAAGTGAAAAAGAGATTTAAACAATGCTAAAGTTAAAGCATCAGCAGAAACTTTAATTCTAAATTTATTGTAAACAATTCAAGAATAATGACATGCATATATATATGTAGAGAGAGAGAGAGACAGACAGAGAGAGAGAGACAAAGAGAGAGAAATGGGTGAAAGATGGGTAAAAGCAAGCCCTGAGTACCTCAGGTAAATTTGGACAGACTTTTTAATGTTTTTCATCAGCACTTTTTACTAACTTACTTTTTTTTTTCTAACTTACTTTTAGCAAGTAAATATATGTATTAGATAGTTGATCGATAGATAACAAATTTCACCCAAAGCCTTGAAATATTAAAATAATCAAGAGATTATTAAACTATTATGCATGATTATTTTGTTTATTCTTCTAGAAATACAATTTTTAAGTAAACTCTTGTTCAAATAATTTTAAAGAAATTTTACAAAGATTAGTTTGCATGCATAGTTTGCATACATCCTTTATTCAGCTTCCCCCAAAGTTACCATCTTATTATGTATCAAATAACCATTGTCTATTTGTCAATTCTAAGAAATTAACGTTACTATGATTCTATTAATTAAGACTTACACTTTATTTGGATTTCACCAGTTTTCCCACTGATGTCCTTTTTTCTATTTTATGATCCAATGCAGAATACCACATATGTGATGGTTTTTTTTCCCCATATATATTAATGCCCTTGAGTATTTAATGGCACATAATTTTATAATGTTTTTGAATCTTATTATTATGACATGCTATCTTTGTAATTACAATATTGTGTGTTTAGATGAGTTTTTTTATATTACTTGAAAATCCATAGTTCAAAATGAAAAGCCTAATTGTTGTTGTAATAAAGATTTTTAGATGTGAGGAATTACTAATGATAAAACTACAATGTGTCATGTTTCTTTTAGCTCTGTTACAAAATGCATGCCATACCACAGCCCAAAAGTGAAATAATGCATTCATGCATAGGTTTCTTTGTTTCCACAAAGCAAAATTTATCCATGTACAATGGGAGAAGCCATTGAAATTCAGTTGAAAAATATTTTAGATTTGATCAAGGATTAAAATTCAAGATTTGATTATTTGAAGTTACAAAAAATGAAAACATATTTAGTGCCCATTTGGGAGGAGTCACTTCTATTTTTTTTATATAATAAACATGGAAGTTATAATTAGAAACCACTGAATGCCAGAAATGTTTCTTTTAATTTGAGCAGAATAATGGCACTTACCTGAAAATTGACCAGTTGTTATACAGGAGTAGGGTGCCACCTGTCCCCATTTGTGGGGTCAGTCTTGGTTGATGTCTGTAGTTCTGGTATGATTCTTAATAGCTCTCTTTCATTTTCAAAGGATACTGGCATAAAGTATAAATTAAATGGTCACACTAACTATACATCATAACGCTTTTATGTCAAATATATTCAAATTATGGTAGCTTTTTAAGAGGTAGAGAAAGAATGTTGAAAATTGTTCTAATTTTGGTGGTCTTAAATCCATGGAAGATTTTCCATATTGGTAATACTCTACTTCATTCAAAGACCAAATCTTTCAAAAGATTTATAATTTTAAAATTAAATTGATTATTTATATATCAGAATTTTGGAACTTTTTAAAGAGATAAAATTATGATCCCATATGGTTATGAGACTAAATGAATTGAAAGAATTTCATGTTTTATTGATTTATCCTGCAGTTTTTTTTTTTTTTCTTTCACTAGATAAATATAGTGTGATATATATATTGGTCACTGAGGAAAAAAAATAATGGTCAGGAAAGACAAGAAAATTTTCTACTTTCCTAAACCTTACATTGTTGTGTTGACGTAAACATTGAAGAAAGTGAATTCACTTCTAAATTATCAATTAAATGTTTATCATTAGCGATGTTCCAGATACTATGTTAGATATTGTAAATGTGAAAATAAATGTCTATCATTCCCACTAGACTGACTTTAAGAGTTGTTAATATAACAATCAAAACCAAGAGAACCTAGAATTCCCAATATAGAGGATATCACAGTGTAATGGTGGAAACAAGCAATGATAAACTATACACACACACACACACACACACACACACACACATGACATAAGAAGTATAACAGAAATCCTCCAGGTTAAGAGAAGTCTTCACATTATGGGTCATATATAAGTCAAGTCTTAAAATGTAAGAGGGAGGGAAGGAGGAGGGATTACAGATGAGAAAAAGATAAATGAAAAGATGAAGCAGTATTGAATTTGGGGAAAACAGCCTGATGTGGATGGAAAGAGCTTGGAATATATGAACAAAAATTTGGGGAAATGAAAGTAAAAAGTTGGCAGCGATGACGGTAAAAGGTGTGGTGTGCCATGCTGAGTGGTCTGGATGATTTAATACACATGGCATTAACTAGGTTCTAATCCTGTATTATGCCTCTGAGAACAATACCTTTTGCAGAATGAGAAAGAGGAATAGTAAATTTGCTTAACAAAAGAAACATAATGGCCTGCTCCATGACAGCAGTGACCTTACCTATCTTGTTCAACATGAATCACTAGTTCTCAACCTGGGTGGGGACTCCATGCATGTATGTCTTGAGTGAATTAATGCATAATTGGTGACCATCAAAAAGGAGCACAACTTATTTATAATGTGTGTGAGTGTGTGTGTGTGCTTCACAGGACAGTACATCCCCCTGTGTGATGAAGATGGTTACTACAAACCAACACAATGCCATGGCAGTGTTGGACAGTGCTGGTGTGTTGACAGATATGGAAATGAAGTAATGGGATCCAGAACAAATGGTGTTGCAGATTGTGGTAAGAAGGGTTGTTTATTTAATCATTTTTCAAGGACAGGATAAGTTCTTAAGAATCTCATTCATTTGTTCAAGCTCTCAATGAAGACATACTCTATGCAAAGAATATTAAATATATTGGGGGGAGGGATGGCAAAAATTGTCATTTCTAGCATATGAAAAACTTGCATAAATAATATATGGAATGGCACAACTTGGGTATTTTAAGATGGGTTCTTTTCACTACTCCAAACACAGAAAGGATGTTAAGTACCTCCTGTTTTCTTCTCAAGTAAGGCAGACCCTTGTCATCCACTCTATTCCAGGTCAGCTAACCCTAGCGTGTGCTTTGTCCCCATATAGCACCCTTTTGTCTGTATACCTTTGGAGAAATTGATTTAGGACGTATGCAGGCAAATTCACAAAAGAAAGGCTAACATTTTAAAAGTAAAGGACCATCAGTTGAAGCTATCTGAACATATTTCTTTATATTTGGGTGGAAAAAAACATAGTTTAAATGTTTGAAGGATAATTATAATTAATATTCTAATTATTTTTATGAATATGATGTTTATGTATAGACCTAAAAATAATATTACAGTTAAATTGAGCATCACATACATGTATTTTAAAGTTGTAAATGTGGTATCTTTTTTATTTCATAAAAATATTTTTTCAGAATGCAAATTTTAAATGAGTATTTTTGTTTGTACAATGGTGGTTTTCATTACAAAAGCCATTTAGCTGTACACACACAAAAACACAACATGCACACTCACATGCTCATGTACACACGTATGTACTAGGAATTAATGGATTATGTCTCAATTAATATACATAACCAAAAATGAGAATAAAGTACTTGGTCAGTCTTATATTTTAGATAATGTTTAGTTGTCTCCTTTATACAATTTTTTAAAAAATATTTTATTTATTTATTTGAGAGAGAGAGTAGAAGCAGGGTGGGGAGGAGCAGAGGGAGAGGCAGACTCCCCACTGAGCAAGGAGCCTAACGCCAGGCTTGATCCAAGGACCCTGGGATCATGACCTGAGCCGAAAGCAGACACTTAACTGAGTGAGCCACCCAGGTGCCCTCTTTAAGGCAATTTTTAAACTGACAGACTGTGATTGCTTAAAAATATAAATGGTAAACTATATAAAGGTAATCTCATCTAGTGCTTAAATGCCTCTTCTGCATTTAGTTATTCCATAACATTTTTAGTAGATTGGTTTTGGTTTTCTAGCCAGTGTTATTAGATTTAAGTAGGATGAAGTAGTATTCAGTACATGCTTAACATAACTTTAACACATAAAGAACATATCTTTCTAATATATAATTTAAAATGCCTGCATTATTAATTACAACAATTATCAGTGATGCCTGTGATGGATAAAGAATTTTAACTTTTTTAATGTTGTAAATAAAAGTTATATGGGAGATGAATTCAATGAGTGAAGAGGGAAATTGTTTTGAGAACATAACTTGAGTTTTCTTAGCATGTTGAAATTATTAAGAAGAAACATGATGTAGGAGGATAGAAATAACATTGTCCTCACATAAGATATGGATTTCAGTGTGTTGTATTATGATATCAATTTATAAACATTGGATTACATTTATAGGATTTGTTTTAATTAGCTACCAAAAACTTATAAGACTAAAATATTAGAAAGGGTAGGGGCGCCTGGGTGGCTCAGTTGGTTAAGCGACTGCCTTCGGCTCAGGTCATGGTCCTGGAGTCCCAGGATCGAGTCCCGCATCGGGCTCCCTGCTCAGCGGGAGCCTGCTTCTCCCTCTGACCCTCCTCCCTCTCATGCTCTCTGTCTCTCATTCTCTCTCTCTCAAATAAATAAATAAAATCTTTAAAAAAAATAAAATAAAATAAAATAAAATATTAGAAAGGGTAGAAGATAAATACACACTAACATTTGAGGAGTTGAAAAATAAATATAATGAGATATATGTGCATTATGGCCTCCATAAATAGTAATGAATGTATTTCTAAATATTTTTTAAAGTACTGACTTAGCTATGTTAGTTTTCTATTGCTGTTGTAATAAGTTTCCATAAATTTATTGGCTTAAACCACACAGATGTATTACCTTACAGTTTTATATGTCAGAAGTCCAACATGGGTCTTCTTGAACTAAACATCATCTGCATACTTTCTAGAGGCTCTAGAGGAGAATCTGTTTCCTTGCCTTTTCCAGCTTCTGTAGGTTGCTCACATTTCTTGGCTCATGGACCCTTTCCTCCAACTTCAAAGCTAACAATGTTGCATCTCTTTGACTCTTTGTAGTCACATCTCCCTGACTCTATCTGGGAAAGGTTCTTTGATTTTAAGGATGCATGTGATCATCTGAGCCCACCCAAATAATCCAGGATAATCTCTCCATCTCACGGTCCTTAATTTAATCACATCTGCAAAGTCCTTTTACCATTTAACATCACATTCACAGTTTCAGCAATCAGGAAGTGATGATCTTCAGGGAACAATTATTTGCCTACTACTCTAATAGAAGAAATTTAAATTTTTTTGTAAATTTCAACATTTCACATGGACTTCTATAAAAACTGAGCTGAGATCAATATTACTGAACTGAAAATATTGCATATCAGATCTCATTGATTCTGCTTTTTAGCACACAAATTTCCACAAATGATAAAGAATGGATTTTTCCTTATCTTTGTTAAGTAAGTTAGAGAGAAAAGTAAAATTTTATTAATTTGCTTAATTTATTTAAAGATTTTATTTATTTATTTGTCAGAGAGAGAGAGAGCGCATAAGCAGGGAGAACAGTAGGCAGAGGGAGAAGTAGGAGTCGGTAGGCGTTGGTGTGGGACTCAGTCCCAGGACCCTGGGATAATGACCTGAGCTGAAGGCAGACACATAACTGACTGAGACACCCAGCATCCCTAATTTGCTTAATTTTCATCATAATTTTATATCCCCCAGAAATTATCCCACTACTCAGGAATAACATTAATAACATTAATGCTTACTTTTTTCCCTAAGCTATTGATTTTGAGATCTCTGGAGATTTTGCAAGTGGAGATTTCCATGAATGGACTGATGACGAAGATGATGAAGATGATATTATGAATGATGAGGATGAAATTGAAGATGATGATGAGGATGAAGGGGATGATGATGATGATGGTGATGATCATGATGGATACATCTGATTGATGAGAGCTGAGATCAATATATTCTACATTTCTATTATTTACAAAGTGGTAACCTATTGGAATGACCTTCTTGCCCCAAAACAAAATGATTCTAAAACTCACATATATTTTGTATAATTATTTCAAATATTGGAGCTAATGTCATAGAACTTCATGTTTAAATTAGAATCATTTACTTTGATTTTTGATATGCCTTAGAGAAAAAGAAAATGCATATGGAGTCTAGCCAGACAAAAGAAAGTTAGGAAGAACTACTGATATAAACAAAAAGTTTTCATAAGAACAAACTATATATATCTCCCACAAACAAAACAACAACCAGGGCTTGAGGTTGTATATGTTATTTTTCTGAGAGAGATTCTAAGTTGAATTTACAATAACTTATTAGTGGCCTGGGTCCCAAGGATTTTATAAAAATAATCATGACCTTAACTGCTATTCCAAGTAGCATCTTCCCAAACCTACAGTGAGTGAGGGGATACCACAGGGTAAGAAAAACAGTGACAAGTGTAGAGTCCTCCATCGTGTTTACATTAATAGTGATGCTTTCAATTATGACATTACTCTGGATATGCTAGGATATTTTACAAAATGGCAAGTACAGAAAACCATGGATTCTGAAAGTTAAAACCTTAGTTGTCCTTTCTAATTTTTATTTTAATTCAGATAGCATTCTCATGTAGATTTTTTTATATTCTTAAACAGCATGATTTCTTTACCTTTCTAGATTTCTTTATCTTTCTGACCAGCAATTTAGGGTGCAAAATTTAAAGTAGGAAGACAAAAGGAAAGATTCATTTGAATCCACATTTTCACAAGAGGTTTGTCATTTGCCTCAATACAAATTTAAAAATCTTAATTCTTATTTTATTTCCTATTTTAGATAAAAATTTGCATTTAATCCTAGAATTATGCCATTTTTATTACTAGTGTCGCAACTTAGAGACTGTATTGTATGGTGCCTTGCAAAATAGAAATAGAAAGGTTTTAGCATGCATACCAATATAGGATATTAGGCAATATATAAGCACACCTAATTAACAAATTAATACCAGTAAAGGTACTGCTGCTGGAATGAAGAAATGGAATATGTTTCTTTCTTTTTTCTATTGTTACATAATTGCCATGTGGACTTGTTTATGATTATTGTGTAGAGTAGCATTTAAGATTTAACTGTAACAAAAATTACTTTAAGTGCTGTATTTAAGTTAGCATGTTAATTAATTGTGTAGACATTTTGGCAAACCATCACTTTTAAGTATATCAGACCTATGGTTTTGTGCCCATAATACAAATGGAAAACCCTATTGAATGTTACACATTGGTATCATAATTTAAACAGTGGGTCAACTCTTCTCCCAATATACAATTCATTAAAAGTAAAATTGGTGAATTATTTCCATTTGATTTATACACACTAAAAAATAAACTTTAATGTTGACTTTATGTAATATTTAAAGTACAATGCATTTTCTTTTTTTTACTGTTTATGTATAGTTTACAAAATAAAGAATCTTGTAACCAAATTAAACTGTTCCTTAATGATTTTCTGGGTTATAGATAAAAGCATGAAGGGTTCTTAATATTTTCCTTGATTTTTAAAATGAATACATCAAAAACTAGCTAGGAAAGTTTTTTGAAAATTTTGAATTTCAAAATCAGAGTTCTTGGCATCTTGGATATTGTTTTCCTGTATATGTTAAAAAATGATTTTTGTATGTTCATTTAATTTTTTCATTTGACATAGAATTGCAAAGTTTTTGTTGAGGGTGTTATTTTTAACCCCATTTTTGTGATATCATAATTAAAATATTGAGCTAAATTTCTATAGTAACAGCCTTTTTGAAGAGTGATAGAATAACCTTATCTACTTAACAAATGTATAAGAATTATAAAATATAAGTTGTAGATGGTTGGAAGAGGACAAAAAACCTACAAATTCCAAATAGAAGTTTAGTAAATGGATTTAAAGTAGCAAATATAGTGGCCTTGAAATTAGCTATTTTTTTTAAATTAAGCTATTTTTTAATTATCTTTCAGGCTCCCAGGAAAGCAACCAATTCAACAGTAAATATAAAATTGGAAATATTTACCTTATTAAACTTTATATAAAGTACATGTTTGTGTACAATATATATTTGTATATATGTGTATAAAATTCTATTTGTGATGTATATTAGGTCTCTTGAGCATCCCTTAATTCATTTTGTATATTTTAATTCAATACAACTATATTATTTATTTATTCCAAAAATATCAATATTGAGCACTGACTCTAACCCAGGCACTCTTCTAGGCACTGTAGATTCACTGGTGAACAAAATCATTATGAAATTAATATTCTAATGTGGAAGATAGGTGATACATTTAGTCCCAGCCCATAACATAATGTAATTGCATTCAGTACTGGAAAAAAATCAAACAAGCTATTTCTTAGATTTCACTTGGCTATAAAATGATGTAATTTGAACCCTCAAAAAGAATCCTTGATACAAAATCAAAATTTTAAAGGAGCATTTTTGGTTGAAAAGAATCAAACTACTGTAACATTTGTGCTTCTGTGTATGAGAGGCAGGACCCATGTAAGTTAAAAATTACAAGACAGTCTGAATCACAACAAACTAAAATTTAAACTCATTAAAAGAAAAAAATAGAAACATATAAATAAAATGTCAAAAGTTCCCGGCACGTCAAAAATCTAACGTGGAAATTCATAAATGCTTTTTGTTGTGCATACCTGGCATAAAAATGTGGATATGTTACCTAACACTATCCAGGGAACAAGCTGAATTAAAAACAAATGTAAAACATTTTAACGTTTATCGAAAGGATATGTAGCCTAAAGCAAACCTTGTATTTCTGCCAACCTTTTAACAAAATAAAGTCAATTAAGCCAAAAAATCAAAATCACTAGAATTTTCTAATTAATTAATAAAACAGATAGATACTGAGTTCTTTATTTTCTGTATAAATATTTACATATTTTCATTTTATATGAAACTCAAAAAGATGTGAAAAGTAACTCACAAAATAAACATTGATTCATACGACCTGCTCATAGCTTATTTAGAGTGGATTTAGAAAGTTTTATAAGAGAACATTTGATTTGAAATGAACATTTTGATGACATGTTTTGTATACAATGATACTGTGACTGTAGGTAATAGGTCATTCGGGGCTCTATGCTTAGTTCATTTGTGAGACCACTAATAACTGGGGAAAAAATGGAGAAAGAAAATCAAACCAAACAGAATTGTCATCAGTAATGCACTTGCTTTGTCTGATACATAAAAGTATGTGCATGTACACATGTACATACACACAATTAATAAAATTTTTGTCTTGGATTTAAAAAACAATGGCTAGATCAATTCACATTTATTTCTCTTTTGCTTGTTCATGATAAACGAAATATAGTGGAGCATACCAGATTTCTCAGATAAAGTAAGAAAATGCTAAAATCACAGTGCAAGACTGTTGAATCTCAGATCTGTACCTCTGAAACAAATAATGCAATATATGTTAAGAAAGAAAAAAAGAAGAAGAAGAATGTAGCAGGAGGGGAAGAATGAAGGGGGGGAAATCGGAGGGGGAGAAGAACCATGAGAGACAATGGACTCTGAGAAACAAACTGAGGGTTCTAGAGGGGAGGGGGGTGGGAGGATGGGTTAGCCTGGTGATGGGTATTGAGGAGGGCACGTTCTGCATGGAGCACTGGGTGTTATGCACAAACAATGAATGATGGAACACTATATCTAAAACTAATGATGTAATGTATGGGGATTAACATAACAATAAAAAATTTTAAAAAATGCTAAAATCTATCACACCTACAGTGGTACAAGTATATAAATAAATAATAATATGAGCTCCCTGCAGGTTATTTTTTTTAACATTTTAACTGATATTTAAAAAAAACATAACTGATATTGAGGTTAATGAAAAAAGCATTTTCATTCATACTGGTACACATTTTGATATGAAATAATATCAGCTTTTTACTTCTGTTTTAAAAATATTTTAAAAATTGTAACTTGACTTCATATAATTTTATCAATGATTGAGTCAATGAACACTTTAAAGAGAACATCATAATGTTAGCTATAAATAATACTCATTCCCTCCTGGGGCGAAGCAATTTGGAATAGTCTTTTTAAATAATCCCTATTTTCTCTCCTCAATTGTTTTGAATATCTGCCATCTTTGTACTACCTAATGCCTGTTTTACCTTATTTGCTATATGCTTCAATAAAAAGCTTAACAAGTAAATGAATATAAATCAGTACATGATGAAACACGAATTAAAATGACAAATTGAAAAATTATAGGTGAAAAAAAACAAAAAATTTCATCAACCTGTACACCCCGTCATACCCATATTCAGTTCTTTCAAAGATATCCTTGGGAAATTTGTTTTTAATGTATATATTTTTAATTTTTTTAAATTTTACTTTATTTTATTATGTTATGTTAGTCACCATACAGTACATCATTAGTTTTTGATGTACTGTTCCATGATTCATTGTTTTCATATAACACCCAGTGCTCCATGCAATACATGCCCTCCTTAATACCCATCACCAGGCTAACCCATCCCCCCACCTCCCTCCCCTCTAAAACCTTCAGTTTGTTTCTCGGAGTCCAGAGTCTCTCATGGTTCAACTCCCCCTCTGATTTCCCCCCCTTCATTTTTCCCTTCCTTCTCCTAATGTCCTCCATACTATTCCTTATGTTCCACAAATAAGTGAAACCATATGATAATTTTCTTTCTCTGCTTGACTTATTTCACTTAGCATAATCTCCTCCAGTCCCAACCATGTTGATGTAAAAATTGAGTATTCATCGTTTCTGATGGCTGAGTAATATTCCATGGTATATATAGACCACATCTTCTTTATCCATTCATCTGTTGAAGGTCATCTTGGCCCTTTCCACAGTTTGGCTATTGTGGACATTGCTGCTATGAACATTTGGGTGCATATGGCCCTTCTTTTCACTACCTCTGTGTCTTTGGGGTAAATATCCAGTAGTGCAATTCCTGGGTCATAGGGTAGCTCTATTTTTAATTTTATAAGGAACCTCCACACTGTTTTCCAAACTGGCTGTACCAACTTGCATTCCCACCAACAGTGTAAAAGGGTTCCCCTTTCTCCACAATCTCTCCAACAGTTGTTGTTTCTTGCCTTGTCAATTTTTGCCATTCTAAGGTGTAAGTTGGTATCTCAATGTGGTTTTGATTTGAATTTCCCTGATGGCTAATGATGATGAACAGTTTTTCATGTGTCTGTTAGCCATTTGTGTGTCTTCTTTGGAGAAGTGTCTTTTCATATCTTCTGCCCATTTTTTGACTTGATTATTTGTTTTTTGGATGTTGAATTTGAGAAGTTCTTTATAGATCTTGGAAATCAGCGCTCTGTCTGTAGTGTCATTTGCAAATATCTTCTCCCATTCTGTGGGTTGCCTCTTTGTTTTGTTGACTGTTTCCTTTGCTGTGCAGAAGCTTTTTATCTTGATGAAGTCCCAAAAGTTTATTCTTGCTTTTGTTTCCCTAGCCTTTGGAGATGTATCTTGAAAGAAGTTCCTGTGGCCGATGTCGAAAAGATTACTGCTTATAATCTCCTCTAGGATTTTGATGGATTCCTGTCTCACATTGAGATCTTTCATCCATTTTGAGTTTATCTTTGTGTATGGTGCTAGAGAATGGTTGAGTTTCATTCTTCTGCATGTGGCTGTCCAATTTTCCCAGCACCATTTATTGAAGAGACTGTCTTTTTTCCATTGCATATTTTTTCCTGCTTTGTCAAAGATTATTTGACCATAACGTTGAGGGTCCATATCTGAGCTCTCTATTCTGTTCCATGGGTCTATAGGTCTGTTTTTGTGCCAGTACCATGCTGTCTTGGTGATCACTGCTTTGTAATATAGCTTGAAATCAGGCAACATGATGCCCCCAGCTTTGTTTTTCTTTTTCAACATTCCCTTGGAAATTTGGGGTCTTTTCTGATTCCATACAAATTTTAGGATTATTTGTTCCAGCACATGGAAAGTTCCATGTGCGCTTGAGAAGAATGAGTATTCTTTTGTTTTAGGGTGGAATGTTCTGTATATATCTATGAGGTCCATCTGGTCCAGTGTGTCATTCAAAGCTCTTGTTTCTTTGTTGATTTTCTGCTTAGATGATCTGTCTATTGCTGAGAGTGGAGTATTGATGTCTCCTACAATTAACGATTATTATCAATATGTCTTTTTATTTTGGTTAACAGTTGGCTTATGTAGTTGGCTGCTCCCATGTTGGGGGTGTAGATATTTACAACTGTTAGATCTTCTTGTTGGATAGACCCTTTAAAAGTGATATAGTGTCCTTCTGTGTCTCTGACTACAGACTTTAGTTTAAAATCTAATTTGTCTGATATAAGAATTGCTACCCCAGCTTTCTTTTGAGGTCCATTGGCATGAAAGATGGTTCTCTATCCTTTCACTTTCTGTCTGGATGTATCTTTAGTTTCAAAATGAGTCTCTTGTAGACAGCATATGGGTGGGTCCTGTCTTTTTATCTAATCTGCAACCCTGTGCTGTTTTATGGGAGCACTTAGGCCGTTCACATTGAAAGTGATTATTGAAAGATATGAATTGATTGTCATCATGTTGCCTGTGAAGTCCTTGTTTCTATAGATTGTCTCTGTAAATTTCTGTTCTATATCACTCTTGGGGTCTTTCTCCTTTTATAGAACCCCCCTTAATATTTCTTGCAGGGCCAGCTTAGTGGTCACATATTCTTTCAGTTTCTGCCAGTCTTGGAAGCTCTGCATCTCTCCATCCATTCTGAATGACAGCTTTGCCAGATAAAGTATTCCTGGCTGCATGTTCTTCTCATTTAGTACCCTGAATATGTCTTGCCAGCCCTTTCTGGCTTGCCAGGTCTCTGTGGATAGGTCTGACGTTATTCTGATGTTCCTCCCTCTGTACATAAGGAATCTCTTCCCCCTAACTGCCCTTAAGATGGTTTCCTTGGTTCTAAGATTTGCGAGTTTTACTATTACATGCTGGGGCATTGGCCTATTTTCCTTGATCTTGGGAGGGGTCCTCTCTGCCTCTAGGACATGAATGTTTGTTTCATTCCCCAGATTAGGGAAGTTCTCATCTACGATTTGCTCAAGTATATCTTCTAGTTCTCTCTCTCTCTCCACCCCCTCAGGGATCCCAATAAATCTGACACTGGAACATTTCATGGCGTCACTTATTTCTCTAATTCTGTTTTCATGGATTTTGAGCTGTTTCTCCCAGGCCTTCTCTTTTTCTTTCTTTTCCATCAATTGGTCTTCTAGATTACTAATTCATTCTTCTGCCTCATTTACCCTAGCTGTTAGAGTATCTAGATTAGACTGGATCCCATCGATAGCATTTTTTAAGTTCTGCCAGTTCAGCTTTCATTTCTGCCCTTAGAGACTGTATGTTGCCATTAATTGATTTCTCCATTCTAGCTATCCTCTTCATAACTATTACCCTGAAGTCCATTTCTGACATCTTGGTTATATCTGTATCCATTTGTAAATCTGTGGCAGAAGTTACAGTCTCTGAGTCTTTCCTATTTTGGGGGTTCCTCCTCCTAGTCATTCTGTTGATGGGTGGTTGAGGGAGTGTACAGAGTCCAAATTGTTGACCACAACCCAAGCAAGATGCACCTGTTTTCTAGGGACCTTAGGGTCGCTGGCCTCTTGTTCTCCCAACCTGTCTTCTGGAGGAAGGCCCTGCCACGCTGTTACTCAGGCAACCCTGTTTGGGCAGAGTTGTCCTGCCCCCTGTGGGGGGAGGATGGGCTCAGTGAAAACTGGTTTTTTGTTCTCAGGTGGCTTTTCCTAGCGGTTTTCCGTGTCTCTTCTGAGAGTCAGAGCAGAAGAGACCATTTCCAACCCTCTGCCTGAGAGAAGAGAGATTGTAATCTTTTTTTCAGTGAACTCTCCAGGCCACACTATCTCTGTTTCTGTCTATGCTGCTAAAAATTGCAGCATCCTGGGTTGTGTGGCCCTCAGCTTCCAGGTCCAGGCATGTCTCTGCCAGACTGGTCTGCGAGTCTGTGCCTGGTCCCCAGTGCAGAAGGCTTTTGCACACTGGCGGTGAAGGATCCCGAAGTCTTCCTCCCCTTCCATTTATCTTCTGATATGTGCCCGTGGAATCACGGCTCCCCGCTTCATACCTTGAAACCAACCACCTGTGATATTCTGTTTGTAGAGATCCAGTTATATCTTCTTACATCTCAGGCTGATTTCGTGGGTGTTCAGAGTGGTCTGGTAGATATCCAGCTCAATTCAGGGGACCAGTTGGAATAGGATCCCCTACTCCTCCACCATCTTTTCCTAGTCTTGTAGTCCAAAAGGCATCTTTTAAAAAAATCTCCTTCTAGTTCAGTCCTTCTTGGTGTCTGTTGTCCAGGAGAGTGCTTCAGCCTCATTTCTGGTTTCTGGGATTTTCACAATGGTTTCTTGTCTATGGATAGTTGCCAGTTGTTCTTGTGACAGGGACTGAAGCTGAATTACTACAAAATCTTCTTAATTGCTATGCTTGCTCATTTCTGATCCATTCTCCACACAGTGCAATATACACTGCACTCTGAAGCAGACAGATCTTTCACTGAGACACATTGGACAACATTCACCGCAGATCAAGATGCCATTTTTAATATATCTTTTAATGATGAATCACCCTCTCAATCTTTAAACACATAAATACACACACACACACACACACACACACACACCTAGGTTTGAAATCTATGTCTCACATTCCTTATCAGTCAAATGTGGCTTAATGTAGTTAATCCAAGAAAATTGGTGTGAATATTATATGAATAACACATTTAAAGCAGGAGCATCATGTCTGTCGTATAGTAGATGCCCATTAAATGTATTTTTTTTTTTCTGTCAAGTCTTTAAAATAGGATAACAATAGATGTATTGAAGTTTTGAAAATATACTGACAAAATTAGTTTCTCTTTTTAAAGCTTTTCCCACATCCATTTAAACAGATAATCCAGTTTACAATATCTTCATATACTAAATAGGGGTAATAAATAGTGCTTACATACATCATAAGGTCATTGTGAGGATGAAAATCAATTACTGCATGGTATCTGGAACACAGTAAATACCAAATAAATGTGATTATTACCATTGTTATAGGCTCATGGCATAGCAAGATCACATTATTTTTTTTAAATAAATCCCAAACCCAAATATCTTAGCTAGTTGGCTTTCCTAAGTATTTCTTCATTTTCCACAAGAGTAATATTGACTAGCATCTGTGTACATTTACTGCGTGTACCATACATTAAATGCTAAATACATTAAATCCATACAATAAGCTAGAAGAAGGGTATTACAGTTTTATATTAGAGGTAAAGTATCATAGAAGTCACTAGTACTCACTGTACCCAATTCTCCTCTCCTTCCGGTGTACATGAGGCATCTTCCTTCTTTTTTTTTTTTTCCCTTCACAGTCGAGTTGGAGCCATGTGACTAGTTCTGACCAAATGACAGTGAACCACAGTCACCTGTGGTGCTTAACAGGACAGGTGTCGTCTACTTTACAGGCAGTTGAGATTACACAGTGATGGAGCTATAACTTCAGCCCGTGTTTCCCATTTTCACTGGTCATTTTCTCATGTCATGCTACTTTCCACATTTCAATCAGTAATAATTATACAAACTAATGCCTTATTCTTATACAACATATAACATATTTTTAAACATCTCAAATCCCTCTAAAGTGAAGCAGAGCATTGATAAGTTAATTCAGTTGATCAATGACATGTCTTTGTATGGCATATAGCACTACAGGAAATGCAGCTTCTACAGTCAGAATTCCTGAGCTCATTCTGGTGTTGCTGAGTGACACTGGGCAAGCTATTAACTTTGCTGTATCTCACTTTCTTCACCTGTAAAATAATAATAACGTTGGAATGTACCTGATAAAACTATGATGGAGCTTTAGTGAGAATCCTAGCAAAACACCTAGCTCTAAAAAGTGAGTTACATAAAAAAAGAGTATGCAGAATGGTAAAAAGCATGGCTACCATAGCCTAACTGCCAGGTCTTGAATCCTGTTCCACCGCTCACTAGCTGGGTGCTCTTAGGCAAGTTATCTGACACCTGTGGCTCAGCTTTCTCATCAGTGAAATAGCTATGATATTAATTCTCACCTCAAAGGGTTTTGAAGGAAGGTTACATGCTGTAACACTTTTAGAAGCATTCAGAACAGTGTTTGGCACTTAGTAAGCACTAAATAATAGTTACTACCAAGAAGAGGAGAAAGAAGAAAATAAAATCAATATATTAGCTGCTATTTTTAGATCTATCACATTTTGTTTTAAGATGGGAATACAGAGATTGTTGTTCTTGTTTTCTCTTCTAGGAGCCTCTAGTCCAGAAAAATTAGGTGACCCCTGAACAGGACCGAGGACATCAGTATGGAAACTAAATCACAAATTTGGGTAGCATCAGCTCAGTGCAGTCCAATATTAACTTGCTTTTTTTATTTCTTTTTTTTTTTTTTAAGATTTTATTTATTTATTTGACAGAGAGAGACACAGCGAGAGAGGGAACGCAAGCAGGGTGAGTGGGAGAGGGAGAAGCAGGCTTCCCGCGGAGCAGAGAGCCCGATATGGGACTCGATCCCAGGACCCTGGGACCATGACCCGAGCCGAAGGCAGTTGCTTAACAACTGAGCCACCCAGGCGCCCTGCTTTTTTTATTTCATCATGCCTTTTCTTAAAATGTACTTTTTGTTTAAAGACCAACCTTTCTGAAACATTCATTATGTGGAGTTTAAGATGTTCTTTTTTTTTTAAAGGATATTATTTCTTTTTTTTAAGATTTTATTTATTTATTTGAAAAAGAGAGAGAGTGAGAGAGCACAAGCAGGGGGCAGGGCAGAGGGAGAGGGAGAAGCAGGCTCCCCGCCGAGCTGGGAACCTGATGCGGGGCTTGATCCCAGGACCTGGAGATCATGACCTGAGCCACCCAGGCGCCCCAGAGTTTAAGATGTTCTATCCCAGAGTGGTTATTTATAGAAATTTTTCAATATAGGTTTCCCTTAATTGTCACTCTAAATGTGTCTATTTAATTGAGATTTAATTGAGATACTAAGAATATAGCCAAATTTCACTATTGTTTTTTAGTCCCTTTGGGGTAAGACTGAGAAGTTCCAGAGTTGAAAGAGAAGCAACAATTAGATACTATAAATCTGTTTTGGGGCTTAGCAGCAGTTGCCACAATGTGCCATTTTGAATTTATTAGACTAAAAACCCAAAACTTGTGAACAGCATTACTTTTACTTTAAAAATAATCTAGCATTTGGGGAAGAAAAAGTAGAGATATAACAATGGGAAGTATGAATAGGGCAATTTAACATAGTCTCAAAGAGTATGAATCTGTGACATGAATCATTTTACATTTGCCCCAAATTTGAAAGTTCTCATTTTCCCCCTGTATATAGGCATTACTGGTCAACTATTTCTTAGTTTAATTTAATCAAATAGTTTTTCCTAATATGACATATAAAACTTAAACATTTTTCTCTTTTAGGATAATGTGTTTGAGGTGCTCATCATTTCCTTGCAAACAACAGATACTTTTTCTGTACTAATTTGACCACTTGGAAAAAAGATAAAAGATGCGGGAGAAATGCCCTGTAGTAGAAGATATATTTGTGAGGACATTAACAAAAAGAAAATTCTAACCTGGGCCTCACATTCTTCTTATAAAATAAAATGACAGCAAAATAAGTTGTACATATATCTTGCTAAAATAACACATAATTTTATCTCAGGATTGGTCCAGTCAGTCGTGTGAATCGTGAACTATTGAAAGTACTGATTCATTAATTAAAATGTATATTTGTATCAGCCTCATAATTATAGGAGCAATGAGTGTCTGTAGCAATTCAGTTTAGTTTCTAAAATTTGTGATCATTTGAATAAATGTATATTTTCATGTCAGTGTATGTGTGTCTCTGGTCTTATTTATTTATTTTGATCGAGGCTTCCTGGAAGGACTATTTAAAATAAAACTGCATCCTGACAACTTAAAGTGAGGAGGAACAGAAGATAATTAATAAGGTTAAGTATTTCCTACATTAATTACTATATAGCCTTGGAATTTATGGATTTAGCATTCAACATTTGAAGTATTCCACATGCAGGCATTTTTAACTTGAATCCCTCATGCTCCTAGGCAAGTAAGAATACATAGCTCTTGACTAGTAACAAAGCCTGGCATTCACCCACCATCCAATTTCAAAGTAGTTTTACAAGAGCTATCTCTTCTGTTTTGAGGAATTCTCACTTATGTTTTAATCCCACTTTATGAAAAAAAAAATTCAAACTGTAGGGTGTCAAGGAAACTTTAGCAAATATCCCTAAAGAATGTTGAGTGTGTACCAACCATCTGCCAATAGTGGCTAGTTGTGTTCATAATTATCCCTAATAGGAAGTGACTTCACGACTGGCATTAGCTGGATAATAACTTATTCTCTAGTCTGATTATGGAGAAGTTGTTCCAAAATCTGGTCTAGAATCTTACAAAAGAAAAACACAATTGATATAGCAACTCACTCATATTCTTCCAGAGGTGGCTGCAACCTGAGCCTCTTTAATGCCAGGAAAGACACTATCATGTGTTGCAAAAACAACCTCACTCTGCCCATGTAGTGCCTCAGGCACGCTATTTTTAGGGCTGGACTTTGATGGAGCTCCACTCAAAAGAGCTGTTTGTTTAAAACATGGTCTAGGATATACTGTAAGGGAAAGCTCTCAGTGTTTATAAATATCAGTCTCTATTTTAATTCTTCATGCTAAAGGGAAAAAAAAAGACAAATAATGAAGTCAAAATGAAAATTAAATTTTTATAATAGCTGTTGTATTATATTGCAGTAGTACTTAGTTAAAAATATAACATCTCTACTAGTCACTTTCAAAGGACATTCCTAAGGCATTATTATTCATGTTACTATGGATGTGGCTACTTCCAGATTTATAATATGAATCTTTCATGTCTCTCATTTCTTTGACTCCTCTTTCTGACATCTGGGAATGAATATCATACATTAAAAAAAAAAAAAACACAAGTCAGTGCATTTTACATTGGTCAGTGCCCAGACAAGAAGAGGTTAATATTAATAGATACAATTAATCTGGAATAATTATATTGCATTGTCATGATTCTTATAATCTCTGTGCCCCAATAGCATATATCTTCAAACAAATGACCAGTATAAATGGAACTCTACATGCAGAACACATGCCCTTAAAAATCAAGTCTTCGTGGGAAGGGATTCAGTGAATATTGACATCCCTTTAAGAGAAAGAGAAAGTAGCTGAGTCCCTGGGGCCAGACATGAGCAACAAAGGGAAGTTCTCAACAGTTACCAAAATAAATAAAATCAAAGTCATGTGATTAATATATTAATGATCCTTCTTTTTTCTTTTTCAACTTTAGCCAAAATATGGCCCTCACCATCAAAAAAACTCACTTTTTGCCAACATGTTTCACGTCAGTCATACATCTCTAGCCAGATGGCTATTCTGTGATACTAGACACAATGCAAAGTAAATAAAATTGTGAAAATTTGTTTTTGAATTGATCACCACCCTGGGACACCTGGGTGACTCAGTTGGTTAAAGTTTGCCTTCGGCTCACATCTTGATCCAAGGGTCCTGGGATGGAGTTCCACATTAGACTCCCTGCACAGTGGGAAGCCTGCTTCTCCCTCTTCTCTGCCTGCCGCTCCCCCTGCTTGTGGACTCTCTCTCTCTCTCTCACAAATAAATAAATAAAATCTTTAAAAATAATAGTTGATCACCACCCACTTCTTGCCATTACCACATAGCGGCATGGCAGCTGGTGCAGGCATGCTGACCGGGTGAAGCCTTGATTTCAGAAGCTTCAGCAGCAATAACAATCCCTTAGCCTTTCTTTTCATCAGCAGAGAGGCAAAATGGCTAGAGATTATTTTGTCTCATGGGGAAGGGCTACATGGGGAAGCCCTCCATGGATATTAGCAACAGGCAGCAAGATAATTGATTGTTCTGCCTCATCCTCTCTCATATATCTTGAACCATGCTGATTCATTCTTTTCTTCGAGTTCCAGTGCCTCAGAAATGGCTGAAGGTTGACATACTTCCCTCTCATTTGCCTTTATTGTCTCTTTTATCTACTCCAGTCTCTCGGCAAAATGTTAAAAAACATAAGTCAATTTCCAAAGTGTGTGCATACACATATGGATACACATGAATACAGGCCTACACACACAAACACACACAACTTTTCTCACACTCACACTAAAGAGGAAGAAAATACACACTTTTTTTTTTAAGATTTTATTTATTTTATTTGAGAGAGAGTGAGTGAGTGAGGGAGGGGCGGGGGAGAGGGAGAGAATTTCAAGTAGACTCTGCACTAAGCTGAGCCCTGAGCCCTATGCCGGGCTTGATCTCACAACCCTGAGATCATGACCTGAGCCGAAATCAAGAGTCTGACCCTTAACCGGCTAAGCCATCCAGGCACCTTCACACATTTATTTTTTTTTAATCAGGGAACTTACTTTGAAACATTTTTGAGTTCTCATTTCTCCTTTCACAACATGCATAATGAGCAACATATAGGAATATAATTACACTTGGAAAGATGTTTATCGATTTTAACATGTTAAAAACTAATTATGCTATAGGTTCTATCAAAGTTGTGCTGGTACTGATGTAGCCTTTAATGAGGTCTTCCTTGCATGAACAGACCATAAACAAATTGCTGCTGCCTTACAAGCACATTAATTTCTAATGTAGGAGGAAGCTTCTTTTTTGACAGAACTGAGCTTGCAGTCCAAGCATTACCACCTCCTTAATCATAAAAGCATATGATGTGATATAATTGAGTTCTAAGTTAACTCCTTTATAAAATTAATGAGAAGGTAAGTGATTGGGTATTAAAGTAAAATACTGAGTGATTATTTTATATTCCTACATAAATGCCTATGAAGTAAAACTATTAGTAGATTATCTACTAAGCCTATGTAACAGTCATTCTGCAATAATAATGTGAATTGTCTGACTCCAAAATAACTCACTTTATAAGGACAAGTGTTTAGCTGAAACTCTTAGTGTACTTAACAAAGTAATAGTGAATCTGAAGTCTATTTTCTTGGAGAACATTTGGCAAATGTATGAAAAATAGTATTTAATAATTTTTTTAGGGAAGGTAGAGCCCTGGTTATGGCAGGAAAAGAGAAAATTTTCTTTTTTTTAAGATTTTATTTATTTATTTGACAGAGAGAGAGAGCACGAGCAGGGTGAGGGGCTGAGAGAGAGGTAGGCTCTCTGCTGAACAGGGAGCCCGACATGGGGCTTGATCCCAGGACCTTGGGATCATGACCTGAGCTGAAAGCAGATGCTTAACTGACTGAGCCACCCAGGTGTCCCAAAAAGAGAAAATTTTCAAGCAAATAAAAGAAATTAAATCCTAGCTCAAGTCTCATCTTAGCTATGAAGTCTATCCCAAGAATTACTACCTCTTTTAGACTGAGTTAATCTGCTGCCTATCTGTTTTTCCATGGTGAGTTATAACACTCCTGTCTCACAGAACTTACTGTATTGGAATGTAACTATTATTGGCACATCGATCTCTCAAGCCCACTAAGACATGATAGTGGCTTGCTCTTTTTAGATCCCAGCAATAAACTCAACTATAATTGATGCTTAAAACTTGTTAGGGAGGGAGTGAGACTGTTAGGCAGAAAGCAAACAGCTCAAACTGCAGAAGGGATAACAGAAGAGAGGATACGGTGGGATTGAGCTAAAGCGTGGGATGGGTGGAGGAGGCTGGCAATTGAATCAATTATAGAAAGGAAAGTCTGATCATTGCTGGGTTTTGGAAGTACTTTTGCAGAGAGCTGTTGTAAAGATGGTCCAAGTTTTGAGAGTTAGAAAAATTTTAAAGAGAAACAGAATTTGTTAAAAATGCAAGTGTGCTTTGCAAAATAAGGACTGTTAATGGCCATTCCATAGAGTTTTTGTAAATATAATTATATACTCCATGGAACACACTAAATCCTAAAAAGGTCTACTCCAAAACATTTTGATAAATTCAAATATGTCTTAATGCTAATTCACTGGAAAAACCAAGAGTCAGTCCCACATGGATGTTACTGCACCTGTTGATAGCTATGACACTTTTTATTCATTACATGACTCAAGGATAAAAATCTGATCATTGGCCTCAGGGCCATTCCCTTATCCTCAGAAACCTAATGAACAGGAATTGAACTAAAACAAACCATTTATCTCAAGGAAATATTACAGTTTTGCCTATATTATTTTCACATGACTAAAGAGTCCTAAGGCAAGATAACTTCTGAAAGAATATTCTATTTGATTATTAGGATTGAAAGTGAAAGCAATCTCAAACTATTATGAACAAAATGAGAAGTTATTGCATCTTCTAATGAGAGATCTGTGTGACAGCCTACAGGCACAGCTTAATCTAAATATTTAACTATCTATTAGGGCCCTGTTTCTCTCTCCTTCACTTTGCTTTCCTTTATATTTACTTGGTGATAAAGTGAGGTTGCCTTGTGCTGTTGCAAATATTAACAGTTCTAGCTAACAGTTCTTGGTTAGCTTAATAACCAAGCAGTAAGAGAGAGCCTTTTCCCCAGTAAGGTTCTAAAACAAACAAACAAACAAACAAACAAACAAACAAACAAAAACACACGAATTAACCCTGATTGGCCTTGGTTGGGTGCTATGTGATTTTTGAAGCCATCACTTAGACCTGGGCAGTGTAGCTTTCCCTTTGATTCTGCCTCAATGATGTGTTCAACTGCAGCACCAGAGAATGTGATCAGCCCATCTACATGGATGGAAAGTAACAGATTCTCCAAAAAGAGAAGAAATGGCTCTGTAATAATGAAAGTTTTGCTTGCCTGGAGAATAGGGAGATTGCAGATACTAAAAAAAGAGGTAAGACACAAAACAAAATTTTGAGTTGTCTCTTTCCATGAAACTTTAGAGTACATGGGGTGCCTAGGTGGCTCAGATGGTTAAGCGTCTGCCTTCAGCTCAGGTCATGATCCCGGTGTCCTGGGATCAAGCCCCACATCGGGCTCCCTGCTCAGCGGGGAGTCTGCTTCTCCCTCTCCCTCTGCCTGCTGCTTCCCCTGCTTGTGCTCTCGCTCTCTCTCTCTCTAATAAAAAAAAAATAAAAGATCTTTAAAAAAAAAAAGAACTTTAGAGTACAAAGGAAATGTATAAGACATTGTTATAGCTAATTCCTATTAGCTTTGTGCTCTCGCCTATCTGTACACCCCTCCGCATGCAGCAGCACATTCCTGGGTCCTGGACTTATGAATCCTCCTCCCAACTCTTGCCATTATGGACTCCTCAACATTATGCCAAATTGCCTACCATAATGTAAAATTCTATAACATGCAACATATTCTATTCATGAGATTGTGAGGAAACAGGCACTTGGACACATCGCTGGTAGGAATACAAACTGGTAAAACCTTTCTGATGGGAATTTTGCAATACCTAACAAAATACATATACACTTACTGTCTAACCAGCAATCCTACTTCTAATAATCTACCCTGAAGACGATTTCCAAAAATCCAAAAATACATATGTACAAGATTATTTATAATTGCAAAACACTGAAACAATCTAAATGCTTGTATATAGGAGAACAGGTGAACGAACTATGGTATATCCACACAATGGGGTACTTTGCAGGTTTAAAAAAATGAATGAGGGAGATTTCTTTGAAGTTATGTGAAGTGATTTCCAGGATATATTTTTAAGTGAAAAAAAAAGAATATTTGCAGTCTCAGTATCTCACACAGGTATTTATTTTAATTACACAGGGTAGGGGCGCCTGGGTGGCTCAGTCGTTAAGCGTCTGCCTTCGGCTCAGGTCATGATCCCAGGGTCCTGGGATCGAGCCCCGCATCGGGCTCCCCGCTCCGCGGGAAGCCTGCTTCTCCCTCTCCCACTCCCCCTGCTTGTGTTCCCTCTCTCACTATGTCTCTCTCTGTCAAATAAATAAATAAAATCTTTAAAAAAAAATAAAAAAATAAAAAAAAAATTACACAGGGTAAAAAGTAGTAACTTCATAGTGGATAAATATGGCAGACACCATCTCAGCTATAAAGACATGGTTGATATTCCCAGTAGTATGATATTATAAATCCCCTGATATAAACCATGGAGAAGGGCACCATATTGCTTCTGTGATCTTTTTGCAAAAATGTATAATGACAATTTAATCACAGGGAAACATCAAACAATTTGAATGAGGAGTATTCTATAAAATAACTGGCCTGGACTCTTCAAGATCCTTAAGGTCGTGGAAGACAAAGAAAGATGTGAAACTGTAAGAGATTGAAAGAAGCTAATGAAGCATGACAACTAAATCCAATAAGAGATGTGAATTAAATTCTGGACCAGAGAAAGTTTATTAGTAGGAAAAATTGCAAAATTTGAATAGTTACAGGTTACTTAATAGTATTGCATTGATGTTCATTTCCTGGTTTGGATCCTTTTACTATGATTAAGTAAACTGAGAAGCTGAAGGAAGGGCACAAGGGAGCTCACTACACTTTTCTGTAACTTTTCTATAAGTTTAAAATCATTTCAAAATAAAAAGTCAAAGAGAGTAAAAAAAAAAATCTACAGAATTTGTATGTAAGTCGATCATGAACATCTCAGAATTGTCCATAGTCTCTTGGAGCCACTGACTTTCTTCAACAACCCAGATAACAAAGTGTGTTAGCTTTCTATGGCTGCCAGAATAAATTATTATCAATCAAGTGGCTTAAACAACTGAAATTTATTGTCTCGCAATTCTGGAGACTAGAAGTTAGAGATCAAGGTTATCTGTAGTGTTGGTTCCTTCTGAGGGTTGTTAGAGAAAGGTCTTTCCTGGCCTGTCTCCCAGCTTCTGGTAGTTCTTTTGTGACAACATAACTCCAGTCTTCACGTAGTATTATCCTTCTGTTCATGTCTGTGTTCAAATGTTCCCCCCACTTTTTTTTAAAGATTTTATTTATTTATTTGTCAGAGAGAGAAAGAGAGAGAGAGCACAAGCGGGGGGAATGGCAGGCAGAGGGAGAAGCAGGCTTCCTGTTGAGCAGGGAGCCCGATGAGGGACGCGATCCCAGGACCCTGAGATCACGACCTGAGCCAAAGGCAGACGCTTAACCGACTGAGGCGTCCCAAAATGTCCCCTTTTTATAAGAATATCAGTTTTACCGGTTTAGGGCCCCACCCTACTTTAGGCTGACCTCATCTTAACCAAACCGCTGTAACAATACAATTTCCACTAAGATCATATTCTGAAGTAGCGGGAGTTTGAACAATAAACAGTGAGGGGAAGACACAATACAACCTATAGCACAAAGACGTCTCTAGTCCAAAATCCTCCACCCCCAGACCCCACCTACTCTGAGGATTTTGTCAGAGGTGCCTGGGTGGCTCAGTCACTGAGCATCTGCCTTCCGCTCAGGTCATGATCCCAGGGTCCTGGGATCGAGCCCCACATCTGGCTCCCTGCTCAGCGGGAAGCCTGCTTCTCCCTCTCCCATTCCCCCTGCTTGTGTTTGCTCTCTCGCTGTGTCTCTGTTAAGTAAATAAAATCTTAAAAAAAAAAAAAAAAGAAGGATTTTGTCAGAGCAGATTATGTTCATTTGTAATTGTGTGCAAATATTTCAAAATGTTAATGATAAATCATGGTATTATACAAAAGAATCATCTTATACAATAAATCATGAGGCCTGTCTTCAAGATCTCACTGTCATTTACAAACGGTGTGTACCTAGAGTGTGGTAATTAATACTTCCTTGTATTATCTGAAAAATAGTTTTCTCTAATATAAACTAATGAGAGATGAGTCTCTGTTGCTTGCAGGTAACAGTCTTGGAGATGATGAGAACAGCTGATGTTATTTTTGGAAACTATTAAATATCTGGACACGTTCTGTCATATGTTAAACATTCCCATAAAACTACTCTTAGGAAAATACTGTGATCTTTGCAAGGAGAAGGAAAATGGGTTAGAAAAAATAAATAGATCCAAAATATAGAAGAATTAAATATGTTAAAAAGACATAAAATTAGTAGGGC
This sequence comes from Halichoerus grypus, assembly GCF_964656455.1. Taxonomy (NCBI): domain Eukaryota; kingdom Metazoa; phylum Chordata; class Mammalia; order Carnivora; family Phocidae; genus Halichoerus; species Halichoerus grypus. Next base: position 143,256,358 of record NC_135714.1, on the reverse strand, counting down.
AAGAATCCATAAATCAAATAATTAGTAAGCCTTCTGGGAGAAAATGTAAGATCCACACCTTAACTCAGACATATAGCTAGATAAGTTAATAAATGTTAAACATTTAAAAAATGAAATCATAAAAGTTCTAGAAGAAAAATTTAGGTTTATTTATATGATCTTTGCACAGAAGAAGACCTTCCAAGGTCTTGATATTTCCTGATATTTCAAAGTCAGAAACTCTAAAGAAAAGATTGATCCATATCATTATATTAAAATACTATAATTGTATGAAATGTAATACTCTTATGAAATATAATACTGTTAACCTATTTTAAACTCAAACAACAGGGGTGCCTGGGTGGCTCAGTTGGTTAAGCATCTGCCTTTGGCTCAGGTCATGATCTCAGGGTCCTGGGGTCTAGCCCTGCATCGGGCTCCCTGCTCAGCGGGGAGTCTGCTTCTGCCTCTCCTCACCACTCATGCTCCCTCTCTCTCTCAAATAAATACATAACATGTTTTTAAAAAATTTCAAAAATGAACTCAAGCAACAAATTTTAACAAATATTTGCAGCAAAAAAAATTGACATAGGGCTAATATTCTAATTAAATAAATATATTTGATTATCTAATAGACACTTTTCAATGATTCTATTTTTAAAACGAAACACACATACACACACACACCCCTATAATAGCGATAAGATTCCAGTAAAGTGAGGCTCCTCCACTATAAAGGTAGGATAAAAAATAATTAAGGACAATTTGGTAACTTTCACCTATCCAATATGTATCATGAAAATTATTTAAATGTTTCTGAAGAATTTCTCTATAATATAATCAATATTGTGCAATTTGTAATGCAGATAATCAAAAACAATCTCAGTACCATTTAATTCACTTACTATATAGAATAATTATATGTGTGTTGATAGTGGTGAAATTTTAAATAATTTTTCTTTTCCATTTTGCATTATTCTGTACTACTTAATGTATTCTTAATTTCTATTTTTTTTTTTTTTAAGATTTTATTTATTTATTTGAGAGAGAGAATGAGATAGAGAGAGAGAGCATGAGAGGGGGGAGGGTCAGAGGGAGAAGCAGACTCCCTGCCGAGCAGGGAGCCCGATGCGGGACTCGATCCCGGGACTCCAGGATCATGACCTGAGCCGAAGGCAGTCGCTTAACCAACTGAGCCACCCAGGCACCCTTTAATTTCTATTAATAACTTCTGAATTTACTAAAAATATTTTTTTTTCTAATTTTAGACTGTTTTGTAAAAGACCAGATATGCAGAGCTATAGATTTGCTACTTTACTGCAGTTGGTTGTTTCTTTCTGTAGTTGTTATGTAAGTGGAGTGTGTCTGCTGAAGAATAGCAGATAACCATTCTGTTTGTTTTTAACCATAGTCCCTTTTGAACATTTTAATGTACCAGGTTCACTCACATATAAAAGACAGCCAGTCACATGGAAAATAAGTTTTCCTTTGTAATTCCTCATGCCTGCGCCCCCTGACTCTTGATTTCTCAACATGCTGATGTATATGGTTCTCGTCCCATACCTCAGTCTACCATTTTGATTATTTTGACATTTTATGCCATTTGACATGTGATTTAGCTTTCTGCTTCCTTTGGTTTTTAGTTTTGCTTATTCCTTTTCTACTACTCTCTTTTTCCATCTTGGTGAAAAGCTCTACTTTTTGCCACAGACAGGCTAACCAGACCACTTAAAATATATTTTAAACACCCTCTTTAATACCTAACAAAAAATAATAAAAACATTTTACTTCTCTATTTTCATTTAGCTGAATTACTTATGCTACAAAAATATTTATCAAAAGATCTATAAATTGGTTAAAATAACATATGTTGTTGAATAGATGATTTCTATGACTTCTGATACAGTTTATTTTATAACTTTGGTCTCTGATGCTAATTTCAGCAGATTTTATATAGCACATTGATACATACAAGAATACAAATAAGTTCTTAAAATATATTTTTTCACAGGAATTTTGTAGTGAATCAGTTGGGAAAGAAGAGAACATTTTTGAATATTTATTATCTACCTTACTAAAAATTTACAAAGACTTCTAATACGGGGACACATTCCAGCTTTTTGCAATCTCTGGATTAAAATGTAGCAATTAGAATAGCTTTTTGTGAATTTAAAACTGCCTTATTGCAAAGCTGTGGATGACATTGATGGCAATTCCCATTATTTTGCTTCCTTTGAAAACAAAGCATCCAGATGTGCTGAAGGTATGAGATCTAGAAAACTGGAAAAAGACTGAGAATATGACAGCATCTTTTTTTTTTTTTTTTTAATTTAAAAGTTCTCTGTGATCAGATGCTACCTAAAATTTTGTTAGAGTTTCCTGGGGTCACAACTCTTATTTTGTAAAATGTACTCTTAAATCTGTGATGGTGATGACACTTCTCTAAACTTACTATTCAAGATCCAGAGGAAAGAAAATTAAGATTCCTTTGGCAACCTCTCTTCTTGTTATTTTTTAAGACCACAGTCTCTCATTTTTCGTCATAGATTAAAGTGATATAATGATTGTATAGGGCAATTAATAATGATAATATGTCACAGAAGTGGCAATGATAATAATTTGCTATGAAAACAGAAGTCACAATGACCTTTTTCCCAAAGACTTAATTTACCCCAGCTGAATCATTTTCTCTATATCCTGAAGTAGGAAACTTGAAATTGTATTAAAGGTAAATTACTTGGAACTGCTCATAAGGCAGTGAATAAAAACAGAAGCAGCATAAGAAAACCAGACCTTTCCTGTGGCTCTCCTGTCCTCTGTTCACACAGTATCTTCCATGGTTCTGTCCCTTAACACCTTTTATCAAGATTGTTGTAACTGTCTCCTAACAGACCATTGTTCTTGCAGACTCCCCTGGTCCCAACTCCTACCAGAAGCTTCTTCAGACAGCTGCAACATACTCTTACAGTATTGGCCTCTTGATTTGGAATCATTTAACAATTCCCAATCACTTCCAAACCCCTGGGGATGGCTCCTCCACTTTACCCAGGCATCTACCCAACTATATGTCTGTTCAGAGACTCCATGTTCCAGTTGAGTCAGAATAAATTACTATGACCTCATTTACCTCTGTGCCATCGCATAATATCTGAAATAGTCTTTTCTCCTCCCCACCTGTATAATTCTAACTCATCTATTTAGTCTATATACAATTCAAGGTTGAATTCAGTCTACCAGGATATAATGTCCATCCTTGAAGAGCCTGTTCCCATGGGAGGATTACACATGTCCACCCAGCTTAACTCAAATGAAGCTTTGTGACTTGCTTTGCCTACTGGGATATATGCAGTAGTGGCATGAAGCTTAAGGTCAACATGTGTACTTCATTTTCCTTTTCTTGTGCCATGAAACCGAGAATAATGCAGATCAAAGCTGCTCTATCAGCTTGTATATCTGAATGAAGATGCTGTAGAGCAGACTTACAACTGACCCATGATAGGCAATGCTGAAGTTCCTAAGATTTTATAGTCCTTTGTTATCATAGCATAAACTAACCTGTCATGACTGATGCATTATCTGTTTCTACATTGTAATTGCTAGCTTTATTGTTGTTTTTGATTATGTTTCTCTCACTAGCCTTTGAAGTCTTCAAAGAAAGGCACTGCAATTTTCAACTTTTTTTTCCTTTAGCAAATAATAAAATGCATTGTACATAAAAGGAAGGAGATAATTATCTGTTGATAGAAGAAATGAGAATGAAGATTTGTTGTAAAAATATGTCAACTATCCCATAGTATCTCTAGGATGCAGATAAAGGCATAAACAATTATAGACTTAAGCAATACATCTACATTTTGATCCTCTGCAACTAGTTTATTTAGATTGGACAGAATCTAGGTAAACAGATATAAGCACACACATTTGTTTCCATTTCTCCAACAATGACATATTATGTGACTAGCACGTGTTTGGTACATGCTAGGCATTTCAGTACTGTGAAACAATCCTGCCCTCAAGCAGTGGAGGATCCTACAGAAACATGAGATATGGCAGTGTATAAATAAAGCACTCAATAATAGGTAAGATTTAATTAGGTACAAAGAGCAGGGCAGGCATTTTTGGTAGAGGAAGGAGGCAGCATAAATGTAGAATCTAGAATCAAGAGGAAGCATGGAGAATGAAGGAGAACATTATAGAGGATGAATGGAATGTAAGGCAATGAGTGGTAAGAACAGAACTAGAGGAATAGTAAGGCTAGATCATGATGCACTGACATGCTACCTTAGGCAGTTTAAACTTTATCACAAAGCCTCTGAGTAATGCATTGAAAAAATTCTATTAAAGAAATGACAAGAGCAAATTTGTGATATGGAAGTTGCAGTCTACAAGCATGTAGAGAATAGATGAAGGTGGCAAGGGTGGTGAAACTAAAGACACGGCCAAAGATTTTTCAATGGTGGCCTTGTATAAAAAAGATGAGCTGGGACAAGCATGTTTTCTTCCTCATGAATTTGGGAAATTAAAAGAATTTATCAACTACTGTGCAAGCTAATGATGGAAGGTGATGATAGCAACCAAACTCATGAGCAGACAGGCTCAGTGATGATTAGAGACAAATATATATCTGCTGGAGTAAGGAGAAACTGACAATGAATGATTCATGTCAATCATGGAGCATTAGAGTGGAACTATGCAAATCTGGTGCTTAGGTGTCTAAATCTGCCTCAGCTCCGGCTTTGGCTCCTATGAGCTCTGCCTCTACCATAGGTTTTCTTTTGGCTTCAAGCAACATGTCCATCTCCTATATTGCTCCCCATAGAGTTATTCATCCATTTTGGAACTTGAGAGTTTCTGTTCTTTATAAATAGAAGATCTTAACAGGCAGTAGACTGATAGTCATATGTTATCAATAATAGCTCACATGAACTTTGTATAAGCAATCATACAGGAGAAAGTATGGCCTTTGGGATATAAAGCTTACCAGGGACAATGAAATGACCAAAAGGAGCAGGCAATTTTTTTTTAAGTTACATGTTCTGAAAAAAATATATACTTCAGCTATTGGGAAATTAATCAATATGTCCCTGTATTTCAGTATAGGGGAATAATTCAAATTGCACAGCTTGTAAAAAGTACCTTGGGATATTTTCAGATGAAAGATGTTATCTTAATATAAAAGGCTATTTTTCACTCCTTGGTATTACATATTTCTCTTTTAATAAGTTTATCCGCTTCAGGGCAATAACATTTTGTTACATGTTGCAAAGTGTTTTGATGTGTATCAAGATTCCTGTTGTTTTTTCAACATTTTATCTTATTTGAGATCACATTGCACACAGTTATTTTGGGCCTGGGGGAAAAAGGATCTTGGGTGACAGATGACAAATTGAAATATTTGACAATCTTCTTGCAGTTTTTGGTCCCACTGGGATCTGATGTCAGTAAAATTGTGATGATCCAATTCATGGCACAGTGAGCTACATCAGCAGAACAGCCTCAGGTCACCTGGGAAGTGTAGTTGCAAGTCAGTGATACATTAAAAATATATTTTTTTCTATTTACTGTGACAACATGGGATAAGGATCTGATGAAGGTATAAAGGGTAAAAGGAGGGGATCTTTTCTGCAAAGCTTCATGATCTAGGTCAGGCTACGGGCAGTCACAGTGGTTGTTACTCCCAAAGGACAAAGTAGTCCAAAGGTTAAGCACTAGAATAGAAATAAGAACATCTGTTCTCACATTTGGCTATAGGAATCTCACCATTGATCTTTAGTTTCTCTATTTTTAATTTTTTTTTATTTTTTATTTATTTATTTATTTTAAAGATTTTATTTATTTATTTGACAGAGATAGACACAGCGAGAGAGGGGACACAAGCAGGGGGGTGGGAGAGGGAGAAGCAGGCTTCCCGCTGAGCAGGGAGTCCGATGCGGGGCTCGATCCCAGGACCCTGGGATCATGACCTGAGCTGAAGGCAGACACTTAACGATTGAGCCACCCAGGCACCCCTCTCTATTTTTTAAATAAAACCATAGTCCTTCTTTCATATTTCAGAAATTCCTGTGATTATGACTGAAACAAATGGAGATATTGCTTAGAGTTAAGTGGAAGAGTATTGTAATAACTATGCAAAGCTCCAAAATAAGAGGTTGCCATCTCTTCAAGTATATTTGACAGGATGTGCCAGACCTAGATTATGAGATACTAAATTTCAAGTGACTGGCTATTACTTCAGAGAATCACTTGTCGCACATTTTTTTTTTTTAAGATTTCATTTATTTATTTGAGAGAGAGCGAGTGAGTGAGAGAGAGAGAGCACGAGTGGTGGAAGGAGAGGGAGAAGCAGGCTCTCCACTGAGCAGGGAGCCTGACGCAAGGCTTGATCCCAGGACCCTGGGACCATGACCCGAGCTGAAGGCAGACGCTCAATGGACTGAGCCACCCAGGCGCTCCTTGTCACACATTTCTAAACACACATCTAAACAGCACAATTCTAAACACATATATAAATATAAACACTGAAACTGTATAGCAAATGTTGATTATTCAGATGTTCTTAAGAGAACACATATATAAAATATATTACAGGGCGCCTGAGTGGCTCAGTCGTTAAGCGTCTGCCTTCGGCTCAGGTCATGATCCCAGGGTCCTGGGATCGAGTCCCACATCGGGCTCCCTGCTCGGCAGGAAGCCTGCTTCTCCCTCTCCCACTCCCCCTGCTTGTGTTCCTGCTCTCGCTATCTCTCTCTCTGTCAAATAAATAAATAAAATCTTAAAAAAAAAAAAAAATAAAATAAAATAAAATATATTACATATACTAATTTACACAATGTATTAATTAATATATTATCACAATATATTATTTTATTATATATCAACATATAATATGTATGTATATTAATATATTCTGTATTATATGTGACTATATATTAATTAATATATTATCTAATATATATTAGGTAGTCGTAAAAATGAAAAATAGGCTATTTTAGTAAGTATTAATTTATTGATTTTAAAGGATCATTTCTTTATAATTTGATGCAAAGAATTATAAATTATAAAATTCCAGTGGCAAACTGGTAAATTCTGGAAAATATTTGTGGACTCAGACTATCATAAAGAGTATTTTTTAAAAAGATTTTTTTATTTATTTGAGAGAGAGAGCAAGAGCATACACATGAGTGGGGAGAGGGGCAGAGGAAGAGAATCTCAAGGAGACTCCCTGCTGAGCTCAGAGCTTACCTGGGGCTGGATCCAGGCGGGGCTCAATCCCACGACTGGGAGATCATGACCTGAGCCAAAACCAAGAGTCAGGTGCACAACTAACTGAGCCAACCCAGGCAATCCCCTAGAGAGTATTTGTAATGAACACTGCTAATGTTTGATTTGATGGCTTTCATCTGACTGACATAACTATACAGAGTAACAATTCTTTTAATATGTTTGCAAGTAAATCTTGCTGATCTTGCTGGGAGCCAGTCAGTCTTCTCAGATATGTCTATTTACTTTTTAATCACTTTATTGTCTGCTAATTTTAACTTTCTCTCCAAGTTTGGGGAAGCACTCTACCTTTCACTCTGTGTATTACCAAAAGTTACAATGAGCAAAAGGATTGTGAGCATTCTCTGTACATCCATGGAGATGGTATAATATCTCTCTCCCAAACTATGATACGGTTACTGCAAGCTCTCTTGCTTTTCTCTGCCTCAAGTGGAATAACATTTAAACAACTAGGAAGAGGAATTTTCCAAACTTGCCTTAAAATTAGAATGTCAAGTCTGTTTGTTTAGAATCTGTGCTGTACAATACGGTGGGTTATTCTAGAATATATGTTGTACATTTTTTAAGGTTTTATTTTAATTCTAGTTAACATACAGTGTAATATTAGTTTCAGGTGTCCAATTTAGTGATTCAAACTTCCATACATCACCCGGTACTACTCATCACAAGTGCACTTCTCAATCCCCATCACCTATTTAACCCTCCCTCCACCTGGTAAGCATTAGCTTGTTCTCTATCATTAAGAGTCTGTTTCTTGGTTTGCCTCTCTCCACTCTCCCTTTGCTTGTTTGTTTTGTTTCTTAAATTCCACATATGAGTGAAATCATATGGTATTTGTCTTTCTCTGACTGACTTATTTCGCTTAGCATTATACTCTCTAGCTCCACCCACATTGTTGCAAATGGCAAGATTCATCACTAGTCAATGTGGCTAGTGAGCACCTGAAAAGAGGCTAGTGCATCCAAGAAACAATTGAATTTTAAAATTTTGATTACTTTAAATTTTAATACTGAAGCTGTGTGAAACATTTTCCTGCTAAACACAACTTTAGTGTTTTCACAGAGTACATCTCACTTTAAATGTGCATTGTGTAAGTATGTTGCATTGTAGTGCATGTTTGGGACATATATGTCATTTCCAGCTTGCATGATTAAGTGTAGGAAAATATACAAAATTTTAAACAAAGAAATAATCCTGATTCAAAAATCAAATGGAGATATAGAAGCTAGTACTGTTATCAGAAAAGTGGAGAGAGAAAGAATATGCTTTGTATATTTCATGATTAAAAAGACAATTATAATCCTGTAGAGCAGAACAGAATAGAAAAGTTGTGTGTTGTATAAAACAAATATGTTAAAACTGACAAAAGGGACAATATTAAGAGATATTTTCAGCAAGAGATAGATAATGGATTTGACAAGGATTTTCCTCTCAACACTCAAAAAACTATCAAGACTAGTCTAGAATCAAAATTAATTTTAACAACAGTAATTTCTCTGACATTGGTTATAGCAGGGATGTCTTCTAAGGCAAAGGAAACAAAAGCAAAAATAAACTATCAGGACTACAACAAAATATAAATCTTTAGCATAATAATAGAAACCATCAACAAAACAAAAGTCAACTTACTGAATGGGAGAAGATATTTGCAAATGATATATCATTTGAAGGGTTAATATCCAAAATATATAAAGAATGTATACAACTCAACACACAAAAAAATGGTCTGATTAAAAAATGAGCAGAGGACTTGAATAGATTTTTTCCAAAGAAGACATACAGATGGTCAGTAGACACATGAGAAGATGTTCAACATCACTCATCATCAGGGAACTGCAAATCAAATTCAGAACAAGAGATCACCTTGCACCTGTCAGAATGGCTAAAATAAAGAAGACAAGAAATAACAAGTGTTAGCAAAGATGGGAAGAAAAAGGAACCCTTGTGCACTATTGGTGGGAATGTAAATTGGTTCAGCCGCTGTGGAAAACAGAATGAAGTTTCCTTAAAAAATGTACTTATTGTGGTACCTGGGTGACTCAGTCGGTTAAGTGTCTGCCTTCGGCTCAGGTCACGATCTCAGGGTCCTGGGATCAAGTCCTGCACTGGGCTCCTTGTTCAGTGGGGAGCTTGCTTCTCTGTCTCCCACTCCCCTTGCTTGTGCTTTCTCTCTCTCTCTTTGTCATATAAATAAATAAAATCTTTTTTAAAAAAATGTACTTATTTTATTTGAAAAATCAAGCTGTGTATGATAATTGGCATGTTGTATTGATAAAGTGTTTCTATGACAAGAAATGGATTAAGAGCATCAATAAAACTGCAAATATTATATATAATAAAGTATGAACAAGTTAAGCTCCATATTTTGGGTAGCAGATAAATTATAGCAAACATGCCAAAGTTTAACATTTTTATTCACATAAAGGCAGCCTGAAATACAATTCTACCTTTCTTTTAAAAGATGTATTTATTTATTTGAGAGAGAAAAGGGAGAGAGTGAGCACTAGTGGGGGGAGGTGCAGAAGGAGAGACAGAATCTCAAGCAGACCCCCTGCTGAGTGTAGAGCCTGACACAGGGCACGATCCCAGGACCCTGAGATCACGACCTGAGTTGAAATCAAGAGTCAGACACCTAACCGACTGAGGGCCCCTGAAATACAATTCTTTTTAAGATTCCTGAATGGTCCATATTATTTGAGTGTTAGATAATATTTTCTAATTTTATATTGATAAAAGTAAAGTGCAAATATAATAAATAAATCAAGGTTCTAATAGCCATCAGGAGGAAATTAAGAAACATATGGATAGCCATACCTGCATTGTCACAGAACATCAAATTATGCTTGTCTGCTGAGATTCATGTTTCCCATTTCAAAATGATAACTTGCCTTCTAACACTTTAATTAATGTGGAATTTGTAATTTTGGCAAAAGGAAGATCAAATTAATTATTTTTTAGTTGTTTAATTTATATATGTTTTCCCTGGTGAGCCTGTGGATTCATTCATTAATTCAAAAGTATTTGGAAATCTATTTTTTAATGTATTCTTCAAATCTCTTCCCACTCCAAATTTAGTGACATCACATTGGAAGCTTGAAATTGGTCATAATTGGAGTATTCATGCCATGTTAACGGCAGAAGCTACAAATCGTCTTTTTCTTTTTCTTCACTGATAGCTTATTGTAAATTACTTATCAGAACTGCCCAGTGAAGGTATCGACTCTTCCAGAATACCACTTTGTGCAACCCTCTCTCTAAGAATGACTATTAATCCCCATCTTGAAAATTAAATAGGCTCAGTGGGCTTTAGTACTTTAAGAATAACATGCACAAACCCAGAAGACTAATAAAAGGCTCACTACTAGTCTCTTTATTCTTTCCAGTGGTCCATGGAAATCAAAGGATTGAAATAATCTTCATGTATCTTTTAAGAGTTACTCAGACACAAATGCCATTCTCTATCAACAAGAGCACTAGGACATTCTCCTCTCATCTATTCCGTATCTCTATGTTGAGGCTAACTCCCGCAGCTGAAATGTTACTCCTCCCTCCTGATCTCTAGTTAATTCCTAGATCTTCATGCTTCCTGATTCAGCTCAAGAGTCCAGATTGAATTGAAGACTCTCTTGGCTTCCATAGCACACCAAGTTTAACTCTACCATGGCATTTAGTGGATGTTTATCCTATGGAAGAGAGCAATGATGTTTTTTTTTTTTTCCTACCTTCCCCACAAGACAGTATGAACCTGGACAGCCAAAATGTGTCATTTACAATTTCATATTCCCATGGAATAGTATATTGTGTGGCACAAGTTGAGCACTAATAAATGCTTGTTGGATTATTAAGCTGCCTAGTAAAGCCCTGGATTTGGACAGTTTGTTTAAACAAGGCCTTCTTCATACTATCTTCAGGCTCTCTGTAAATTATAACGACTGCCTCCATTCCCCAGATTTTACTGGAGGTAATCTCAGTGCAATTCTTTTAGCCAGTTTTCGTCCATATAAATGATAAAATGCCAAAAGTGACATATTCAGCTCAATAGTTGGCAATTTGATACAGAGTTTAAAACTGATTTTTTTCCTTTTGAGGAGAATGTATCTCTAAATACCTTCATATGAAACTAAAAACATACAGTCAATTCAAAATTGGCATATTTTATTTTTCTGACAAGGATATAAACATTCAATCAATAGTACAATCATTAGCATGCAAGATTAGTCATTTTGGAATTAATTGTAGAACATATAAAATAATGAGAATCTGTCCATCAGAGGCATATTTCCTTCAGGTTAAATATAGACTTGTCTCAGTGAGGAGGGTTTTAGGTTTTTGTGATCAGCTCTATTACTACGTATGGATGCATTTTAAAATTTGATTATTCTCTTTCATAGGATAAGTGAATATTTATTACACCCATAGGAGAAATCATTTCTAAATTATGTGAGAGCTTCTAGATAGAGATCCTGCTGATCACTAGGGCTTTTCACCTGCTTTGCCGTGAGAAGTGACAAATTAATGACATCTTCTTATGAGATGTTTCTACTGAGTGCTCTATACACTAAGCAAGTTAATTTCTTTGTGTTACCTTAATGTAGAAGAAAAGATAATTCCCAAATTACACAGATATGGAAAGAAGGACTGTATGCCCACAAGCAGCAGACTTTACTTGCTCTGAGAAACTTGCCTTTGGGGAAGGTGCACACACGTATGTGTGTGTGTGTGTGTGTGTGTTTGTGTGGAAGACAGAAGAGGGAAAATGTTGTCTAGAACAGAATGTCGCATACAGTACTAGAATAAGAATTAAGAGGCCCAAAATTTAATCAAAGATTCACCACAACTTGTCTGCTTTTCTGCACACTGCGATGTCCACAATGATTTCCAAATTTGGGATGCACTTTGAAATTGAAGTGTTCTGACAGAGTTACACTGATCATGCACTGCTGACTGATGTTCATGCACATGTTATCATCCAACCACAGGACCCGGGCTTCGGTATCAGTGCTCTCTGCCCACATCCACTTCCCCATGTGTTCATTTCAATGTCTTCATTTTTTTTTAAATTTTATTATGTTATGTTAGTCACCATACAATACATCATTAGTTTTTGATGTGGTGATCTGCGATCCATTGTTTTCGTATAACACCCAGTGTTCCATGCAGTACGCGCCCTCCTTCATACCCATCACCGGCTAACCAATCCCCCCTTCCCCCTCCCCTCTAAAACCTTGTTTGATTCTAAGAGTCCATAGTTTCTCATGATTCATCTCTCCCTCCGATTTCCCTCCCTTCATTTTTCGCTTCCTTCTCCTAATGTCCTCCCTGCTATTCCTTATGTTCCACAAATAAGTGAAACCATATGATAATTGACTTTCTCTGCTTGACTTATTTCACTTAGCATAATCTCCTCCAGTCCCATCCATGTTGATGTAAAAGTTGGGTATTCATTTTCAAAGTCTTTAAATGTGTTTCCCTCTTTCTTTCTTCCCATTTTCTTGCCTTTCCTTCAAAAATATTTATTTAGTACCTATTATGACCAAGTCTTTCACTATGTAATGGGGCTATAAAGGCAATCCAAATCAGTTTTGTTCCTGCTATCACAGAGCTTAGAATCTTGTGACTCAAATGGATATTAAGCAGATGATTCCTCAAATAAAGCATACAGCATTTCCTCCTTATCCATAGTTTCACTTTCCATGATTTCAGTTACCCGTCATCAGTCAGTTGCTGTTGGAAGAAGATGATCCTCCTTCTATTTATTGTCAGATCAATAGTAGCCTAACAGTATGTTGCATTGCCTATGTCATCCACCTCACTTAATCTCATCACATAGGCATTTTATTATCTAACATTATCATCATAAGAAGAGCAAGTATGGCACAATAAAATATTTTGAGAGAGAGACTGGGACCACATACACATAATTACTACAGCATATTGTTATGATTGTTCTATTTTATAGTAAATTATTGTTAATCTTGTACTGTGCCTACTGTATAAATTGAACATTATACATATGTATTCATAGGAAAAACACAGTTTATAAGTTTATATAGGGTTTGAAATTATCCATAGCTTCAGGCATCCTTTGGGGGTCTTGGAATGTATCCCCTGTAGATAAGGGGAGCTACTGTAATTATAAAATAAGATAGGTATTATAAAAGAGAGATACAGATGTTGTAAAAAATATGTCACTCTGAGAAAACTATTCCACTCTAGAGATTCTAGAAAATGTCTTCCCTCACAGTCATTTGATCTGAGATTAAAAGATAAGTCAGATCTAATTAAGTAAAGAACAGGGAAAAGAAAACTTCTTGGTAGAGCCCAGGCATGTGCAGATTATGAAGTACAAGAAAGCATAATGTGCTCAAGGACATGAGAAAAGTTTAGTTGAGACTGGCTTAGAGAATGAAGGACGCATCAGTATAAGTTAAGGCTGGAAAGGGAAGCAGAACTCACTCTTTAATATCTCATACACTGTGTTAGGGATGTATGTGGCTTTATAGAATATATATGTATATACACATATATATGTAAATATATATATTTGTAATGTATATATTTGTATATATGTAAATATGCATATATATTACATATATATATAAAATTGCAGACTACATTGAAGATATGCATATTTAATTTATTAACAATGGGAAGATATTAAAGATTTAAGATTTTCCAAGAAAAGATTTCCACAAGAAAACATTTACATTTTTAAAAAGACCACACTCACTATGGTTTGGAGAAAGATTGAGTACATGTGTGGAAACCAAAAAGGAACTATCTGTAACCACTTACAGGAGAAATGACAGCAGCTTGGATTAATATGGCAATGCTAAAGATGGACATAAACTGACATATTGGAATAAAGAAATATAATCAATAAGAAATACATATAGGGAATGGGAGTTAAGATATCAAGTTGTGATCATTTATTTAGAGTAATATTACATTTTTTCCCTAAGCTATAGAAAGATCTAATAAAAGAAGTTAAGGCAGGATTATTATATTAGATGATTTAGCATTAGAATCCCTAAAAGTGACAGGAAAAAAGGAAAGTATTCCATTATTTTTAAAAAACTGGAAATGTTGTGGAGAAGAGTTTGGCAAACATTAATGGCAAATATATATTTAAGCTTGTTATTTATAAAATAAAGATATTTGATTTTTACCTGATAAAAATGTATTTTTTGTCTATTATAATCAAGTAAAAATTCAATCTAGAAAGAATATCATAAAGATGTATTTAAAGACTTATTGGAGCTCATATATATGAGTGTTTTCTAAAGTATAATCTGTAATGTGGCTTTGATGAAGGTCAAGCAAATCACGGTTTATTCCTCTTTAGAGGAAGAAATGCTTTGATTTGTGAATTGATAGCCTCTGCATTAATCTCAACAATGCAGGATGGATCATAAGACAATTTTATTAAGATAGGAGGCTTTTATTTAAGAGCGAGAAGAAGAAATTACGTAGAATAGTACATTAGATGTCTGTATCAGGATCACCCCATAGTCACAGAATTTAAGTGCACCAATCAAAATTTCCTTACATTTTTTTAATGTATCAGACAAGTTTATCACAAGCATAGCCATGAAGAAACTAGAACAAAGGCAGAATTGGGGTCTTTTTCCCCTTATCTAACACCCAGAGAAATAAAAAGAAAGAGGAAGAAAGAAGAGGGTGAGACCTATTGTTTGGTACTTAGCCTTCTTGTCATTGATTAACAAAGAAAAAGTAACAGCCCCAACAACAAGGGATGTAGCAAGAACAATGCTCTTTGAATTCAGAGGCAAAAATTACCTATGGAGCTTCATTAAAATTACTTTTTAATTCACTTAAGTGATTCTATTACTGACATAGAAGCTTTGACAACCAGAAATATATGATAGATATCAGAATCTCTCTGAAGTTGGAGCCCAGTGCTTGACACTAATACTGTCCTGTGGGTGTACCTTTCCCACTTCTTGTACTCTTGGTCTTTTGTCAGACCAGGTGGCTGTCACTTACTCCTGCAAATAGTTCTACCTAGGGACCTACTTCAGTCTTCATCTGGTGCTTCAACTAGGGAATCATTTTGCCTAACAGTATTCTGCCCTTCTCACTGATTTATATAGTTGACCTAAAATTTGAACTCCATGCACATGTTAGCACTTAAATATGCCTATGTAAGCAGGAAGTGTGTTTACTACTAACTGGTATGGCTGGTTAGAGGGAGAGATTACCAGTGAGTTTTATATCCCCGAATTCTCCCTCATCACATTACCCCACTCGCCATTAACAGGATACCAAAAGAAATATGTTACAGATAGGATCAATGTTTTCACTGTAAAACTGAGACTACTTGGATCTTTTTTCTTTTTTAAGCCCTTGAGACTGCAGTCCTTTCTGCATCATGGCACTTACCCAATTTCACATCCTTTATGCCATATCCACCATGGCTGCAACTTTCTCAGTCTTACAAAAATCCCAGGGGGAAGATAACATTCTTATTAAAATGGACTACCACTTGCTGAATCAACTGTCTGCTTTTCTAAGCATTTGCTGTTTATACATAAGACATGCCATATTTCTTCGAATATGTGAGGCGTATAATTGGCAGCAGATTTTTTATTACCAGCCATTTGATTCATTTTTTGTTAACTTCAGATTTACATATATTATTTCTCAAGGCTGACTGGGAGGAGCGTGAATGACAAATGAATGACTTGACATTCATTACTGGAGAGATCTGCTTCCATTTGGGCAATCTTAAAGAGATACAATGTAGATTACTTAAAGTTTGAAAATAAATCTTACCTTTATACATATATATATACATATGTGTATATATATGTATACATACACACACATATATATAGATGCTGATTATAAATTAATTCATATATATTTTAACAAAATTTATTTCCATTCTCATTAATTTTGGTTAAATAAACAATAGCCTTTTATGGTTGTAATCTGATAGGACAACACAATTATCTTTCCAAGCAAAATGAGGACTGGTTTAAGCATTTGACTCCCTTGGAAAAATATTCAATGTAATTTTAGCCAGACACAGAGCACAGTGACTAGGTTAAATTATAATTCTTTCTATCTCCATGGTAACCATAATCAATTATATTTTTCTGGCTATCTGTATATATATTTATACATGTACAAAATTTGTGTACTTAAATAATAATAGAAGTAAATTGGACTAAGTTTCATAGAGTCATTGTGCGTGCCTTCTGTGTCTTTAGAACTTAGTTTTTAGTGCTCTGTGTGCGTGTGCGTGTGTGTATACATATGTGTGAGTTTAAGAGTGAGGACAGAGGAAGGAGAGAGAAAGATTAGGATAGAAAACATTGATGAGTAGAGAATAAAAATGTATACACTGTGAAACTCTAATGGAGAGAGAAGAGTACAAATCACCAATTATTGTACCTTTACTATATGTGAAAATTATTATGTCCACATATGCTGTCTTATTTGACCTCATCACAACCTATGATTGATTCCACATTTTACACATTTATGAGCAAACTGAGGCTTATAGAGTATCTTTCTAGGCGATGGAATGAATATTGAGGTAGGATTTAAACCCACATTTGCCTGTCTGCCTGATTCTGTACCCATTATATGTATGCTATATCATATTACCAGTTTTAAGGAAATGAGGCAAACTACATTTTATTATCTTGGCATGATACCGCAAATTCAAAAACTTATTTGTTGATAATAATATACATTTCATTTCAGATCAATCTGAACAGAAAAGGAAAAAAATCAGTGTGCCTATTTTTTTCAAGTTTCTTCAGGGAAAAAGATAAAACTATGTCATGAGAAAAAGTATAGGCTGTTAGTAGGCTATTTGGGTCAGCAATTATTTCCTGGAATTTTCTCTTCTTCTTTTTTTAATTCTGGCTTTTCATTAATAAAACAATGAATTTAACACAATTAGGAAAAACAAATTTGAAATGACAGCTTGTTTCTACCAAGAATATCAGAACAAAAATGGAATCAATGAGAAGTGTAAAGATTGAGGTGCTTTTAAGAGTATTTTAGGTTTGCAAATAATAACTAATCTGCTTTGCAAAAATTAAGGATGTATTTTTATTCTGAAAAAGAATTTACTTTTCCAGAACAAAAGATGTCCTTAAATTTAGGATTCTAACAATTTCTTCTTTTTATTGAGCAGAACTAAAATGTTGAAATATTTGTTTCTTTTATAAATGTGAAAACATTTGAGTGCATTTAATATTTTAAAGCGTATTTCTATTGTTTGTACAAGAATGTAATCATTCAGTCTAGGGTAATAAAAAGCAAACAAGACTATAGCCTTGAGGGCAATAACTTTGAAGAATATTACAAATTTAATTTAAAATAATGGTGCTATATTTCTTATTGACATTATTTTATAAGCATTCAATGTGAGTGCTCCTTCTTCCAAGTCCTTTGCTAGTTATTGACCTTCCGTTTTATTTGTGTGCTTAAACCCTTACTACCAAAGAAGATGGCTTAGCTTGCCATGAATTCACTAAGATATGAGGAAAATTGGCATTGAAAGTCACTACTGTATTTTGTAAAAAATGAAGGAACATACTAACCCATCAGTGACCCATGCTTTCCAAACTAATATGCCTTTGAAGCATATAAAAAACACAGTGAGTTGTTTGAAGACTATGTCCATAAAAGACATAACTAGTTTAACACTTTTGCAAAGTTTTCTGGAATTGAAGAACCAAGGAGATTTTTATGTCTATGAATCATTCTAAAAAACATTTATGAGTCTGACAACATAAATCTAGAAGAGCAACCCAGGTTGAAACAGTTGAAATACTAAAAATTCTGCAAAGACCAGAGAGTGAGAGGTAGAATTGAGCTCAGCTTTACAGGTCTGTCTTTGCAGCTGAGTCCAGAGAAAGTGGTATTGCAAATGGACAAGTAACTGGGAAGGAGGTAAGAGGTGATGGGAGAGTAGATGGGATCCCTGGGAAGAGCCCCAGAAAAGTGAGGGAGTTTGGTATGTTCCCCTCCAAAATGGGAGGGGATGAGGTTGTGGATAAGAACATATTCTTGTTTCAAATCAAAAATGGGTAAGAACTGCAAATCTTTAACCATATTCTATGAAAGTATAAGGTCCCTGGCATTGAAGAAACTATCCTACTACATGACTATTCTCTATCCTCTTTTCTTTCTATGCTCGACTTTTCCCTTGCTGGTTTTAGGTTTTGGGGTTTGTTGGTCGCTTTTCTTTTCTTCTTTTCTTTTCTTTTCTTCTTTTCTTTTCTTTTTCTTCTCTTCTCTTCTCTTCTCTTCTCTTCTCTTCTCTTCTCTTCTCTTCTCTTCTTTCTCTTCTCTTTTCTTCTTTTCTTCCTGTTTCTTTTTTAAGATTCAAGGAATTACCTGAGAAATTACAGGCTACTATATATCCCAGGCATGAGGAATCAGAGAAGTACGATATTGTGTTACTCCATTACTTTCCCCCCACCACATTTGTGTACAATCTCAGTGATATTCTGAGCCAAGATTTGTGATAGCTAAGGTATCTTTCTGGGTTGCACTTGTTGAATTTGGAGGGGAGGGGTGCTCTCAAATGTCAATATCCAGTCTCAAATTAGAGAAAAGCAAACTTCTTTCTCATGTAATCAGAAAACTTAACTGTTCAGTGGGAATGGTTTATTTATTTTTAATTTTTCAGCTCAAATTTCTAGACACATATCCCCACTTCACCCTAATATATTTTTTTAAGATTTATTTACTTATTTTGGGGGGGGCAGAGGGAGAGGGAGAGAGAATCTTAAGCAGACTCCACGCTGAGCATGGATCCCCAGGCTGGGCTCCATGCGGGTTTCGAACTCACCACCCTGAGATCACCACCTGGGTGGAAACCAAGAGTCGGATGCTTAACCTACTGCACCACCCAGGACTCCCATCCTAATATGTTTATTTTTTTCTTCTTTTTTCAGCCCCTTTTTTTTTAGGCTGTGGACTGAAAAAAAAAAAAAGTTTTGGTTTCAATTTGGTTATGTTATTTTTTTTTAATTTTAATTACAGTATAGTTAACATACAGTATTATATTAGTTTCAGGTGTACAATATTCTGATTCAACAATTCTATATATTACTCAATGCTCATCAAGATAAACGTATTCTTAATTCCCATCACCTATTTCATCCATCCCCCCACCGACCTCCCCTCTGCTAACCATCTGTTTGTTCTTTGTAGTTAAGAGTCTGTTCTTTTGTCTCTTTTTTCTTTGTTCCTTTGTTTTGTTTCTTAAATTCCACATGAGTGAAATCATATGGTATCTATCTTTCTCTGAATTATTTCGCTTAGCATTATATACTCTAGCTCCATCTATGTTGCTATAAATGGCACTTTGGTTATGTTTTGCTCCCTTTATCATGTGGTTATGTATGAATTCTTTTTCCTATTCTAGCCTTCCAAAGAAAACATCTAACATGAAACTTCTAATTTTGATTTCTTAATCCTCTGTTACACTAAATTCCTTCTTTTAACATGCAATTTTTACCCTACCTTAAACAAACTTGAAGGGGGTCTGTAAATTTCTTGACATAATATACAAAATTTCACTTGGTGTTTTTATGATGGATATGAATTAGTTCACTTGGTTTCAGGTAATAGCACACCTATTTTTTTTAAATCCAATTAAATATGAATTTGGTTCTAACTGCCTGATTGATAGAACATCTAGTTTCATATATTTAGTGGTTCCTCTTCATATATAGAAGTTAAGTTGCAGAGAAGACAATCCTTAGGAATTTCTTTTAGAATATTAACATTTTATAGAATGCTTGAGAGGGCAACAGGAACAGACAACAGGATGAATTTTCAATTTGACTCCCTGGGTGGACCATCAAAGGAGTTATTGACTCCAAATTGAGAAACTGCCACTCCAGTTGCTTGTTTTAGGACCACACCCTGCTGCCTCTCAGGAATTCTCCACATTCAGGAAGCTTCTGCCAGTGCTTCCAGCTATAAAACTCTCATCTTACACATCAAAAAAAAAAAAAAAAAAAAAATGGGTGCCCACAATAGGCCCCTGCTAATAATGCAGTAAAATGATTAAATGCCTGTAGTTAGAGTTGGACTTGCATCATGAGTAACAGAAGCTTTGGGAGCACTGCTTCTGCCCCAGTTTCTACCTCCACACCATCTTACGTGACTGCATCTAATTGGCTAATAATAGGAACCTCATTCTGAGCTCCATGTGGAATTAGCGTTCAACAGGGTTCCGTATAGGAAGGTACACTCAGAGGAGTCTGGTATATATGCTGAACTTCAAACCACCATATCCATCATATTCTCCCCCTCTTTCTTATACTGTTCAAGAATCTTGCAGATGATGGCAATCAAAAAAAATTGTCAAAGACCTCTGGTCAGTTTTGTATAGTCCCTGATGAAATATTCATTTCCAAGCCTGTGTGGACAGCGCCCTTATGCCATGTTTTAGAGAGTCATTTACTCCAATGGGCTTTACTTTCAAGTCCCAAGTATATGTGCAATTGCCCTCATCAGTAGACCTGCCATCTCAGGATTTGGTCACCAGTACCTGGGGACTACTCAACTGTCTTCCATGGCTCTGGGACCCTCCTTCCATGAGTTTTTATCCAACTCTTGATTCAAAATATAAAACCTTCCTCTCCCTTCCACTCTGAGACAATTTAAGTTAATCGTCTTTTGAAGACTGAAACTATTAGCAGCCCCAAATTCAGAAAACCAAAATATTCCTCTCTACTGAAAAAAAAAAAATTACAATTTAATTTATACTGCTTCTTTTCTGAAAATGAAGTGAAGTGGAAAGACAAGATAATAATCAATTTGCAATAACTCATACTGTTAGAGTTCTATGTGCATCTTGAGGGTGGAGCAGGTGGGGAATAGCCATGACTTTCTTCGGATTATTGAACAGTCTGTGAATGTCATATATTAAACCCACTGCTCTAGATAACCCAGGTCATATCTATGAATGTTCTTTATGTTTCTTTCCCTGTCTCTAGGTTCTGCCAAAGGCATCTCATACACGACTGGCACTTCTTTTATTATATAGCCTCTATCATTCATTCCAGACTTAAATTGACAAACTCCCTTTTAATCTTTGGCCTATTGGTGCTGCTGGTTGCAAAAACTTCACTTAGGGCTCAATCTTTCCATGTGCCCATAAACTTCAAATTCCTGATTTCTTATAATTTCCTCAACTTCCTTTTCTGGAACTCAGATTCCAGATCTCCCACCCAGACTCAGATCCTGAAAGCCCAGACATGGCCAACATCCATCTTCCCATTGCTACTGCCAATAATTTTCTGCTTGCTTGAATGGGAGAAAAAAAATGTAAACTGCTGCTAAATATATTATGTATATGAGACCGCAGCATTTAAAATTAATATCTATCAAATACAAATACTAGATTCATTGTATGAAATTGATTCAACTTTATTTTATATTTATATATGATAATATGTTTAAAACTTAGCTTAAAATTATCATTGTACTGTGTTACTAACATATGATTTTGACATTAAAAAATCTATTTAAAATATTTAAGGAATAGGGGATATTGCCATAGTAGCTGTGAGACTGAATGGTAAGGAATAACATGCCCAAGACTGTTCCCCTGCAAATCGGCCTTCCAGAAAAGAAGTTCTTCTCCTGTAATGCTCCCATAAACCAGCTATGGCGGAGTGCTTAAAGCATTCAATAGTAACCAAACATAAGGTGTGGAATTCACCCTCTGATCACGCAAGGGGAGGATTTTGTCCTTTTCCAACTTGAGGGCTGATATGGCAAATCCTAACAGTAGCTTGCAATGCAATTCAGCTACAACTGCCAAGCTTAGATCCAGATCCTCTAATAATTGCTGGTGAAGGTCTAGCAGCCTGCTTTCACTGTGAACATTGACCTGGCATGTTCTGTGATGCCATATTGTTATCATATCCTGGACCTTCATCTCACCAGAAGTTGGACCAATACATTTCTAGGCATAAGATTCTACTTCTACCATATCTCTAATTCTTTGGGTTTGATAAGCAAAGGTCTGAAATGATATGTTTTCAACTTATTAGAGGAGCTATGTTTTCTTCCAAATCTACTAACTGATTGGGATACTTTCTCTGCTTGAATCAAAATTATTTGTTGTCATATACTTAAATTTTTCCTTTTTTTTTAGTGTTTGAAATGAAATAAATAACTTGAATTTGAACAGAATAAAAGTAGAAGAATAAGTAATACAGAGCAGAAAGCCTTCCCATATACACTTATTTACATACCTGCTGTTGTCTTAAATTATGATTATCCTCATTGTTTTACATACTTAAAATTCTTTCTCCTTTCCTCTGAGATTTCATACTCAGTGGATACACACACTATAAGATTCAAGGAGGCATCTTATTATATATTGGGTGAATTTTCCATCTACCTTATCAACTGGACTTTGTTTGCAAAAAGATTGTGTCTCTCATTGGAAGGTAGAGACAAGGGTTTAGTTTAACATGAAAGAAAAAGAAAAGGTTTGGCATTAAGAGTTATTTGGAGTAGAGATTTGATGCTCTTGAGAATAATATTTTATTAAATGTCCTTATGTTAATTGACATTAGGCAGATACTATTGGGTAGTTGATTTCAAATTGTTCAATAAGAGGGAGAATTCTGTTAGAAGAGATTTTAGTGAGCAAGTGGGATTTTTGTATGCTTTGCTCACTTTCTTCTGCCTAGCAGGACCAAGGTGAATTGAATCATGGTCTGATGATGTGGCTTGTTTATTGTGCCCTCATGGGGGCACCTTTGAACCTTTGCCTCTTTAAGAAAGAACACTGTCAATCCATCTTGATTCATAGGTCTCCTTGGGAAATGAACATTTCTTTGTGGCTGAAAGGCTCAAAAAACATACAACTCAGATGACTGCTATCTGAACTACACATCTTTCCTTCCCTTCAGGTTATTATCTGTAGTAATATTTATTACAACTACATGCTTTCTGTCAGTTGATATTTTGCCATTATTGGCTTAAGCCGATAGAAATCTTAGCATTTGCTCCTTTTCTTTGTATGCAGAACAACTGGGGATTAAAAGATATAAACTAACAGTGTATTAAGTAGACTCTCCTAGCAATGCAGAAGGATTTTGAATAAGCTGAATTTGAAGCTTTATTTTTTTCTTTGCTGTTACTCTATAAACCTTATATTTTAAATTATTTTAATTTGTGGCAATTCTTTATTCATATATTTATACACATGTATAATTTACATATGTATATACTCATATACATTTATTTTATTTGTTTTTTTTAAAGATTTTATTTATTTATTTGACAGAGAGAGAGGGAACACAAGCAGGGGGAGTGGGAGGGGGAAGCAGGCCTCCCGCGGAGCAGGGAGCCCGATGCAGGACTCAATCCCAGGACCCTGGGATCATGACCTGAGCCAAAGGCAGATGCTTAACGACTGAGCCACCCAGGCGCCCTACTCATATACATTTAAAAATCAACTTTATTGAGGTATAATTTATACTTAACAAAATGAACCACATTTAACTGTACATTTGAATGAGATTTGAAAAATTTGTATACCTGTGTAGCTACAAGAACAATAAATACACAGAATATTTGTATTACCCTCAAATTTCCTGCATGGTTCTTCCCAGTCACCTATCCACACATCTAGCCTCAGCTACTACTGGTCTCCCTCACTAAAGATTACTTTGTATTTTCTATAATTTCATGTGGAATATATGTATTCTTTGTGTGGGTCAGCTGTCTCTCAGCTTAATGGTTTTTTTGAGCTTCATCCATGTTATTACTTGATTATTAGTTAATTTCTTTTTATTGGTGAGTAGTATTCCAACATAACTATGTACCACATCTTGTTAAAGGACATTGAGGTTGTTTCCACTGTTTACCTATTATGTTAAAAAGCTGCTATAAACACTCTTGTGGAAATATATTTACATTTTTCTCGGGTAAATTTCTAGGAATGGGAGTGCTATGTGAAGTGTATGTTTAACTTTTAAGAAACCGCCAAACTGTTTCTAAAATGATTGTGCCATTTTATATCACACCAGCAATATAAGAGCATCCCAGTTTAGAGTCCTAAAGTGAACGCTTATAGTGAAATATAATATCTACATTAAAAAATATACAAATCATAGACCTACAGCTCTTTAGGAAATCTTCCTCAGGCCTTTTTCTAGTCAATACAGTGCACTGGCAATCATTATTCTGACTTTGATTGCCTTTGAAGAGTTTGGTCCAATTTGAAGTATACATAAATAGAATCACACACTGAGTTATGTTTTCATGTCTATCTTATTTTTCTCAATTCTGTGTTTTTGAGATTCACATAGACATGTTGCATACTACAGTAGTTTATTTTTTCATTGCTGTGTAATATTCTTTTGTGTAAACATAATATAGTTTCATTTTTATTCTACTATTGATGGAGATTTATTTGGTTTGGTTTTCTTTTGCCCAATTTGTGACTATTACAAATAATGTTATTATATACACCCTGGATTAGGTCTTTTGGTGCACATATGTGCATTTTTAAATTATTTTAATGAGGATACAACTAGCAGTAGAATATTGGGTTTTAGAATAAGCACTATTCAGTTTTAGTAGATACCACTAATTTTTCAAAGTAATTGTACCGATTTACAAAACCAATAATAGTTTGTGAAAATCAACCTACATGTATACTTGCCAGAATTTGATGTTATCAATATTCTTTTTTATAGTTTTGGATATTCTGGTCTATAAGAATTAATTTTATCTAATTGTCTTTATTATATTTTCATTCATTTAATCATTATTATATATCTTCTTTGTGGAGATACTGCTCAAGTCATTTGCCCATTAGTTTATTAAGTTTTTTCTCTCTTTTTTTCTTTAATTTTTTTAAAAGATTTTATTTATTTATTTGACAGAGAGACAACGAGTGAGGGGATACAAGCAGGGGGAGTAAGAGAGGGAAAATCAGGCTTCCCTCTGAGCAGGGAGCCCGATGCGGGGCTTGATACCACTATTCACTATTAATCATGAGGTTAATTGCACATTTTTGTAGACACTATATACCAGGTTAAGGAATTTTCAATCAATTTCTACTTTCCTAAGAGGCATTATTTTAAATAGATATTAACATATATCAAGTGCTTTTTTACATCTATTGTGTTAACCATTTGTTGTATATCTTTATTGTGTTAAATAAGTGAATTATATTAAATGATTTCCAAATGTTCAACCAACCAAATCTTCCTATAATAAACTCAATTTTATTCTGTACATTAATTTTTTTATATTATTGGATCTAATATTATTTGTACTCAGATTTTTGTGTTTAGGTTTATGAATGAGTTTGACTCATACTTTTCTTTTCTTAGAATGTTCTTGTGAGGTTTTGACATAAAACTAACAGTAACATCACAATTTAAAATGTTACCCACTTTAACATTCCATAGGAGAGTCTTTAAATTTAATGTTATATTTTTTAAAGACGTTATTCGTTTATTTGACAGAGAGAGAGAGTGAGTACAAGTTGGGGGAGCAGCAGACAGAGAGAGAGAGGGAGAAGCAGGCTCCCTGCTGAGCAGGGATGTGGGGCTCCATCCCAAGACCCTAAGATCATGTCCTGAACCAAAGGCAGATGCTTAACCAACTAAGCCACCCAGGTGCCCCTTAATGTTATTTTTTAAATAAATGTTACACATAATTCAGCATATATAATAATTCATCTGAAGATAGAGTTTTCTTGGTGGAAATATTTTCAAAAGTTATAAAGCTCCTTGTGTCCTTTTGGACAAATGGTCTTTTGCAAAATAAAAAAAAAATGTAGCCATTTCATATAATTATTAAAATTATTAACAAAATTATTCACAATACATTATTGTTATCTTTTAAATGCCTATACAATTTAGAGTCATGTTTCTTGTTTTATTTCATGTATATGTATCACTCCACAGACACTATTGCTATCTTTGTAAGCAGCCAATGTGACTTTGGATTTTCTTTCATATTTACAGTTTCCAAAATTCTTCATATTTTATAATAACATGCTTCCATCTGGGAACATTTTCAACATGCCCAAGAAACTCCTTATAGTATATTATGGGTCTATATCTGCTCACCACAAAAACCTGTTAATTTTTAACCATCTGAAAAAAAATTATTTTACCTCCTTTTCTGAAGGTCAACTTGGCCAAATTTAGAATTTTATATTCACTAGTACTTTGATGACGTCATGTCATTGTCTTTGGACTTCCATAATTTT
Organism: Halichoerus grypus; assembly: GCF_964656455.1. NCBI lineage: Eukaryota > Metazoa > Chordata > Mammalia > Carnivora > Phocidae > Halichoerus > Halichoerus grypus. The sequence continues at coordinate 143,229,843 of NC_135714.1, read as the reverse complement.
TTATTGGAAATCAGTTGTTAGCTTAGTGTTACAATGATGGCAATATGAGATTTTTCTCTCTTGACTGCTTTAGATTTTATTTATTTATTTTAAAGAGAGAGAGGTGGGGGAGGGGCAGAGGGAGAGGGAGAGAGAGAGTCTCGAGCAGACTCTGCACTAAGCACAGAGACTGATGTGGCTTGATCCCATGCCCCTGAGATCACGACCTGAGCGGAAATCAAGAGTCAGACTTTTAACCAACTGAGCCACCCAGGTGCCCCTCTGACTGCTTTAAAGTTTTTTCTCTTTGTCTTTCATTTTCAAAAGTTTATCATAGTGTTTGTAAGTATATCTGTGATAATTTTAGATCTCTGGTCTGTTGTCTTTCATTGGTTTTGGAAATCTTTCAGTCAGCTATTCTTCAAATATTGCTCTGCCCCATTTTCTCTCCTTTACTCCTGTCATTCTAATTACAAGAATGTTAGGTCTTTTGACATTGCCTCATTTTTTCACTTTTTTTATCCATATTTTTTTCTTTTTCTGTTTCAGTATGAATCACTAATTTTCTATTCCAATATTAGTATTCTGCACTTAAACTCAAAAATATAGTTCTTAATGTTAGTTACTGCATTTCTTGTTATTGAATTATTATTTTTGTATATTACAGTTTACTGGTGAAATTCTCCATCTTTTCATGTACTTCCTTTAATTATCTTTGTCCTTTTAAAGTCCTTGTGTGATTAATCTATATCACTTTCAGGGTTGTTTCTTTTCCACTTTGTGTTTGGTTAATGATTCAAATCAGAATTTTAAGAAATAATTTCTAAATTCTTTGATACTCTTCTAAGCAAGAAATGATACTTCTGTACCTCTATTTGAAACTGAATAGAATTAGTGACTCACTTATATTCAATAAAATACAGTGGGATTGACACTGTGTAGAACCTGAAACTAGGTTTGAAATGTTGATAAAGCTTCTATCTGGTTTTCTCAGAATAAAACTTATCTTCAAACTTTCAGTCACCATGTAAACATGTCAAACATCCCAAGACCATCATACACCAAGAAAAATAGATCACATGAAAAGACTCATTGTGAACTCTGAATTAGGGTTGGGACAAGGGATAAGAGGCAAGAGAGGTGTCTAGGCAAACAAATTAAGAAAGCATTCACTCTTAGGGTCCTGCAAATGGAGGTTAGGTCTTATAAAGAAGTGCCTTAAATTTCTGTTCTAGATGTCTTACCATTTAAAAAATATATATTTATTTATTTGAGAGAGAACAAGTAGTAGGGAGGGGCAGAGGGAGAGGCAGACTCTCTGCTGAGCAGGGAGCTTGACGTGGGACTCAATCCCAGAATGCTGGGATCATGAGCTGAGCCAAAGGGAGACGCTGACTGAGCCACCCAGGTGACCTAGATGTCTTACCCTTATTTAAGGAAATTTAAAGGAACACTCACTCTCAGAGCCTTGGAAGTGACCCTGAACTTACATGACCCTGAGACTAAGTGCATCCTTAAATTTTATATGCTCTCTCTGGGCCCAGTCCTGCTCTGAGTCTATCTGAAGAGAGAGAGATACACAGCCAGCCCCCAATTGCTTTAGCCCATACTCTTGCAGCTCCATCAATAGTCCAACTGCAATTGTGTAAAAGACCTTAATGTTAGAAGTTCTTACATCAAGTGCTGACCCACAGAAACATTATGGATAATAAAATACCTGTGGTTGTTTTAAGCCACCCATTTGAGATAATCTGTTAAGTAATAATTGATAACCAAACAGTTCTATTTGCATTCCCGATAGCTTCTGGTTGAATATTAGACATTGTATATGAAACCATTCAGGGTCTTAAGATCATGTTTTCTTCCTCCAGAGAAAATTTAATTTTTCTGAAAAACCAAAGTTCTAAATCAAAAGAGTGATAGGAATAATTTAAGACTGAATTTCAATTTCATCTATTCTTATTTGCAGGTAATCTAGGGGTCTTAATGGAAAAAAAAAAATAGTAGAGGAAGTTTCAGTTGGCTCTCCATCAATTGAGCTCTCCTGCCTTCAGTGCTTCTGATTCCAGACTGGAATCTACACCATTGACTCTCTGACTCTGAGGGCTTCAAGTATGACACCAGCTTTCCTGCATCTTTAGCTTGCAGACAGCAGATCAGCAGATCATGGGACTTCTCAGCCTCCATAACTGCATACCTTCTAATAAATCTTCAATCTTTTATAAATTAGATATAATATATGTACTATAATAATAAATTATATATTTTATATATAATCTATATATTATAATAAATGTATATAAATATAATAAATCTATAATATATAAATATATTATATATAATCTTTAATAAATCTTTTAATCTAATAAACCTTGCCTAATACACCTTTTCTTCTGAAATATCCTAAGCTCTATTTTTGTGTGTGTGTTCTTGGGTCTGTGAGATGTCTAGAGCTCAGGCATCTTGTTTAATCTCTTAGCAGGATATTTCTACTGTGTTTCTTTTGACCTGAGCAATTTGAGATTCACCAAATGCCTTAAGGACAAACCTGATCAAAATATCCAGTTCACTTCTCCGATGATCTGTCTTGTCTACAGTTTTGTCCAAAATTTGCCTTCTAGGAGCTCCTAAATTTCCATTTTTGCCTCTTCCTAGCAAAGTTGCTACAAAATCAGCGTCAGTTTCAGTTAGGGATCCCAGGCCTTAAACCAGTAATGGCAAATGCACCACGGGGGAGAAAAAGTGGCAGTAATATGGATCTCATATAAATGAGTTTACATTTTCTGTTAAATCTTTTTTCCTATTCATGCCAGGTCTTAGCTGCCTCAGTTGGCCTACAGTGTAACCAAAAAGCTGTTTTTATAATTCATCCAATTTCTATACTTTTTGGTGAGCTATAAATAGAAATCTGTTCAAGCCTCTTTGCAGTTTGACACAATGGAAAATTGATTTCTACTGATTAATCTATGCAGATATTTTCTAATGCATTCTAATTCAATTCAAATAATAAATATATATTTTCAAATACTTACTATATAGCTGTCATTTTTATAGCATTGACAAAATATATTCCCTTTCTCTAAAGACTGTAAGCTTTAGGGATGGTTTTGAGCCATATTGCCATAAACTCTAATCCCAGGTAGAGTAGTATCTATTAAAGGAAAATATTAATGATAGTTTTGGTATTTTCTCAGTGCCATATTACTCTTAGTTTTACCTCCTGCTCTAAGAGCTACCTCCCCCACACATTCTAAATATTAAAGTCCTGTAGTCATCTGTTTGTAACCTGTGTCTGAGTGAGGCAGCCATGCTGCCATCTGTTATATTTCTTGTATGATGGCTGTTGCCCTCATTATAGGTTATTGCATGTCTCCAGGGGTTGGAATCTCTTTGCCTTTGAGCCATTTTCTAACAAAATAAAAATGGCTTGCATTTCCTCCTGCCATTGCACAGGCCGTATTGTAAAGATTGCCTCAATTACAGCATCACTTATGTTATCTTAAGCAGAATTGATTTTGTTTTCATGTTATAGGGATGAAAGTTGGCTTAGTAAAAGCTTTTGTAAGTACTATGTTGCTGTACCTGAATCTTCACATTATTCTGATTTTGCATAATGATAATGACATTATTTAGTATTTATTTTGGATATTTAGACAGAAAAACCTTTTGAGATACAATCTACCATCTGTATACTATAGGAAGAAGACATTCTTTAGAGTTCATTATCACAAAATTAAAATAACAGGGAAGTTCTTTCAATTTAGCATTAAGACCCTAGTGTCATTTATCTTCTATTATCTTGGTCAAAGCCAGCAATTTTTATAGTAGAATAAAATAAATCTTGTCACTCAGTCTTTTATACCTTTGTAGATAATGTGAGAGGCATATTATCAGTTTCTGAACATTTTCCAATTCATCTTTCTTTTTCTTCACAAAGATACAGCTAAAGTATTTTTAACTTGCTAAAAGCCTAATGCCAGATCCTGGATACTGTTAAAATCTGATAACATCAATATGCACCTTTACTATCAGCTTTAGCTGTCGATTTTTCTGTTTGGTTATTTCTGGATTAACTCTAAATTGAGTGTAGGTATTTTCTCATCAGTTTTAGGGAAAATGGCATTTATCAGTTAAAAATGTGGAGAAACAGAAAGTATAGAATAATGAATAAAACACAAACTAAAATCCAAGAATTCTAGGCTCTACTTTTAGTTCTACAATTTAACATATGATCATGAAGAGTCATTTCATCTGGCATTTCATTTTTAATGTAGGTAGAATATATTTGATAAGCTTTGTTTCGTTCCCTTCCCATGCAAAGATTTTATGACAGTTGGCATAGTCCTGGTTACATTTAAACCATCTCAGACAAATGCTTTGTTATCCTATTCTTATTTTTCCATCTCAGAGCACACATTTTTCTTCAGATGTTTGTACATTTATAAAATCATTTTGTTAATTTATTTAAATTCTAAATTTTTCTTTTCTTTTCTTTTTACCAGACTTAATGTTCTTGAAGTTTTTACATTAGGATCTATATTCCAAACCTTTTACAATTTTCGTTATTTTTCTTTAAAATGTGTATAATCCTCTGATTCCTAGGTTCATGTAAACATGTCTCAACTTTCTTCTATCTTTGGAGATTACAAATCTTGTACAAGGGAATATTTTGTAAGTGAGGTAGATTACCTTCTGAGTAAAGTTATCACTTTTAAAGTACAGAAAAGAAAGCCCAAATTTCAAATCACCTCCATTCTAGATGTTGAATATAGATGTTACAGATACAGAGAAGTATTTAATTTAGTGTTAAAAAAGGTAGTAAGTGGAATGAAAACCATATAATAGGCATATTTACTTTTTACACAAAGCTAAATACTAGGTAGAACTTAAGTAGTAACAGCTAATGTATCACTGATGGTGTATGTAAGTGGTTATATTTTTGGTCAATATTATAAATCTAAATATCCCCCCCCAAAGTTTTGGTCTCTAGCCATAAAGAATGTACTGAAAAAATGGCTAATGCAAGGAATTTTCAAGTAAATTTTTAGAAATATGGAAATAATCAAAGAAAATACCTGTCTAATGTTGCCATAGCTAAATAAATACTAAATATATTATCGACTAGTAATGTGCCACTCTTCTGGATAAAAAATCCAAGGAGAGCCCCTAGCAGACATAATCATTCGAAAAACAAAAGATTTTTTATTAATTTTTACATTGTTCTAATGTTGAAGATACTATTAAATTAAAAAAGCCCCCATGTTTTCATTATTCATCTAGTTCTCTCTCTATATATATATATCTATGTGTCTATCATCTATCTATTATCTATCTATCTATCTATCTATCTATCTATCTATCTATCATCTATCTATTTATCTATCATCTATCTTAAAAAGATACAGACTTCCAACTATCTCTATCACAGGTTACCTAGCCAAATACCCAAACACATTCTTCCTTATCACCCAATTTGACAAATATTCTTCCAGGATTTTCTCCAAATAATACTACTAATCAACTACTAACTGGCCAAATTACTTTATGTCTTTAAATTCTGCTTCTTCTTGAGTAATATATGCACCAACCTTATGAGACTTAATTGAAGATCCAATTAGTGAAACATGTAGAATGCTAGTTATAATGACTTTTTTTCTCTTGTCTTGCTTCTTAGTAATTTTAATATATTGTTTTCCAGTATTTTGCTCCTCTAAATAATGCCTCATTGAATATGGTTGCATATATATATCTTTATATATTTGCACAGTTTTAACTTAAATAACTATTTTCAAATTACCTTTTAAAATTATCATAAGTTAAATTTTTACCAATAGTGCATATTTTGTCATCATTCAACATCTTAATCTTTTAAAACACTCTTCCGATGGATAAAAAATATATATATAATTAGTGTTTTTACATTTCCTTGACCAATCTAGGAAATAGTTATCTTGTAATATTCATATGCATTTATTAATTGTATTGTCTATCCTTTTTTATTTTATTTTTTGCTTTTTTATTGTGGTATAAGCAATTGACATATAACATTATATAATTGACATATTATATATCCTTTTTATTATTATTGTGTAGGAGCCATTTGTATATTAGGGATATTAGCAATCGGTTAATTTTTCATGTTGTAAATATTTTCTCCAATTTTTCATTTTTATTTTGAAAATATTATGGCTTATTTTTACAGATTTAAGATTAACTTTCATGCTGTTTGTTCTGTCTTTTTTGTTGTTCTTTGTAATTTCTGAGTTTCTGGTCTTGCTCATGAAGTCCTCCTCTTATTCTTGATTAGGATGGGTGTAAGTATTCGTAGTTCATTCATGTCTCTTCCACAATCTATAACAGTGAAACTGATTTTCTTTATGTTCCTAGTAAACCAGAACAGCACTTTCCCCTTCAGACTTCCATTAGGACTGTGGATGGAAGTGGATGTTCCTGCAATAACAGTCAACCTTTGATAGGGAAAAAGTGTGGAAGTAATGGTGATTGCTTTGTAGAAACAGAAGCTTTTGTTCTGGAAATCGTCATTTTTAAGAGAGAACGTACACTGATTGGAAAGAGAGTTCTGTTCCAATGCATTTTAGATAGACGATTTTAAAGATATAATTTTTGCTTAAATCACATGAGACTGAGAACTTAGTAGTTAATACATTTTAAAACAATTTGGTCTTAGTCTGAACTCAATCTTCACTCCTCCCCAGTCTTCACTACTATATTATTCCTATTATTCCAGTGTCACTTTTCATTTTCCCTTCCATAAAGATAATGGGGAAGAGAAATATATGTTGTCACTACCATTTTAAATAATTTATTGATCAGATTTCTTGTGAATTATTTAAGTGACATAAAGTGCCTAAGTGTATATGCATCTGTATCAATAACAACATGGGGAAAGCTATATCTCAATGATAAGGAAATAAATTCATATTAGAACAATGAAAAATTAATCTGTCAGATTGACAAAATTAATCATAAAATCCACAGTTGTCAATGATGGTAGGGAATAGACATTCTTAAGCATTGGGAATATAAATCATTATACTATCAGAGAACAATTGAGAAATATTAAAATATTCATACTCTTTAATCAGAGCAATTTCACTTCTAAGAATTTATCCTAAAGAAATAATTAGAGATAGCATCAAATACACACATATTATGTTTAACAATAAAGTATTCTAAACAACCTAAAATCCATCCTCATTACTTATTGCTGTGTAACAAATCACCTCAAAACACAATGACTTAAATCAGTAACTACTATTTTATTATATCTCATCATTCTGGGGGTTGACCTGGATTCATTCAAGCATTTCTCACTCGGCATCTCTTATATGGTGACATTCAGATTGTGACTAGTACTAAAACCATCTAAAGACTCCTACACGTGTCTGGTATGCATGGGAAGCCTCATAGAGAGAGGGATGGTCTTCTCAGCCAGTCCTTTCATTTATTTGTGGCTTCTTTATGTGATGTCTCTAGGTAAGCAGCTTCTGGATAGCCATACTTCTAACATGTGACTCAAGACTCCAAAATAACCATGCAGAGAGAGCCAGAGAGAGAAAGAGAGAGATTTTTCTTTCCTTTGCTCATTTGTTTTGTTTCTTAAATTTTACATACTAATGAGATCATATGGTATATGGCTTTTTCTGACTGACTGACTTCACTTAGCATTATACGCTCTCCCTCTATCCATGTTGTTGCAAATGGCAAGATTTCATTATTTTTTATGGCTTAATAATATTCGTGTGTGTGTGTGTGTGTGTATGTACCACATATATATATATATACCACATCTTCTTTATCCATTCATCTATCGGTGGACACTTGGGCTGCTTACATAGTGTGACTATTGTAAATAATGCTGCAATAAACATCGGGGGCAATGTGTCCCTTCAAATTAGTGTTTTTGTATTTTTTTTAGTAAATACTCAGTAGTGTAATTACTGGATTGCAGGTTAGTCTTATTTTTAACTTTTTGAGGAAACTCCACACTGTTTTCCACAGTGGCTGTACCACTTTACACTTCCACCAACAGTGCAAGAGGGCTCTTTTTTGTCTACATTCTTGCCAACACTTGTTTCTTATGTTTTTAATTTTAGCCATTCTGACAGATGTGAGGTGATATATCATTGTAATTTTGATTTACATTTACAGATGATGAGCCGTGTTGAGCATCTTTTCATGATGTCTTCTTTGGAGAAATGTCTGTTCATGTCTTCTGCCCATTTTTTTTTTCAGGGTTTTATTTATTTTTGTATTTTATTATATTATGTTATGTTAATCACCATACATTACATCATTAGTTTTTGACGTAATGTTCCATGATTCATTGTTTGTGCATAACACCCAGTGCTCCATTCAATACGTGCCCTCTTTAATACCCATCACCAGGCTAACCCATCCCCCCACTCCCCTCCCCTCTAGAACCCTGTTTGTTTCTCAGAGTCCATAGTCTCTCATGGTTCATCTCCCCCTCCAATTTCCCCCATTTTTAAATTGGATTATTTGTTTTTGGGTATTGAGTTGAATAAGTTCTCTATATATTTTGGATACTAACCCTTCATTGGATATGTCATTTGCAAATATCTTCTCTCAGTCAGTAGGCTGTCTTTTAGTTTTGTTGATTGTTTCTTCTGCTGTGCAGAAACTTTTTATTTTGATGTAGTCCCAATAGTTTATTTTTGTTTTTATTTTCCTTTATTTTCCTTCCTTTATTTCAGGAGACATATCTAGAAAAAATTTGCTATGGCCATGTCAGAGGGATTACTGCCTGTGCTCTGTTCAAGGATTTTTATGGTTTCAGGTCTCACACTTAGGTCTTTAATCCATTTTGAGTTTATTTTTGTGTATGGTGAAAGAAAGTGGTTCAGTTGCATTCTTTTACATGTGGCTGTGCAGTATTCCCAGCATCATTTGCTGAAGACACTGTCTTTTTCCCATTGGATATTCATTCCTCCTTTGTCAAAGAGTAATTGACCATATAATTGTGGGTTTATTTCTGGGCTTTCTAGTGTATTCCATTGATAAAGTAAGATTAAAAAGCAGAATACGAAAAACACAAACAGGGGCTACTGGGTGGCTCAGTTGGTTAAGTGTCTGCCTTCAGCTCAGGTCATGATCCTAGGGTCTTGGGATGGAGCCCCACATTGGGCTCTCTGCGCAGCAGGGAGCCTGCTTCTCCCTCTCCCTCTGCCTGACTCTCAGCTTGCTTGTGCTCTCTCTCTCAAATAAATAAATTAATAAACTCTTAAAAAAGAAAAACATAGACAAGTAAAGGTATCTTAACATTAAAAAGTTAATTAAATAAGAAAATAGGAAAATGTGGGAGAGTTATAATTAGATTATAGAAAAAAATCCAAATATATCTAAACAGAAATTGATTACATGCAAAAATGGATTCAAGTATTTGTTTAAAAACTTCATTGCATGCTTTTTGCAAGTAATACACTAAAGTTTTAATGACATGGAAAGTTGCAAAGTATATATACACATATTTACACATACATACATATACATACATGCACACACATATACACATATACATATAAAAAGAAAGTTGCTAAAGCTATATAAATGTAAGACGAACACTAGACTATAAGAAAAATGAATCATTATTAGGGATAGAGAATATTTCTACTAATTTTATTTTATTTATTTTTTTAAAGATTTGCTTATTTATTTGAGTGAGAGAGAGAGAGAGAGAGAGCACTCGCAAGCAGGGGGAAGGGCAGAAGGAGAGAAAGAGAATCCTCAAGAAGACTCCTCACTGAGCATGGAGTCCGACCCAGGGCTCGATCCCAGGACCCTGACTGAGATCATGACCTGAGCTGAAATGAAGAGTAAGCCGCTTAACAGACTGAGCCACCCAGGCATCACTCTAACTAATTTTAAAAGCATCAAGTGAAGCAGAAGATTTAGCAATTTAAGACATGTATATTCCTAATAGCAGATAGAATAAAAATGATTAGACTAGAGAGATAAATTTAGAAATGTACCTCTATGTAGGTTACTTTACCATAGCTCTTTTCATTATTGATAGGTCAAGAAACAAAACCAATCAGTAGTTATAGAAGATTTGAACACAATTCACAAGCTTAATCTAATGAACATACATTAGGTATTAATATAAGTTATTAGAGAGTACATGTTCTTAAGAACATTTGGAGCATCTATAAAATTAATAACACCATAAATCACTAAGTAAATCTCAACAAAGTTCAAAGAACAGTTTTCATACAGACAGTGGTAATTTTCAAAATATTTAACAACATTTGGCTGATCAATTTAAAAAGATCTTTGAGGCACCTGGGTGGCTCAGTTAGTTAAGCGTCTGCCTTCAGCTCAGGTCATGATTTCAGGGGCCTGTGACTGAGCCCCACATCGGGCTCTCTGCTTAGCGAGGAGTCTGCTTCTCCCTCTGCTCTGGGATTCCCCCCACTGTGCTCTCTGGCTCTATCTCTCTGTCAAATAAATAAATAAAATCTTAAAAAATAAAAAAATAAAATAAAATAAAAAGGTCCTTGACCACTCATATTGAATACTTGGCTAATAATATATGTGCAGGCTGTCATGTACTCCCAGTTGAATATCAGCCCTAATAGGGCTATGTTCTTTGACTATTAGGTTATTACATTAATAATAATAAAGAAACACTTGTATATTTGGGAACTTGCAAGCATATTTCTAAATAATTAATTATTCAAAGAAAAAATATGAGATTCAGTAATTACTTAGAACAACATGGTAAGATTAAAATTCTGTATCAAAATTTGGTAGGCAAAGGGCATCTGCTTCTATTTATAGTGAAGCAGCTTGTGACGTCTAGACACAGTGACTCTTTCCTCTTCCAAACACTTTCTTCACTTTGTGTTTGGGACAATACTCTTACCTAGGTGTTTTGTTTTTATTTCTGTAATTGCTTTACCTCAGTCTTACTTTCTAGATCTTTCACCATATTCCCTACATACTGGAATTCCCCAGAGATCTATTCTTAAGCCTCATTTCTTTCTTAACGATATTCTCCCCTTGGTGATTTCATCCAGCCTCAAAATATTAAATATTATCTGTGCTCGCTTCGGCAGCACATATACTAAAATATTAAATATAATCTATGGACTAGACTCCCCAATTTATACCTTTAGCCACCTTTTCTACCCTGAACACCGGATCAGCACCTCAACTATCTACTCGGTATCTTCTCATGAATTGTCTAAATCTAATACTTCTTAAACCTAACACACTTTTAAGTGAGCTTCTCATATTCAGTTGCCAAACTGTTACTGCTACAGTCTTCCAGACTCAGTAAACAGCAACATTTAACTAGTAGCTCATGTTATGGTATTCTGCTCTCCTCTTTCTCAGCATATCCTGTGGGTTTTACCTTCAAAATCTGTCCAAAATCTAACAAATTTTATCCACTTCCACTGCACTACTTTTGTTTAATCTCTTATTCTATCTCACATAGATCGTTGTAGGAGCTTCATATCTATTCTTACTTCTTTTTTTTTTTTTTTTAAGATTTTTATTTATTTATTTGACAGAGAGAGACACAGCGAGAGAGGTAACACAAGCAGGGGGAGTGGGAGAGGGAGAAGCAGGCTTCCCGCTGAGCAGGGAGCCCAAGGCGGGGCTTGATCCCAGGACTCTGGGATCATGACCTGAGCTGAAGGCAGACGCTTAAGGACTGAGCCACCCAGGCACCCTTATTCTCCTTACTTCTGCCATCATCCCTTTTCATCTATCTTCAATAAAACACCTAGAGTGATTTGATTAATCTTAGTTAAATTAATGTCATTCTTCCTTAGTCATGCAAATAACTGTCTATTAGTAAAAGCTCAAGCCTTCAAATGACCCACAAAGAATTTGTGATTGTGTTCTCAACACACCCCTATCTTCTCCCTGACCTCATTTTATACTATTCCTTTCATTCACTCCTTCCAGTATTGTTAACCTCTCTGCACTTCCTTGAACCCATCAAGCAACTTTTTCCTCAGGGCCTTTGCTTTTGAATACTTTCTTCCAAATGTCCTTGCCCTTATCTTTTTTTTATGTCTTTACTCAACTGTCAATCAGTAAGAGGATTCCTCTGGCCACACTGTATAAAATTTCTCTCTCCCCTTTCCATTTCATCATCCATGGATTTTCATGCCTTATTTTCCTCATAAACCCTTAAACAAGATTAGTATGTTTATTATTAATCTTTGTTTCTATTTGGTAAATAATAAACTCCACGAGGATAGATTTCTCTCTGTGTCATTCTTAGATGTATTTGCAAATTATAGAACTGTATCTGACCATATTAGGTATTTAATGGCACTCAAGAACTATCTGGTAACTGAATGTGTCACCAGCTAGACCCCAAGACCAGTCCTTTACTTCCCACCTGCTTGTACTCACTAACCTTTGTCTTACATTTTTCCTCTTCTTTCTGGTTTAACTCTTAACTCAGGCAAATGAAACCTGAAACCACCCCTCAGGTGATGATGACTACCCTGACAGAACCTCTTGCTGGCCCAGATGCCCTAGACCTTTTGAGCTAAAACCCTGACTCACACCTGAACAGTTGGACTGTGGAGTGACTTCTGGAATGACCTATCATTACCTTTATCCCATTATAATACTAAAATCTCTGCCCAAGGAGGAGCTTCACCCTCATTTACATGACATACACTGTTTGTATAAGCATGTTTCCTTAAAGCATAGGCATGACCTTATGCCTGCTTCTAGCTAGGATGACAAGCCTTCCCTATCTAAATACTCATCCTAACTCTAAACAAAAGGAATCCACTCACCCTTTCTTGGGGAATCATGGCTTTGGAAGCCATTCCTGGTAATCTCCCTGTTTTCTGCAAATAAAAGTTTTCTTTGTGAGTGAGACAACTCAACCTGGTGCAGTTTCTGACTCACCAAGGAGGGAACTCAGTTTGGTTCAGTTACAAATGGATGATAGAATGAATGAGTGATGCAGTGCAGGAAGAGGGAGAATGATTCAAGCAGGGATGTCTCAGTAGTATGAATGAATATAACCATAGAAATTGGTAAGTTTAGGTAAAACAAAGAGACCTGTTCTTGATAAAGCAACAAATATTATACTAAAGTTTTAATTTCAAAATATGTTTAAGTAGATTAATTGGATTTACCATATTTTGTCTCCATTAATAGAAACTTTAATTAAAGCCCTACAATATAAAATACATGTTTGAATTTGTATATGCAGTTTTATTTGGTGGGACAATTATTTCTGCAATAATTTGAGTTAGTGTGGACTTCAATCTTAATATCTAAATACTGCTGAATTAATATTTGAATCTATTTCACCAGTCATTTGTGGGTGCTATTCTCAAAATTTTCAAAAAAAAATATTCTAATACTTGCGTGAGCACCAAATAGTCGCATAATTGGAGACATGCTTTAAAGAATGGAAAGTCCATACCTAAAATAGTTACTTAGAAAATAAATGGATTTGCTCCAAATTTAGGTTAGGACTACACACCAAATACAGCTTAAGATTGACATGTGGAGCTGAGGGCCAAGGTTAGTCACACCTGGAACCACTCCAATAGCCCTGAGAACAGCAGGACAATACATCTAACTAAAAGCCCTACCATGGAGGCCAGCTGTTGGAATTTCACATGAATCAACTCGAGGCTGCATTTGTTAAATGGTTTTAACAAAAATATTAGATCCATCTTTTCTGAGAAAGAACTTGGGGAAAAGTGATAATTAAAATCTCAATACTAACAAGGTTTAATTTGTCAATTAAATCTTTTAGACAGAGCCCAACAATAAATGATTTCTGGTTTGTGTTATTTCAGATCAAAAAGATCAGCTACATGACAGTTTAAGAATAACAGTTAAAAGAGAGACAGCCATTTATTTTTACTAAACTAGAAAAAAAAGCATACTAACCCATAGTTTTAGTTTTTAAGAATTATGAAGAACTCATTCATCTGACCTCATTGCTGCTTGATTTTAATATTCGATTTTTCTCAGCAATATTATAAACTAGCATCACACAAAGCTGACTTCTAAACATTAATCATCATTGACTAGCATTGACTGTCTGCAGGCAGAACTGAAAGTGTTCACAATCATCCCTGTGAATTAGTCATTGGTCATGAAGTAATTTAATTCAGCCAAAGTCAGGTTCCTTTGATATCACTTTTTTTTTTTTTTGACTGACAAAATAGTGAGATAGAAGTAACATATAAGTGCTTATATCCATATTGTCCCTGTCTTATCATTGGTGCTCTGCAAGCACAGCATGAGACAGGAATTCAAAGGCACATGATTTATTGTAGAGGTTGTTTTCATGATTTCTTTAGGGAAAGAAAAGAAGAAAGAAAGAAAGAAGAAAGAAAGAAAGAAAGAAAGAAAGAAAGAAAGAAAGAAAGAAAGAAAGAAAGAAAGAAAGAAAGAAAGAAAGAAAGAAAGAAAGAAAGAAAGAAAAGAAAAGAAAGAAAGAAAAAAGAAAAAGAAAGAAAGAAAGAAAAAGAAAGAAAGAAAGAAAGAAGAAAAAGAAAGAAAGAAAGAAAGAAAGAAAGAAAGAAAGAAAGAAAGAAAGAAAGAAAGAAAGAAAGAAAGAAAAGAAGAGAAAGAAACCTGTTAAGGGAGTGAGCAAAGCAAGATAGGGAAAGAGAACCAGCTAAACAAGATTGTGGCCTCAATTCTAGCATTGGACTGACTCATGGGAATAGGGATGGGTTTCTAAAGCTCAAATTACAACAAAGACTTGTCCCAAATTTAGTCAAGGGGTTTGAGTTTATATCCCTTCAGTCAGTCAGACAAGAGATACTCTGTAATTGAAAGCTATAACTTCCCAGGTGTTTCTGGTGCTGTTTGATCCTTTTCAGCCAAGGGGAGTTGTTCCAAGAAGGTCATAGATAGAAACCATTAGCCATTGCACTGGCAGCCACTAAGGAATTGATGCACCAACTGGAAAATGGGAACTGGAAAGTACATCAACAGCATCTATAAGTATTCTACTTCTTGCACTAATGTTAGATTCACTACAGCTGGGCAGAGTGTTCAAAATTTCTTTTTGGGAGTATTGGGCTTAGTGGAATGAGCTATAGCACAAATGCTACAGTTGGTCTTAAGACTAATAGCTTATATTTATCATCTCCTCTACTACTTATTTTATTTTCCTCTCACCCTTGGCTAGCACTTCTATCATCAAGGTGCCTTCCCTGGTAGTATGACCCAGACCTATATCCTAGAGAGGTCTGAGCTTCTGGTTTCCCTGTTTTTATTTGGTTGTGGTCACTGTGTTTGCAAATTTACATTTAACAATGGATATAGGAGTAGCAAGAGATGCTCAGTGGATCATATGAATTCAAACACTCCTCCCTGATCCCATTATGGAGCACCAGTAGTCTTACATCCTCATGATATTCAGTTTCCATTACCCCTGCAAGTGTTGTAACTCCTTTTTTGTGCTTTCTGGGCTACTGCCATGAAGAATCTAAATTATCTAGTGTTACTTAAACTATTAAGCTATTGATTTAAAATTATTGAGACTCACCATATGCCTTGATGGAATTTCCCTTTCTCTGGAAACCAGGCCCTCTCAATACATTAAATTTAAAATTTTGGGATGAGAAGTACAAATTTCCACAAGGAATTAGAAGTTAGAGCCACTTGTACCCCTAGCCCTTGGTTGCCAGAATCATGTATTCTTCCAAAAGGGGACAAAGAATGATATGATCATAGAAAACAAAACAAAACAAAACAAAGCAAAACAAAACAAAACAAAACAAAAAAAAAAACAGAACGATCCAATGGTCGTTGGCCTACTCTATATTCCATATCTTGAAAGATCTCCTATTCTCCAACATAGCATTTCCAAGTTCGTTATTCAGCTATGTCAACAGTCCTGTTCACCACTTTATTAAGCCAGCCAAGCTATTTCTGGGTAGTGTATTTTATAACAGGACCACATAGTTATGTGGCCACCACATCACTGTTGTGATGTTATGTGGGCTCCAGTGTTGGTAGTAAAGATACTCTGTAAGCTTCTGAAAGGAGTGTCAGCAGAGGCACTTCAGTGAGCTGTGTATCTACATCCCAAGAGTAGATACCAGTCTTGGTTAGGATGAATCACTGATATTTCTTGAATGGGAAGGGTTACATGTAATTAACTTACCATCAGAAGGGCCTATTTGTCTCTTTGAGAGATGGTACTATACCTGGGATTCAACCTCAATATCTCATGATGACAAGATAAATATTCAGCAGGGGCAGTGAATAGATCAGATTTGATGAGAAAAATCCACGGTGTCAGGCCCATGAATATACAATATCTCTGTCACATGGTTATTCCATTCATGAGCTTACTCCATAAATGCTGTGGAAGCTGAGAATAGAAACTGGCTGCTATCTACTGACTAAGTCATCCTGTCACGTTGATGTTTAGTCTTCTAGAATGAATAATCTCTGGAGGGAATTAAAAATCTCATGTAAAATCATTCCACTTTGTACCCAATTCTATAGATTTATTCAGATGCCTCTCTCCCAGACCTCCAGGTTCCAACTAATCTTAAAATCTCACCCTTTATAGGTCTCAAAACAATCATCTAACCTATCAGACACTATTAAGGATTACTCTTTCTCTACATACCTACCTCAGGTTTTTTCTCACTCTCCAAGTGGATGGACCATATATACTACCTGAGCTCTGCTCCATTGAGATGATTTCTACACTAATTTGTCCCTAAAGTAAAGAATTATTTTGTACACAAATTTTGGCAAGAGACAGTTTGAGGTTTTACCGAATGCTACAAAGTGGCCATTCTGGTTTTACCAGATCTTATGCTCATGGTTCTTGAATCCCAATCATTTTCTGGGCAATGTTTCTGAATTGGTGGTCTAAACTTTGTATATCTATCTAGAATCTATAAATTTCCATAGATTTTCAACTCATTTTATTTTTGATTGGTAAGAAAACCTTTTATATGTACTTTAGTCGGAGCAGCCTGGTTCAGATGAAAATTTGCACTTTCTAAAGTATTCTTATATATTTATATGATATTTCTAAAGTAAATCTATATTGTTTACAGTATAAGATACTAGTTCTTATAGTATCTTATTTATTGTGAACTCTAACTTTTTGACAGCATTTATTTTAGAAGGCATTAAGAAATCAAATAATTCATGTACTTGCTCATTTTTAAATGATACCTGATGAGTTTGAGGCTTCTCTGTTTCTATATTATTTCAAAGAAGTAAATCATTTAAAAATAAAAACTGTTACTAGTGTATATATTTACTGTTTTATTTCAGGCAATTTGGCATGCCTTAAAAAGTGTCATTGTTCAGTTCCATCTAGCCTTTGGTAAGGAAATGGATTCTATAGGAGAGACTAGACTACTTATTTTAGTGAACTCTTATATTTTCCCTTTATATGTTTAATATAAAAGGCACCATACCAAACATATTAAGTCAGATTTTGGTTTTTGAGTGCCCAAAAGTTCTGTTTTGACTATGAACAATTCTTTAATTATAGATTTGCAATCATGTGGTTTCCCTTCATGGATTTAAAGAGTTATTGTATTAAGAGTATTGCGGGCACCTGGGTGACTCAGTCAGTTAAGCATTTGCCTTCAGCTCAGGTCATGATCACAGGGTCCTGCATCAATTCCCTCACCTGGGGTCTTGGGACCGAGTCCTGCATCGGGCTCCCTGCTCCATGGGGAGCCTGCTTCTCCCTCTGCCTCTCTCTCTCTCTCTCGTCTCTCATGAATAAATAAATAAAATATTTTTTTAAAAAGAGTACTGAACCAGAACATAGTAATATGAAAAGGTAAAAGTAACAATGATTCATAATTTGTTAATTAGTAAAAAAAAAAAATATATTGGGTGGTTTCTGTTAGGAATATGAAATTTTACTCTATGTAGTAACATCTGATTTAAAGATGATGTTAGTAGAAAATCTCAGGATTATTTTCACTAATTCAAATGAAATTTGATCTTTTTGGAAGGAAGCAGGGTAAACTTTAGCTACTGGATCAAAAATAGCCTCATTAAATGTGTATCAATTTGCTGAAATAACAATCTTAGTACATGGCCTAATCTCTTCATGTTCGTACAAAATATTTTTAATAATTTGAACTCCTTTGTCTTCTATTTCAATCAATCTGCTTATATCTGTAGTCTTTTGACCATAAGATTCTGGAACAATAGCTAATTTTTTGGTAATTAATCAAGTTAGCATAATATAGGTATATAGTGTAGACTCAAACTAAAAAGGAGTCACTTATGTCAGGGACTAAATGGAGTTGACCAAAGCAGGCACACTAAAGAAAATGAAACTTAACCTTACCTAATATAAGTTGTAGGAATTTACAGATTTCCTCAGAAATCGGTAGATTCCAGCCAATCCCCAAACACTATGTCTATTCACATCTTTTCTGGACCTCCTTGTTCCCCTGACTCAGCTACGCTGATCCAGATAAGGAAGAGGACCATTAGGCAACCAATCAGCTGAAAAAGTCAAAATATTTAAAATTTATCCCCTTACTCCTTAGTCTATGAGCAACTCAGAACTCATCATTTTGTAGTCCTGAGTTTCCCAGCCTGCAGGTCAAAACCCTTGCAATAAATTAATCTTACTGCTTTGTTTATTCAGTGTGCAGAGTTGTTTGTTTTAAAGATTTATTTATTTATCTGAGAGAGAGAGCAAGCAAGAGAATATGCACATGTACATGAGCCAGAGGAGGGGCAGAGGGAGAGAGAAAATTTCCAGTACACTCCAAGCTGAGGTGGAGCCCCATGCGGGGCTCAATCTCATGACCCTGAGATCATGACCAGAGCTGAAATCAAGAGTCAGACATTTAACACTGATCCACCCAAGCATCCTCAGAGTTTGGTTTTTGACGTTGATATCTAGAGATCCACAATAATCTAATTGTGCCTAAGGGTTGCAGTATATTTTCTATAAAAGTAGGTTTTTTTTTTATATTTGTAGTAATGTGTCACTGAGAATAAAGAAGTATTCTTACAATGAAACCAAGATATCAGAGTTTGGTGCTTTGTAAAGGACATAGGATAGGTGAGAAACTCCTAATAACTGAGTGGCTCCAGTAAACCAAGGTAAATAAAATTTATTTCCCTTCTAGTCATCTACAATTTCCTAGACTATGGGTTTGTCTTTTTTTAAAAATTATTTTTCTTAATAATCCAAGACCACAATGACATATTACCTCACATCTGTTATGAAGGTTATTATTTAAAAAAAAAAAAAAATGAAGATACCAGATGTTGGTGAAAGTATGGGGGAAAGGGAACCTTGGTACACTGTTGGTGTGGATGTCAAGTGGTACAGCTATTATGGAAAACAGTATGAAGATTCCACAAAAACTTAAAAATAGGGCTATAATATGATCCAGCAATTTCACTTCTGTGAATATATCTAAAGGCATTGAAGAGATATCAGCACTCCCATGTTCATTGCAACATAATTCACAAGCCAAGACATGAAAACAACCTAGTGTCCACCAACAGTTAAGTAGACAAATATATACACAATGGAATATTATTCAGCCTTAGAAAAAAAGGAAATTCTGCCATTTGTGACAATATGGATGGACGTGGAGGGCGCTATGCTAATGAAATAAGCCAGACACAGAAAGACTATGTGATCTCACTTGTATGTGGAGTTTAAAATAGTCAAACTCCTAGAAACAAAGAGTAGAATGATGATTCTCAGGGGCTGTGGGGAGGGAGAAATGGAAAGGTGACAATTAAAGGGTACAAAGTTTCATTTATTCAAGATAGTAAGATAAACAAGTTCTGGAGCTCATAGTGCCTATACATAATAATACTGTATCACATATTTAAAATTTGCTAATAGGGTGGCATGTTCTTATTACACCAAATAATAATCATAATCATAATCACAATATAGGGGAGGTAGAATGAAACTTTGGTAATTGATGGATATGTTTATGGCCTTGATATTGATGATGGCTTCAGACCTTGCCAGTAATGATGGTTTCATGGATATATATACTACTCTCCAAACTTACTGAGTTATATACATTAAATATGTACAGCTTTTTAGAAGTCATTCATACCTCAATGAAGTGGTTATGAAAAAAAAAAGCCATTCATAAAGGGCCACACATTGTACGATTTCATTCATATGAAATGTCTAGAGAAGGCAAATCTACAAAGAAAGAATGTAAATTAGTGGTTGGCAGAGGCTGGGGAAGATCGGGAATGAGGGTGATGGCAAAAGAATTTTCTTTTGAGGATAATGAAAATGTTCTAAAATAGTTTGTGAGAATGGATGCACAATTCTGTGAATATACCAAAAACTATAGAATGGTACACTTTAAATGGATAAATGTTATGGTGTATGAATTATATCAAAATAAAGTTGTTAAATGAATTCTACTTCTATCTCACATTATTTGAAATAAAACATGAAGTTTACAATTTTTTCCAAATTACAAGAATTGCTTTAAAGTAGCACCTTAAAATGGGGTGCCTGGGTGGCTCAGTCAGTTAAGTGTCCAATTCTTGATTTCAGCTCAGGTCATGATCTCAGAATTGTGAGATCGAGCCCACTTAGAGCCCCATGGCAGGCTCCATGCTCAGCGTGGAGTGCGCTTAAGATTCTCTCTCCCTCTCCCTTTCCCCCTCCCCCTGCTCTCTTTCTCTATAAAATAAATAAATAAATCTCTAAAAAATTAAGTAGCACCTTAAATTGTTATAAACTTTAAACTCACATAATATTTCTAGAGCTATTACGTTTATATTCAAAATGCATAGTATTTCTAGATTAGCTTGTTCTCAAAATAAATTCACTAACTGTTCCTTACAAATTAAGGAAATAAAATTGTCAATTAGTTATATAAAATTATATTATAAATTATATGACTGTAGTTAGAATTTTTTAAACAATTAAAGTTATAATTTTTATAATTAAATATTTTTTATAATTAAAGGCTGATATTGGAATATTAGTCATTAATGATTTTGTTTATTATGCTATTGACCAAATAAAAGGAAGCTCTGTGTTCCCATATGTAAGTACTAAAAATCTCTGTATGCAAACTTTAAGTCAAAAGACTAAAGAAAGAAAACCACTAAAATTGGAGATGATAGTCACATTAGCTAAAATTGGTGCATTTATTTAATTTCCACAAGTATATAATTATTACTTTAAAAATGCTTTTTCTGAACTTTCTCTGAACATTGTATTTCTTCATATAGTTTTGAGCATTTAATCCTTTCTCATTTTTACCTGTGTTAGAGTTATAGTCATATTTAGCTTAGTTCTTGAAACATAGGAAGTATATTTACTAGTAAATATGGATATTTATGATTTCAATGTCAGGTTCAGAAGGAAGAATGTCTGACTAAATTAACTGACATTATAATAATACCAACATTTTTATAGAACTTTCTAATTTTCAAAGTGCTTTCATGTGTATTATCATTATTTTAATAATTATTTTGAGCACTATTATGTGTCAAGTCCTGTTCCACACCCTAATGAAATTATTAATGAATCAAACAGAAAAATATATCTGCACTTGTGCGATACCTGCTTACATTCTAATGAGGAAGGAAACTGACAACAAGTAATAAAATAAAATATATTTTATATCATATATTGACAAGTATAATGGAGAAAAAATAAAGCAGGGGAGGGAGATAAGGAGTGTGGGGATGGTTGCAATTGTAAATATGGTGGTCAGGTAAAGACTCTATGAGGTTGCAATATATATAAATAAAATACTGAAGGAGGAGGAGTACCAGTCTCTAGTTGAATAGCATTCCAGGCAGTGGGAATAGCAAGTTAAAATAACCCGAGGTGAGAGTAAACCTGATACATTGGAAATAAATCATATAGATCCTTATTTAGAAGTTTATATAAAGGCTTAGGCAGAGCCAAAGGGTGTAGACCACTATAAAAGATGCATCATCCTCTGTGAATGCATAGGAAGCCGGGGGAGAATTTGAGCAGTTAAGTGTCAAGGTCCAATTTAAACTATAGGTGAGTTTGAAGATGAGTTAAAAGTTTATGTAATAATGTAAGATAAAAAGGATAATGGCTTGGATACAAGTGGTGTCAGTAGAGGTAGAGATATTATTTGAAAGAAAACCCAATATGATTGGCTCCTGGATTGGACGGGGTGTGAATGAAAGAGATTAATCAAGAATGACTCTCGAACTTTGACCACAGCAACTGAAAGATTAAGTTTGGCTAAGAACTGAGAAAAGGAAATCTGCAGGACATACAGATTTTGGGTAGACAGATAAGAAATTAATTTTGAATGTGTTAGGCTGAGATATCAATTAAACATGTAAGTGGATACTTTGAGAAAAAGTAGAAATGCTTGCCTGGAACTCTGTGGAGATGATCAGGCTGAAAATATAACTTGGCAATTCATTAGCATATAAATGGCAGTTAAAGCTTTGGGGTAGGATGAGTTTACTATAGAAGAACGAATAGGAGTGCCTGGGTGGCTCAGTTGGCTAAGCGTGGACTCTCAGTTTCTGCTCAGGTCATGGTCTCAGGCTTGTGAGATCCAGACTGTCCTCGGGCTCTGTGCTCAGTGAGGAGTCTGCTTGAAGTTTCTCTCCTTCTGCCCCTTTCCCCCACCAACCTCTCCCAAATAAATAAATAAATCTTTAGAAGAACAAATAGATAGAAAAGGAAAGAAGTCTGAGAACCGAGATTTGGAGCACTTCAGTATTTAGCAGATGGGGAGGGGGTGATGGTAAGAAAGAACAAGTAGAAAAGCCAGAGAAGGAGGGATCTTGTAATAGGAACAATCAGAAGAGTAGATTTCCTGGAATCAAAGTGGAAAAATATTTCAAAGAGGAAAAGATCAAACATGAATGTGAATGAAGATTCAAGTAAATTGAAGATGGATCATTTCATTTATCAATGGCGATTTTGCAAGTCACTTCAGTGGCAAGACCTGAGTGGAGTAGGTTCAAGAGTAAATAAGAAAGAAAGTAATTGAAGACAGTGAAAAATGATAGCTTTTTAGGGAAGGGGAGAGAAAAGGGACAAGGATGTGGGTTTTAATAGATAGTCATGAAATAAGTGGTGGTCTTGGGGCATAGGGGCTGATAGGTTGTGTATATATGGTGGTAAAAGATCGTGGGAATCTCTTTGATTATTTGTATTTTCCCAGTGAATCAAATGCCAAATGTCTGAGGGTGAGGATGGGGTTGAAGGTGCTAGAGGTTTGAGAAGAGAGACATATGAAATCATCATCCATAAAGGTGGGGGGGTGAATGGTCTAGCAGCTTGTAGTAAATTATTGGACAGTGATAATGGTTGATTCAAGGCTAGAGGTCCTGCATTTAAAGTGAAATAGCATATTTGTATACTTCTCTCCAATTATATTTGATTGCATACATGTAGGCATGGGCTGGGAGAAGAATACATTTTATGCACATCTTTGGCTGGCATGAGACAGAGACAGGAACCTAAAGCAAAATAGTTTCCAGCATATGAGAGGGGTTTTGGAATTTAATTCTTTATATAGGAGAGTGAGACTATGAGGGAACAGTGAAAATATGTTAGCATCAATGATTTATACATACCAATGGGGTCCAAAGTTCATAAATAATTATGTATATGTGAGGGAGTATGTATAATTTCTATTTTTAAGTGACAGTAAAACTAGGGACAGAAATTTTAGATGAGATGTCTGTGCAGCAGCTCATGTCAAGGACAAAACTGAAGACACTTCTGACCCACACTCACTGTTTTTCCACAAGGTTAAGCCTAATTCCTCTGCAATAATAATAAAAATGCCTTCTGAAAATATTTGACTTTCAAAAGATCACCACTTTGAAATCTTCTAATGATAAACCCAGGCACTGTTTTAGTAAACACCTACTTTTGAGCAGACATCTCTTGATTGATAATCTCTCAGATGAGTGCCTTTATACCCAATCCTAAATGTCTATGAACTTTTTACCTTATTCTAAACATGGCAGAAAAAATAAAAACACTAGACTTTTAAAAATGTGACCTTGTTTGGCTTATATTGAGCATATTATCAATGTCTCATGCCAACTAAACTTGCTTTACTAACCTCATGTTTCTCTTTAACCATCTGGTCATTTAAAAAATCAGATTTATCACTGGTAAAATGCAATGCTGATTTATTGTTATACATGAACATTTGTTTGACTTATATTTATCCAATCCCACAAACTCAAAACTGAATGACAGTAAGGACTTATAAGGATTTGTTAGCTAAAATAGAATTAGCTTTTTGTGCTATCTATTCCTTGCCCAATGGCCAGAGATAGATTGGTCTAGAGTGGAAAGGAGTATGTATCCACTGAAACTAATTGGAAAATGGGACAGCAGGAGAGGGAAAAAAATGTAATAATTTAAAATGGTTCCACATGGTAGTTTTTATAAGAACCACTGTTCCAGGAACCTCTCCATGCCTCAAGCTTACAGCCTGGCACAATATCATTTGTGATTAACCATGGGGAATCTTCATTATCAACATGTTTTAAAAATAATAATTTGATATAATAGTCATCATTTTATTACAAATGCAAAATTTAATTATGCTTTCTCAAGTTATCTTCTATAGTATGTTATGGTAAAAACCATACAGAACCTGAGATTTTATAGCTAAATTTCCAGTGTGCCTTTGTGTCCAATAGTTTTCGTCCCTTGGGTAAGTCATTTTACGTCTGAGCCTCAATTTACTCATCTATACAATACAATTTTAATTATAGTAAGAGTAGGCATACCTATCCCCCAAGGTTGTTTAAAGAATCAAATAAAGTAATTTATACCAAAGAGAATTTGGGAAAACCTATATTCAATGAATTATTCCTATATTAAGTGTATATCATATACACATGAAGTAAATTACCTTCATTTCTTTATATGTGAAACTTACTGGTGACAATTAATAGGTCAAAGATTATAAAATAAAGAGGTCCATGGCTGTCTGGTAAGATGATGGGCATTTTCCACTGCAGTTTGTAAGCTATGACAGTAATTTGGTGACAAGGATACTTCTGTGGGTCTTATTGTTCCATGCTTGGATGCATTCTGTCTGTGATTAAGCCCCTGTTGTTCCCAGAATTTAAGCTTTTGAAGGGCATGCTTGGTGTTGGTGTGTACTGCTAACTGGATATACGCAATCAGTTAACTGCAAACATGAACCCACTTCGGGTTTAGCTGGAAGAGCCATTAAGAGTGGTCAAAAGGTTGATTTTTAAAGCTTCAGATGTAGAATTAGAATTCTTATGAAACCATAAGAAAGTATTTAAAGCAATGGCTGCCCATGAAAAAAATGAAGATCAATTATGTTAATTATGTGAATATTCTAGGTAATTCAAAGTCCATTTTGAAGTTTAGATTAAGCTCTTCAATTTAGCTGTCTAAAGCGTTATGAGGATGCATGCTTTCCCTCCTTTTATGTTAAGTAGAACTAAACAGAAGGATATGTTAGTATTTAGTTTCTTTTTCATAATATTCATAAATATTATGTTAGAACCTCAAATTACAGCACATATTTTAAACTATTTTTTAATTCATAAATGAAAGTGTATCTAAAGATTAAATGATTTATTATTTGACTATTACCCAATATCCAAGATATCTATAACCATTATGCTTCATATTTCCTTCATTACAATGTAAAATAAATTGGAAAATTATGTCCTTCAATTTTGTCCCATCAAAAGTCATAAGTTTATTTATATCTATACATCCAAATAATTCCAATTGTTGGTATTTTTTAGGAGAAAACTGAACATATAATTTCAGATTTATATTTAGTTATGCTTGCATAATAATTTAAAATGTTTTTTAAAAAGTCATAGCAATATAAATGCCTACAAGTAGGAATTTGATATAGAATACTACAGAAAAACAGTATCTATGTATATATCTACAAACACACACACTTGCACACTGATCAGAAATAATAAAAGTGACTTTTTTTCTGGATAGTGGAATCACAGGAAGTGTTAAAAATTTTCTGTGTGCCTTGCAGTAAGTTATAAATTTTCTTCTTATATGTATAACTTTTATAATTAAAAAAAGACATTATTCAGAAAAAAAATTCAATGTTTAACTGTAAAAGAGTACTTAGATAGCTCTCCCCAGAATTTTTTTTTTATTCTACAAAATTTCATTATTCAAAGCTTGGACTAGAACATTAAGTACCAGGCCATTTCCTAAGAGCTATCAGAAGAAAAGTATGTTTAGCAAAATTACTTCCATTCCAAGTAATCATATGAGCCAAAGAAAAGGAATTTTCTTTGGTTTCCCATCATCCCACACCTGTAAATTAAGTTCTCTTTTCCTTTTGTTTCTTTTTTTAGATATCTGTTTTGTTTCTGCATAGCTTAGAAGAAGATTGTTTTGTGTGAATGTCTCATCTCTATCGGAACTCTAAGAAATTAAAGGAAGAATCGGTAAAGTTGGCACAAAAACAAACGAAATTCATTCCTTTAGTCCTTTTGTTGACTGTAATTGTCTAGCCCATCTATATTTTTTCTTGTTCTTATGCTGAAATTCTTCACCTTCCCAGTTTTTATTGCCTCTGCTACCTGTGAGACAGATTGTCCTTCTTAGACCCTCATTGTGAGGAGAAAAGGATTTGCTATCGTAGGTAATAGTACCAGCAGGAAAGTTGCTTTCATTTCTGCTGAAGTGTTTCTGAATCTGAGGTAAAGGAAATGATGGCTCTCTTGTTCTAGTGCTTTGCTTTATTTCTTTTCTTTCTCCTTGATGAAAAATAAAGTTCTATAAGTGGCTACTTAGTTCTGTAAGTAGTTACTTTCCTACTGATCCTCAAATGAGAGTCTTTAACAGTGTAATCTCTCTGTGGGTAATGTAACACCAACATACATACAGATGGCCCCTGATTTACAAAGGTTTGAATTACAAGTTTTCAACTTTATATGGTGTAAAAGGGATATGGATTCAGTAGAAAATGTATTTCAAATTTTGACTTTTGCTCTTTTCTGGGGCCGGTGCTGTGCAGTACGATTCTCTCTCATGACGCTGAGCTGTGGCAGAGAGCTGCAGCTCCCAGTCAGGCATGGGGATCATGAGGGTGAACAACTGACACATTTACAACCATTCTGTACCCATACAGTCATTCTGTTTTTCACTTTCAGTATAGTATTCAATAAATTGCATAAGACATTTAACATTTTATTATGAAATAAGCTTTGTGTTAAATGATTTTGCCTGACTGTAGGCTACTAAACTGTTCTGAGCACGTTTAAGGCAGGTTAGGCTAAACTATGATGTTCAGTAGGTTATATGTATTAGATCCATTTTCAACTTACAGTATTTTCATCTTACAATGGGTTTATTGAAATGTAACCCTGTCATAGTCAAGGAAGATCTGTAGATAGATAAATGTAGGTAGATGATAGACAGATGATAGATAGATAGATGATAGATGGATAGATAGATAGATAGATAGATAGATAGATAGATAGATAGATAGACATGCAGATACAGTGATAGGGATAGCGATAGCTATATCACACACCGATACAAACACACATGTACACACACCCTAGAGATGGACTTTACTAGCAAAGATCTCAACTTGAAATTATTTAATGTACCATTTTCCAAAATATGCACTGCTAAAAACTGCACAGAAAAATGGTAGCTGAAAAGATCCACTGACACAATAATAGACATAAGAAACCAACAAGATGATGGATATAAGTTTAATATATAAAGAGAAAACCAGAATAAAACAATACAATAGCATTCTTATGTATCAACAAAAAACAAACAAAATGGCCAAAACCATACTGAAGTTACAGACCTGTGTAGAAAGGGGGATGTGTCAATGAGCCTTCTTGTTCAACTGTAGACTCCAACATTTACAATGATTGAAACAATAAAAACCCTGATAGCAACAGAATGCCTAGAAGACCACACCCCACATATCCCCCCACTTCCCTGCCCATAATTGGGGGTGGGCTGAACACATACTGATCCCTCCCCTATGATCACATGCTCTCTGCCTGCTCTCTTGCACGTACCCCGTGAACCTCTCCCTATGAAACTCTAGTTGTTTATCTTGTAGGTGGAGAGGTCAGTTGTTAGGGCAACTGAATTTCTTCAGCAACACTGCTGGCAAATCCAGCCAGGAGCTGCGCTTCTGATTTGTCCAGTCCCCTTGGGATTCTTTGGGTTGGAACAGCTGGCCATAGTAGTGTGCTAAGGCTTACCCATTTTTTTTCCCTGAGTTAACAGCTATGATAGATCATTCAGTAACATGTATTTAGGGAACTTCAGGATTTGTATAAGATTATTAGTTGTAATATTCTACATAGAATAAGTAATAAACTGCTAATAAAAATTAGCAATAGGTTTTTTTGGGGGGGAACTAAGAAAACAGCATAGTAGGAGGACCCTTGGCCCATCTCATCCTTCAAACATAACTAGATAAGTATCACATCATTCTTAAAACGCAAGAAATCAACCTGAGGACTGACAAAACAGACTCTATAACTAGAGGGAGAGAAGAAGCCACATCAAGGAAGGTAGGAAGTATGGAGATGTGGTTTGGTACTGAGGGGGGCAAGGAGGGAGCCCTAGTCATGGAAAGAACTAAGAGAGAGTGGAGCACACAGAGATACACACAAGGAGAACACTACCCCAAAGCTATTGGCAGCGAAAACAAGAGGGGCTGATTTTCATGAGTTTTTGCAACCAGCGGGATTGGAAGACTGGAGTTTCAAAGGTGAGTGGGCTTGGCTAGGATAGATACCTGAGGGCGCTGCCCTATTTGTGGAAAGAAGGCAGGCAAACAACTCCTGGGTAGATAGTACAATCTGAGGATTGCCTAGAAGGTGCATGGGGAGAGACTGTTCACACTTCTTGGAGGACTTCTGTGAGAGGTGATGTTCACAGAGTCACCTCTCAGGGAACAAAAGAGCTAGTGGGTACCATTTCCCTCCCCAGCCCCTCAATATCAGTGCAGAGCCACCTGCCAATGGCAGCTTGGCCCAACACTGGCTGCCTAGCTTGCTTGTTCCAAGTCCTACAACCCTGTCCTCTGGCACAACTGCTCTTCTTGGTCAAATCTGCAATAGCCCCAGGGTGGCAAGACCCTCCCCCCAGAAGACCAGTGCAGACCCCAGAGCACACCATGTCCCTAAAGCTTGGTGTTTTAAAAGTCAGTAGGCTTTGGTGGGATAAAGCCCAGATGGCACATTGCTGCTCCTGGAGAGCAGGCAGGCAAACAACCAGAGGCAGACGTCTGAAAACAGTGATCAGAAATTAGCCTGGGATTCACAGTGGGGAGATTATTCACTCTTCTTGGATTATTTCCCTGAGAGCAACAAGCACAGAGACCCCTCTCAGGGAACAAAGGAGCAGGCTGGTGCCATTTCCCTCCCCTGTGCCTCAGCATAAACACAGAACCACCTTCAGTAAACCACATAGCTGCCTAACATGCTTACACCAAGTCCTGCCCCCTTGTGCTCTGCAGGTGCTGCTTTTCTCAGGCAATTATGCCTAAGAACCAGTTCAGTGGGACCCATCCCCAGAAGGCCAGCACAAACCCCCACACACACCACACCTCCCAACTAGAGAGTTCTGCAAGGCTTTAGTTCTAGTGGAAGCAGCATCAGGTCTCATTTAAAAAGCAGACAGAGCATGCCTAGTTAAAACTCCCCACACTCCAGGGGCGCCTGGGTGGCTCAGTCATTAAGCGTCTGCCTTCGGCTCAGGTCGTGATCGTGGGGTCCTGGGATTGAGCCCCGCATCAGGCTCCCTGCTCTGCGGGGAAGCCTGCTTCTCCCTCTCCCACTCACCCTGCTTGTGTTCCCTCTCTCGCTGTGTCTCTCTCTGTCAAATAAATAAAACCTTTACAAAACAAAACAAAACAAAACAAAAAAAACTCCCCGCACTCCAGCCAAGGTCCAAACACTGCCCACTGCAAGTAAGGAGAGCATCTGCAGATGACTGGGCTAAAGGATAGAGCGGCCAAAACACAGCAGCAGAGGGCATGCAGCACACACCAGAGACACTCCCTGAAGTGCCAGGCCCAGGATCACTATATGAGCTATTATTCTTCATAAAGTAATTACTCTCAGGAGCAGGAAACATAACAGGCTTTTCTAACACACAGAAGAAGACAGAGGCATAGACAAAACGCCAAGATAGAAGAATTCATCCCAAATGAAACAACAAGATAAAGTCATGGCCAGAGATCTAATTGAAACAGATATAAGTAATATGCCTGATGGAAAATCTAAAGCAACAATCATAAGGATACTCATTTGGGTTGAGAAAAGAATGGAAGACTTCAGGGAGACCCTTACTGCAGAGATAAAAGAGTTAAAAAACAATCAGTCAAATATGACTGAGATTTGAAACAGACTGGATAAAATGAACATAAGGATGGAAGAAACAGAAGAATGAATAAGTGATATAGAAGATAAAATAATGGAAAATAATGAAGCTGAACAAAAGAGAGAAAAAATAATTATGGAAGATGAAAATAACTTCGGGAACTAAATGATTCCATCAAACCTAATAAAATTCATATTATTGGAGTCCCTGAAGAAAAAGAGAGAGAAAAGAGGGCAAAAAATTTATTTGAGGAAATAATAACTGAAAACTTCCCTAATCTGGGGAAGGAAACAGACATCCAAATCCAAGAGACCCAGAGAACTCCCATCAAAATCAACAAAAACAGGCCAACACCAAGACATATTGTAATTAAGTTTGCAAAATACAGCAATAAATAAAAAAATCCTAACAGCAGTAAGACAAAAGAAGTCCCTATCTTACAAGAGAAGTCCCATAAAGCTAACTGCAGATCTCTGCCTTCGGCTCAGGTCATGATCCCAGAGTTCTGGGATCGAGCCCCGCATCGGGCTCCCTGCTCAGCGGGAAGCCTGCTTCTCCCTCTCCCACTCCCCCTCCTTGTGTTCCTTCTCTCGCTGTGTCTCTCTCTCTCAAGTAAATAAAATCTTAAAAAAAAAAGAAAAAAAAAACAAGGCCCATCTATCTATATGCTGCCTACATGAGACCCATGTTAGAACTAAAGACACCTGCAGATTGAAAACGAGGGGATAGAGAAACACTTATCATGCAAATGGATGTCAAAAGAAAGGGTAACAATACTTATATTGAACAAACTAAACTTTAAAACAAAGACTGTAGGGGCACCTGGGTGGCTCAGTTGGTTAAGCATATGCTTTCGGCTCAGGTCATGATCTCAGGGTCCTGGGATCAAGCCCTGTGTCAGCTTTCTGCTCAGAGGGGAGTCTGCTTCTCTCTCACCCTCTGCCCCTCCTCCTCTCTCTCAAATAAATAAATAAAATCTTTAAAAAATTAAAAAAAAAATAAAACAAAGACTGTAAAAACAGATGAAGGGTACTCTACTATAATAAAGGGGAAAATCCAACAAGAAGATCTAAAAATTGTAGATATTTATGCCCTTAACTTGGGAGCACCCAAATATATAAAACAATTAATAAATATAAAGGAACTAATTGATAATAATACAGTAATGGTAGGGGACTTTAACACCCTACTTAAATCAATGGACAGATCATGTAAGCAGAAGATCAACAAGGAAACAATGGTTTTGAATGACACACTGGACCAGATGGACTTAACAGATATATTCAGAACATTTCGTCCTAAGCAGCAGAATACACATTCTTTTCAAGTACACATGAGATATTCTCCAGAATAGATCACATAGTGGGTCACAAATCAGGCCCCAACAAGTACAAAAAAATAAATAAATAAAATAAAAATCATTCCATATTTTCTGACCACAATGCTATGAAACTTGAAGTCAACCAAAAGACAAAAATTGGCAAGACCAAAAATACATGGAGGTTAAACAAGGTGCTAGTAAAAAATGAATGGTCCAACCAGGAAATCAAAGAAGAAATTTTAGAAAAGTTCATGGAAACAAATGAAAATGAAAACACAACAGTCCAAAACCTCTGGGATGCAGCAAAAGTGGTCATAAGAGGGAAATATATAGCAATCAGACTTTCCTCAAGAAGCAAGAGAGATCTCAAATAAGTAACCTAACTAACACCTAAAGGAGCTGCGAAAGAACAATAAATGTAGTGTAAAGCCAGTAGAAGAAGGGAAATAATAAAGATTAGAGCAGAAATAAATGATATAGAAACAAAAGGCCCAGTAGAACAGATAAACTAAACTAGGGGCTGGTTGTTTGCAAAAATTAATAAAATTGACAAATCCCTAGACAGTCTTATCTAAAAGAAAATAGAAAGGGCCGCAAGAAATAAAATCAAAAATGAGAAAGGAGAAATAACAACCAACACCACAGAAATACAATTATAAGAGACTATTATGAAAAACTATATGCCAATAAATTGGATAAACTGGAAGAGATGGATAAATTCCTAGAAACGTATAAACTACCAACACTGAAACAGGAAGAAGTAGAAAACTTGAACAGACAATAACTAGCCAAGATATTGAATCAGGAATCAAAAATCTCCCAAGAAACAAAAGTCCAGGGCTAAATGCCTTCACAGGGGAATTCTATTGAACATTTAAAGAAGAGTTAATGCCTAGTCTTCTCAAACTATTCTAAAAAATAGAAATGGAGGGAAAACTTCCACATTCATTCTATTAGACCAGCATTCCCTAATACCAAAACCAAAAACTCTACTAAAAATTAGAACCACCGGCCAATATCCCTAATGAACATGGATGCAAAAATTCTCAGCAAATCAAATCCAACAGTACAGGAAAAGAATCATTCACCATGATCAATAGGATTTATTCCTGGGCTGCAAGGGTGGTTCAATATTTACAAATCAATCAATGTGATACACCACATTAATAAAAGAAAGGATAAAAACCATATGATACTCTCAATGGAGACAGAAAATGCATTTGACAAAGTACACCATCCATAATAAGAACCCTCAACAAAGTAGTGATAGAGGGAACATACCTTAACATAATAAACACCATATATGAAAAACCCACAGCTAATATCATCCTCAATGGGGAAAAACTGACAGCTTTTCCTCTATGGTCAGGAACAAGACAGGGATATCCACTCTCACCACTGTTACTTAACATAGTCCTGGAATCCTAGCCACAGCAATCAGACAACACAGGGGAATAAAAAGCATTCAAATGACAAGGAAGAAATAAAACTTTCAGTATTTGCAGATGACATGATACTCTATATAGAAAACCTAAAAGACTTCACTAAAAAATTGCTACAAGTAGTACACAAATTCAGTAAAGTTGCAGGATACAAAATCAATGTACAGAAATCTGTTGCATTTCTATACACTAATAATGAAGCAGCAAAAAGAGAAATCAAAGAATCAATCCCATTGACAATTGCACCAAAAAACATAAAATTCCTAGGAATAAACCAAACCAAAGAAGTAAAAGATCTGTACTCTGAAAATTGTAAAACATGGATAAAAGAAACTGAAGATAACACAAAGAAATGGAAAAACATTCCAGGCTCATTGATTGGAAGAACAAATATTGTTTAATGTCTATATTACCCAAAGCAATCTACACATTTAATGAAATCCCTATCAAAATACCAACACTTATCCCAGAGCTAGAACAAACAATCCTAAAATTTGTATGGAACTACAAAAGACCCCAAATAGCCAAAGCAATCTTGAAAAGAAACGCAAAGCTGGAGGCATCACAATTCTGGACTTCAAGTTCTATTACAAAGCTGTAGTGATGAAGACAGTATGGTACTGGCACAAAACAGACACATAAATCAATGGAACAGAATAGGAAACCCAGAAATGAACCCACAATTATATGGTCAATTAATCTTCAACAAAGCAAAAAAGAATATCCAATGGAAAAAAGACAGTCTCTTCAACAAATGGTGTTGGGAAAACTGGACAGCCACATGCAAAAGAATGAAACTGGACCACTTTCTTACACTATACACAAAAATAAATTCAAAATGGATTATAGACCTAAATGTGAGACAGGAAATCTTTAAAATCCTAGAGGAGAAGATGGCAGTAACCTTTTGACATTGGCCATAGCAACTTCTTACTAAATATGCCTCCTGAAGCAAGGGAGACTAAAGCAAAAATAAACTATTGGGACTTCATCAAAATAAAAAAAACTTCTGCACAGCAAAGGAAACAATCAACAAAACTAAAAGGCAATCTACGGAATGGGAGAAGGTATTTGCAAATTACATATCTGATAAAGGGTTAATGTCCAAAATCTATAAAGAACTTATTAATCTCAACACCCACAAAACAATAATTCAATTAAGAAATGGACAGAAGACATGAACAGACTTTTATCCAAAGAAGATATGCAGATAGCCAACAGACACATGAAAAGATGCTCAACATCACTCATCGTCAGGGAAATACAAATCAAAACTACATTGAGATATCACCTCACACCAGTCAGAATGGCTAAAATTAACAACATAGGAAACAACAGGTGTTGGTGAGGACAAGGAGAGAGGGGAAGCCTCTTACACTGTTGGTGGGAATGCAAACTGGTGCAGCCATTCTGGGAAACAGTATGGCGGTTCCTCAAAAAGTTAAAAATAGATTTAGGCTATGATCCAGCAACTGCATTACTATGTATTTACCCAAAGGATACGAAAATAGTAATTTGAAGGGATACATGCACCCTGATGTTTATAGCAGCGTTACCAACAATAGCCAAATTATGGAAAGAGCCCAAATGTCCATCAACTAATGAATGGATAAAGAAGAAGTGATCACTCAACCATTAAAAAGAATGAAATCTTGCCATTTGTAATGACGTGGATGGAGCTGGAGTGTATTATGCTCAGCGATATAAGTCAAAGAAAGACAAATACCATATGATTTCACTCGTATGTGGAATTTAAGAAACAAAACAAATGAACATGGGGAAAAAGAAGAGAGGAAAACTAAGAAACAGACTCTTAACTGTAGAGAACAAACTGATGGTTATGGGAGGGGAGGGGGGGATGGGCTAAATGAGTAACGGGGATTAAGGAGGGCACTTGTGATGAGCACCAGGTGTTGTATGTAAGTGTTGAATCACTAAAATCTACACCTGAAAATAATATTACACTGTACGCTAACTAACTGGAATTTAAATAAAATCTCGGAGAGAAAAAAATTAGCAGTAGCTTCAATAAATCAAATTTCTGTCATGTAAACAATGACTATTAGGAGACAGTTCTTCATAGATTTCTTATATTTCTGCATGTTTTTAAGAAAATACGTTAACTGCCTTTGTTTCATATTATTTTTTTTCTAGGATTTTTTTGTAGTGAACTGTCTTAGAAGATAGAGATAGTGTCTCTCTCCAGAACAAAAGTCAGGCATGCTTACTGTCCATTAGAAAAGATTGAGGTTTCTAAGTTCAGTGTTCCTTTCCTGTAGCCCAACCCACTACAGGTATAGGAGTCGTCTGCATATTTTTGAAATGCCCTGTGAATATTGGGGAGTAGAAAACAGGCACAAGAGAATGTTACAGATATGCTGGCCATTGCAACTGCTGAGATTGGAAGCATCCTTTGTCTCTGACCCAGGAGTCTCATGTCTTATGTCTTCAGCACTTATGAAACTTTGGCAAGCTGATATGTAACTTGCAAACAGTGTAAAATCTCAAATCCTTCAAATCTTGACATGACTTATATAGAAGAAAACAAAATGAAAATTAGAGTCAGAGATATTAATAAGAACAAATCTGTGAAATAAGCACTTAATATGCAATATAATTGTTTATATAAAGTTTTAAAGTAGCCAAAACTTACTATATATGTTTTATTTGCATATATACATATATAGTGAATGTATAAAATTACTCATACATGTGATAGACACCCAAGGCCACATACAGATGGAGCAGGATCAGAAAAGAGTACCAAGGAAATTTTTAATGCACTTTTTAATAGTTTGTAACAGTTTTTAAGAAAGAACAAATCTGGAGGACTTTGGTTTCTTGTCTGACATATAAAGAGATGGGAAGCCGTCATTCCTACCCTCACAACAGGAAAAAAGCTGAACAAATGGAAAATCAACAACTCTTCTCAGAAAATTGAGGTCACAGGAGAAACTGCCGCCACAAGAATTGGAGAAACAGGTGAATAGAGAATCGCAGTTTATTTGGAATAGAAGCCCAGGAGCAGAGCCTGTTGCTGGAGACAGCACTAGAAGGAACACTCAAACTCTAATTGATGGATTTCTGGATGCTTAGTGATCTGGAGAGTTAAGATCTGGGGAGGGTAGTCTTGGGGACTGAGTCTTTGGGAGGGTTCAAAATACCTATTCGAATGGCCAAAATCTGAAACACTGGCAACACCAAGTGGAGAAGATGGAGTAAGAGCTCTCATTCATTGCTGGTAGGAATGCAGTATGGGACAGCCACTTTAGAAGACAGTTCAGTGCTTTCTTACAAAACTAAACATATTCTTACCATATGATCCAGCAACTGGGCTCCTTGGTATTCACCCAAAGGGCTTAAAAACATTTCCACACAAAATGCTGCCCATGGATATTTATAGCAGCTTTATTCATAATTGCAAAAATTTGGAAGCAATCTTGATGTCCTTCTGTAGTGAATGGATAAATAAACTGTGCATCCAGACAATGGAAGATTATTCAATGTTAAAAAGAAATGAGCTCTCAAGCTACGAAAACATATGTTGGAAATGTAGGTGCATATTACTAAGTGAAAGATGCCAATCTGAAAAGGCTTCAAACTGTATGATTCTAGACATTCTAGAAACAGGAAAACTAAGGAGACAGTAAAAGATCAATGGGCTGCCAGGATGGAGGGTGGTACGAAGAGCACAGGGAATTTTCAGGACGGTGAAAGTATTCTAATACCATAACAGTGGATATATGCCATTCCATATTTGTCCAAACCCATCAAATCTACAACACCAAGAGTGAACCCTAATGTAAACTATGGACTTTGGATATTTATGATGTGTCAAAATAGTTTCATCAGTTGTAAAAGTGCACCGTTCTGGCAGGGGATGTTGATAATGAGGGAAGCTATGCATGTGTGGGGCAGAACTCTCAGAACTGTATGCTTTCCACTCGACCTGCTGGGCACCTAAAACCGTCCTAACTAATAACATCTTTTAAAAACAAACAAACTGAAGCCTTGGGAGCTGGGATGGCTCTTCATAGACATGAAGTAAAGAAAAGGGGGTGTATTTTTGAACATTTCCCAATGACAAGTATTGGTCACAGACAGTCTCTGAGAAATTGTCTAATTTGGGGCAAAGCAGTGTCCTTTCACCACTGACAGTTGTCAGGGGGGCTAAGTTGTGGGCATAGCCTTTCTAGCTGGGGTGTGAGTGCTTCAGTGTTTCTAAGAGGCACAGCATAGCTGCCATTACTGTGGGTTTTCTTTATTTTAGGAAGAGCTTTGGAGTAATAGAAGGAGGATCTTCAACTGGTATTCCACAAGAAAAATAAAACTTAACATGTACATAATATTGTCCATTCCACAAGTATTTATCGAGCCTGACAGACATTGTGCTGCACAATTTATGTTGAAATCAATATTCACTGTGGGTATTACAACTATCTTTGTTACATTAGAACTTAATTGGGATAAAATAGCTTCAAAGATGAGCTAAAAAAAAAGTTCTGTATATACTAATGACACCTTTTTACTTAATATTAATGAAAAGATGTGAAGATAATTACCAGGAGAATTTTTCTAGTGGTTTCATTGATCACTTTTAGCTTTATATTCATGTATTTTAAAGGTAGTCATTTTATTTAAAAAGTCACATATTCTTTCTAACCAAATTTTCCTGTTATCTTTTGTCGTTGTTTTGTTGTCAGGAGGACCATGTTGACCTATGGACTTGTATTCTCAAAAAAGAAAAAAGTGAGGGGGCTGGGAGAGGCACTATTTTCAGCTCAGTCGGCAAGTCATTACTTTACTTTTGGGAATCACACCTTGCTGGGGCGACAAATCCTTTCCTTTTTATTGTACTTGATACCAGGCTGGGTTTGTTCTTCATCTGGTACTGTGATATACTGTCCTGCTGATTCTGCAGCAGCTGTTATTGCTTTAAGAGAGAGCAATTGTGTATTTAATCTCCGTGTGTTCAATTGTGTACTTGGCATGTCCACAGTCAGGGATACTTAAAGATATATTTTGGAGCTGTGGCTTTGGAATTTTGAAAAGACTTATCTAATGTTTTTAGGTAGTACCCACCAATTTATTTAGCCTTTTCTTTTTTTTTTTTAAGACTTTATTTACTTATTTGACAGAGAGAGACACAGTGAGAGAGGGAACACAAGCAGGGGGAGTAGGAGAGGGAGAAGCAGGCCTCCCTCCCGCGGAGCAAGGAGCCCGATGCGGGGCTCGATCCCAGAACCCTGGGATCATGACCTGAGCTGAAGGCAGACACAACGACTGAGCCACCCAGGCACCCCGTATTTAGCCTTTTCTTGATGTTACCCCAAATTTGAAAGGATTTTGTTTAATTTGTGTTTAGTTTATTATGAACTAATGATAGAGATACGGATTTCATGCAAACTTCATGGATATTTTTATTCTGAAATTACCTCCCCTAAGGGATGATGAAACTCTTCTTTTAAAACATTCTGGTTGAGGGGCGCCTGGGTGGCTCAGATGGTTAAGCGTCTGCCTTCGGCTCAAGTCATGATCCCAGGGTCCTGGGATCGAGCCCCACATCCGGCTCCTGACTCAGCGGGGAGTCTGCTTCTTCCTCTCCCTCTGCCTCTCCCACTGCTCATGCTCTTTCTCTCTCTGTATCTCTGTGTCTCAAATGAATAAATAAAACCTTTAAAAAAAAATAAAATAAATTTAAAACATTCTGGTTGAAGTAATTGATTTTTTAAAAAAATGGGATCTTATTAGTCTAGAAGAGAGGGGAAGTTGAGATAGATCTCTGAATATGACCAGGAACATTGTGTCTATGTTGGCAAGCAAGATTCACTTTCCAATTTGTCTAAATAGAGTAATGGGTGTAGCAGGAGGAATTTAGTTCAGGTTCTACTCAGAAATACATTATTGTAATTTTTTAATAATACTCAATATAAAATCTTCAAACTATACAAAAATTTGTGTTAAAAAGGAAACCTCAGGATACCCCCTCAGCAATTTTTAGGGTTATTTACTATTAAAAATTTGGTCTGTATCAATATACATTTGATAAGGCATATATGTGAGTATGTTTGTCAATGTATTTTCTGATTTAGAATGGGATATATAATTTTCTTCTTCAACTCAAAATTTTCATTTTACATTATATTGTGATCTCATATCCACATTCTTTTAAATAGCTGCATAATATTTTACATTGTGATTTATAACTTCCTTATTGGTTGTTTCAGTAATTTATTCAATATTTGTATACTACTTTATACTCAGCACTGAAAAAGTAGTAGTAAACAAGATAGAAAACTCTCTGCCTTCACATAGTTTCTATAAAGGGAAGATATATGACAAATAACTTTTAAAATATTTATTTATTAATGGACATAAATGTTTTTAATTTTCCCCAATTACAAACAATGCTACAATGAATAAAACTATCCAATTCATCAACATGTATGAAAATATCTGTAATACAAATTCTTAGAGGTAGAATTGCTGGGAATATACATTTTAGAGATAAAATATTTTTTAGGGAAAAATCAAGTAACATCTTCATTAATGCATTTTAAAAGAATTTTTAAAAAACTTTTGCCTTTGAAGAGATGTTTTAATGTATAATTTGTTTAGTGGTAGTCAGTTTCTTGATAGTATTTTCCCCCCACTGGGATAACAGTTTAGTAAGAACATCTTTCATGTGTTTAAATGGTAAATAAGTATAAACTTGAAAGTACTACTCTTAAATTATTTTAATGTAAAGTTTAATGACAAACAGATTTCACTTGATGTAAATTCATGTGAGTTAGCCTGAAAAAGGGTATAAAATAGTACATTTCAAAAATGAAAATACTGTAAGATTTAGCAACATATTTTGAAGGGCAAAGAGCTCATCAGTAACTTTATTGACAAGGAACACAAGATCTGGTTATAGTTAGTCCTTAAATCAAAATTGTCTTTTCTTAGATTGTAGTCTAAGATCTGAATCACTTCAAATAAAGTCAGCAAGTTAGTATCAATGCTTTGTGGTTTTTAGAGCACTAAAATGGATGACTATAAATAGATTAGTAATAATAAAATTTGAAAAAAGAATGACTGGTAATTTCATACTGGCAGACAGAGGGCATGAGGAAAGCACTTATTATTTCCTAAATGCTCCCCATTAGTCTAAAACTTGAAATTCACTTTGCACTATAAGATACGACTTTTATTTAATGATGATTTTCAAAGATGAGGCATTTTCTTTAACTACCCATATATTATGTAATATGTAGATGTTTCTATTACTTTGAAAATAATATCAAATACCAGGTCATTTTTAGGAGAATAGATTTTGATGGATGGAAAAAATGAAAAATAAGAGAGCTGTGAATACTTAAGCTGACACAAGAAACACTAGAGTCTGAAGTCACCATCCAACTCTGACCTTGTTACTCTCCTCAGGTTCTGTTTATCAGTCTTCTGTTGCCAGTTTCTACCTACTCCCAACTCCTAAAACCCTTCCCATGTTCCTTCTGGAAGCCATAGTCCATCATCAGCAAAACTCCCTGTATCTTGAAACACGTTTCTGAATTTTCCAATCTCATGCTCCAATGGATGAAATACAAAGAACACAGCTTGTCTTATAGCCTTTGTAGGAGGTACCTCATTCTCCTAGAGAGAGGGTGAAAGTCATCCCTATACTTCCTTCTCTCCTTGCTAAAAACCTTCAGCATTAACTATCATGTTATGAGATTATACCACATAGTACAGCTTTATTTTGAATTCCCATTCCCAAATAAACTTGTCCTATATCCTACTTCAGCCAGTTGTTCTACGGCAACACATACTCATGATATCATTGTAAATAACTTCAAATTCTATATAGTCCAAAATTTATATATCTGCTATATTCTATCAGTACCTCCTATTTTTTCCCCTCCTTTACTCAATTACCCTGGCTCAGACAATTTTTATTTAAACTGGAAATCTCAATTTTATTGTCATAATTCTATGCACTGCCCCTCACTCCCTTTACATCTTCTCTCCTCTCCCTACTAACTTCAACATTATGTTCAATCATCACAATCAGTCCCTTGCATGTTGTTGATTCCCTTGCCTCACCTGCTCCCTTGTACTCAAATTCAAAAGCTTTGTTACTTCCAATTTCCACATAACCTATGCCTGCTCCCATGTGGCTAAACCTGGTTGGAGTTTGGGACAATTCTCACTTTAAGTTTATGTCTGTGGCCTCAAGTGGCCCTAATGCAATCATACTGTACTTCCCCAGTCAATATTTTTTCATACTCTCAGATGACAATTTTACTCTCTTCTCTTCTCAAGCTTATAAGACCTTCTCCATCATCCTCACTCTCAGATTGTGATGTTATTTTGGGTTCACAGAAAGTTAAAGTAACCATAAGAGATGGAAACTCTAAGAAAAAACAACAACAAAATTCTAGAAATCAAAAACACAGTAACAGGAGTGAAGAATAATTTCAATATACTTATCAGTAGACAACATAGCCAAGGAAAGAATCAGAGATCTTACAGGTAAGTCAATAGAAATTTCCCGAACTAGAGGCAATGAGAAAAAGAAAATAAATAATGGAGAGAAAAAACAAACAAATAAACAGAACAAAGCATCCAAGAAGTATAGGATGGCTCTGATAAAGTTGTCCTTCCCCCACACCCCAGAAGATGTAGGGAAATGTTCCGAGTTTATTTCATAAGGGCTACTTTTTCTCTTCTCTTGCCAGAGACAATAGAATCATTCGCAGCTTTTTATCCTGACATTCTAGTAAGGTTCCTGGACTTGACACTCGCCAAAGTGTGGGGGCCCTCTTCTCTCAAGCTATTCCACACTCAGCGTCCAGAAACTTAGCAAAATGACCCCTTAAGCGTTCCTCCCGGTTTAAGCTCCAGCAGCTCCTGTTCGGTACGCAGACCTCAGCTGCATCTCTCTGAACGAGCCTTTCTGGATTTCGGGGTGGTACTTTGTTCTGACACCTCATTTTACTGTTCAGTCTAAGAAAAAGCATTGATTTTCAGTTTATTCAGCTTTTTCTTGTAACAAGGAAAAGGAACATTTACTTCCAAGTTCTTTACGTGTCGGAACTGAAACCAGAAGTCCGATACTTTTTTTTTTCTTTCTCTATACATATTTAATCAAAAGTAATTTTTTTTAACCAACATGGCAAATATTGGGTGAGTTTCTAATTACCTTCAGAAAAATTGGCCTTTTTCCTGAAGCCTATCTAATTTCTGAAATAATTTTTTACTCTTGGCATTTTTTATGACATAATTACATGAGTTTATTATTGCTGTTGTAATACATTGCCACAAAGTAGGTGGCTTAAACAATGCAAATTTATTATCTTACAATTGTGTGGGTCAGAAGTCTGGCTGAAAGACTTCTCACTAGGCTGAAATCAATGTGTTGCCAATGCTGCATGCATTCCTTTCTGGAGGCTCTAGGGAGAATCTGTTCCCTTGCTTTTCCCTATTTTTTGAGGTTAATCACATTCAATGTCTCATGGTCCCTTTCCTTCATCTTCAAAGCCAGCAATGATGAATTGAGTTCTCCTCACAACACATCTATGTTCCCTCTTCCTCTTATGGATCCTTGTTGATAACATTGGATCCATCTGCATAATTAAAGATAATCACCTCATCTAAACTTCATTAGTAATCTTAATTCTATCTGCAACATTAATTCCCCTTTACATGCAAGGTAAAATCTTCACAGGTTCCAGGGATTAGGATGTAGATATCATTGAAAGGCCATTATTCTGTCTACCACATATATAAATAAATTTTAATTATTTAGGAATAATGAAAGGAAACTGCAGTGAGAACAACCATAAGAGGGGCTATTTTAAAATGTTTCTAAGGCTGCTCTGAGCTGTTCTCATAAAAAATAATTTAACTCTTTACATCAGTTCTTTTTATTTTTGTAATTTTTGCTCATTTAACTGAAATGACAATATCATTGAAAAAACTGTGATCCTTGGATTGCCAATTTTCTTTTTTTCTAAACAATTTCAGTGAATTACAAAAAAGAACACTTTACAGTGGATTCAGGATGGGGCTCAAATTCCAGCAATACAAAATATTTATTTAGGCACTATTTTCTTGCTAAGATCTAGATTTTTAACCTAAAGGTAACAAAACATTCCTCTGAGAGTATCATGCCGTATGGATAAGAAGAATTTAGATGTTGGCTCTCATCCTCCATATATAATAAAATAATTATATTCTTTGATTTTGATGTGGGCATGTAAGATATATCTTTCTACATAATTATTTTCTACAAATGTGTTTCAGGTTTATTAATTCTGATAGTTTGTCTTGTGGAAGTTGTGTAAGCTGTGCAGTTGTATGGCAATGAGAAGTCAAATCTCTGAGGACCTTGTTCTGTGATATGTGAAAGAAAAGCAGATGCCCCCCAAATCTACAATGTTTTGGCACTTTTAGTCTTTTTCCAATATTCAGAGGTAAATTAGCTGTGTGGCCATGGTAACTTTTCCACACTTCCCTTCAACCATGTAGTAGTGCAAGGTGACATTGATACCCACTCCTATGTACTGAAGACATGAAAAATTACAACTCTTAATATGAAGGGAAAGTATAAAATAGGAATATTTAGTATAAAAATATATTTTTAAATTATATAACAAATATTGGGTAAATTTTCAGTGTTATAGTTAATTGTTTTCTACAACTGACACTATCATATTTATATTTCTAAAAAAAGGCCCAAAATGTTGAAATTGATACTTACTAGACAAAGATAAACTTACTTTGTTAATACTTTGTGGACTATAGATAAATAATTTACTACATACAAATATGGGTTAATTCAATCATTCATTTAAGAATATTTATCTTGTATTCTAAGCACAAAACAAATCATCATTCATTGAATTTGAATTCTAATGAATGGTTAATTTTAAAACTTCATACAATATTAACAATGATATGTAAAAAAATATTCAATCATTGCTATTGCTTTTCTATACTTATATTTGCAAACTGATTTGAAATTAAATGTGTCAAATATCAAAGTTAAAATTTACAGTGAGTGGATTTTCCTTCCTGTAATGAGAACTTTGCTCCTATTAGACCAGTCATCCTATAGAAAACATCTATGACTTGTGAAAAAATTATGAAAAACTAACCTTCTGAAAGCATTGGGGTTTGACCAAAGCACACCAAATAAAACCAATGAAATTAAAT
This sequence comes from Halichoerus grypus, assembly GCF_964656455.1. Classification (NCBI taxonomy): domain Eukaryota; kingdom Metazoa; phylum Chordata; class Mammalia; order Carnivora; family Phocidae; genus Halichoerus; species Halichoerus grypus. The sequence continues at coordinate 143,185,538 of NC_135714.1, read as the reverse complement.
GGGATCCTCCTCTGCCATTCACATTAGGGAGAAAACGAATTTGGAGTTTGAGATAAGCCAGCTTAACTGCTTGCTAAAGCAAAAAATATAAAAAAATAAAATAAAATGATATAAAATAATAAATAAAATGAATTTCAGTACAAAAGAAACAAAAGATCCTTCAGATAAAGGTTTCAAACCCCAGTGCCTCCACAATAGCATATCATCTACTAATGTCCAGAATAGGCTTTGGAATTACTAACCATAAACATTAACAGGAAAATGTAAGTCATACATAAAAGAAAAGCCAATCAATGGAAACTGAAACTGAATGACACTGATACTGAATTTAAAGCATCTATAATAACTACTCAAAGATGTATAGGTTAATGGACTTGTAATATATTTTTAAAAGAAATATAAGAAAAAGAAAAAAGAAAGAAAGAAAGAAGAAAGAAAGAAAGAAAGAAAGAAAGAAAGAAAGAAAGAAGGAAGAAAGAAAGAAAGAAAGAAAGAAAGAAAGAAAGAAAGAAAGAAAGAAAGAAAGAGAAAGAAAGAAGGAAAGAAAGAAGAAAGAAACTACAAAAAGAACCAGGTAGAAATATAAGATAAGACATAGTGCTGTATCAGAAATAGAAATAGTATCAGAGTTAAGAGCAATTAAGAGATGACAGAAGACTGAGTAAAATTGATAAATAGAAATCATTCAGTTGGGAAAAAAGAAAGAAGAGAAAAGTTTTAAAAATGAACAGAGTTCAGGGGCACCTGAGTGGCTCAGTCAGTTAAGTGTTCGACTCTTGGTTTGGCTCAAGTTGTGATCTCGCAGTTATGGGATGGAGCCCCACATCAGGCTCTGTGCTGAACACAGTGCTTCCGCTTCTCTCTCCCTCTTGCTCTCTCTCTCTTTCTCTCAAATAAATAAATAAAATATTTTAAAAAAAACTATGAAAATGAGCAGAGTTCAGTTTTGTGGCTATAGGACGACATCAAATGGTAATTGGAATGCTAGAAAGGGGAAAAAAACGAAAAAAATACTTGAAATGAAAATATTTGAAAATTACCCATACTTGGTTAACTGAATCTTGCCAAGAAACAGACGAGCGAGTTTGGAAGTGAATTCTCCCACCAGTGAATCTTTTTGGTAAGTCTATAGTCCCAATCAACAGCTAAACTAGTTACAAGAGAGATCTTGAGGGAGAAGCATCAACTATGCAATGTCTGGATCTCTAACACTTTAAAAATAATAAATGTTTGGGTTTTTAAGGTGAAAAAATTGGGGGGAAATTCATTACATGCAATATATGACTAATATATGTAATAAAATTGAAAGTAAAAGGATGGTGTGCTAGAGCAAGTTCATATAATTTCCCAGATCCACTCAGCCATGGATTTTCTGCTTGACCTTACTGATAGATCACTGGGAACATCATGTAACACCAACAACATTCTTTAGCTCACAGAAGGTATGATTTAATCTTAATCATGCATTTTGTGATGAATTCTGTTTTGTCGTCGTTCCAATATTATATTTCTTAATATTATATTATTTTAGTTCTTATGAAATTTTGATTTATAGGCTCATTTTGTCAGAGAGGATTTATTCATTTTTTGTGATTTTTTTGGTTACGTAGTTGGCTACCCAGGCTTTTATTCCTACATTTCAACACAAAACTGCCAGGGGTATTTCAGAGCCGTGCATGGATCTCATTTGATGCATTGTTTTGTTTCTGGTCTGTAGATTCTATTTGCATCTTCTTCTGGGCCTTTGTCTCAATTGAGGTTTCACAGTGCCTGAGTTTAAGTACTGAACATAATTCCAGTTTCCTATTTCTCATGGAGCACTCTCTCTGCTTTACAGCACCTGAATTCAACACTACTTTTGCAGTTTCTCAGAGTGGCCACATACTGTAGCTCCTAAACCAGGCTGCTTTTAGGAATAAAAAAGGGCACTATTAATAACTGTGTTTAAAAAAAAAAGTGTAAAAGTAAACTGTACCAAGTAAGCCAGAGTCCATAGATAAGCATAACTAGCACATGGTTTCAAAACCTCACTCTGCATCTATTCATTCCATCTATTTTTGTTTTCCTTTCCATGATTTTCTTCCATTCCTATATATATAGGAATTGACAAGGTCATATAAAACTTGACTGAACTTGAAGTTAAACTACTTCTCAATCTCACCTTATAGCTTCAAATTTTATGTGCCATTATTGCACTAAACTCAGACTGGGTTTCACACATTGCCATGGACATTTCTCAGGTCCACATTTAGCAATTCCTGCCATAGGGTGTTAGGAATTAGCCATTAGTACCTTCAAATCATAATTCATATCATTAAAATATAGTTTAATAGAATTTGTCTATAGTGGTATCTTCCTATCTCTACTTTCAAATTTGTGATTTGGATTTTGATTTAATTTCCATCAGTTTGGAATTCAAGAACCTGAGTGTAAATCTAAGGAATTGTCATTTAAATTCTGTTTCTGCTTTTTTTCTCCTTTTTTGATCACTTGTGTGATTATGTGATTTTATTACATTATAATGCAACTGCCTAGACAGACATTATCATGGAATTATTTCCATATCACACTATTGATCTACATATAACTATATAGTTATCTCTATCTATCATCTATCTATCCATCTATCTGTTTTTGAGAACATATTATCTGTCAGCTTTACTACAGGACTTTCAAGGGCAGTAACCATATATTACTATTACTTTTAACTTCTCCACAGAGCCTTTGCATTTTAGTCATTTTAAGGACTTATTAAAGAGAAAAAAATTGAATTGCCACAATAATATAAAATCCATGAATACTTCTTAGATTAATGTCATGAAGACCCATTAATCCTGCTTTATAAAATAACATTAAGAATCGTCTCAAAAAATATTAAGACTTCACAGTATATAAAACATTTTAAGTAACGACTGAATTAACTCTTCTTTTTAACTCCAGATTTCCTGAAACTGACATAAGCAGGCAGTTAACAACTTGCTTATTAGTTAAATCTGGTAAAGTTTATTCCTTCTTACTTTAATTAAGCCAGTTCCTTCTATAGATAGAACACAAGTCAGGGGTCTGGTTTTTCTATATATTGGTATCTTTCATAAAAATTAACAGAGGGCAGAAAATAGCAAGATGTTTTGGAAGGTTCTTAATTCTCAACAAATGAGAATTTCTAGCAAAATATTCACTTTAGATAAAACTGAAAATGATATTAAAAGTGACATTATTAAAAAAAAGGAACAGAAGAAACTCTGATAGAGAAATTGTTGAATTATTTTGTCAATCTCAGTGGAAGAGTACTAAATGTTTAATGGCATTGAAACGAGGATAAGCTTAGAATGAGATTGTTCCAGCAGGATCAATGCTTCCAGGGAATACTTAATGTACTTTTAAAATGTCATGTAAGTGGGATTTCCATAGATAGAGATATTAGACACACATATAGATATTAACTAATATTTGCTTTGCTTTGACAGTTTTTATTACGGTAAGTCTATGACAGGACCCAGTATAATAGATTAAAACACTTTATACAGCCAATGAGAGTCAAGTTAACCAGTTGCCAATGGGTTTTTAAATGGAAAATTGCTGACTAGACTCAGGCACGTTAATTTTTTAAATTATTGCTTTTCTATATGAGAAAATTTCAGTCAATTGAAGATATGAAAAAGCAGCAGATATTTTCCATCTTCCGTATTTTGTAATTACATAAAAAGGATAGTCAGATATTCTACAATTAGGCCAAGGTAAGACGCTTTACCTCCAGAAAAACAAGCAGTATCATGCAACTCTGTTCCTTTGTTCATATGGAGCTTTACAATTTCCTGTAAACCAAGTTTAACTCTATTCCTTTACTATGAGTCTCATGTCTGTGAATGAGCTAGTAATAATAATATCCAGGAGCCTAGTTTAAAATGTTCCATCTAGAAAACTGTGGTGAACGCCCCTAGAGTTTTATGTAGTAAAAAAAATAATAAATAAATAAATAAATAAATAAATAAATTTTTAAAAATCCTTCATTCGAAATCACAAGCTGTTGCCTATTTAATAAACTGCATTGAATCTCTTCTTGGTAATGAATCCTTTAGTGTTGCAAGCTATTGTTCTTATCAAAACCCTAATAAAACTTCAAACAAACCAAGTGAATTAGGAGAAATCTTGACAAGTAAAGGAATCCATTTTCTTTGCTATGGTGGAGCTCTAGATAACAATTATCGACAGAAACGTGTTCATTCCAGACTGTGTGACCACAGCTAATTGTATTTTCCTTTCTTATATACATGTAATCATTTCACAATTATTCTATTTCTTTTTTTAAATGAAGTTTTATACAGAGTATAGAAGCTAATGCACACACTGAGGTCTCAGAAGCTGGAACAGGATAGTCAGCCTATTAAAATGACCATATCACAAAACTTTAGCAAAGTTCTTCATATTTCAGGCTTACTAGCTCCTCATCGACTATATAAGTTTTAATAATGCAAGACCCAAAATAAAACAGAAGCTGGGAACCCACTGCTTGTTTTGATTTGAAGAATTTTTTATCAAAACAGCATTTTAAATATTTAACAAGGAATGATGAAACCACTGAAACCCTCTAGCTCTTCTGGGCTATAACTGTCCATTTCTGCTAGTTAGTTTTATTTTTAGCATTGGCTTGCAAACACCATTTCAGAATGAATATGCTTGTCTATTAAAGACAACTCATTCTCTGAATGGTATCTGAGACAGGATCCAGGGCACTCTTCTGTTCTTGACATCATTAGACACAGCAAAAAAACTAACAAAGCACACCTTGGATGATAACTTATTCTTGGCCTATGGATTGATCAGATCTGTTTTTACATGGAAGTTACTGAGGATGAATGTGCATGATTCTATTCACCTAGCAAATTCAGGGTACCTATACACTTTGTTCAAGATTCCCAAGAAAGGGCAAAGGCAAACCATATTAACAAATATTTCAAAATAGTCTTCTGAACAGCTAGACTTGGCAATATGGAAAACACTAAGCTAGATAATACCTAGAGCCCAGGATCACTGCAAGTCCCAATGCCAGTTTTGCTCCTCCTACACACTGGCCACCTAACAAAAGGTATCAGATCTTTAGTGCCTACCATGGTTCCCAGAACATAGCAAATCCTAAATTAATATTGTTGAATGCAAAAGTGAATATCACTCTCATGACAATGAAAGACAAGTCCAAGTCTACAGCAAAGAGTCAAAGAAGAGGAAAAAAAAAATGTTTGTCTGCTCATATGCTAAGGCTCATCCCTATAAAATGTGAAAGAGTTAGTGGTCTTGATTTTGCATTAAAAAAAAACACACACACACACACAAAGAAAAAAACCAACAACAAAAATGTTTTTCATGGGAATACAGTGAGGGGAGGCATCTTAGTCCATTCTGGGCTGCTATACCAGCAAAGCACAGACTGGGTAGCTTATAAACAACAGAAATTTATTTCTCAGAATTCTGGAGGCTCGAGGTCCGAGGTCCAAGAGCAGAGTGCCAGTATGGTTGGGTGAGGGCCCAACACGGTCAGTTGCACACCTTCTTATATACTTTATGGGATAGAGGGGTGTAGAAGCTCTGGGATCTCCTATAAGAGCACTAATCCCGTTCTTAAGGGCTCCAGTATCATGATTCAAGCACCTTCTAAAGGCCCCACCTCCTAATACTATCACATGAACCCCAGGATTTTAACATATGAATTTTGGGAGGACACAAACATAGCAGGAGGGAATGTGAAAGTTTTTGGGTCATACTTTTTAGTTATTGTTCTTTTTCTTCCTATTTAATGGGATGAATTTAAAAGCAAGATATGTGGTCAACCAGGACTATTACTATTTCTTATTTTTTAATTAATACACTTTACTTGTTAGAGTATTTTCATGTTCGCAGCAAAATTAAGTTGAAAATATAGAGAGTTTCCACATATTCCTCTCATAATCTCTCTCACCATAAGCATCTTCCACCAGTGTGGTACATTTGCTATAATCTATGAACCAAACATCAACACATAATTATTAACTAAAGTCCATAGTCTACGTTCATGCTAACCTTTTTGTTGTGCACTCTGTGCATTTTGATAAATGTATAATGGCTTGTATCCACTATTATCTACATTTTGGAAATTATGAATAAAACTACTATAAAGAGCTGTGTGCAGGTTTTGTGGACATATATCTGTAATTCATTTGGGTAAATACTAAGGAATGCAATTGCTGGGGTGTTCGGTAAGAATATGTTTAGCTTGGTAAGAAACTGCTAAACTGTCTTCCAAAGTGGCTGTACCATTTTGCATTCCCACCAATAGTGAATGAGAGTTTCTGTTGCTTCACATCTTCCCCAGCAATTGGTATTGTGAATGTTTTGGATTTTATCATTCTAACAGGTTTACAATGGTATCACATCATCGTTTAATTTGAAATTCCCTAATGACATATAATGTTGACTATCTTTTCATATGCTTATTTATCAGCTGTATATATTCTTTGATAATGTGTCTGTTCAGGTATTTTGTGCATTTCTTATTTTTGAGTCTTAAAAATTTTTTAAATATGAATAACAGTCTTTTTGTTTATTTATTTGTTTTGTCAATTCTTTGGTATTTTCTACATAGACAACCATATCATCTGTGAACAAAGATGGGTTTATTTCCTCCTTCCCAATCTGTACACCTTTTATTTACTTTTCTTGTATTATTGTGACATGTAGGACTTCCATGCTGATAGTGAAAAGGAGTGGTAAAGGGAGACATCCTTGCCTTATACCTGATCTAAGTGGGAAAGTTTATAGTTTCTCACAACTAAGTGTGAAAATACTCTAACTTGTTAGAGTAACTTAGATTTCATGTTTGCAGCAAAATTAAGCTGAAAATACAGAGAGTTTCCACATAACTCCTCTCATAATCTCTCTCACCATAAGCATCTTCCACCAGTGTGGTACATTTGCTATAATCTATGAACCAAACATTGACACATAATTATTGACTAAAGTCCATAGTCTACATTCATGCTAACCCTTTTTGTTGTGCACTCTGTGCATTTTGATAAATGCATAATAGCTTGTATCCACTATTATCTATGGTTTGGAAATTAGGTTTTTTGTAGATAATCTTTATCAAGTTGAGAAATTTCCCTTCTATCCTTGGTTTAATGAGAAATTTAATCATGGATGGGTGCTGAATTTTGTCAAATGTTTTTTCTGCATCTATTTGCAAAATCATGTAATTTTTAGCCTATTGATGTGATGGGTTATATTACTTAATTTTTGAAAGTCAAAGCAGCTTTGCACACCTGGGATAAATCGCACTTGGTTGTGTTGTATAATTATTTTTGACATTGTTGGATTCCACTTGCTAGTATTTTCATGAGGAGTTTTGAATCCATGTTCATGAGAGATACTGCTCTATAGTTTTCTTGTAACATCTTTGCATAATTTTGCTATTAGGGCAATGCTGTCCTCACAAAACTAGTTATACAGTATTCCATCTGCTTTATCCACTGAAAGAAATTGTAAAAAGTCGTTATAATTTCTTCCTTAAATATTTGGTAGAATTCACCAGTGAACCCAGCTGGGTCAGATGCTTTTTGTTTTGGAATGTTATTATTTATTCAAATTCTATAATAGATACGGGCCTATTCAGATTGTTGATTTATTCTTGTGTGAGTTTTGGGAAATTATGTCTTTGAAGGAATTGGTCCATATTATGTAGGTTATCAAATTTGGGGTATAGAGCTGTTCATAGTATTCTTTCTTTTATTATCTTTTAAAGCCCAGGGAATCTTTGGTCTCAAGATATCTTGCTTATTTTTGGTTTTCTATAGTTTGAAAATGATATTCTTAGTCAATATTGTATCAACTATTTCTTCTTTTACTTTTTCTCTTTCTTCTCTTTCATTTAGTCTCTGTTATGCCTGGTAGGTTAGGTTCTAATAAACTGCTTTCCCTTAGGCCTGGCCTTGTTAAGAAGGGTGGAGTATTCTGTTGTATTTCAAAATGTTTCTTTTCCCTCCTTATGTAAAAAGTATGAATAAATTTTTCACCTATCTTTGATGTGGGAAGCTGTTTGAGCCCCTAGAGATATGTCCCACAATATTATGGGGGCATCCCTATGTTGGATCCTTCCAGAGTTTTTAACTCTCAGACTTGTCTACATTTGGTTTCCAGCAATTCATAAATTGCGATTCAGATTTTCTTACCCTGGCATTGGTTCTTGTAGTTTCCACTTATGAGTCTCTGTCCAGATATTTCCCTTCTCCTGTGTGGAATGCCAGAGTGAAATGGAGCTGTGTATTTTCCTTCATTCAGGTTAGGTAAGCACTGGTAAAATCCCAATAGGTTAGTCTCTGCTAAAACAGTTTCTCTTGAAGGCAGGTCTTGTTAAGAAGAACAAAATGCTCTAGCATATTTCAAAATGACAGTTTCCCCCCTCTTTCTGCCAGAATCATGAGAGGATTTTTCTCCAATCTCACTGTGAGAAATCAGTGCTTCCAGAGATACCACTCAAGAAATGTGTGTCTTTCCCTAAGACTGGAACCCCTAAAGTTTTTAACTCTCAAACTTGTCTACACTGAGCATCCAGCAATTCATCATTCACAACTTCAGTTTTCCTAATGGGTATCACTTCTTCTAGAAGTTTTAGGCTCGTAATTTTCTGCTTAGGTAAGTTGTAATTCTTTGTATCTGCCTGTCTCTCTTTCCAATTTTGGAGGCAGCTATGTTCCTCATGAAAGAAGGAGTAAAAGAGAATGTTGTACCATAAGAGAGATTCAAGGGCTTCTTCTGAAAGCTTTACTTTAACCTTCCCAGGAGTTGGGTCAGTCTTGTCTTTAAGTTAAGAAAGCTTACCAAAACTTTGGTGTGACACTTCTCCCTTGATTATAGTTAAAAAATAATCCAATATCTACTCCCATTTGGGAGCCAGACATGAAGGATTGCCCCACCCTAAGCTTGTGTTCTCCTGATGACTGTCAATTTTACTTCCTTTAGTCTGACTATAACGATACAGCCTTTCTTACAGGTGAGGATATTCTTAACATGTCCATAAACTCTTAGTCAGTGACTAGAATCTTCTAAGTGGTTAAATTTGCTTTCCTTGATTTTTATGTAGTTTTGATTTTCAATGTTCTGATAATTGCTACCTGAATCTCTATAAATTGATCATTATGTTTGAACGATTTTCTCTCAAGGATTTTTTAAGGGCAGTTGGGCAATTTTAGCACAAGATATTCTTGGATTCCCCCATTCCTTAGTATAATCAAATAGTATCCTATTTTATTTTTTTAGCAATGCTGGTATCCAGAAAGGTATCCCTGCTTTTCAAAGGAGTAAATAGTTGTACCGATATACTTAGCTGTTCTAGATCATAAAGGAGCATGATAGCATTGCAAAATAATGATACTCAAATATGAAAATCTCAAGCAAATAAGCAAGTGAATGAGAAGCCCATGTAAGGGTAGAAGCAAAAGTAAAATTTCTTGATACTAATAAAAATTGGACGTTAGATTTTGACTTGATTTATTGGTTATACTTCCTTCTTATATAATAGTGTGATAGACCAAGGTGTTACTAGTTGATAGGACTTTTTCAATGACAGTTTATAATAATAATTTTTAAAGCTTTACAAATATAGTTTTGTTAGAGTTAGTTCAACGTCATCCTCTTTATGCCCAGGAACTGTACATAGTAAGTAAAAGCTGAGTAGAAATATGTACAAATAATACAGGGAACCTTGAAAACATAAATATGTAGGCAGGATGTTATGAACTCCATGGTAGACGAGTGTATGTTAACAACCAGTTGTCTTGGAGATGAGATATTCAGGGCCACAAAGGAAGACAATTCAGACCGCTTATTTAGCGAGGCCTTGCAAACAATACTATTGTGAAATGACATAACCTGTAAACAATGCTTCATTGCTAAGAACTACATGAGTGTCTCCATTGAATTTTTGTTTATGTAGCCTATTGTTACTCAAGATATTGAACCACTTTGAAATTTTCATGTTACTCTTGTTTAATATAGAAATTGATAAGCATTATATTAGATAACTTTATAAGGCACCTAAAATACGTTAGTAGATTATGTTAGTAGATTGAAGAACACTTCTATTTTCACCTGACTCATTCTTCTCAAAAAGGTCGACATTTTTATGTTAGGATTTAAATGATGAACTGAGACCAGAATCTTTTTAGAATTTCTCTTCCCTTGGCTGATAACAAACACAGACAACAGTGTTAGACAACTGCAAACAACCCAGAAGTCCTAACTTCTCTTGTCAAACAATAGTTAACCCACTGATTCCAGATATAGGAAAGAGCCTTCCCTTTTAAAGAGAATGTAACTTGCAAAGGCAAAGTTCATTTTGCATTACCTGACAAAGCTCAACATACACTACCTACCTGTTTGCCCATTTCTTCAGAGGTTTTTATCCTAGCTTCATGGCCGTAATAAAGGGAAATCTTAATTTCTTCAGATTACTGTTTTTAACAATTCTCAGAAGAATTATATTATTGCCACTTCTCATTTGGGAATCTGACTTGGAGTCACAAAGTTGGAAAATAGGTAAACCAAGATTCCCACCCAGGCATTCTGACTCCAGAGGACTCCCCATCTCACATAAACAGACAAACACATACAATCCTTTCTATTTCTATTCTCTTAAACATGCAAACTCTTTTTTTTCTAAAGATTTTATTTATTTATTTATTTGACAGAGACACGGCGAGAGAGGGAACATAAGCAGGGGGGAGTGGGAGAGGGAGAAAGCAGGCTTCCTGCGGAGCAGGGAGCCCAATGCAGGGCTCTATCCCAGGACCCTGGGATCATGACCTGAGCTGAGGGCAGACGCTTAATTGACTGAGCCACCAGGCACCCTTTAAGTTCTTCACTTTCAAACTGATTAGTTAAGGAAATTATAAAGACCTTCATGTTGCTTCCTTCCTTAATCTTTTCATTGAAGAGAAAACAATAATTTTCCATTTAAAAGTTACATGTATAGTAAAATGGATTTATATTATTTTCTCATTATAAATGGGTTTAATGTTATGTATTTATAAATGGATGTAGTTTTTTTTTTAAATCTATTTGGTTAGTATACTAAAACCTTAACTACTTAAGTAGCTTTTCTATACAGTATTTTATTGTCGGTCGAGTGGATGATTCTTACCTGGCATAAACATAATGCTTGCATGTTGTTGCTTCAAATAGAGCTGAATTTAAAAATGATCTCAATTATCCCATGCCCACTTGACACTCATCAAATTCAGAGATAGAATAAAAGGAAAACAAGTAACTGAACTGTATTAAGAATCTGAAATTTCATTGCTTTCTGTTAAAAATTAAGGGGAATGTGGGACACCTAGGTGGCGCAGTTGGCTAAGAGTGGGACTCGCTTTCAGCTCAGGTCGTGATCTCATAATCCTGAGATCCACTGTGTTTCAGGCTCTACCCTCATGGCGGAGTCTGCGTGAGATTCTCTCTCCCTCTCCTTCTGCCCCTCCCACTCATGTTCTCTCTCTAAGATAAATAAATAAATCTTTAAACAAAAACAAAAAAAATGAGGGGAATGTATATGAAATAGTGTTTATAATTTAAAAAAATATATATATAGTGATCCGGAAGTCTAGAAAAATGACAAATAAATATAAAAGTTCTTTTTGATGTGAATGAGTTATGGAGAATACTGTTTGATATTAATCACAGAACTTCAGTTGTGAAGCCATTTCTCTGTGATTATTCTAGGTTATAGTAAGATGAGTAATACTATTTTATTATTTAAAATTAATTGACTTTTGGGCACAGAAATAATAAATGAGGAGGACTTTTCCTGGAAACAAAAAGTAAACAACTAGGGGGATTTTATGTAGTACATAAATTGATTTATCCTTTGTGTCTGTATTCATTATTCCTCTCTGCTATTTTATCCTCTCCCATTCTATTTCACAACAATATTTATGTATAATCTTAAAGATTTGTCTTTCTGCTATCCATCTGCTAGCCAGTTGTCTAACATAAAATCAGCATCTTCAGAAATGTTAATGGCAACAAAATGGTCCAATATTCCTTTGCCTTCATAGCTACTGAAAGAACATTCATCAGCCCATCTCTCTATGTGCACATTAAAAAAAATTAAAAAGCTTGCTATGTGATCTCTACAAATCTGGTCTTTTGGCACAAGGTTCATGATAGTAAAAAAAAAATGTAGCATTTGAATATTGCCACTGTGAAAATAGTCTCCAATTTTTATTAAAATTTCAAGTTACTTTTAAGCTTTTGGATAATGAAAGATTCACAGTGAAGATGTCTATAATTTTGTTGGTAATGAAGGAAATTACAATGATATTAAAATCATTATTCTACCTGTACAAACAATGGAAATTCCCCAAATTTAAAAAGATAGTAGAAAGCCCCCTAAATTTAATTGAAATAGAAATGTATAAATGCAATCACACACAATAGACATACTGCATGACATTACTGAATGATAAATTTTAAAATGTAAACTCTTTAATAGATTAAATGAGCTACCAAAACATTTGATAAATCTCAGTACCCTTTACTAATGAAGTTAAAATAATAGGTAAAAGTTGTTTTATAACACATGTACATATGTCAAATTAAAAATATTATTAAGAAAAGTACGTGTGACATTCTCATTAAAATTACAAACAAAATGATTCTACTCCTGCCATTATTTGTTATTGTTTATGTATTTCTGACCAGTGCACTCTGATATGGAATAAAAACAAGAGATTTAATTAAAGACCAAAGAAAAGAAAACATGAACACATGACTTGATTGATACCTAAAAAATGCAAACATTTATATTGACATTTACAAGGGATTTTATCACAAAATGCGGATTAGTTGCTAGGTGCTTACTGTTTCCAAATACCATACAGTTTCCTGACATCAAGTATAATGTTTCCACAGTAAAAGTTACAGAGTAGCTATTTGTGACTCAACTGATACATCTTAGCATACTATATTCTTTAAAAAAAACTCCATGAATTATAAGTATCCATATGTAAGAAAATATAATATTTTAATAAGTGATGAATTTAAGTAAATTTGAATTTATTTAATGCAGAACTATATTTATATAAACACAGAATTTATATAAACTGAATTTATATAAACACAGAACTCTCTGGCCATATCCTTCTCATTTTAATACTCTGATCCTAATAAAATTGGAAAATGTTCATTCTGCAAATAATATTAAACTAAATTAATGAATGTATTAATTCAGGAATAAAAGGGAAAGAAACAAACAGTTCATGGCAAATCTTGCAAAGGTACCGTTTGTTGTTGACCAGATTTCAATTGAATTTGACATTATTCATGTTGCATATAAGTGGAAGTCCAAAAAACTCCATGTTAACATTCCTAGAAAAAAATAATAAATGAGATGGGTTCTATCAAAAACATTAAAAAAAAAAAAAAGCGCAAGCATTCTATCATTATATCAGTGTACTATAAAAACATCTTCCCCCTCCCTCCAGGGGTTATATTCAAAATATTTAACCACCTATGGACACTGACAAATGGAAACATAGTGGCAATAAAGCTAGAGCAGGATCCTGGAATGCCCACTGGGCCAAGGTAGATGGGGGGTCGGGGCACAAGGGGGTGGTGGTGGTGGTATGCGTATTCAGCCCTGATAGCCAGCAGGTGAGTGCCCATCAAAGAATCTACCAGTTTTTCCTGACTTTCTAACACTCCCTTTGTCTGAAAATGAAGAATATAGAAAACTGTTCAAGGTGCTCTCTTTTAATACAAAAACCAAAAAAACAAAAAAGAAAATAATAATAATTAGGTAATTAATAATAATGAGAATTAGTTTTTCTGAATCCCACTAAAATTTTTCCATTTGCCAACAACCCTCATTAGTATTCTAGAAAAAATAGTTAACTATATGGTAATAGTCCAAACTCTTTGACAGGTTCACTAAAATATCTGAAATTATTAGTGGATGTTAGGTTTTGTAAACATTTTATATAATACATAGCTAAATGCATTAATTTACATGACAGGGGAAATTTTGCATTGTTAATATGTAATTTTGTGCAAGACATATTCATCCTATTTGTAGGAAGATTTTCAAATTACAATATTTTAATTATAGTGACTAAGACTATTTTCCTTTATTTGAAGATGGCAATCAGTTTAATTCATTCTTGCTGAGCAAGTTGTAAAAATAGATCTGGAATTATCTATGATTTAAAGTAATATTCTTCAGAAATTGTTCTCATTACAAAAATGGTTGAACAGATTTTACTTAGATATTCCAAGATGGTAAATTATCATATTATTATTAAATATGGCTTCAACCCTCCAAAAGTTATCACTAAAGATAACTACTTTAAATTTCCAGGGAAAGAGAATAATAATGGATTTCCATTATTCTTTAAAAAAACTCCATGAATTATAAGTATCCATATGTAAGAATTCTTTAGAGAAAATCTAACAAAAAATCTAACAATGTTTGTATCATTATTTAGCATTAGCATACCATTCATTAAGCTTTTTAAAAGTATCTCATTTCCAGTCCTAACCCACTGGGGGGAAATTAAAAGCTTTCCTCTTAAAACTTAAAAATTTGCAATTAATTTGAAGGTATAAATATGAATTTGAATATATATCATATAATTTTCATCTATATTTAATCACACAGAGGCAAATTAGTTTCCTTAAAATAATCTATAACTGTTCGGCCTAATTGTTTATATAATTAAATAAATTTAAATATTTATATATGTGTGTATATATGTATATGTGTCAAATGCATGCATATTGACATATATGTAATATGTATTAAATATATTAGTTATATAAATTATATAAAATTATTTTAATAATAAAGCAAATAAATCATACTTAATTTTAAGTATATACATCTTTATACTTAGATACATACATATTTAAAACTGACATAGACTAGGTTATTAAAAGTCCTTCATTATGATTCTATTTACATAAAGTTCAAAAGCATGCAAAACTGTTCAATGATGTTAGAATATGGTGTCTGTCCCTGGGGTGCAGAAGGAAGGCGTCAGTAGCTGACTGAAAAAGACTACAAAGAGCTCTGGGATTCTGATTATATTGTGTTTGTGTATACATTACATAGGTACTTATACTTTGTGAAAAATCCCTGAAATGCATAAACACAATTTATGTTATTTATGTATGCAGGTATGTATTTCCATATAAAAAGTACCAGCCAGTAGTAACCAGGACTCCCTTTTCTGTTGGTAGCATGGAACACTCTGAAATGCCCTGCAGAACTCACTGTCAGCTGTGTACTATTTCCCCTGGTCATTGGATCATAAGGAACAATGCCAGATCAAGACCCAGGAGGTCTCATACCTTTGAAGTCTTCCACTTTGAAGCAGAATGAAGGACTGAAAGCAATGTGATTGATTTTTTTATTTTTTTTAATTTTTATTATTATTTATTTATTTTATTATTATTTTTTTTTAGAGACTGGAGGGGATGGGAGAAGGCCAGAGAGAGAGAGAGAGAGAGAGAGAATCCCAAGCAGGCTTCACACTCAGCATGGAGCCTGAGATGGGGCTTGATATCACAACCCTGAGGTCATGACCTGAGATGAAATCAAGAGTTGGATGCTTAACTGACTGAGCCACCCAGGAGCCCCAATGTGTTTGATTTCTATAAATAGTCTGAGCAATCCATTAGGTGGGCAATAAAAGGACATATAAAAACTTGAGACAAGATGATCTAAAATATTATCTATACCATAATTAGAATAATCATTCTTTCATTCAATAAAACCTTACTGAATGCCCACTGTAAGCACTGGTAATAAAATAGGGCATAAAATAGTCAAAAATTTCTACAAATATGAAGCTTATATTCCAAATGGAACATTCTACTCAATAGACAAAAATTAAGACTAATTTTGAACTAACTCTAAAATGTTATACAAAAAAAGGGGGCGCCTGGGTAGCTCACTTGGTTGTGTCCAACTCTTGATTTTGGCTCAGGTCATAATCTCAGGGTCCTGAGGTCGATCCCTGCCTTGGGCTCTTCTGTGTTGGGCGTGGAGCCAGCTTAGGACTCTCTCTTGCCTTCTCCCTCTGTCCCTCCCCCCACCCCTGCTCTCGCACAAGCACGCACACGCTCTCTCTTAAAAACCATTATATAAAGAAGAAACAAAGCTACAATTATAAATTACAATCAAGAATAAAGGTAAATCATCCATTTTTCTAATTTTTTTCTGTTTAATAGTTTATCCGAAGTGTGGTCTAAATATAGGTATCCACAGCACTTTAACAACTTTCATGGAACTGTGGAGGTAGCCCACAGAGATAAAATATGCAGTTTCCATGGTCATCTAGAGGGTCAGCCTTTTTCTTCTGCTGCAGTTAGTTTGCAAATCTTCATGTTTGAGAAAACAGAACAAAACAAAACTCATTTTCTGTGCTTCTATTCCAGAATCCTGAAATTTGCTTGAAAAAAATCTACAAATGGAAGATGGTTCATAAGTTAACTATCACTTCATGCTTGTATTAATTTTCTATTGCTGACATACAAATTATGTCAATTACCACAGATTTAGTGTCTTAAACAATACCAATCTATTATGCTAAATTCTATAGATTAGAAACCAACATAGTTCTCACTGGGGCAAAAATCAAGGTGTCATCAAGACTGTGTTCTTTTCTGGAGGCTCTAGGAAATATGTTTTCTTGCCTTTTCCACCTTGCAAAGACTGCTCACAGCACTTGCTTCTGATCCCTTTCTCCATCTTCAATTCCCAATGTTGCAACAATCCATAATCACATCTCTAACTGACTCAAGCCAGGAAAAGTTCTTTACTTTGAAGGCCCCATATGATTACATTAAGCCCACCTGGATCTTTAACCTATAATCACATCTGTGAAGCCCCTTTTGCCATGGTAGGTAACACACTCACAGATTCCAGGGTGTAGGGCATGGTCCACAATGTTCTTCAACCATCATAGGGTTCTCTCTATGACTCAATAATTTTAATTTAACTTTCTTTCTTTCTCTTTTTCTTTTTCTTTCTTTCTTTCTTTCTTTCTTTTTCTTTCTTTCTTTCTTTCTTTTCTTTCTTTCTTTTTCTTTCTTTCTTTCTTCTTTCTTTCTTTCTTTCTTTCTCTCTCTCTTTCTTTCTTTTTTTTTCTGTGACTTTGTTCTTTTATTTTTTTAATTTTTTTATTATTATGTTATGTTAATCACCATACATTACATCATTAGTTTTTGATGTAGTATTCCATGATTCATTGTTTGCATATAACACCCAGTGCTCCATGCAGAACGTGCCCTTCTTCTTTATAGCACTTTTAGGTTCACAACAAATTGAGGGAAGGTATAGAAATTTCCCAGATACTTTCTGCTCCTACACATGCATAGCTTCCCCCATTATCAACACTCCCCTCCCCCCAGAGTGGTACATTTGTTACAACTGATAGACTTACACTGACACATTATCATCCAGATTCTGTAATTTATATTAGAATTCACTCTTTAGATTGTACGTTCTTATTGAATTTGGATAAATATATAATGGCATATATCCATCATATCATACAGAGTACTTTCACTCCCCTAAAATCTTCTATGCTCCATTTATTCATCTCTCAACCCTAAACCCTGGCAACCACGGATTTTTTTTTTTTGTCTCCATAGTTTTGCCTTTTCCAGAACATCATATAGTTGGAATCATATAGTAGGTAGCCTTTTCAAATTAACTTCTTTCATTTAGTAGTATGAATTTAAAGTCCCTCCATAACTTTTCATGACTTGATAGCTTATTTTCTTTTTAGCACTGAATAATCTTATATCACAGCTTATCCATTCACCTAGTGAAAGATATCTTGGCTGCTTCCAAGTTTTGGCAATTATGAATAAAGTTGTTATAAATATCCATGGGTAGATTTTTGTATGGACAAAAGTTTTCAGTTTCTTTGGATGAGTACCAAGGAGCATGATTTCTGGCTGATATGATAAAGATATGTTTAATTTTATAAGAAGCTGTTAATTTGTTTTCTAAAGTGGCTGTAGTGGGGCACCTGGGTGGCTCAGTCCATTAAGCACCCAACTCTTGATTTCTTCTCAGGTCATGATCTCATGGTGCTAAGACTGAGGCCTGCCTTGGGCTCTGCACTCAGAGGGGAATCTGCTTGAGATTTCCCCACTCCCTCTGCCCCTCCCCACCCCTCAGATAAATAAATAAATCTTTAAAGTAGCTGTACCATTTTGTATTCCCACCAACAATGAATGAGAATTCCTGTTGCTCCACATTGTCACAAGCATTTGGCATTGTCAGTGTTCTGGATTTTGATCATTCTAATATGTTTATAGTGATATCTCATTGTTTTAATTTGTATTTCCCTGATGACATGTAATGTGGAACATCTTTTCTTAGGCTTATTTGCCATCTATATATCTAGTTTGGTGAGTTGTCTGTTAAGGTCTTTGACCCTTTTTTTTTTTTTTTTAAGCAAACTGGGTTGTTTGCTTTCTTATTGTTAGGTTTTAAGTGATTTTGTATATTTTAGATAACAGTCTTTTATCAGATATGGCTTTTGAAGATAGTTTCTCCCTGTCTGTGATTTGTCTTTTTATTCTCTTGACTGTGTCTTTTGCACATAGGAAATTTTTAATTTTAATAAAGTCCAGCATATAATTTACTACTTTTATGGATCTTACCTTTGGTGATGTATCTAAAACTTCACGTTCTCCTCTTCTGAAAGTCACCTAGGTTTTCTCCTGTTATCTTCTAGGAGTTTTATGGTTTTGCATTTTATATTTTGGCCTGTGATCCATTTTGAGTTGATTTTTGTAAAGAGTATCAGGTCTGTGTCTAGTTTCATTTTCTTTTGCATGTGGATGTCCAGTTGTTCCAGCACCATTTGTTGAAAAGACTGTCTTTCTTTGTTGTATTGCCTTTGTTCGTTTGTCAAATATCAATCGACTATATTTATATAGCCTATGTCAGGGCTTTTTGTTCTGTTCTACTGATCTACTTGTCTATTCTTTAACTAATGTAGATATATAGCAATTTTTGAAATCAGGTAATGTCAGTCTTCTAACTTTGTTCTTCTCCCTTAATATTTTTTGGTTATTCTGATTCTTTTGTTTTTCCATATAAACTTTACAACCAGTTTGTTACATTATCAATTTTTAATTTCTAAGTGATTCATGCCTCATTTACTCTGATTGTTTAACATTTTCATAGTATCTCAATAAAATTTAGTCATAATTTTTTGTGCATATAGCAGAACCAATTCCATGAGATGTTAATTCCTTTTATTTCAAACTCAATGTTTCTATGTAACTTCATCTAGCACCTTAGCAACAAAACATTTTTACCCCTCTTTTTCTATCAGTTCAGTGTTTGCCTTGTTCTGATACCTTCCCATTCCAACCACCACAAGTATCCTGCTTCATTGTTTTCTCTCCTATTTATATTTTTAAATTCCTTTTTCTCTATTCACTGGCCATTCCCTTGAACTATAAATATTCAGATTTCCCCATCTTAACACCAAATATTAAAAAAAAAAGGAAAAAGGAAATAAAAGAAACTTACCAACCTATGCAATTTTACTAGAAATATAACTAGTCTAATTGAATTATGTTTTTTAAATACTTGTACAGAAAATAATTCATACACAAAACTCCAGTTGATTTACCAGAAAGCAAGGAAGGAGGGGGCCCTAATGAAGTCATTCTCTATATTCTGTCACTAAAAGATAGTGCACTTCAGTTAACATAGACAACAACTCCATTCTTTGGTTTCATACTTAGTAGATTAATAAGTGTTAGCTTTTTAATCATATTGATTAAAAATATTGATAAGAACTATTTGCTACTTATTAATCATAAAAATTGTCCTATTTTCATTTGCACTCAAGAATATCCAAAATGTATAAACAAATACTAAACTATTTTCACTTGTGTGGCTGGAACAACTGTGAGTTTGGCTAAAATCTAAGTTTCTTTTTTTTTTTTTTTAATAAAATCTAACTTTCTTAATAATAAGAAAGGCTGTACCATTAGAGCTTTGAAAAAGTATTATTTGTACATATACATAAAGAGATTTATCTATTAAAGAGTTCATGTAATATTTATGAGAAATAGAAGTTTTATTGGATAAATTATTTGTTTTAGATTAAAATGAAGTCTATATCTTCTCCCTGATTTTATCACAATGGGAAAATAATGTTAGGCTATATTTTAGTTTGCACAAGATCTGCATTTAATTTCTCATAATTCAAAGTCTTTTAACTTCCAACACCGCTTCTTATGGACCAATAGCTCTAAGGTAATTTATCATTGATTTTATAAATTGTTTAAATTATAAAATATAGCTTTATGCTTAATTAAATTAAAAATTAATACTTGATGTATTTTAAATGGCTTAAAAGATTTTTCTTATGACATCTGATAATGTAAGAAATTACTAGAAATTACTGTTTTGGCTTAAATTATAATTTTCAGATTTTGATCAAATTTAAGAACTTAGATTAATATAAATACGCATTTTTTTTGAGAGGGAGAGAGAAAGAGAGAGAGGAGAAGTAGAGGGAGAGGGAGAGAATTTTTTTTTTAAGATTTATTTATTTTAGACAAAGAGAGTGAGAGAGAGCACAAGAAAGCAGGGTGAGGGGCAGAAGGAGAGAGAGAATCCTGAAGCAGACTCCCTGCCCAGTGTGGAGCCCAATATGGGGTTCAATCCCAGAACCATGAGATCCTTACCTGACTTGGCTGATTAACTGACTAAGCCACCCAGGTGCCCCGGGAGAGAATCTTAAGCAGGCTCCACAACGTGGCTCTATCTCACAACCCTGAGATCATAACCTGAGCTGAAATCATGGGTCAGACGCTTAACCAACTGAACCACCTGGGTGCTGCATAACTTAGTTTAATATTTAATTGGAATTAATTAATAAATTTTCCTTGGATACCTATAAAATTTCTAAGTTAGAAAAAAAAACACATGTATCATTAACTAACCATAAGTTAAATTATCATTTTTCATTTTTATAGAAAATAACTATAAATTAAAAGAATGTTTGCACACACACACCCATATTATCATCCAAAATTTGTTAAACTGTTATTAAATATATTCTATAGAGAAAAAAAATAGCTAGATATGCATTTCTTCTTTCAGTTTTATCTTGTGCCAAACAAAATTTCAAGTAAGTAAATATTTTAAATGATTTCTGGGAAGAGGAAACATGGAACCAACCACACAAAGTAGTTTGTTATTTTTTCTTAAGAGATTTTTTACATGCATACAGATTTATTTTATATAATGATAAATTTAGTTATAATTTAATTCCAAAATGGCGGGCTAGTTTTAATTTTATTATTGATTTTCACATTACATATTCATTAATTTAAAATATTTATAAAAAATTAAAAAGATAATAGAAGACAAATTCAAGATCACAGCAAAAATGTCAAAGATATGAGGAAGGTACGCTTGGATTCCCTGGTTGGTTATGCTTATGAATCGTGAATATAAAGGGAAAAATAAATTGTATTGAAGTTGTTTAAATAGAAGTCAATATTAATGGAGTTATTCATGAAGGAGATTTACGAATAATTTACCAAATATTACTACGAGGATATATGAAAAGCAGAATTCGTGTTTTCTTTCTGTAAAATGATAGAATAATTCTGTGTCCAGATAAGTAGCTTCTCTGTATTACCAAATTATATACTTAATTCTCTGAAGTTATTGGTATAATTTTGATAAAATTTTCTTAATTTTGAAAAAGAATTAAGTTCCTAATATTAATTGTTATTTATTGTTGTGTGTTTTCTTTTTTGTTCTTGTTGCTGTGTGTTTTCAAAATAGCTCCTATAACCAGTTCTTTTTTTAGCTACTCTAACTCTGTTAATATTTGTCTCTTTTGAAAGCCCCTCTTGGTATTTTTGTTTTTTCCAATCCAGGTCCCAAATTCCAAAATAAATCAAACTGAAAAAGCTTTATAAAATAACTATTTTTGGGTTCTCTGGAATATTCACTAGGTAACATTAAGTTCTGTCCTTCTCCATATAAAAGGAACGTACCAGAAACAAGTAGAATTCTTTGGCACTATTTAAACTTTAATTAACTCAATAATACCGTGAGAGCTCTTTAGTTGATCATATTTGAAATATAAAAATTTGCCTCAAAAGTGAGTTTCAGTTGCCTTAAGTTACTTATGTATAAATAAAAATTAACATTTCAATGATTGTGTATAACTCAAGAACATACTCATTTTCATATGCAAAGACTGGTTAGAAAAATCATTTTACCAAAAGATGTATTTCTAGATTACTAGGCTTCAATTCACTTGTCAAATATGCTAAGTCCTTATCACATACTTTGTGATATAATTCAAGAAACCCTGAAAATTTTCAGTTTCCCTACTTCATACAGTATTATTTACCCCTAGAGTAATCACTGAGCACTTCATTATAAATTTTGTGTTACCTTCAAGAGATAATTCCAATCTTATAATTCTGATTTTGGCTTAGGAACTTTCATCTTTTGGGTGAACATCAGTAAATATGTGCACCAAGCCTCAACGAAGATAGCACTAGAAGCTCTCAAAAACTAAAGCAACAATAAAACTCTAGACGGTTGAGCCTAAGATCTCTATCTCACAATTGAAGAGATTTAAAGACACCTTTGAATCATAAAAATCTATCTTACTTAGAGACCTCAGTCCAGGGCTCTTAAGAAGTTTCCAGTCAGTTTTTGAGGGGACATAATCCTCATCCAAGAACATTGATTAAGATGATAAGCATAAGGGAGATAGTTTCTATATAAGATGCAGAAAAAAGGTCCAACTGATTAGTCACTGATTGTCATATTTTAATCTGCTTACATTTGTTCTTTTCTTTCATCATTATTTTCTTTCCTCTTCACTTACTTAAGGATTTGGATTATTAATAGATATTCAAACCTCTTATCTGTGATGTCTATAAGTTTCTTATCCTTAATTCTGCTTTGTGTGTGTTTTTGAATAAAATATACATCCCATATAATTACTGTTTATAACTTACATTCCTTTGGCTGGCAACTAGCTTGTCTTGGTTCCTAGTGTGTTGCAGTACGGATGATGATTTTCTGTGTAATTTGCATCAAACACTAAGTGCTTTTTAGGTGACAAAGAAAACAGTGAGTCAGATGGCCAGAAAAATAAAACTCCCATTGAACCTAGATGTGAAGGTATCTGTCTCAACAATAATAAAACCTGGCAACGTTTCCTAGGAGTTGTTCTTTGTAGTCAAACTTTCACAGAAATAGTTTGGACACTCTTAGCTTCTGCTTAAAATATGATTACAAATCCCAAATCGTATCATTCTCTTAGTATTGTTCTATGTTTCTATGCTGAAATATGTCATCTTCAAAGTCTGAAATATTGCTACTGGACATTGTCCTTTCATGGAATCCAACAAATGATTTTCAAGCAAGAGTAATAAAAAAATCTGAAACTAGTAGATGTTGGAAAAACTACTAGCAGAGCCGTTTTATATATCTACAACACAGCAAAAAGTAGAGAAGTTTTAAATTTGATTATATTCATAGACAACAATGTTGTAATCTCCACTTTGGGTTGACAAGTGACTAAAAGCAGGGAGGGGCTGAGAGCTTAAACCAATGCAATTTTCCTCCTCGATGAAAAATACAACTGTCAGGAAACTTTCCTATTACTGTATGAAGACTGAGAAAAGTGAAAGATATCTTAGAATCTTCTCTATGAAATACTTATGCCCTGAAGATAAAATGTAAATCAACTAAAACACCTGAATTATCAAGACAAACATAACAACCTGTTGATCAAAACTTGGTTCAAGATTTTATCTCACTATGCCCATTAGTCACAAACTGTTATGTCTTACACACTGCCAAGTAGTTCTCAACGTTGCAAAACTTGTATTAAAATCCATCACCCAACCAGATCCTAAAAAACCCCATCATTCTCTACTTTCCCTTTTGGAGGTGCTGTTAAAATTCTGCCAAAGTATTTTTCTTTCTTATTTCAATAAATCCAACAAAGTAAGCTTTGCTAACTCTACAGATGTTTTTTGATGGTGTTTCCCTAAGCTGAAAGTTGACAAAAGCTAAAAACACACAAATCAATAGTTGATCTGTAGGATAGCAAAACATGCCCAGAAATAGAATTGAGAAACAGTTCTTTCCACAACAGAAAAAATAACAATAAAATGCTTAGAAACAACGTCCACCACAAAGGCACAGGACCTATATAGATAAAACAATCAAATCATATTGAAAGACGTAATACAAAATGTCAATAGGATAAAAAAATACACCACATATTTGAATGGGATGATTTCACAGAATAAAACTATCAATTTCTTACACTGTTGGTGGGAATGCAAACTGGTAGAGCCACTGTGGAAAACAGTATGGAGGTTCCTCAAGAAGTTAAAAATAGAACTACCCAAAGACCCAGTAATCACACTACTATTTATCCCCAAAACACAAAAACACTAGTTAAAAGGGGTGCATGCACCCCTATATTTATTGCAGCATTATTTATAATAGCCAAACTATGTAAGCAGCCCAAATGTCCCTCGATTAATGAATGGATTAAGATGTGGAACATATATACAACAGAATATTATTCAACCATAAAAAAGAATGAAATTTTGCCATTTGCAATGACAGGGATGGAAGTAAAGAGTCTAATGCCATGCGAAATAAGTCAGTCAAGGAAAGACAAATACCATATGATTTCACTCATATGTGTAATTTAAGAAACAGAACAAAGAGGTAAAGGAGCAAAGGGGTAAAAAGAAAGAGAGGCAAACCAAGAAACAGACTCAACTATAGAGAACAAACTGATGGTTACCAGAGGGGAGGGGTGTGGGGGGATAGGGTTGAAATAGGTGATGGGGATTAAGGAGTGCACTTGTGATGAACACTGGGTGATGTATGGAAGTGATGAATCACTACATTGTATACTTGAAACTAATATTATACTGTATATTAACTAATCAGACTTTAAATGAAAACTAAAAAAAAAAATGAAATAAAATAAAGTCTTAAAAAATAAAAACTTAAAAAATATCAATTTCTCACAAATTATCAAAAATTCATCAGTCTTTTTTAATTCTAGCTGGAAGTTAGTATGAAAAATATAAAAGGAAAAAAGGAAAAACTGTGAGGTACATTTTTCTTACTAGATATTAGCATACTACAAAGGCACAGTAATTAAATCCAGATCTATTGTGCTGGATATGGGAAAAAGAGTAATCTCACAAATTACTAGTGGATATGTATATTGTTACAATATACTATTTGAATAGCAATATGTATATTGTTATAATTTCCTGTTTGGAAAGTAATGGGTAAATATTAAAATTAAAAATACATAGACACTGTGGCTCAGCAATTCTACTGGGAATCTTTCTCACAGAAATAAAATCATAATGGTCATAAGAACATACTTCTTGCAAGGATTTTCATAGCAGCAAAAACTAGCAAACTTAGGTATGTGCAAATAAGCAATGCTTAAACAAATGAAATCTAACCAGAATACCATATAGCCATTGAAAAGAATATGTTAGAACAGCACTTCTCAAAGAAAGAAGCTTGTTCCATGAAACCCTGATGAGTATATATAATATAGGTAGATAAATAGATATCATATCATCCTGTAATGCAATAACCAAAATATCTTTTATATGTGTATTAACGCATGCACACACACAAGTATGTTTGTGTATAGTTATTGGAGAATGGATAAAAATTATGTTGGGTTTTTATGTGGGTTTATGAATATGAAGGGAACCTGTTGTGTATGAAGGTGGAGAATAAAGAGGAAAGGGAGGAAAGATACTTTAAAAGAACATAAAATTTAAAATATATGTGTTTATGTAAACATACATGTGTATGTGTTCAATATTTATACAAATAAATTAAAATCTTTCCTAAACTGAGAAAAAAAAAACAAAACATATTTAAAAAGCAAACATTATTTTAATTATCTCAACCCCCATCCCACTCCCAAACTCGCAGGTAAAGAAGACTATTTGAGAGCTTTCTCTATATGAGTTTCTTTGTTTGTTCTTTTGTTTTGTGTGCTTGGTTTGAGTGTTATCCAATGAGGATTTTACCAGTGGATTGTAAATATCCCAAAGCAGAGATTTTTATTTGCAACTATACATGCATTCTTGAAAAAAAAAAAAATTCTTACTTTTTTGCCCAGGAATTTTGAGGGATGGAACTGGGAATTGACATCTGGCTTCTGGACATTATTTGTTGAGGCATGAGCTGTCTGGCAGAGGGTGTTAAAAGTGAGGTTAGGCCAGTGTGTATTAGGAAAGCAAACCCTGCCAAAAGAATACTGGGATATGAAATGGTAATTTAGATAGTATTATTGATGGTTGATGTGCATGTGCACGGATATACAACAAGCTTCTTTATATTTCCCAGCATCCCTTGCAATTATTTTGGGACCAGGCAATGAATCTAGTCAATAAACACTAAGCAGACACAATATGTGTCTCTCTTGGGCTGAAATGACATGCCTGCTTCATTCTTCTCTACCATAGTAAACTTGGAAGACATGCATTTGTTCCAGATGAAACAAATACAAGATAAAGATGACTGTGCAAACCAAAGGTGTGCAAATTTGACCTTACCGAATGTGACTAAGATAAAAGTTGCTATCTTGAAATGGGGTGCTTCTTTTAAAAACAATAGATTTTTAGGGGCAATAAGTGAAAAAGAAACTGATTTGGGAAGATAGAAGATGACATAGTCAAAAACATTAGGGAAATTATCAACTGAAATATCTTTAAAAGCAAATATGTGTAGTAACTTGGAAAAAATAAGATTAGTAATGAAACATTTCTTGTCTGAGTTTGGTATGTTATTACAAGAAAAGGAAATGGGCGCCTGGGTGGCTCAGTCGTTAAGCGTCTGCCTTCGGCTCAGGTCATGATCCCAGGGTCCTGGGATCGAGTCCCACATCGGGCTCCCTGCTCGGCGGGAAGCCCGCTTCTCCCTCTCCCACTCCCCCTGCTTGTGTTCCTGCTCTCGCTGTCTCTCTCTGTCAAATAAATAAATAAAATCTTTAAAAAAAAAAAAAAAAGAAAAGGAAAGATTTCAGGAAGGAATAAACTTTGTTCTTTTTGTTTCTTTTTTGTTTTTTACTTTTAGGCCCAAAGAATAATAGAAGACATTAAAGCAGTAAAAATGGCTCGATTGAATTAAAGTGCTTCCAGAAAAAAAATCAAATTTAAGGTGTGGCAGACACTAAAATCTCAAGTGACACAGAGCAAAGTTTGATTAAATGTTTAGCTTTCTCATACAAACCGAAGAATCTCAACAAAACCAGGCTTAGGGTAAGAGTGGTTAGTATGGGGACAAAGAAGCAAAGGATTCATGCATAAGTTTTGATTGGAAAGGCATGTGAGCCTTATTCAGGAGGCTGGCCACCTGGGGAAAAGGGGTACTCTTGTCCAAAAGCCAACTCCGAGCATTCTGCCTGGGCCAGAGATTTTTAAAGGGGTTTAATCAGAAGGGAGTGCTGTGGTCTGTGACATTTCTTGATTAGTGCAGACTTGACAATGTCAACTACAGAGTTGTCTTGGTGCCTGGAGATTGTGCAAGAAGTTCTAGTTCCTTGGTGCCCAGGTGGTGTTGAGCAAGAAGGTCTGGTTCCTTGGTACTTGGAGATTGTGCAAGAGTACTCTGTTCTTTCTGCAAAGGAGGGCAAGGCCTACGGATGTGCAAAGGGAGGTCAGTAAAATCATTTGTGTGGCCTTAAAAAAGAAAAACATTTTGCTAAAAGATTGCTGGACTAATCAGAAAGCCAAGGTGGTTTCAAACAGACTTGCTGATCTCTGTAGCCTGGGCATGTTCTGGTTCTTCATTCCCCAAGGCCAGTGGTCAGCAAATCTCAAAGAAAGTAAATTAGATTTTTTTTTTTTTTTAAGATTTATTTGAGAGAGAAAGAGAGAGAGTGAGTGAGCAAGGGGAGGGGCAGGGTGAGAGGGAGAGAGAGTCTTAAGCAGACTCCGAACTGAGTGCTGAACTAGGAGCCCAACACTGGGCTTGATCTAGGACACTGTTACCATGACCTGAGCTGAAATCAAGAGTCGGATGCTTAATCAACTGAGCCACCTAGGTGCCCTCAAAGTAAATTAGTTTTTTAGATCAAGGGCCTTAGGTCAGCAAGCAGGGAGTGTGTTAACTTGAAGCAAGTTATCCCTTAAGATCTGCTTGAATGCTGTTATATTTAATACTTTTTCTCAGTAAAGAAACGTGAATGCATTTAATGGCATATTGAAATGACTGGAAGTCACAGATAAAAGCTTACAAAATTCTTGAGTAAATCGTATCACTAAAGAAATCACAAACGTGGATTAGAAAGATTTTTTTTTTTTTTTACTTTACTAGCCTGAAAGCATTATTTAAACATTTATGTTATTCAGTAGGAATGGGCTTTATGAAAGCTAAGCAGCACTCAAGGAGGGCATACTCCCCAAAACCCACTTCATGTACAGCCACAGAAGAAATAGATAAGGAAGGACAAAGGGATTCTTCTAGAGAACAGATTCAGATCCTAATTAAAGACATCTCCTACACTCCAAGTGTAACAGGCTTTACTAAGTCCTGCTCAATGCAAACATTTTAGAGTTGCTAAGGACCAGTGATTTCTGTATCTTACATGTTTTCCCTTTCCAAATAAAGTGATTATTGCTATTTTCCAGTCCGTATTTCACCATTTGATTTTAAGCATATCTTGTAGAGAAGGGGGGAAATAATTTGCTTTTTTATACCTTTTTTTGACTGGAAAAATAAAATTATGGAGGTGATAAAGGGGCAACTGAGCATTATTTAGAAATCCTAGATGTTCAGATGAATGCATTGATGAGAGGGGACTTTGAGTGGTTTCTCTCAGAGAAGGAAGGGACATTGCTGGAATGGGAAGAAAAGGACAAAAGAACATTTGGTGACCAGAGAAACAGATCACCGGAATTAATTCTCAGTGATTACCCATGAACACTTGCATATTGCAGCACACTTTTGAGTTAGGAATGAGGCTAGTTTTTGTCAATGGATTGAGAGTGGAAGTAATATGAGTTACTTCTGGGTTCTAGCAAGTACTAATCAGCATGGCTCCTCCATCGCTCTTCCTCTTCTGCAGTGATGATGAAGCCATGGCTTCCAGATGATGATGATGATTCAAGAGGAGGGATGTTTATCTTGCATCAGAGCTTGGGTGGCTGAGAAATAAGTTTTCTTTGTGTAAAGCCACTGAGATTTGGGGGTTTTCCTGTTGTAGTGGGCAGCTTAAAAGACACCAGTGGGTATACTGAACAAACTGGCTTAGTGTGGGGCTGGAGAAAGACTTCCTGGGAAATCAATATTTGAATGAGCTCTGAAGGATCTATAGGCATTTAGGAGGCAGAATGTTTCTAGGGAGAGTGAAGAGGGTGACACATAAACACATTGTGATCCTTGGTACTGGGCAACTGACTCTCCACATACTACAGATACAAACAAATAAATTTAATAAGAATACATGGACACCTCTGTTACTCAGAATATGGAGATTTGTACTGACTCAGTGCAACCCGTCACCCTGGCTACTCATTCTCATGACTAACATAGATCAAGTCAGGGAAACTTCACATTTCTTTCACTATGTGCTTGAACCAGAAGAGCACAGTGTCTGACTACTGTGAAGGTTTGTAGATTTTTTCCCCTGCCAGTGTCAGGGACAGACGTTTAAGTTTGTAATGCAGTAAAGATTTGATTGGTGGGGGCTCTTAGGTAGGTGAAAAGACAAATTTATTAACTTGTCAAACTCTTCCTCTCAGATAGAAAGAATGTAATAGATTCTTACATAAAGAATTATTCCTTCCCAGTAGTGCTGACCATCTATTTTCTTGGGTTTTTTTTCTTTTTTTTTTTTTTTTTCACATTCTAACATGGGCGTCTGGGGTACTCATGAGTTAGCACCACATTCTGCATTCATAGCAACTTCAGAGGGTGGCTGAAGAACATTTTACAATATTAAACAACTCATATCATTCTTAAATTTATAACTTTAGATGAAATATGAGTGAAGTGTTACATCAGTAATTTATTTTGGCAACTAAAAAGAAATTGAATATAGACTTGCATTTGTTTGATTTTTATAAAAATAACATAAGATTTAATTACATTTGCAAAAATATTTAAATTCAGCTTAATTTAAGTAATTATGATTTAATTTTAAATATTTTTTCTTTATAATCTGTATTTTAATTTTAATAGGTAATTTTGATGAAATTTAGGGGCGCCTGGGTGGCTCAGTCGTTAAGCGTCTGCCTTCGGCCTGGGTCATGATCCCGGGGTCCTGGGATCGAGCCCCACATCGGGCTCCCTGCTCCGCGGGAAGCCTGCTTCTCCCTCTCACAGTCCCCCTGCTTGTGTTCCCTCTCTCGCTGTGTCTCTCTCTGTCAATAAATAAATAAAATCTTAAAAAAAAAAAAAAATTTTGATGAAATTTAATTATTATTGAACAAGCCTAGGTGTTCTATTGAAAGGAAGGGATGGTTAAATGGGAGCATTTTGGGAAGTCATATCTTGTAAACTTTTCTTATCTTCATTTTAGCAAAATCACTACTTTCAAATATTCATATAGATATCACTTTTCCTTCAACAAAACTCCCGAACTTGTGCAATGACAAATTTAGTAGTCAATTAATTAATATTTTGTCAAATTTTCAGCTGTTTTCAATTATTCACTAATAAATAATGCTCTAATTAGATCCTTATTCACAGATTCTCATAAATAAAAGTATTCCTGGATATTTAATTATAGGACTGAAGTATATTTGGTAGACTGAATAATGTTCTTCCTCCCCTACTCCCAAAGTGTCTATGTCTTAATCTCTAAAATCTGTGAATGTTACCTCATGTGGCAACAGGGAATTTGCAAATGTGATTAAATTAAGAATCTTGAGATGGGCAGATTCTGGATTATCTGGATGGGCCCCAAGTGTAGTCACAAGGATCTTCATAAGGTGACGCTATTATCAACAGTAACATATAATGTTATCATGTACCTTTCCTATGATGAGATGAGAAGGGCACTTGACCTGCATGTTACTATTGCCCAAACCCCATAATGCAGTCTAATGAGAAAACATCAGACAAGCTCCAAATTGAGGGACATTCTACAAAATATCTAACCAGGACTTCTCAAAACCATCAGAATCCTAAAAAAGAAAAAAAAAAAAACAAAGAAACTGAAAGTGTTACAGATTTGGAGATGACTAAAAAGACATGATGACTACATTCAATATGGTATACCGGAATGAATCTTGGATTGAGCAAAGGACATTAATGGGAAAACTGATGAAATCCAAATAAAGGCAATAGTTCAGTTAATGGTATCAGGTCTATGTTACAAAGCTGGATAAAGGGTATAGAGGAACTTGATAGTATCTTTGCAATTTTTCTACAAAGCTAAAATTATTCCAAAGAGAAATTTTTTTAAAAAATTAAAAACAAAATAACCACAAAAATTTCATCAGGTCCCAAAGGTAATAGGGGAAAATACCATCAAACCTTTAATAATATCAACCCTTTTCTTTAACATAGCAACCAAACCATCATGGAACTTCAGTCATTTCTTTCCTTCATGTCATTCTAATTACCTCTTCCCTGTTGGAACCATTGGGGGAAAGATTTCTTAGAGTATGGAACACAAAGACCATAGTATTATTGAAATAGAGGTTAAAATTTTCCATTTTCTTTGAAGTGATTTTTTTTTTCTGATAATGGCTAAATCTACTAATTTATATGTAAAAATACTCACTGCATTAATTGACCACTGCTACTTTCTCTTTATAAACTTTTACTTTAATGGTTCTTTTTAGATTCTGCAAATCCTACTGAGATTAGTTTAGTGGATATTTAATTTTTCTCCATGATTGAAAGAACATACAGTACTCAAGTGTAAGGTATTATTAAATTTTCTATGCTGAGGCATGTGGATTTTTTCCCCAAAATACTATAGCCTAATAGCAAAGCAGAAATTGTTCATGTTGCCACAAAGTTCAAAAGTGGTTTCATGAAAGCAATCAGTTTTCAATTCTCCCCTTTTCATTCCATCTAAAAGCTAAACACAATACCTTTAAAAAAAATGTTAACAGAATTAAAGATCTCCCATGGACTTAAATACCTGACTGCTGTCATTATAACCTGTAGGAGTGAAGACAAATCTCAAAATATTGCCCACATCAGAGGAAGTATTTAAAACACTGAACTTTACAGGTTCTATAGTTTTCCCTAAGATATATTATTAAACTAGGTTGCTGCTAAGTCTTAGAATTCTATCCTTTCAGCTTGCCTGAAGATCTCAATCAGAATCTAGACTTCTTCCCCGCCCCCCATGCCCCATATTGGTCATAAGTATTCTCTTCTATTTTTCTGATATTAATACTATGATCTAGATCTCAAACTTTTTAACCCGTGATCTTACTTCGCTATCTAATTTTATAAAATTTTTGAACCAAAATTAAGCTTCTCACTGATCAGTTCTGATAGTTGAATTACTGACTGAATAGTGACCAGCCGTTTAAGATAGGAGAAAATAAATACAAAATGTCTGATTTTTTTTGAGCCACCTATAGACATGGATAGTCATCACTAAATAAATGTTTCATCATTCCCTAGTTGTCTGTTACAAATATGACTAAGACTACAAGATCAATCTGTGTAAGTCATTTACTTGCTTTACTTTTGACTTTTTTGCCATATCTATTGAGACTATCCTAGGAACCTAACAATGTACAAAAATAAAGAGGTGGTTACTGGCACAAGTTGCTTATGCTCCAAAGATCTTAAGTTGCCAATCTATCTTACATATTATTAATAGTGGTCACAAAACACATTTGTAATTTTGCTGTAAAAATTGAAAAAAAGAAAACAAAAAGACTATGCTAAAATGTTAATATGTAACTTGATTATTATAAAAAAGGTTAAAAAGTAAAAACTTTCTAAAAAAAGATCTATTATTTGTTTCTTAGTTTATCATTTAATTTTATACTTGCATAACAATAACACAACATCATTAATTGTTTCCTTTGTGCTATGTGCTAGGTGCTTACATAAGTTAGGTCCTACAACACTCACAAGGTTTTAGGAGGCAAAGTTCTTATTTACTGGCTGACTATAGTTTTTTCTTTGAGGTATAATTGGCAAAACTGTATATATTTAAACTGTATAACATGATTTGATATACATATACATTTTGAAATAATTACCATAATGAAATTAACACATGTATCACCTCACATAGTTACCTTTATTTGTGTGTGAGAATGCTTAAGATCTAACCTCATAGCAAATTTAAGTATACAGTATAGTTAACAATAGTCACCCATGCTTTGCTTAGATACTAAGAACCTACTCATCTTATAACTCAAAGTTTGTACCCTTTGACCAACATCTCCTCATTTCCTCCAACTCCTAAGCTCTGGTAACCAGCTTTCTACTCCCCATTCTATGAGTTCATTTTTTTTCTTAAACACATACATACAGTATTTGTATTTCTCTGCCTAACTTGTTAGCATGATGCCCTCAAGATCAGTCCATATTGTCACAAATGGCAGGAT
Source organism: Halichoerus grypus (assembly GCF_964656455.1). Taxonomy (NCBI): domain Eukaryota; kingdom Metazoa; phylum Chordata; class Mammalia; order Carnivora; family Phocidae; genus Halichoerus; species Halichoerus grypus. Next base: position 143,151,896 of record NC_135714.1, on the reverse strand, counting down.
TTCCTTCTTTTTTATGGATGAATAATATTCTGGGGCTGTAGGGGGCAGGGAGAGAGAGAGAGAAAGAGAGAGAGAGAGAGTGACATTGTCTTTATCAAATCATCCAATGATAGAAACAGGTTGTTTGCGTGTCCTGACTTATGAATAATGCTACAATGAACATGGAAATACAGATATCTCTTTGAGATATTGATTTCACTTCCTTTGGATATATACCCAGAAGTGGAATTGTTAGATATGGTAGTTCTATTTTCAAGTTTTTGAGGAAGATTCATACTCTTTGCCATGATGGCTGTACCAATTTACATCCCTATCAACAGTGCACAAGGGTTCCCTTTCCTCCTAATCATCGCCAGCATTTGTTATCCTTGTTTGTTTGATGATAGTCATTGTAAATGATGTGAGGTAATATTTCATTGTGATTTTGATTGGCATTTCCCTGATGACTGGTGATATTGAGCAAATTTTCACACCTATTGACTATCTGTGTATCTTCTTTGGGAAAATGTCTATTCAGGTATTTTAGATGCAAATTTCTATCCATTTTAATGTTGAATTAAGGCACAATAACCAGAACCAAAGTCACACAGCCCTTAAGTGGTGAACTTGAATTCAAAAGCAAGCTTAGCTAGCTATGATGCTTATTTTTTAAGCACTCTGCAACATGACTTTTCTCCTGTCTCATTTTTTGAAAATGAAATTGTAAATATAAAAATTATTTTAATGTAATTGTAAATTTGCTGCTGTTTTAAGATATGATCATATAAACGGTCTCTTCTGCTCTGACTTGTGGAAGAGAAGCAGAAAGCCGCCAGTGAAAGCCGCCAGAGAACAAAAGCCCCAAAGACTGATTCCCGCTGAGCCCATCCCCCCCCCCCACAGGGGGCAGGGCAACTCTGCCCAAACAGGGTTGCCTGAGCAACAGTGAGGCAGGCCCCTCCTGCAGAAGATAGGCTGGGAAAACAAGAGGCCAGCAACCCTAAGGTCCCAAGAAAACAGGTGCATCTTGCTTGGGTTCTAGTCAATAATTTGGACTCTATACATTCCCTCAAACACCCATCAACAGAATGACTAGGAGGAGGAGCCCTCAAAATAGAAAAGACTCAGAGATTATGACTTATGCTGCAGATTTACAAATGGATGCAGATATAACCAAGATGTCAGAGATGGAATTCAGACTAGCAATTGTGAAGACAATGGTTAGAATGGAGAAATCAATTAATGGCAACATAGAGTCTATAAGGGCAGAAATGAAAGCTGAATTGGCAGAACTTAAAAATGCTATCAATGAGATCCAATCCAATCTAGATAATCTAACAGCTAGGGTAAGTGAGGCAGAAGAGCGAATAAGCAACCTGGAAGACAATATAATAGATAAAAAGGGAAAAGAGGAGGCCAGGGAAAAACAACTCAGAATCCATGAAAATAGAATCAGAGAAATAAGTGACAGCATGAAGCATTCCAGTGTCAGAATAATTGGAATCCTGGAGGGAGTGGAGAGAGAGAGAGGACTAGAAGATGTATTTGAGCAAATCGTAGCTGAGAACTTCCCTAATCTGGGGAATGAAACAAACATTCATGTCCTAGAGGCAGAGAGGACCCCTCCCAAGATCAAGGAAAATAGGCCAACACCCCGGCATGTAATAGTAAAACTTGCAAATCTTAGAACCAAGGAAACCATCTTAAGGGCATTTAGGGGGAAGAGATTCCTTATGTACAGAGGAAGGAACATCAGAATAACGTCAGACCTATCCACAGAGACCTGGCAAGCCAGAAAGGCCTGGCAAGACATATTCAGGGTACTAAATGAGAAGAACATGCAGCCAAGAATACTTTATCCGGCAAGGCTCTCATTTAGAATAGATGGAGAGATGCAGAGCTTCCACGACTGGCAGAAACTGAAAGAATACGTGACCACTAAGCTGGCCCTGCAAGAAATATTAAGGGGGATTCTATAAAAGGAGAAAGACCCCAAGAGTGATATACAACAGCAATTTACAGGGACAATCTATAAAAACAACGTCTTCACAGGCAACATGATGACAATTAATTCATATCTTTCAATAACCACTCTCAACGTGAATGGCCTAAATGCTCCCATAAAATGGCACAGGGTTGCAGATTGGATAAAAAGACAGGACCCATCCATATGGTGCCTACAAGAGATTCATTTTGAACCTAAAGATACATCCAGACTGAAAGTGAAGGGATGGAGATCCATCTTCCATGCCAGCAGACCTCAAAAGAAAGCTGGGGTAGCAATTCTTATATCAGACAAATTAGATTTTAAACTAAAGTCTGTAATAAGAGACACATAAGGACACTATATCATTCTTAAAGGGTCTATCCAACAAGAAGATCTAACAATTGTAAATATCTATGCCCCCAACATGGGAGCAGCCATCTACATAAGCCAACTATTAACCAAAATAAAGAGTCATATTGATAACAATACGTTAATTGTAGGAAACCTCAGTACTCCACTCTCAGCAATGGACAGATCACCTAAGCAGAAAATCAACAAGGAAACAAGAGCTTTGAATGATACATTGGACCAGATGGACCTCATAGATACTTACAGAACATTCCACCCTAAAACAACAGAATACTCATTCTTCTCGAGCGCACATGGAACTTTCTCCAGAATAGATGACATACTGGGTCACAAATCAGGTCTCAACTGATACCAAAAGATTGAGATTATTCCCTGCATATTCTCAGACCACAATGCTTTAAAACTGGAACTCAATCACAAGAAAAAATTTGGCAGAAATTCAAACACTTGGAAGCTAAAGACCACTCTGCTCAAGAATGTCTGGGTCAACCAGGAAATCAAAGAAGAACTTAAATGATTCATGGAAATCAATGAGAATGAAAACACATTGGTCCAAAACCTATGGGATACTGCAAAGGTGGTCCTAAGGGCGAAATACATAGCCATCCAAGCCTCACTCAAAAAAATAGAAAAATCCTGAATTCACCAACTAACTCTACACCTTAAAGAACTAGAGAAAAAGCAACAAACGATGCCTAAGCCATGCATTAGAAGAGAAATAATTAAAATTAGAGCAGAGATCAATGAATTAGAAACCAGAAACACAGTAGATCAGATCAACAAAACTAGAAGTTGGTTCTTTGAAAGAATTAATAAGATCGATAAACCACTGGCCAGACTTATCCAAAAGAAAAGAGAAAGGACTCAAATTAATAAAATTATGAATGAAAGGGGAGAGATGATGACTAACACCAAGGAAATAGAAACAATTATTAGAAATTATTATCAACAACTATGTGCCAATAAACTGAGCAATCTGGATGAAATGGAGGCCTTCCTGGAAACCTATAAGCTGCCAAGACTGAAACAGGAAGAAATTGACAACCTGAATAGGCCAATAACCAGTAATGAGATTGAAGCAGTGATCAAAAACCTCCCAAAAAACAAGACTCCAGGGCCTGATGGATTCTCTGGGGAATTCTACCAAACATTCAAAGAAGAAATAATACCTATTCTACTGAAGCTGTTTCAAAAAATAGAAATAGAAGGAAAACTTCCAAACTCATTCTATGAGGCCAGCATTACCTTAATCCCTAAACCAAGCAAAGACCCCATCAAAAAGGAGAATTTCAGACCGATATCCCTGATGAATATGGATTCCAAAATCCTCAACAAAATCCTAGCTAATAGGATCCAACAGTACATTAAAAGGATCATCCACCACGACCAAGTGAGACTTATCCCCGGGATGCAAGGGTGGTTCAACATTCGCAAATCAATCAATGTGATAGAACACATTAATAAGAGAAGGGAGAAGAACCATATGGTCCTCTCAATTGATGCAGAAAAAGTATTTGACAAAATACAACATCCTTTCCTGATTAAAGCTCTTCAGACTATAGGGATAGAGGGAACATTCCTCAAGTTCATAAAATCCATATATGAAAAATCCACAGTGAATATCATTCTCAATGGGGAAAAGCTGAGAGCCTTTCCCTTAAGATCAGGAACACGTCAAGGATGCCCACTCGCCCCACTGTTGTTCAACATAGTATTAGAAGTCCTAGCAACAGCAATCAGACAACAAAAAGAAATAAAAGGTATTCAAATTGGCAAAGAAGAAGTCAAACTCTCTCTTTTCGCAGAAGACATGATACTTCATGTGGAAAACCCAAAAGACTCCACCCCAAATTACTAGAACTCATACAGCAATTCAGTAATGTGGCAGGATACAAAATCAATGCACAGAAATCAGTTGCTTTCTTATACACTAACAACGCAACTGTAGAAAGAGAAATTAGACAAACGAGTCCATTTACAATAGCACCAAAAACCATAAGATACCTCAGAATAAACCTAACCAAAGAAGTAAAGGATCTATACTCTAGGAACTACAAAACACTCATGAAAGAAATTGAAGAAGACACAAAAAGATGGAAAAATATTCCATGCTCATGGATCGGAAGAATAAACATTGTTAAAATGTCTATGCTACCCAGAGCAATCTATACCTTCAATGCCATCCCGATCAAAATTCCAATGACATTTTTCAAAGTGCTGGAACAAACAGTCCTAAAATTTGTATGGAATCAGAAAAGACCCCGAATCGCCAAGGAAATGTTGAAAAAGAAAAACAAAGCTGGGGGCATCTCGTTGCCCGATTTCAAGCTATATTACAAAGCTATGATCACCAAGACAGCATGGTACTGGCACAAAAACAGACAAATAGACCAATGGAACAGAATAGAGAACCCAGATATGGACCCTCAACTCTATGGTCAAATAATCTTTGACAAAGCAGGAAAAAACATGCAATGGAAAAAAGACAGTCTCTTCAATCAATGGTGCTGGGAAAATTGGACAGCCACCTGCAGAAGAATGAAACTCAACCATTCTCTAGCACCATACACAAAGATAAACTCAAAATGGATGAAAGACCTCAATGTGAGACAGGAATCCATCAAAATCCTAGAGGAGAACATAGGCAGTAACCTCTTTGACATCGGCCACAGCAACTTCTTTCAAGATACATCTCCAAAAGCTAGTGAAACAAAAGCAAAAATGAACTTTTAGGACTTCAACAAGATAAAAAGTTTCTGCACAGCAAAGGAAACAGTCAACAAAACAAAGAGGCAACCCACAGAATGGGAGAAGATATTTGCAAATGACACTACAGACAAAGCACTGATTTCCAAGATCTATAAAGAACTTCTCAAACTCAACATCCAAAAAACAAATAATCACGTCAAAAAGTGGGCAGAAGATATGAAAAGACACTTCTCTGAAGAAGACATACAAATGGCTAACAGACACATGAAAAGATGTTCATCATCATTAGCCATCAGGGAAATCCAAATCAAAACCACACTGAGATACCACCTTACACCAGTTAGAATGGCAAAAATGGACAGGGAAAGAAGCAACAAATGTTGGAGAGGTTGTGGAGAAAGGGGAACCCTCTTACACTGTTGGTGGGAATGCAAGTTGGTACAGCCACTTTGGAAAACAGTGTGGAAGTTCCTCAAAAATTTAAAAATAGAGCTACCCTATGACCCAGCAATTGCACTCCTGGGTATTTACCCCAAAGACACAGATGTAGTGAAAAGAAGGGTCATACGCACCCCAATGTTCATAGCAGCAATGTCCGCAATAGCCAAACTGTGGAAAGAGCCAAGATGCCCTTCAACAGACGAATTGATAAAGAAGATGTGGTCCATATATACAATGGAATATTACTCAGCCATCAGAAAGGATGAATATCCAACTTTTACATCAACATGGATGGGACTGGAGGAGATTATGCTAAGTGAAATAAGTCAAGCAGAGAAAGTCAATTATCATATGGTTTCACTTATTTGTGGAACATGAGGAATAGCATGGAGGACATTAGGAGAAGGAAGGGAAAAATGGGGGGGGGATTGGAGGGAGAGATGAACCATGAGAGACTATGGACTCTGAGAAACAAACAGGGTTTTAGAGGGGGGGTGGGGATTGGTTAGCCCGGTGATGGGTATTAAGGAGGGCACGTACTGCATGGAGCACTGGATGTTATACGAAAAGAATGGATCATGGATCACCACATCAAAAGCCAATGATGTATTGTATGGTGACTAACATAACAAAATAAAAAAAAAAAAGATATGATCATATAAGTAATATTCACTAAAAGCCCATTATGGGGCAGATACTCTTTTAGGCATTGTACATATATCTATTCTTGCCATCTTAAGAACAAGTCTGTAAAGTTAATACCATTGTTACCTCATTTTATAGATAAGAAGACTAAGGTTCAGAGAGATTACACAATTTCTGAAGACCACAAAGCTAAATGGGGGGAACAGGAATACCCATACAGTCTTTTTTCACATACACTGCTCTAACTTGTATGCTGTAGGAATCATAACAGTATTTCATAATACAAGAGAAACAGAAAGTTCAGTCTTATGCTTTTGTGGATTTATCAGAGTTCTTAATGCATACCCATCATTATGTCTTTAAATCTTAGGATCTGTGATAATGTTACATGTATAAGAATTGAAATTGTTATCCAAACCATTCAACAAATCTTTTTAAAGATGTTTTGTGGTTTACTCACATTGCGATGCTACATGTAAATCTTGTATAATAATGCTACTCAAAATTTCTGTGGAAATTCACATTACATAGTTATAAAAATTTCATGGCATTTTAAAAATACAAACTTAAAGGTCTTCACTATAAACTGATGAAAAATATGAGATTAAGAAACTAAATGTTCATATTATGCAATACTTTAAAATGGGGATGTTTTATATTCTAAAGTAAAAATTAAATTTTCAAGTGTGTAAGTCACTTGTTAGGCCCAGAGTGTTATTTCATCCCGATGAAGTAAAATGCAATAAGTAATCTGGACCTGAAGAAATTCAGACTTATTTTTGGAGAGACTGAAGGGAATTTAAATTTCAGAACAGGCAATAATTGACCAAATGGCATGTAGCAATATCTATCACTATTTTCATTGGGAGCCTTTCCCTTGACATGTTTTTACTAGAGACAGTGCTTGGGTCTGTTTTATTGTCTGAATCAGCAGAATCAGATGTGTTGACAATGCGTAAGTTTTGATCTTCTGAAGCATAGGAGCAAGGCCTTACAAATGGATTTTAGCGTACAGAAATTTTCATCACTCACAGTGCTGGGTCAACAATTTCCAGTAAACTAGACAACTATGGTTTGCTTCCATTACACCGTGTTTTGATCAGGCATAACCAAATACATTTAAATGTAGAATTTAGTTTTTCAATAAATGAGCCTCATGGATAAAAATAGTAATCTTATTTTGGATTCAAATCTCTAAAAATATGGCTGGTATTAATATGCTTGATGAGTATCCAGCATTAGCATACACTTTAAATGCAGTGTCCAAGTTTTTGTGTAATTGTAAAAAAGTTGGATATTAGTGTTCAATTTTCCATTTTCATGTAAATTGCTAGAGCTATGGAGAATGGAAAAATTGAGTCATTGAACTACTTAATTCAAGAAAATGTGCAATAATTGTGCATTCGGTATAAATACATTATCCAATGGGCATATTCTGCTAATATGTTATTGGAACAAATTCATAGTTCATCTAAAGTCAACAAAGGTAATCATCCCTGAATAAGAAAATCTGTGCAGATATCTCTCACATCAAGTTAATCTTTTTTTTTTTTTTTTAATGACCTTGCTAACCTGGGAACAAGGATGAATGTGCCAGTATGTTTCTAACAGAAATATTTAAAGTGATATTTTTGAAAAGATGAGGACAAATTTGAATATATACATTTTGAAGAAAAGTACACTTCACTTTGCCAATTATACATCTTTTAAAACAGGCTTAATATCAATAAGGTTTAATAAATCCTTAAAAGTATGTATTAAGTTTGATCAAAATGATGTTTGACAGGAAAACATGTTAAAAAGTCTCAGCAACACTGGTTATTTAAGACACTTCTTTTTTTTTTTTAATTTTTTTATTGTTATGTTAATCCCCATACATTACATCATTAGTTTTAGATATAGTGTTCCATGATTCATTGTTTGTGCATAACACCCAGTGCTCCATGCAGAACGTGCCCTCCTCAATACCCATCATCAGGCTAACCCATCCTCCCAACCCCCTCCCCTCTAGAACCCTCAGTTTGTTTTTCAGAGTCCATCGTCTCTCATGGTTCTTCTCCCCCTCCGATTTCCCCCCCTTCATTCTTCCCCTCCTGCTACATTCTTCTTCTTCTTTTTTTCTTTCTTAACATATATTGCATTATTTGTTTCAGAGGTACAGATCTGAGATTCAACAGTCTTGCACAATTCACAGCGTATTTAAGACACTTCTAAGATCCTGAATCAGATAATGTTTACTGTTTAGCAGTTGCCAAGAAGTTATTCCACAGACAAGGCTGGGCCAATGCTTTAAAATGAAATCTGTCTTGGATAAAATTGATTTTCACTATATTTCCTCCAAATGAAACTCATCATAGAAGTAAGTTTTTACTTATTTCAAAATTTATCTTCCATTATTATCTTGCTTTCATCAATATCAGGCTTGTAGGACATATTCTGGTCTGAGTTTATAGCTTAACAAACAAGAGGTCACTCTAAAATTGTATAATTCCTTGCCCCAGCAAGATGCCTTGATTCTTGAATTCTATCAAGACCTTCTGTATTCTGACTTATAAATCTCTGATTCCTAGGAGCTAATGTAGTATATGTCATATAAGAGGCATCAATAAAGACTTACGGAATTAATGTTTCTACAACACAGGAAAACACAGATCCTTTTTCATTTTTATATGACACCTTCATTTATTTTAATGCCACTTATAGCAAATTTAAAATGTTCATAAACTCTATTCTACATTATAAAACAAAACAAAACAAAACAAAACAAAACTACCAGTATAACCACCATTAGGAGGAGGATCTATCAGAGTCCTCATCAGGACTGAGCCAGATAGATTACTGTCTGTGTGTGTGGGTGATGTTATATATGGGGTTGATGAAAATAAGGGTCATTTTTTTCAGCTTCATTGAGATATAATTGACATGTAACACTATATAAGTTGTAGGTATACAATAGGATGATTTGATACACTTATATATATTGTGAAATGATTACCACCATAAGGTTAACTAACACCTCCTTCACTTCACATAATTACCAATTGTTTTTTGTGGTGAGAACATTTAAGATCTACTCTCTTAGCAACTTTCAGCTATATAATACAGTACTGTTAACTATAATCACCATACTGTACATTAGATCCTCAGATTTTATTCATCTTATAACTGGAAGTTTGTATCCTTGACCTATATCTCCCCATTTCTCCCACCCCCAGCTCCTGGTAGCCAACATCCTACTCTCTGTTTCTATAACTGCAGCTTTTTTGGTTTAATCCTATTACAGAAGACTTGCAAGAGACACTTTTAAATAAGTTATAGTCAAAGATTTTTTTTCTAGTGTGTTCTTTTATAATTTAAATTTAATATTTTAATATTGATTTTGTGTCAGCACATTATTTATGAATTCTAATAATTGCAGTTTAAATTACTGATGATACTTTGGCATAAATATATTGTGCTTTGTAACCATATTTTATTTTATTTGTTTTTATGAAAAGCCTTATCCTCCAGATCTTCACTTTCTCATTTCTAGGGTATCTGCGATTTTATCTTACCAATTAATAAACTGGGATTGCTAAAAATCATTTCATCTAGTTTGACATTTGAAACACAGTCCATCATTTTTATATAAAGAGTGAAATGTTGATTATATAAAATGTATTCTAAGAACTTTGAAGAAATTTTATCCTTGTGTTCTTTCAGCAGTAACGTGACCAAAAGCATCCATTAGAGAAAATTCTATGTAGACTTGTGTTTATATTTGTCTAAAAGGGTAAATAAACCGTTTTCCTTACTGGATCAGTATCTGCCAGTTATTTAATCTCTCTAGTTCTATTCTTCTGGAAACCTAATAAGAACCAACTGCTTCTAAAGAACATTTGATTATGAAACAAATAACCCGATTGGTGTATTACATTTGTATGAGGAGAAATGATAAATGAATTACAAATACTTGATTGGCAGTCATGGTTTGGGGTTTCTCCGAAGACAGTAACTCTTGGATTGGCTTACCCTTGTGGAGCACTGAAAGGTAAGCCTATGGATTGTTACAAGAGATAACTGGTCCCTGTGTGGGATGGCTTCTGAACCATTGTGAACTCCACACTAACCCATGTGGATCTTACCTTCTGGAACCTGGGCTGTCATTAGGATAGAAAACAACTCCTGGAGGGCTCTACAACGTGCTACAGATCTTCCTGCTGTAAGGCCCCTTGTGCTGTCCTTCTGGAAGCAGTGATTTGTGACTCCAGTCTCATATTCTTCAGCTTAGAATATGCCAGGCATGGCCTGTGATAACCTCACAAGTCAGAATGTTTTAGTTGGGGAAAAGAAGAATCTTCTCCCATGTAGGCAAAGCAACATTATATGCCACAAAACAGCAATATATTAAAAATGTCATAAATTATGCTTTATCTTCCTGGCTTATGTTTGAATCCTTTCTGTTCCCAGAGGTTGGGGATAAGAATCTCTTAAACTAAAACAAAGTATATTAGAGAAAAACAAATATTTGAGAAGGATGAGAATATTACAGAGCATTTCCAAATATTTATTAAATTATGCAGACCCAATACTAAATCAGTCCATGAATTTTTCACTTTTCTCTCAGTTATAGATACTTTTTAAATGACCCAAGATGCTGCTGTTGGTAACCTACAGAGAGCCTGGATATCTTTAATTATTAAATTAAAATTCAGAAATGTAAGTGAATGAATATGTATGTATGTTTGTGCATTCATTATAACTTTCAAATTTTCATTTAAATATTTTAGACTCAATACTAAGTGGATATATTAACTTGTGCTCTAAGGAAGTTTTTTTTTTTTAATTTTCAGTATTAAATTACTATAATTATTGTGCTTGTTTGAGCTGAACCAAAGATATCACAGATTTAGAATATAATTGTATACTTAAAAAAAACACCTCATGGCAAAAGAATACACATCAGTATCAGCAAGGGGAAAGACACGTTAGGCAAAGTTGGTAGTGTCAGTGGATAGAGATGGTGGAGGACATACATGCACAGAACACATTTCTTCCTCCAGCAGTAACTGTAATGTCTGCAATCAAGTTTCAGTATTTTTCTGTTAATGAAACAATTGTCCAAGTAATGGGATAAGAATAAAGTCATCTTTATTTTTTATTTTATTTTTTTTAAAGATTTTATTTATTTATTTGACAGAGAGAGACACAGCGAGAGAGGGAACACAAGCAGGGGGAGTGGGAGAGGGAGAATGAGGCTTCCCGCCGAGCAGGGAGCCCGATGTGGGGCTCGATCCCAGGACCCCGAGATCATGACCTGAGCAGAAGGCAGATGCTTAACGACTGAGCCACCCAGGCGCCCCTAAAGTCATCTTTAAAACTATATATCAGAGAAGAAATATCTCATTAAAGTAATTTATAACATAAGAAGCAACTGCATTACTATTTGTACATTAATTAAAGTTATATTACAACCCCCAAGTATTCCCACAAAGTTGTTGAGGAAGAGAGAAAAAGTAATAACAGTACATCTCAGTATTATTTGTCCTTTTCAAAGTTGAAATACTTCTTAAAAATTCATGTCTTTACCTATATCTCAACACCATTTCTCAATGATTATCATTATGATTTATCATTACCACTATGAAAATCACAGAAAATGAATTCTTTCTAAGACACTCATCTTAACCATCCTCAACGTCTCTTAATTACTTCAAAACAAAACTTTATCATCCTTTCACATTGTCACCTATTTTTGGAATCCACATACATTTGTGATATATATATATATAATTTTTATTTTTTTTAAAGATTTCATTTATTTATCTGACAGAGAAAGCAGGAGAGCACAAGCTAGGGGAGCAACAGAGGGAGAAGGAGAAGCAGGCTCCCCACTGAGCACGGAGCCAGACGTGGGGCTCGATCTCTCAGGACCCTGGGATCATGACCCGAGCTGAAGGCAGATGCTTAACCGACTGAGCCACCCAGGTGCCCCCATTTTGATATATTTTTTAAGATTTCATGTATTTATCTGACAGAGAGAGCGAGAGAGTACAAGCAGAGGGAGCAGCAGAGGGAGAGGGAAAACAGGCTCCCCACTGAGCAGGAAGCCTGATGTGGGGCCAGATCCCAGGACCTGGGGATCTTAACCTGAGCTGAAGGTAGATGCTGAACCGACTAAGCCACCCACGTGCCACAATTTCCGATATTTTTTGAGGCAAGGAAAGCTTAAAGAAGAGAAGAGTCAAGCAAATAAATTATTGCATTGTTTTCTATGCAATATGCTTATGAAATGACAGTGATTTCTGATATTTTCTACGACTTGAGTTTAGTTTTCCCTTAGTGGCTTTTACTTCACACCTTAAATGTGTGCTGAGTTTTAGCACAGAAAATACTGCTTTTAAATAAAATCCAGTCTCTTCTTTGAAATCTTTCAGAAATGTTTGGCCTTGTGTGAACAAGAGAACAGAAACCATGTAGAACAAATGTGAAACTATAATACCTGAGCTCTGTTGCTCCACGAAGAAAGAAACAATCTTTAGGACAAAAATTTGCACTATAATAAAAATAAACTTGAGGGTCACTGAAAGATCAAGCAGTAAAATTAAAAGAAATTTCTTTAGCACAGGAAAAAAACAATCAAGATGTGGATAATTCAAATGTGTATGCTCAAATCGTTTAGTACACTTTCAGTGTGAAATACAGATCAGTTCATTTAAAGATGCTATTTTTATTTAGACAGACCTCTTGATATTAAATACAAGTGGAATATATCCACAAATTATTTATTATAAATGCACTGTAATAAGGTGATATCCATAATTTGAAAAATTCTTGTTTTGTGTATTGCCTACATTTACATAAAAAAGTTCACTAGAAATCCAGAGCTAAAACTGAATTTCTGCCAAAAGTCAACAGTATTCAAGGGTAAAAAGACAAAAGTCTGGGCTATCGATTGGCAAATGTGGACTATTTTAAACTGTTGTCGCTGAATATGATACTTTTTTGCATGAATAAATATTAAATTGCTTCATAAAGCTATGTGAAAAACAAAATGACCCAAGGATATGTATTATTCCACCTGCCTGGATACAGTTTTTATTGAATTATTGATTAGTAAGACAGAAATTATTGAATAATAAAAATTAATATATTAGCACTGATAGAAAATTAGCCCTCAGTCCCCACCCCATTCCTATAACACCCATCAATAGGCAACAATGAACTAGTAAATTAAAACAAAACAAAACAACAACAAAAAAACCCAAACTCCCCCCAGTTCATGTTCTCTCTCTCAAATAAATAAATAAATAAATAAATAAAATTTTTAAAAACAAAACAAAACAACAAAGACTAATGCCATGTTTTCTGCTTCCCCCACAGCATTTTCTCCCTTACCTTCAGTAACTATATAAATTTATCTCTATAATTATATCCCAGTAGGAATGCCGCTTAAGAGAAATACTTAGAAGCAATTTGAATCTCTACCCTCTCACTCCCCAATGCATCCTCAAAGGGGCAACAGGGTTTAATAAAAAGTACATTTACCAAGATGTGGTCAGGTTTAAGGAGAGAGTAGAAGGCTCGGCATGCCCACGGCTCTTGCTATGGAAGAAGGCCTGCCTTGTAGGAGTTGTAGCTTAGGGAGAGTAAGGCAGCTCTCATCAAAACTGTATCCAGGAAGGTGGAAGAATACATATCCTGATGTCTCTTACTTTATACTTTTTGATCTGCTAAACTTAACTGGAAGCCAAAGGGCAAGGGAGCCTGGGTGATGTAGTTCGCAGGGATTGGCTTCCCCTGGGAAACGGTGCTACAGAAATGAGTAGAAGTGGGGAAAAAAAGAAAGTGTATTCAACACAACTAAATATTGTGAGTGTGGTTCTTCCGTGCAGGAGTGACTTGAACACTTTCAGTCCTGTACTTTCTAATAAAAATCTTGTCAAAAGTAAAATGACTACAATGGAAATAATTGTATTTAATATGAGTATTTCTGAGTTTGTTATTTTCTCAGAGTAACTCATTTGGTACTCAAATAGTACCTAACATCATATACTTAGTAAGTCATGGCTAGGTAAAATAACAAGAAAATGGGTAAATGTTGGAACCAAAGGTCAGGAACAGACCCAGGATCAGCTGCTTTTCACCACCAGGGAACTAAGATATGTAAAGAAGAATTTGAGCCACTTACAGATGTATATCTAATTTGATTTTTATTTTCACATTAATTCATTATCCTGTTATTCTATATTCTTCCACAGAGTTTATGATGCTAATTGTAGGGGAACGTAAATGATAACTATGTTTCTAGGCTGCACTCCTAGCTTTTTATATATTATCTCATTCAATCTTAAAATAATCCTGAGAGGTATATTCTATTTTCCCCTTTTTCACAGAAGGAAAGAAGGTTCAGAAAGATTTTGTAATTTATTCAAGATCACATCACAAGTAAAATTTCTCATTTTAACTCAGTCATTTTTGTTTCTCATACACACACCAAAAAGAGAGCTAGAGAGAGAGAGAACTTCCTTTATTGTATCAGTTTTAAGTATACATTTAGTCTTCAAAATAAGCTTAAAGAATTGTCCAAGCATACACATCACTGCCTTCCTTATGCCATTTAAATTGTATCTTTAGTCCAATTAGATGTTTTATCTGACATAAGTATAGACACTGCTGTTCTCTTTTTGTTATCATTTGTGTGGAATACCTTTGTCCATTCATTCACTTTTGGCCTATGTGTGTCCTTAATATACGTGAGTCTCATGTAGACAACATATATTTGGGTCTTTTTTTTTTTTTCTCAGTTCAATCTATATCTTTTGATTGGACAATTTAATGTATTAATATATTAAGTAATTACTGATAGGTAAGGACTTACTATTGCCATCTTGGTAACTGTTTTCTGATTGTTTTATAGTTCCTTCTTTCCTTTCTCCCACTTTTGCTGTCTTCCTTTGTGATTTGATGATTTTTATAGTAGCATCTTTTGATTCTTTTCTCTTTCACATTTTTTTTTTACTTACTACAGGCTTTTTCTTTGTAGTACCATGAAGCCAACATAAAACATCTTATAGTTGTATCAGTCAATTTTATGCTTGTAAGAACTTAACTTGTACCACATACAAGAACTCTACCCTTTAACTTCTTCACATTTTATATTATTGATGCTGCAATTAGCATTATTTTATATGTGTATCTGTTAACAAATTATTATACCTATAGTTATGTTTAGTTTTTTTAAAAGATTTATCTATTTTAGAGAGACAGAGAGAGATAGAGAGACAGAGAGAGAGCACTCACATCAGTGGCATGAGGGTCAGAGGGAGAGAATCTTCAAGCAGACATCCCCTTCAAGATGGAGCCTGACTTGGGACTTGATCCCACAAGCCATGAAATCATGACCTGAGCCAAAACCAAGTGTTGGATGCTCAACCAAGGCGCCCCATAGTGTTTTTATGTTTTAACTTTTATACTAGAATTAAAAGTGATCTATGTACCACCATTATATTATTATAGTGCGCTGAATTTGACCACATTCTTACCTTTAGAGTGAGTTTTATACTTCTTTATGTTTGTTCTAATGTTAGTTATGTTCTTTCATTTCAACTTGAAAAATTCCCTTTAGCATTTCTTATAAGGCAGCTCTAGTGGTGATGAACTCCATTAGCATCATTTATCTGGGAAAATCTTTTCCTCTCCTTCATTTCGGAAGGGCAGCTTTTCTAGTTATAATATCCTTGGTTGGCAGTTATTTTTCTTTCAGCACTTTAAATATATCACTCTGCTGTCTAATGGCCTGCAAGGTTTCTGCTGAGAAATCTTATGGTCTTATGGGGGTTCCCGTGTGTGGGGCAAGTTGCCTTTTTATTGCTGCTTTCAAAATTCTGCTTCTCTTTCCCTTAAGAATTTACTTATAATGTGTCTTGAGATCTCTTTATGTTTAATATAGTTTGTGTTCTTTGAGATTCATGGATCAGAATGTTCATTTTTGTCTCCAAATTTAGGAAGCTTTCCATCATTATTTCTTTGAAAAAGTTTTCTGCCTTTTCTCTCTCTATCTCTCTCTGCTACTTCTTGGAATCCCATAATGTGCATACTGATCATTCAATAATGTCTCATAGGCCCTGAAAGCTTTCTTCATTGTTTTTATTTTTTGTTCCTCTGTTGAAATTCAAATGATGCGTGTTCAAGCTGATTCTTCCCTTTAATTGAGTTTTCACTGCTGAAGTTATCTATTGAATTTTCAGTTCAGTCATTATGTTCCTCAGGTCCAGAATTTCTTTATGATTTTTGGGGGGGTTTGTTTTCTATCTCTTTGTTCAACTTCTTTTCTTGATCATACATTATAGTCCTGATTTTGTTTAGCTGTCTATCTATGTTCTCTTATAGTTCACTAAACTTCTTTAAGATAATTATTTTGAGGGGCACCTAGGTGGCTGAGTTGGTTAAGTGTCTGCCTTTGGCTTAGGTCTTGATCTCGCTTCTGAGATCGAGCCCCATGTCAGGCTCCCTGCTCAGAGGGGAGTCTGTTTCTCCCTATCCCTCTCCCACTCCCCCTGCTTGTGCTCAATCTCTCTCAATAAATAAATAAATAAATGAATGAATAAATAAATAAATAAATAACATCTTTTTAAAATAGGATAATTATTTTGAATTCTTTGTCAGGCAGGTTGTATATCTCTATTTCTTAGGGTCAGTTACTAGTGCTTCATTTTGTCCTTTGGTGTCATCATGTTTCCCTGATTAGTTGTGATCCCTGTGGCTTTACACAGATGTCAGCACATTAGAAATGTAGACACTTCTTCCAGTCTTTACTGCCTGAATTCGGCAGGAAAAGCCCCTCACCAGTCAGGACATCTAGAGATTTTGCATGAGCCAGCTGGTCGGGTCACTGGGGAGGCTTGCTGCTGATGTCTTCAGGTGTGCTGATGTGAAATCTAGATCTACTGGGGCAGGCTTGGAACTTGGGTCCACAGGAGTGGGCCTAGTGCCTGGGCCTGCAAGTGCAGGATTTTATCCTGGGTCTATGGGGACTGGTCTGGCACTGGGGTACACTGGGATGATCCTAATGACTGTATCTGCTGGGGCTGACCTAAAGTCCAGATCTTCAGAATTCTTCCTGAAGCCTTGGTCCATGGAGGGTCTGCTTGATAATGTGGTGGGCCTTGAGCCTAAGTCTATGGAGCCCAGCCTGGGACTAGGACAGGCCTGTCACCTATGTCCACAGAATGGGCTTGGTCTTGAGTTCATGGAGACCGGCCTGGCACTGGGGTCTCTGAGATGAGCCAATGTCTGATACTGTTGGCATAGGCCTGGGGCCCATGTCTGCAGGGGTAAGCCTGGAGCTTTGTTCCACAAGGGAGGGCTGGACCCTGGATCTTCAGGGGCTAGGCAGGTGCTATGGTCCCCTACAATGGGCTTGGTGCTTAGGATCATAACAGCAGGTCTGGTGCTTAGGTCCATGGGGGCTGGGCTGGTGCTGGAGTCAGCAAGAGCAAACTTGGAACATGAGAGTGTGGGAATGGGTATGTAACCTGGATCCAGGGGAAGGCTGGGCTCCCAGTAATGGGATCCAGCTTGACTCTGTGGCAGGTCAGAACCTGGAGCTGTGTGGGTCAGTCTGGTGCTTGGTTGGGCCTGCAACATGGGTCACAGGTGTCATCATAGAGGCTATATGTGCAGCCTGGGGCTGCAGGAACATGCCTGGTGCCTGGTACCACCAGGGCCAGTCTGGTGCCATGGCAACACTGAAGCCTAGGGCTGTAGGAGACAGCCCAGTGCTGAGGTGGGCTTAGAGCCTGGGGTTTGCAGGAGTTGGCCTGGAGCCTAAGCTCATGGGAGACAGTTTAGCATTGGAGTTTACTGTGGTGGACCTCATGCTGGGGTCCACAGCAAATTCAGGTGCTCACCTCACTCCCCCAAGCAGAGAATATCTTTGTACTGCATTGCATGGTGACACAGGTAATGTGTGAATGTGAAAGATGTGAAACTATCCTTCCTATCCTCTTCAATGTATCTTTTCTTATTTCTGGGCTCCATCCAAGTGCTATAATCTCTCACTGGGATTTCTTAGCTCTTGTGAAGGTATTTTTCAAGCATGGAAAATTATTCAAAATGACATTTCAGCGAGGGGATGAGCATTGGCAACTTCTATTCTGCCATCTCTCACAATAATAATATATTTTCAAATAATCTAGTGTATGCCAATTTTGGAGAATATAGCCTAATAATATAATGGTAAAATATTCAAGACCTATACTTCATCTTTGAATGGCAACATAATTCAAGTGATTTACTTAAAATTTTATCAACTATTATCTGGTCCTTGTGAAATTTTTAAGTTTTTAATCTTAAAAACATGTTTCAAGTTTTATTTTCTGCATTGTTTAATTGATTTTTTTACTTTAATCAATGTTGCTTGTATAATTAAAATTATGAAGTATGTAATTTAAAACAATAGGATGTTTTAAGAGTGATTGTTTTTCATCACATACACAATAGCCATCTTTTGGTACTTAATTTTGTCTCATATTATTTGCCTCTAGTCACCCCAAATGTAAGGAAGAACATAGTTTTCCAAAAGTAAGACTTTTTTTCTTCTCTCTTGTAGCAACTACCATCTAAGAGTCCCTCATTATCATACATTAAATTGCATTCAACTGAAAAATATTGCTAAACTAGCTTTCCCTCTTTTGCTTAATGGAAAAAAAAAAGAATTACTTCTTTTAAGTGAACTTCTTGCTACTCTTCAGGTCACATGCAATTATGTTTTTAAACAGAAAAATAGAATGCAGTTTTATATATTCAAATCTTTTACATTTCCTTCAATTTTAAAATTTTAAGTCCTCCTTTTAATACATATGTAGTGTATCAAGCACTTGTTTTTTTTTTTAAATTACCATTAAGCTTTCCATTTTAGAGAATAAGATATTCGTTGTCATGGTGTTGCACTTGACTTGTTTAAAATATAGTTCTCAATAGCATTCTTTTACTTAAAAAAAAAAAAATAGCAAGTTACTACCTGGTTGAATTAGCACAGGAACTATGAGAGCTGAAAACTAAAGTATTATAAAAATATGAATAAATTCATTGCTGTTTTTTGAATATCATTGAAAGACCATGGTAATACATAGAATTTCTTCAAACTATAAGAATTCTCATGTGATATGCATAACTGCCACACAATAAATAATTAAACATGGTCTTCTTATATTTCACATGGGCCAATTCTAATCATGGAGAATTTGGCTGAACCCTTAATTTTATTAATGCAAGTTCTAGTTTAGGCCTTTATCTTACATGACCATTCTCATTTTCTTTTGATGAAGCATTTTCTTCATCTGATGGGACAGATTGCAAAGAATTGTCACAAATGCTTTGCAAGTCTTTGTAAAAGAGTCAGTTTCAGTTTTCAAATTCTTTAATCTGCTATTGACCAATAGCATGTGGTAGATGTTTTGGGAGCCCTGAGTCTAAGTCTCAAGAAACATTGCAGAGTTTCTATATTGGAAAATTTCACTATGGGGACAAGTTCTAGCTGGCTTCTCAAAGGACAGGAGACCTTGTGAGTAGAGGCCTCAGCCATGCCAGGCTTCCCAGCAGAAGGCCCAGGTATGTCAGTGAGCCCTGCTGATTTTAAGAGGAGCAAAAACAGACCATCCCTGCTGAGACTAGCCCATCTTCTCAGCCTACAGAATAATGAATAAATAAATATAAACTTTGAAGTCAATAAGTGTTAGAAGAGATAGTCATATAGCAATAGATATTTAATACACTTGTCTTTTTTTTTTTTTTTTTTTTTTTTTTTTTTGACAGAGAGAGACACAGCGAGAGAGGGAACCCAAGCAGGGGGAGTGGGAGAGGGAGAAGCGGGCCTCCCGCTGAGCAGGGAGCCCAATGTGGGGCTCTATCCCAGGACTCCGGGATCATGACCTGAGCTGAAGGCAGACGCTTAACGACTGAGCCACCCAGGTGCCCCTTAATACACTTGTCTTTCAAGATACCTTGTCTTGGTTTTCCTTAAAATTCTGTGACAATTACTTTTCAGTCTCTTTTGTTAATTATTCCTTATTTCTCTCTTTTTGATGGGTTGTCTTCTCTATCATTGTCTTTATAATCTCATTTAATCAAATGCCCCTAAATATCAAATACCACCAACACATCAAGATGCTGACAACTTTCTCTCTCTCTACTTAGGGGAACTTTCTAGATTCATATAACTAACTGTCTACTTATTTCCACTTATATATCTAAAAGTCATCCCAATTTCACATGCCCAATACCATACTTCTGGTTTTCCTCCCCCTGTCTGCTTTTCCATGACTTTAGCTCTATCTAAGTGATTGGCAACTCCGTAAGGCCAAAACACTTAGTGCCTTCTTTGACTGCTCCCTTTCACTCACACTTCACATCCAATCCATCAACAAATCCTATTGGCTCTATCATAAAATTATCATCTAGAATCTTGTGATTTCTCATCACTTCCAACCTACCACCCTGTTCAAGCCACCATCATCTCATCTGCAATAACCCTATCAATGACCTCTCAACTTACTTCCTTACGGCACAACACTCTTCCTGGTATAATCTGTTCAACAAACAATTCAGTGTCCTTCTGTTAAAATCTAAGTCAGATTGCATCACTAATCTTAAAACTTTCCACGAATTTATGAGGCTCTTCATCAGTCTCCTCTCATAATTCTTCGACCTCACCTGCTCTTATTTCTCCTGGCTGCACTCCATCTTCAGTGTTACTTGTTCCCTCTTCCAGAAGTCACCAACAATTCCAACTTGCTGTTTCTCCTGCTGAAAACATTTTTCTCTTACTATGAACATGGGTGTCACATGTTCACTGTCTTCCAGTCTTTGCTTTAATGTTATTGTCTCAGTGAGGTTTCTCTGACTACTTCACCTGAAATTGCATTGCATGGGGCACTTGGGTGGCTCAGTCGTTAAGCGTCTGAAATTGCATTGCATTCTGTATTCAAGACCCTAGTATCAATCTTTTCTTCTTTATTTATTTTCATGTCATTTATGACTTTGTAATCCATTATGCTAGATAAATAGTTACATAGTTATAAAGATTGTTTAAAATATTTTTCTTGTTTCTACATCAGAAATGTTGGCTCAATGAGAACTGAAATTTTTGTCTCTTTTGTTCACTGTTCTAGCCCTAGTTCTTAGAATAATATAATATTCTAATAATAATATGATATTGGCATATAATTGTTGCCTAGTATTTCTTGAGTAAGTGTACTAATGAAAGTAGCTTGGGTTATAAATAGAAATGAACCTTTAAAGAGTGATTACAGTGGTTCAAGGTGATTTTAAAAATTATACGGTCACATTAATGACTGAATTAAATTAGAATGCTGATGAACTCATTGTCTAAGTACTTCTCATTAAGATACTTGAAAACTGATTTTTAATTTCATGTAGTGTTTTTGTTTTCACCTTTTGATTTTACCTTATTAGCTCTACTTAATATGTTCTATTAACTTAGTCTGTGTATCAAATTTTCTATCCCATATCAAAGACATCATCTATTTGGGCTAAACCTTATGGGCAGGGCTATTCCAGAAAGATTGAGGAGCATCTTATTTTCTGACATTGCAAGTAGTAGCTTTAGCCACAAACACACATATAAGTTATTTGGATTTTTGTTGTTTTAGATTCTATTTCCTCTTGCATTGTTAAGATCACAATATGGTGTTAAGAAAGAAAATCTTGGAGGTAGACCAACCATTGTTAAAATCCTGGTGTCAAGAGAAACATTAGTTTGGGTAATTTATTGAATAGCTCTAACACTCAGTTTTCTCATACATAAAATAGGTATAATAACTACTTTTTTTTATAAAGTTACTGTGAGGTTTTAATTAAAAGAGAAAGAATATTGATGGTATGATTATTCATTGTACAAAAATGTTTTTTGACATCTTTATAACCTATGATGTAAAATGAGAAATAAAAATATTCTTTTGCAACAATTATAAATATTTTATTGGAATATAAATGGTTAAAAACTCATGCAGAAGGAAAGGTCATGCAAATGAGCAATGATTAATTCCAAAAGAAAAGAGATATTAAAGGTTCAGAAAGAGGCCAAAAGGGATATTGAGATCAGGAATGGAAGGTATTCACATACTAAGACCAAAAGAGGGAGCAAAAGTAAAAAGGGTCTCAATGTCTAAATGAAACTTTTGCAGTTTCCTCCATTCTCCTGTGTGAGTAACATCTCTCTTCCTCTAATCTCTTTAACCATTTAAGTTCTGAGAAAGTTCAGCATCCATAAACTACATGTGTTATGTAAATATTTACAATGGGAATCAGAGTAAATTATGTGATTATAGAGCAAAAATCTAGTCTGTTTGGTAGCAGAATCAAGGAATAAGAACATTTATGATTTATAATAAGATAGCTTAGATCATGTAACACTCTAGGGAAAAACTCTGGTACGAGAGCTACAAATTACCTACTAACTAGATTATTTCCAGTTTGGAAATATTATAAATAATGCTTTTATGAATATTCCCATAGAAGTCTTTGTGTGGACATATGTTCATCTCTTGATATAAGTATTTATAAGTAGAATTGCTGGGGGCGGGGGCGGGGCGGGGGGCGCCTGGGTGGCTCAGTCCTTAAGCGTCTGCCTTCGGCTTAGGTCATGATCCCAGGATGCTGGGATCCAGCCCCACATTGGGCTCCCTGCTCAGCAGGAAGCCTGCTTCTCCCTCTCCCACTCTCCCTGCTTGTGTTCCTTCTTTCACTCTCTCTCTCTGTCTCTCTCTCTGTCAAATGCATGGAGCACTGGGTGTTATAAGAAAACAATGAATCGTGGATCACTACATCAAAAACTAATGATGTATTGTATGGTGACTAACGTAACATAATAAAATTAAATTAAATTGAAAAAAGAAAAATAAATAAATAAAATCTTAAAAAAAATCTTTAGAAGTAGAATTGCCATGTCATGCAAGAAATATATGCTTGAATTTTAAGAAACTGCTAAGCTGCTTTGCAAAGTGGCGATACTGTTTACGTTTTCACCAGAAATGTATGAAGGTTGCAATTCAATTAAATTTCTTTACCTGATATGGGTCCTTTCAGATTTTTAATTTCCTTTTTCAACACTTTTGGCATTTGCTTTCTAGGAATTTGTCCATTTCACCTAAGTTGTCAAAATTTTTAGCATACATTTGAAAGATAATATTCCCCTATGACTTTTTTAATTTATGCAGTTTCTGTAGTGATATCCTCTTTCATTCTTCATGCTTGGTTTCTGTAATTGTTATTTTGATTCTTGGTCAGTGTAGCTAAAGATCATTTTGATGATCTTTAAAAAAATCAACTTTATTTTTGTAAATTTTCTTTATTTTTTTCTTGTTTTTTTTTATTTCATTGATTTATGCTCCGATTTTTATTGACCACTGTCGGGTATATCCAATTTCTAAGTCCATTTTGAGTCAGGTTAAATTGACTGTCTTTTATACTTAGTACTTGTAAGACTTTTCTCTTTCTTTGCATATCTGAATAAGAAGATGATAGATAGATATGTAGATAGATGATAGATAGATAGATAGATAGATGATAGATAGATAGATGATAGATGATAGATAGATAGTAGATAGATGATAGATAAATAGACATATATTTTATACTTAAAGTTAGACATTTAGATAATATTTTAACAACTCTGGGTCATGTGTTAGTTTTTTCCTCTCCATGTATAGCCATTAGTGTCTCTGATCAATTTTTTAATCTTATTTTAATTTTTAGTCTGGAACCCCAGTGGTCAACCCTTTGCATAGTTTGGTCACCAGTGACTGCTTTGGGCAGAGGTTGTGCTTAGACACCTCAAGACCGCAAACAAAGCTTCCATCTTCTGGTGATTGAATGGTGTGGAGGCTGGGGAATAGGCAGTGTTGCCGCTTATCCTGAAGTCTCGAATTTCACACTTTCAGGACTCCCTTGGAACTCCCCTGAGGAAGTGCAGTTTGACAGCCAGGCTGAGTTGCGTGAAGAACTTATGTCAGCCCTTCTCTGGTTTCCTTATTTCCAAATCTCTCAGTCAAGTTTCTGTCTGGTCAATTTCTTACCTTCAACTAGACCACCAACTTAATTTTTCCTGACTGTTCCCAACAAAATTTGTCAATTTTATTTAGCAAAACCATGGGTTTTCACGTCTCTGGCTCTGGATTTAATTTTCCATCTCTGGCACCAAAGCGGCCATATTTTCAGCCGGCCCCAATGTGGTAAAACCGCGATTTATACCTGAAAGCTGCAGAGGGGAGGGTAGGCGGGATGTTGGGGGATAGCCCCCAACAGGAAGAACACACACGCTAGCTTCCCTCAATTTTTCAAAGATAAGTGCTTCTCCATTTGTTTTCTAATTTTGGTCAACATCCAACATCCTGAGATGTTGTTTTTTGATAAAATCTGCCCAATTTTGTACTTGTTTTCTGCAAATTACCCCAATTGGCAACCTCTTCAGGTTTCTCTTACCTGAAGTGCCCCTTGTGGTTTCCTTGTGAATAATTTAAATATGCTACATTTTCAAGAATAATCTCTAAATTCTGTGCTAGAGGTATTGAGATTTTATAGAGTAAATGAAGATACGGATAATATTAAAGATTCTCAAGTATGTAGATATCTAGAATAATAGGGACACACAAAAAAAATTTTAAAGCTGCTAGGCTGCTGTGATGTCACCGAACTTAATTAAGGAAGTGAAAAGCAGAAGTTGTAAAAGAAAAAATAACTTTCCTAATGATTTGGATTAGGCATATGCCTCTGTGGAACACATATCTTCAGTTTAACAAGTGTTAACTAAAATTAGTGTTTCAAAATGTGAAGCATTGGAGTAGATGAAGGAAGTACAAGTAAATTGTACAGATTGTCAAATTTCTACCGAATTACTTTCTTCTGAGTCGACTATGCCTCTGGCTCTTCCTGCCAACTACAAAATATGGAATAGAAAAAGCAAAGACTAAAAATCACTAAGCTGTTGACCTGAACCAACAATGAATTTTAAGAATGTAAGTGAGTGTGTCTGCAGAACTCCTGCTCCTTCAGCCACTCCCTCTTGCTCTCCACTTTGTATCTCTCAGTGCCTACCGACAGAGAGAAACCTGTTGGCAGAGTCCCAGCTTGACCCTACAGCTTTTCCACCGCTCTTCAGTCCTGTGCTAGCTTCTCTGCCTTGAACAGACCTTAAAGGGGCCACCAACCGGGGGGCACCAGGGGGGCTCGGTCCGTTGGGCATCTGACTTCGGCTCAGGTCATGATCTCAGGGTCCTGGGATCGAGTCCCATGTCGAGTCCCACGTCGGGCTCCCCGTTGAGCAGGGAGTCTGCTGTTCCTCTCCTTCTCCCTCTGCCTCTCCCCCTGCCCCTGTCCTGTCTCTCTCTCAAATAAATAAAATCTTTTTTTAAAAAAGGCGGGGGGGGAGGGGGGACCAACTGTACTCAGGAAGCCCAGTGAAATGGAGGAAGCAGCTGCCATAGCTGTTATTGCCTCTTTGCCCCTGAGCTGACTCTGCTCAGATGTTCACCCATAGGACAGCATTGCAAAGTCATCTGTTTTGGCTCATCTTAAGTGATTTATAAAGTCATGTTTGACGAGTGATATTTTTGGGACTTTAATAAAGTGGATGAATTCGGTGAAAAATCAGCGAGTGGTTAAGTGTACTTTTCCTCCCTCTGAGGTTGCCAAGGAATGGTCTTCTGTGGTGTAAGAAATGACCTTTCAATGTTTGCATTTCCCATTGATGCTTCTCACCATATAAATGACTGATTTGAAAACCAACTTTTTTTTTTTTTTTGCTTGTTTATTGGTTTTGTTTTTCTCATAAGGACAAAAAGAATGAATTAGGTTTCACTTTCCCTGAGTGAGAAAAGTTTGATCTCCCCACCTTCTTCTTTTTAATATCTCCCTACCATGGTGTTGGATATTAAAATTCCTCTCAGAAAGTAATTTTCATGCCCTCCTTTACTCAACTTTTAAAATTAACCCTTAAATTTCTCTCCTTAAATTCTAGATAACACCTCGGGTCTGTGTAATTCAAGAACATGGTGAGGTCTTATGGTAATTTATAGTTTGCTCATGTCATCTGAAATCACTTAGTATACTATTTCTTCCTCATAATGAGATGAAATACTACTTTTCAAATTGCCAAAGTTTCAGAGTAAACCAAAACTAGAGACCATATTGATTAAAATGTAATTATAAACTTTTTCTTTTCCTTTTACTTAAATGTAGGAAAATTAAGCCACAAAGAGAGAGCTAATCATGCATTTGATGGAAGTTATAATTCGAATGTAAGTTATATAGTCAGTCATGCTATTCAAAATACTTACTACTTTATCATCATGGGGAAAATCATCTTTGTCCTTGGACTTAATAGTAAAATAATGGTGTTGATTCACATCGCAGGATAAATTTCAGTTCCAAAGAAATAATGTACAATAATTACAATACACTTATAGACTTTCTGGTCTGAGCCAAGAAGTACTGAGAACAGGAAATCATATCATTTGTCACTTTCTGGTATGAAAGATTTTTTTTCCTCTCTTTGGCTGTTGCTCGTTTACAGTTAGTATCAGCAGGTGAGGAGGCGAGGCAACTCACTGCCTGCTCTGCTTCAAGTTGATTTATACAATTCTCAGCAAAGCAGACAATATATATGATGGATGGGCTATTTAATTAGACTGTTGTAAAAGCTGTAATTACATCTACTAAGTGCACTTTTATGTCTGCATACATAAGCAATTTCAGGAAATGTCAATTCTACTCCACAAGGCATTGTCTAGGCTTATGGAATTGGTTTTGGGGTATATATGTGTGTCTTCTGGGTTTTTACTTTGTAATCAATAATGACTTCTGGATAAAATGATCTATTCAGAAATATCCTTAGAAAATACAGAAGACAAGGAAAATACTGAAAACAAAGAGAACTTTAATATGAACTATGGCTTTTTGGACACAAACATTATGGGTTCCACAATTTGAATTAAGCCACTTAAAAACATCCATTTTGAACATTTAAAAACAAAGCAAAACAAAAACGATCTGATATCCCAATCTGTTGAACAGCTTATATACATATTAGCAGTAAAGTCTAAAGAACTAATGGTGTTCACTATATTCAATTTAGACTAACATTTGTGTCATGTTCTTACCCTCTTTGTGATCCATTAGTGAAATGGCTTTGCCTTATTGCATAGAATAAAAGTGATTTATTTTAAGGTTGCTATTAGTCTTTGGACTCATGCTGTATCTTCAGCTGTTAGAGAGCTATTGCAGCCAATAGAAATGCATTCTATGTCTGAGGCTGATGAAAAGCATTTGCCATAAGGCAAAATAAAATTGACTTGAGCAATTCAGAGATTCTATGCAAATGAGCTGCTGTTCTTTTATTGTTCTTGTTTCAAATTTTCCTTTGCATTGCAATCTATAAATAACACAGGTAGACAAACTATAGATGCAGTGTTATCAAACTTCCATTAAATTATTTTAAGAAAATTATAATTTTTACCACTTAAATAGAAGGCATTTATAAATAGAAATATCATTACCTAATAGGCTTAGCTGATCATACTTATTTGAAACAAATCAAAATAATTTAAAACTTAGAAAAACCTACATCTGGAGTCCTACTTTATATTACTCATTTTATTGTTTCTACTAACTCTTTTAATATTGGACTCTGGCCCCATCCTCAAATCTCCCTCATCAAATATTGCACCCTCTGTTTAACCATGCCAGGGTTACCAGTAGGGTTCTCGAAACCTCCTACAAAGAAGCATTGAAACCAATATTTTTGGCAATTTTTATATGATTAGGGACAAAGCTATGAACTGATTTACTTTGTTATGCATTGATATGAATAACTTTTGAAGCTGTAAAAATTAATAGCGCCCCTCCCTCCAAACTAATTGTATTTTACTATACTCATTTAAGTTTCTTCACTTTAAATATTATTTTTAAGATTTTTTTTTTTTATTTGACAGAGAGAGAGAGTACAAGCTGGGGGTGGGGGGCGGCAGGCAGAGGCAGAGGGAGAGGGAGAAGCAGACTCCCTGCTCAGCAGGGAGCCCGATATGGGGCTCGATCCCAGGACCCCGAGATCATGACCCGAGCCGAAGGCAGACGCTTAACCATCTGAGCCACCCAGGCTCCCCCACTTTAAATATTATTACAAGGAGGATAGCTTGGTTGTAGAACATAGGAAGAAGATGAACTTAACATCCTTCATTCTTACACAGGGGATCCTTGAACAATACAGGTTGGAACTGTGCCGGTCAACTTACACGTGGAATTTTTACAGTACAGTACTATGAATGTATTTTCTCTTTCTTATGATTTTCTTCATGCCATTTTCTTTCCTCTAGCTTACTTTATTGTAAGAATACAGCATATAATACATATACGAAATATGTGTTAATTGACTATGTTATTGGTAAGGCTCCCAGTCAACAGTAGGCTATTTGTAGTTAAATTTCTGGGGAATCAAAAGTTATATGCTGATTTTCAACTGTACAGGGGTCAGCATCCCTACCCCCTATGTTGGTCAAGGGTCAACTGTATATCCTAGGGCTCTGCCACTGTCATTCTTCATAGATACTAATGTTTAATTTGAGAATTGATGAACGCTACAGATAAAAATTTTTGTATAACCGGTAAGTATCAATTTTTCTTCCATATTTTATTTTGATTTGGTGACACTGTCTTAGGCACAGAAGCTTGAGTTTGAGACAGCTTTACAAAAATGAAGAGCACATCATCCAAATGTATTGTTAAAATGCAGTGTCTTTTGAAAATTAGAAAATATCTCATTGCGTTAGACCCTTTTTGTTTATGTGATTTCCCAAGTCCTTTCTTAAGAATCAAATAATCATGACCAAGGTGGTATTAGAAGGCTATTTCACAAAATAAAAATTTTCAATCATAACTTATAATACAACATTTATAAATCTGCTTATTTACTTTTAGTTCATAATCTAATGATCAATCTAGTTTGGAAAGCAGTATGGCTTACTGATTCAGAAGGTGAGTTTTGAAGACAAATTTTCTTGGTTCAAATTTTTATTATAAGACTCATTAGCTGTGTGACCTTGAGCAATGCGAGCTTTCTAAGGTTAGGTTACAAATTAAGAAATAAAGATGAAAAGATTGATTTTAGAGTGTTCATGTATTAGTCACAGTGTTTTATAAAATGGTACCTATCATTAACTGCAAAGTAGAGCTGTTATTATAAGACATGTAATTTTCAGAATTATATTCACATCTTTGGCCTTCTGTAATTTCTTTCTTTAAGAGCTTCATACTAGTTTAGATGGTATTTCCAGTATTTGTTAAGCACCTACTTCGAGCCAGACATATTGTGCTACATGGTGAGGAAGCAGCAGTAAAGAAAACAGGAAAAAAAAATTTTGTCTTTTCAAGGAACTAATGACTACAATGAATCATGGGCTATTTGAGACCTGAGGAGAAAAGAGTAGAGGAGCTATTTTTCTCAAGCTCTAGCAAGAGCCAAATTGTTTAACAGAGGGTTTGCCACATGGTAAGTGTTCATTAAAGATTAGCTATTACTATTTACTATGTGTCCCTTTTGAAGACAGCATTATGACTGTTGTCTTATTTAAAGATGACATTTCTGTAATTATTAGATTTAATTTCCATCATTCCTGTAACCTAGCTACACAAAAGTCAGACTTATTTTTCTTCCTCCTTAGTCTGATATCCAAAGGAATGATATAAATGTGATCTTTCCCCTCCCATGGTTTGCCTGCATTTCTTTTTAATCTGCATTTCCCCCCAGAACTAATCTTTAACAAAGTGAGCCTCCAGAAACTGAGTTCTTTGTCAGAGATGAATGTTTTTGTGGAAAGAATGATAGGTATCTAGATATAGCCTAGAGTATTTACATTTTACTTGCATTCCACTGTTAAAACTAACATTATTTATATTCTTTGTTCTCCATCAAGCTGTGTAGTTAAACTAAAGTAGAAGGCAGAAATAAAATATTCCAGAGATGTCTTGTAATCTCAGTCACAGTCTTCATATACCCGGCCAAGATACATCGTGAGGTTTATTATAATTTTCAGCATTTAAAATATGACTGTGGCTTATTTCCTGAAGGAAAAACAACAAAACTCTCTCTCTTAGATTTAACTAATAACCCTCAGTTAGTAAGAAGATCATACATTAAGTATGAGTTTTGACTTTATGAGCATGTGTGAGAACGGGGCAATGGGAAATAAGCTGGAGGGCCTTTCCAACAGGCTTAAGTGAGTGTGGTCTTCAGAGACTTCTCAGAAACCCAGTTTATCCTTTTCCATGTTCCCTCTGATCAAAATAATAGAGAGACACAGAAGAGTTTGGGCTATGATTACATTGTCTTAATGTTCTGTGAAATTTAGGGGAATGCTGATATTTCCAAGATGGTTGGAGCTAGGCATGGGAAGTAGTCTGTCTTCTTCATATGTTATTTAAAAATAGCATATAAAAAAAAAAGAAATGGAAAGAAAAATTTTTAAATTAAAACATTAGTTAATATTTAAATAAACTTTGCTGGGACATCTATGAGTGGAAGACATATATTTTTTTTCATTAAAACACCTATTTAAATACATATTAACAGTAAGAAAAATCTATCCCACATAATTCCCACACACCATAAAAAGCATTATTGAAGAAAGTCAAAAACATTATTTTCCAAAGTAGGAAGAGGATCTAACCAATCATGAGAAATACATCGATTAGCAGATGTCAGCAATCATAAGAGATTGAGCTCTTATAATATTCACAGTTCAAAGTAGGAAGAAAGAAAGAGAAGTGTCCACATTTATTGAACCCTTATGATGTACTAGAAACTTTATAGCTGCATTGACAATTTTACCCATTATTAATGGAGGTATGATTAATTTTTGCTCAGTATTGAGTGAATCATCTCAGGGATCAAACCTTTTCCTTTTCTTATGTTCAGTATATAAAAATATGGAAAAAACAATGTAAATAGTTCATGCCTTCATGAGAGTTGAGAATCCAGTGGGAATTCTTAATCTATGGTTAGTGATATAGTTTCAAGACTGGTCAATGTTTCCATTAAAAGGTTGATAGCTTTGCACTGGGCATAATACTCAACTGATAAGTTATTGAACACTACATCCGAAACTAATGGTGTGCTATATGTTGGCTAATTGAATTTAAATAAAAAAAAGTTTGATAGCTTTGTCCGTGTGTTCTAAATCTAAGACCCACCCCAGCTACAAACCCCTTTGTGGCTGTCACCATGTGGAGTAATTTTTGCAGAGATTTGCAGAGCAGAAAGTAAATATCAGATCCTTTAAAGGCAATCTATAACTCAACTTTTCACCATTATTACCTATACAATCATTCTGAACTTGATGATTCATCTGTGCTCTCAGAATAAAAATAATATCACAATAAATTAAAAATCTGAATCTTAAATAAAATTTCCCCAATTTTTTGGAATTAGTTGGGTCTTTCTTTTTGAGAAGAATGATTTTGACATAACCCAAACTTTGGTCAATCTTGCATTTCTATGTTCATATAGCAGAAAAGTTTGAAGTTTGTTTTTTTTTTAAACTATTCTCCAAGAAACTAAATGATGTAGAGTTTTATTCATTAGGTTCAAGCAATATGATAAAAGGGAATTAAAAAGAATAAAACCTTGGTTTTCTGAGATAATCGGGCAAAAGATTTATCAGAAACTGTGAGACTTGGATTTATTACTGCTAGAATATTAACATACCTTATAAGCACAGAAGAGTTTATAAGTGCACATACATATTATCTAGCATAATCGTGTATCAACCAGAGAGACAAGTAGTTTAGTAGCTCTGACAGGAAAACTCTTTGCCTCTAGATGATTATGAATCTCTGTAACATTCTGAACACTTTATTTTAATGAATTTTTTTTGTCCCCCTTGCCCTACTTCCCTGTTGATTGACAGTGACCTACAGTTCACAAAGCCGAAGCTCTGATAGAATGATGAAGGGCTGCTCTCTTTCCTTTTCCGACACGGTGTCTTTTCATCTCTTTCTCTATTCTCTGCTCATTGTTCATCTTTGGCATCATTAGTCACCATGCAGTAGGGTTTACAAATACGGGTGTGACAGAGGAAAAAAATTGTCAATCCGATAATATAGAGTCTATCAAATACCTGCCAGGCTGCTGCTTGAAACTCCTTTAAGCTTTAGTAAGAGCCAGATCAGGACTTAGATAACAGTTTTCCTTAAAAAACAGATTTTTTTTTTCCTACTCTCTTTGATAACTTACCCTGAGTGAGATGGTCTATTCAAGGCCTGATCTTCTTTTGTTGGACAGAGGATGATCAAATGCTGAGAAGCAATAAACAGAGAGCCAGTGACACCTGGGTTTCTCATTGTTAAAGCAAGCCTGCGGAGAGCCCACAGAGAAAACATATCATACTTGGCTTTTAGAAAAATACAGTCTAATGGTGATTACCAAATTTGAAATGAAAATAGAGTAAATTCATTGTGGAGTAAGTATTTCTAAGAACTTGCGGATTTTGATCCATAGAGTTGAATGAAATCATTGTAACAATAATAAATTTTCACTGTTTTATAAATGTCTTTCATTTCTATGATTAATCTATTTCTATCATAAAAGTAAATTCAAGTTTGACTGAAATTACATTTAACTTGGTATTCATTCAGTATTCATTCATATATTTTATATGTTTTTATATAGAGATTTTTACTGAAAAATAGGAAATATAATATAATTTTAACAAGAAGAACAATGCCACACATTTTTCAGAATTATAAAAAGCGAGTAGAATAATATATGAATATGATCTTACTCAGGGTCTGGAACATTATGGGTCCTCAATAAAAAGTAACAGTTTTTATTATGATTGTATTATTATTCTTGTTACTAAAAATCTTAAGACACTATAAATTTACTAAAGTGTAAATAAAATTGCAAATATAATACATATAAAAGTAAATGCACAGTGAAGCTGTTGTGTTATATGTCAATTATAAATAATAGAAAAATAAGTGTGCATACACAAGTTGTTTTTAAAAATTTACATTTAATTAATATGATTCAGTCAGCAGAGGTGGAATAAATCAGTATTTCTGATTTAATTAGTAATGTCTGATTGGTATTGCTCTTAGATATATAGAACTGGAAGAATTTAGGAGGTAAGAAGTGTCCTGCTGCCCCAGTTTTGAGGGCAATATGATTAATATTTGTGTACAATAGGAGGAAAACTTTATTTTTTGTACAGGAGAAAGCTGTATTAGAGAATTATATTTTTCTCTGATAAGTTTATAAAATAAATCATTATAGGTATTATTTGAGGAAAGCATGTCCATGATGGATTAAGTTAAAAAAAAAGTCTGAAGGTCCATTAGTTTACTAATTTATTCACTCACACAGCAAAAGTTATTGAGTAATCACAACAGGCACTGGGAGTTAGAAAGAAGATACAAAGATAACTAAGATAAAGGAGTGCATTTTATGACTCCATTTCTGCTTTGGTTATTAATAGTCTTGAAGAGCATGGTTCAAGATATGGTCGGCCCTGGCACTGAGATTTTGCATGAGCTCTAATAGCACAGCAATACAATAAACAAGGAAGTAAGGTTATTATGAACCACTCATGCAACAAAAGTTATGTAACTGGAACTGGATGGGACCATCAGACTTTGGACAATCCTCTACCAGGAAGGCACCCAGGAGCCTCAACCACTTGTTTTATCTCTACCTATAGTCTTCCAAGTATCCTTTGCTTTGCTTGTTAGTGTAAATGATGCAAAAGACATAATCTCCAATCATTAGAGCTAGCCAAGTTTCCAGGGCCATCATGCATTCTGATTTTAGCAATGTTTTTGATAAAGTTTAACCATATCTTTATTTATCACAAAATAGGAAAAATTTTCCGATATAATTGTATAATGTATCTGTAGCTTAGTGAGCAACTCTCTCCAAGGGAATTGAAGAATGTTTATTATCAAATTGGGCGGAGATTTCCAGAAGCAGACTGCAGATTCCCACTATCAGATTTAGATTACTTTGTGCTTGTAATCAACAGCTCAGTTAAGTCACACAGGGCATAAGTATTAACTTTGAAAATGACATAAAGAGACCCTGAAATAATGGATGGCAAAATTTTGGAACAAAACTTCAACCTTCTGAAATGATGGATTAACATAATTATAAAGCATTTGGACTTAGTTTAAATAACAAGTACACTTCAAACGATCTGGATTTAGGACTGATCAGGTATAAATAACAGTTTTCAGTGTGATGAAGCCATAGGGTTAACCATCCCACACTGTTCTGAAGTGATCTGACCTCATGTGAAATAACATATGGTGTTCTGGATATAACATTTTTGGAAATTTTTTAGAATGTTCTTCCACTTAAATGTATACAGGGAGGTTTTCTAAGTGTTAGAAAATCTTAAAATGAGGGGTGCCTGGGTGGCTCAGTCGTTAAGTGTCTGCCTTTGGCTCAGGTCATGACCCCAGGGTCCTGGGATCAAGCCCCGCATCGGGCTCCCTGCTCAGCAGGAAGCCTGCTTCTCCCTCTCCCACTCCCCTGCTTGTGTTCCCTCTCTCGATGTCTCTCTCCCTGTCAAATAAATAAATAAAATCTTAAAAAAAAAATCTTAAAATCACACCATAGAAGCAACAATATATGGAAAAATCTAAAATTTAGCCTAAAAAATAGAACCTTAATGAGGAAATCATGGTTTTATTCAAATTTTAAGCCTGCCACGTTAAAAGTGATGGTTATAGTGTGTGAAGTATTAAAGAACAATATTAGGACCAGTGCTTAATTATTATAAGGATTTGGGTTCAATATAAATAAAAACATTTTAAATTTAAAGGTATAGGAGATTTTGCTACTGATAAGGCTAGAAGGTTCTATTGGTTCAATCTTCTGGCAGACGACAGTAAATTCTAGATGAAATATAAAATCTATTATATGAAAGCACTGAAGAGTGAACAAAAGCAGAGTGAACACATAAAGACTGACCCTGTAAAGGGTGACTCTTGAAAGAAGAGAGCAGCTTGTTAGCGTGGGGTGGACTCTGGACAGCTCAATCATGGCTCAAGTTAGATGGGAAATCTGTAATCCTACTTGCTTGAAGAACTAGGGACAGGTGTATTAATTTTTTACTGCTCCCATGACAAGTTATCAAAAGTTTAGTGGATTAAAACAATGCAAATTTATTCATTGAATGAATTACTCTTATTTGTAGATGAACTGAGGGTGAGGGAAGCTGAGCAGCTCCTAGGAGTCACAGATTTGGTAAATGGAGGACTCCCATGGCCATTTAAACAACAGTCTGTTTGGTTCTTCATGCTGCTGTCACATTGGGAGACTCACATAGTGAACTTGAGTTTCCACATCGAGAATCTAATGATAATAAGAGCAACTGAAATATTTTAGCTTAATAAGAAGAAAATGGAGTCGCACATTAGGCCATGGCTTTGCTATTGATGTTGTTGCTATTATATATAATCATATATATAATATATATCATATATATGCATATATATGCTGACTTCAGAAAAAAAATTCTACTTTAAAATTTGTTTCTCCTCGGGGCGCCTGGGTGGCTCAGTCGTTAAGCGTCTGCCTTCGGCTCAGGTCATGATCCCAGAGTCCTGGGATCGAGCCCCGCATCGGGCTCCCTGCTCGCCGGGAAGCCTGCTTCTCCCTCTCCCACTCCCCCTGCTTGTGTTCCCTCTCTCTCTGTCTCTCTCTCTGTCAAATAAATAAATAAAAATAAATAAAAAAATAAAAATAAAAATAAAATTTGTTTCTCCTCATAAATCATGCATATTCTCTTCTTAAAGTTTTCTTCATCTTGAAATATTTTACTTATTTTATAGTAGTCCTTAATATGTCTGTCATATCTTCAAAAATGCATTTTGATTTCATCTGACACTGTATTTTTCTGGTGCTTTTAAGTGAGAGCTTGCAAGACTTGGGTTCACAGACAGTAGAATGGAAAAGAAAATGGCACAGCTATTGAAGAAGAAAAAGAAGAGGAAGAAGAAGGAGGAGGAGGAGGAGAAGGAGGAGGAGGAGAAGCAACAGCTCATGGAAAACCAGTTAATTTTGTTTTGCCATTTAAATTACCTAGCAATAATTTGAGATTGAAATTAAAGGAAAGGGCAAAGAAAAAAAAGAGTTAAAAATCAAACTATTTTACCTAAAGGGGAAAAATCTGAGTCTAACAATGCCATTTTTTAGGTACAAATAAAAATCTATCATTGAAAAGCAAGTGGACATGTATTATCCTTTGTCCAAGAAAGAACAAAATGAAAATGTGGTCCTATCCCATTAGGACCATTTTAATCAGACATAAGAGCAGCTCACTATGTAAATAGACTTTTAAAGTTTTCCATAGATTAAGAGTTGTATAATTGCAATGTTTTAAGAACTTGGGTAGCAGAATACAGCAAGGTTATTACTACAATAACTCTATGATCTTCAGTATCAGGTATCTATGCTACCCTACAATCTCTCTCAACTTCCCTGGTCAGTTCACTTTTCCAGGGGTTATTTCAAATATCTTTCACT
Source organism: Halichoerus grypus (assembly GCF_964656455.1). Lineage (NCBI taxonomy): Eukaryota > Metazoa > Chordata > Mammalia > Carnivora > Phocidae > Halichoerus > Halichoerus grypus. The sequence goes on along the minus strand of NC_135714.1, from coordinate 143,115,189 downwards.
TTTTAAAAACACCAGCTCTTCTCGCCACAGTAAATGACCTCCCATCCTAGCTTCATCGATAATATCAGATAGCATCTCTCTGACTTTTCAATCATGAAATTGGTTAAAAACAAAATTTCATAGACAAATTTATCTGAAGCACTTATCAAATGTTATTAACTTGCAGCACAGAAAACAGAATTGCAACAGAAATTTTGCCATTTCAAGAGAGAGTATGAAAAAAAAGGTGTCATTTCTAAGAGGGTATGAAATATTTCACTTTTATAAATAAGCAGCTAGTTTTTTGTTTTTAAGAAATTTTTACTTATATTTCACATTTTACATATGTGTGTATGTATGTGTATGCATATTATATGTATTATATATACATAAAAGTTCTTACAAAGAGTGTCTGTGGCAAGATGGTACAGAATGATATCTATATCTTCTATCAGAAGAAATACAGCACAATGAAAAAGCTAATGTTAAGGATACATATGTGTATGAAGTTAGAATTCCAGTTTGATATCCCAGACCAGCATTAGTAGAGGATAGAGGATATTCCTATTAGCTGTAATAGGAAAGCACGAAATGAGAGCCGACAAATCAGAAGCAGAACACCAAGCAGTATGTTCTCATTTTAAACAAACTGCCCTTAAAGATTTGTTTTAGGCTGAAAAGGTGCAGGATACATTTTGTTTATTTGTTATGTGTATTGAAAAACTTTCCTTTGGCAAACCTGTAAATTCACCTTGCTCAAAGATTCCTTCTTCTTTGTAATTAACCGCAATGGAAGTCAGTTTCCCTCTTTCCTTTAAAGACACATCCTCCCCTTACCTATCATCCCTGAACTCTCATGAATCTGCAGCGGCTTCATGTACTGAATCATAATAATCAATATTTACACATAGTCAACTCTCTTTTGAATCAAACAACACCCACCCCAGGCTTTGTGGTACCTCCAACTGCTGGCTGGCTTCTCTCCTTGAATTTGCAGCCAATTGTTGCAGGTGCTCTCTCTGCCCCTACAACTCACTGTACATATGTTTTCCTATGTCATTACTATTGTCTCTTTGCTAAGTTCAATATCCATATATATCTACATGGATACAGATAGATATAGATTGTATGTATATAATTCCCACCTTTTATTACTTGAAGAGTTATTAATATTAATAATATTCAATAATGTCAACCTCTCTTCCATTATTACTAGTAATCTTTCACCAAAACCAGAGTAATTCCTCAACCTCTAAGTGATACGAGTTGAAAAATTTGTATCCACTGCCACCATTCTCTCCTCTCACTCAAGCGCTTCCCCTAGCTCCCTCCCTCTCATGATGTCTTTTCCCCTTTATATAAAGCCTTTATTTTCTCACACAGCAAGAGAGATTGGCTTCGGTTTCTCCCTTGCTATTCCACCAGCAAGGTACTTCCCTCCCAGTCTTAGTTCTAGATTGAAGGCCCTGGGGAAGTGTTCTAATTTGATAGCCTCAGTTCATGCCTGTTCTTGTGATTTACACAGGCAGAATACAGAATACATTAGAACCATAAGATAGGGTGCTTGGGTAGCTCAGTCGGTTAAGCGTCTGCCTTCGGCTCAGGTCATGATCTCAAGGTCCTGGGATCGGGCCCCACATCAGGCTCTCTGCTCACCAGGGAGTCTGCTTCTCCCTATCCCTCTGATTCTCACCCTGCTCATGCTCTGTCTCTCAAATAAATAAATAAATAAATAAATAAATAAAGTCTTAAAAAAAAAAAACCATACGATAGAAATCATTTCCTGATTTCCAGAAGTACAAAGGGCACTGCTTTAGGAAACAACAGATCCCCACTACAATACCTGGCATGATTTCTGTCTCCACACTTGGATCACTCATTCTCCCTCCAATTTCTCTATATCCTCTAGAATTTTTTTCATGAGACCAAAGTTATAGTTACGTTTCTCATCTATTTTCTCGGAGGCCGACCTCTACTAAACATAATCTTAACACTTTTTCCCTTATATTTGTATTTGCAAGTTTTGTTATCTGTGTATATTCCATTAAATTAAGACTTTTGAAGATGAGGGAATGAAACATCCCTATGTTGTTCATTGCTGTCAACAATGGCTATGGTCTAGTGCTAAGTTAGCATATAGTAATTGCTCAGTATTTGTTTAATAAAGAAAAGGGTAAATTAATGGATAATCTCTGAGTCTTGTTATGGCTTTTCAAAATTAATCTATATACTGTTCATGCTCAGTTCTAGTTGCTTTCCTTTTAGAGCTCTCTAACTTACTTAGCTGACCTCATGCAAATTGTGGCCTTCATTGTTACCTCTACAGACTTACAACTTCATATTTCTAAACTTTTTGAATATTTGAGTTTCAACTCATATAACTAATTTTTAGTTGCACCTTAAACACACCACAGCCACCTGAATTCTTGATCTTTCCACCCTGTACTTCTTCCATGCTGACCTTTAGCTGGTTGTTTTCTGGGGCTTTGCATTACAGGTGATAGCGTCACCAACGATGAATTTAAACAAGCCGTGAATCTTAGAGTCATTCATGACAACTCCTTTTGTCTTCCCACATAAGCATTCTATTATAATATCTTATCAATTTACCTCCAAAATATTGTCTCCATATTCTCTAGCTCCACTTAAATCCAAACTACTCTCAATGAACTTGGGCTATTGCAACAGTTTACGTTTTGTTATAGGCCATCACCTCTGACTCTAACGTTCTGCAGGATTAACTTTTTCTAAATGCAAACCTGATCATATCATTCTTCTTAAACAAACTGATATATGTGTGGTGGTATCTTAAAATATGCCCACAAACTATCTGCTATGCTTCCTTTTCAAGGGCTAGAGCCTAATTCCTCTTATCATGATTGGGGGCTGGACTTAGTGAATCACGTCTAAGAGTAAAATAAAGTGCAAATGACAATGTGCAAATTCGAAGACTAGATCACAAAAGTCCCTGCTTCCCATTTACCCTTCTCTTGGATCACTTGCTTGGGAGAAGTGAGCTGCCATGTTATCAGGATACACAAGCAGCTTATGGAAAGGTTCATGTGGCAAAGGAAGTAAGACCTCCTGCCAACAGTGGACCACACTGAAAGCAGTTGCTCCAGTCCTCATGAAGCCTTTATCTGTCTACAGTTCCTGATGACATCCTATCTGCAACTACAGAAGAGATTTTGACCCAGTAGCACCCAAATACCTCATTAACAAAAAGTGAGAACAAAAATGTCTCTTTCTTAAGCCACTACAGTTTTGTTATGAAGCAAATGAGAACGATTACAGTATTCTAATAATTAAGCTTCTTAGCATTAATTTAAAATCTCTGCAGTCTTGGGGCACCTGGGTGGCTCAGTTGGTTAAGCGACTGCCTTCGGCTCAGGTCCTGATCCTGGAGTCCCGGGACCGAGTCCTGCATCGGGCTCCCTGCTCGGCAGGGAGTCTGCTTCTCCCTCTGACCCTCCTCCCTCTCATGCTCTCTCTCTCTCATTCTCTCTCCCTCTCAATAAATAAATAAAAAATAAATAAAATAAAATCTCCGCAGTCTGGTCTGTTTCCTTTCCAGCCTCTCTGTGTGCAATGACTTCCCGCCCTTGTACACTCCAGCCACAATGGCTTTCTTTTAATCCCAAGTAGTTTCTGTAACTCCTACTATCTCAGGACTTTTTTTTACATCATATTTCCTCTCTTAAAATGTTTTTCTTATCCCATTGTTACCATCGTAACACCTACTCACCTTTTAAAACTCAGCTCAAATATCATTCTTTCCAGAGCCTTCTTGGACCTTTCTATTATTCCTTTTACTGTACCTGCACCTCTTTGTGGTGCTTTCACATTGTGATTTTATCAGTGTTTGTGTTGAAGTTGATTACTAACAGTAATAGTAAACTCCATGAGTTTGTACCGACCATTATATTCTGAGTGTCTACTGTAGTGGGCACTATAAATAAGTCAATGGATGACAAATATCAAGACTCAACACTATAAAAACCAATAGACCTTTTGATACTGCATTTTGGTGTGTTAAGTCCAGTTATATGGTGCAAGTAGATTGGCTCTTTCAGAAATGTATTAATGTGTACAGACTTCAAATGTATTACCCTTCAAAATAGCTGAAAATGAAGGAGAATAAAATACCTACTTTTTTTTTTTTTTTTTTTAGATTTTATTTATTTATTTGACAGAGAGAGACTCAGAGAGAGAGGGAACACAAGCAGGGGGAGTGGGAGAGGGAGAAGCAGGCTTCCCGCTGAGTAGGGAACCTGATGTGGGGCTCGATCCCATGACCCTTGGATCATGACCTGAGCCGAAGGCAGACGCTTAATGACTGAGCCACCCAGGTGCCCCTAAAATACCTACTTTTAAAAACCAAAATAACTAGTTTGATTAATGTGGTTACCTAAATTTATGATTGAGTGTTTTCATCAGACCACACAATTGTTTCAACATTTTAAAGTATTTATTCATGAATCTGTAGAAGAAAGGTTGCAAAAAGCACTCTTGCCGAAACTCTCACTTACACATTTCAAAGTGATGGCAGTAAAACTGCCTATAGAACTCCCATTAACGTCAATGATAATCACTGACAGATTCCCAAGCAATACTTTGAAAACATCTTCATTGTTGCCTTGGGGCTATTGCTAATGTTGCGCACAAACAAGATTTAGCTCTTAAAGAGACAATTGCTTCTCTGCTGCCAAGTCTGTATCTTCACTGACACTAAAACAGAGATGGCAACACAAGAATGCGTCAGTATTTATCAGAAAGGCATATTGCAGTCTTTCTCAACTGTGTCCTAATTTAAAATAAGCAAAACAAATCTTTCACAAAACGAAGCTGCAGTAGGATTAAATAGGGATGACTTAACTTTTTTTCACATGCTTACATTACAAAATTCTACTTAGTCACCCTATTAATGAACCAGTTGCTAAAAACTCTCCTTAGATACACAAAATAACTACAGACTAAAATTGATTTACTATACTGACAATTCAAAACTACATGTTATCTTTATTTTTGATCCAAATACTAGATTGCAAAATTAGAAGACCAAAAAAGAAAGAATATTTTTATGTACTCTCTAAAACTCTGATCTGTAGTTATGATATTTTAAGGAGATATTTTCTATATTAGTCAAAACAATTTTTCAAATTCTAGATGCCAGTATTCTGAGTGCATAAGTATAAAGCATTGAGAAAGAAGCAATTGAAAATGGATGTTCGGGAAAACTTTAAATAGTGTGAGTGACTATTGCATTTGGCTCTGCCACTTCTTCCATAATTGTTTTCTGAGCTTTCAATTTACTACTGGGAAATGAGGATTTTGAAAATAAGCAGACCTGCCTTTTCTAACTGATTAAATGGAGTGGAAAAGGAGAAAGAGGGACTGACTGTTCATTAATAGAAATCAATGAAAACCCTTAGTAGCTTCAAAAGGATGTTGGCCTTTTTTTTTTTTTTTAAGATTTTATTTATTTATTTGAAAGAGAGAGAGAGAGAGAGACAGTGAGAGAGGGAACACAGCAATGGGAGTGGGAGAGGGAGAAGCAGGCTTCCGGCGGAGCAGGGAGCCCGATGCGGGGCTTGATCCCAGGAGCTGGGATCATGACCTGAGCCGAATGCAGGCGCTTAACTGCTGAGCCACCCAGGTGCCCAGATGTTGGTCTTTTTATCTGCTAAAATTTTGATTTGTATTTGTTAACATTCAAACAATTAGATTTCTATTTTAATGGTGGTATACAATGCCTTCTGTGCTTGATCCAAACAGAAGATACTAAAAAGACCTGTTCAATGTTTTAAGTGGAAAAATGGCTGGGCAAAGATGGATGGTGGTGAATGACTAAGACGGACACAATTAAACTGTATCACATGGCCTATGGAGGCTGAAGAACTGACAGTAAGCCTGCTTTGAGTTGTTATCTCACTTCTGTATAATAAAGAGGGAACTGGCAAACAACCTTGGCTTGAAGATTTCTGGAATATTTCTACAAAATATTTCTCCACCAACTTGTTCTTAGATGGTATTTTTGAGTTCTTGGCTATAGCATTCCTATGGTACAAAGTAGTATGGCATCATGCCACTGGGATTCTGTTTCCTGCAGTACTACTTAACTTGTCCTTTATTCTCATTTCCAGTATAACTAACACAGTAGTATATAGTTACTTTTAAGTATATTTTTAATGTTTGTCTTAGTTTATCATTTGTTCATTTTCATTTGAAGATAATAATTTCTTCTATAGTGGATATTAACTCTGGGGGCCTCTGTATGTTAAAGCCAAAATATAAAATAACTACATAATTGTTTTATTATTAAAATTATTTAGGTTCCGTAGAAATGGCAGATGAAACAGCTTTGAATCTTTCTACCTTACAGTTCCCTCCCTAAAAATAAATTTCATAATCCAGTCTTTAAATCATCTTGAGAAATACTGAACTTTTCCAAATTCTGCTTATGGTTCTGGGAGGTTGGCCCAATCTTATTGACCCTTGTAGGCCTAAAGGAAAACTTCACTGGTGGATTGAGTTTACTTCAGTACCTGGAGAGGAGAAAGAACTTGCATTAACACACAGTGAGTGCAGAGACAGAAACCCCCTCTATTCCTTAGCATAAGAGTTGTCAACCATTTCACGGCAGGCCTCAAATCAGAAAATGTTGTACTTTCCACCTTTTCTGGTCTGCCTCATTCCAAAGTGTCTTGAATCTTCATCTGTAGAGGTTCAAGGGAACACAAAACCATAAATAAGTAAAGAAACAAATTTCACTGAAGGGGGCTCTATAAGCAAGGGTAAACACTACACTGATTTTCTCACATAATTGCTATAAGTGGCAAGTATTAGATAAGAAACAAGTCAACTTTAACAATTAAATCATTAGACTTCCATTTTTTATGAACTTCACAACCCACAATGCCCTTTTTAAAAATAGTTTATTACATCTATAAATACATAGTTGAGTTCAGAAGAAAATAAGGTAAATCTCAATGAAGCAAAGTGATGCTGATGGGGAATTGTAATTGAGTTCTTTGTATAAAGCTAAGTACACCCTCAATAAAAGAGAGTCTAGATAAAAAATCAGAATCCTGGAAGAATCAGATGTAATGGAAACATGTCTTTCTTAACTTGAGCTACTTGAAATTTCAGAATCACAGTTATGCCCTCATTCAGTTTGTGATGTGAATATATATTACTGACTTGCTCGGGAAACTCTACACTGAATAAATAACACATAAGGTAGTCGTAAGGCAGAAAGATCCTTTGACACTTGGCAAAAGCAAATGCAAAATGGATTTGGACAGATACACCTTCAATCCAGGTTGCATATGATTCAAAAAAAAAAAGATGATGTAGAATCAGAAAATAACCAGAAATAATCTCCCATGAACAATAGGCATCACATATAATGAACCAATATAGATTTAAGGTAAGGGAATAATTAAATGAAGATTGTAAAGGAAGCATATTTGTAACGATAAAGACAAAATTGCAAAAATGGAAGACCTAAGAAGAGAACAAGACAATATTTTTAAAAAGGTCAATTTGGGAAAAGAAAATTAAGACAACTTGATATTAAAAATAGTAATTGAAGTATTAAAATAAGTGAGTTGTTTAAACAGCAGATTAGATATAACTAAGAAGAAAATTAGTGTAATTGACAATTATTTTCTTAGAATGCAACACTGCATAATAAAGTTGAAATATATGGAAAAGAGCTTAGGAGAGATATGGAAGATAGAATAAGAAGATCAATGTATGTCTAGTAGAAGTTATAGAAATAATAAAAACAAAGGGAATATAGGTCACTTTCAAAGAAATAATGAGTGAACTTTATTTTCAAACCTGATAAAAGACCTGATATTTACAATATGCAGCATGAGTCCACAATATTTAAAGCTAATTCTATACTCAGTTCCATTGTAAAGCTATAATTATCCAATGCTACAGAATATCTTCAAGAAATTCAGAAATAAATGAAATTTCTTAAACAATGAATGGATATTGGCTGACAGAAGGCTTCTTCACACTAAGTTTATATCAGAATAGAATAGATGTGTTCTAAGTGAAGAGGGGAGAAAGAACTCTTATCTATAATCCACATATATGTGCTTATGTATATATCTATGTAGTGTATATTATACTATATTATATATATGTTTATCTGTATATACTATTATTATTCACATATATACCATGAACATTATTATTCAAGATTTCTATATAACATTGTATACTATATAGTATTATCCAAAGTGACATTGTGAGGTTTGCCTACCTTTACTGTCTTTAAGTCTTTTATCCACACACCTCAATCCATTGAATACCAGGTTCCAACCATACTACTTCTCAGAAACCCTTCTTAATCAGAGTCACCCCAAATTACATTGTTCTCACCAATGTCAGTTTAACCTTTTAAAACCAGGACTCCAGCATTAGGCACCACTGATACTATATTATCTTTCACTGTTTTCTGTGACATCACAGCTTACGATTTTCTTCCCGGCCCCATACCTTCTCCTAAGTTCCATGTTTCTTTTTCTCAACCTGTTATGAAAATGTCAGCTTTCTCAGAGCTATACCCTAAAATTTCTCCTATCGCTTCCTCTTGGCTCTTTTTGTCTTCTCCCAAGTTGCATGTAATTTATATATATTTTTACGATCTCTTGACAGAGCACGACTTTTTGTTTCTTTTCTACTCCCTTTGTATTTATATGGGGACTGAGTTTATGCATGCCTATTTCTTTCCTGCATCCTGTGGCATTAGAGTTCACGGTGCCTGTCTAAGCTCTTTCCCTGGGCTGCTATGTGCTGCTAGTTCCCAAATCTTTACCCTCATGCCAGACTTCTCTGTTGAGCTCTTGACCCATAAATTCACATCGCTCTTAGATACATCTTCCTCACCGTGCCTTGGATACTTCACCTACCATGTCTAAAACTGAATTCCTCTTTGTCTCCAAATCTGCTTCTCTCCGGCCTCCTCAAACACATTTTAGCATCATCTTTCCTGTTCCTTAATATATAACTTTAAGCATGATTCTTTATTTCTCACCCTTCCCCACCCAATGCTTATTCAGTTCTAGCATTTCTCTCCATCTCAACATCCATCAATCCTTTCCCTTCCATCTCCACTGTCCATGCATAGGCACGAGCATTTCTCAACTATATTACGTCATCTGCCTCTTAATTACCTTCATCTCTCCAATATGCCATTATGGATGCTAGCCCCAAAGAGATGCTTCAGAAATGCAAACCTCATCATGTCTTTCCCCGGCTTAATATTGCTAAGCTGTTTTGCATTGTCTGTAGAGTAATGTGTAAACACCATAATGTAGTTTACAAGGCTTCCAATGAGGTTATTTCTGCTTACTTCTTCAAGGTTAACTCCAGCTATGCTTCTACACATCTACTACATTTCAACCTGTTTAATTATATTATTCATTATAAAGATGTCTAATATCTGGAGTAAAGTTTTTCACTTTGTCTTTTGCCTACAGTTAGGTTTATTCTTTTCCTGATAACTGAGTAAAAAAATGAAAATTCCTTTAAGGAAACATGTCTGCAGATTTATTTATAAGGTTTTACAAATGAGGTTATAAGAAAAAAATTAAACTCAGGATTTTTGATATTTGGCTTGAGGACCCATCTGCAACATAAAGTTCATATTTTTCTGTGTTTACTAACAAATGCTGAAATTCATAAAATGCAGAGTAAACAGATTAAATGCTTAACCAAAGACCACCAGGAACATATCTATAGAGCAGCAACAAAGGTTTCTCTGTAACAAAGTGTGAGGTGGGACTTGTTAAAGGATTATGACTTACTTTGAATGTTTTTTTTGCAAGCGTTGAAGGAAGCAGAGGTTTTCTCTGAACTGAGTGCTCACAGAAATTAGGAGTAATTCTGTAATTGGGTATCTTAATAATTTTTTTTTAAAAAAATTATTTTTTTTTTTAAGTAATGGCAGAAATTTAAAGCCATGACTGGTAAAGAAACAGCATTCACTAAGGTATGAGGGGAGAGGAGGTGGTTAATTGTTTTTGTGGTTTGCACAGTTTCTTGTCTTGATCTGTGCTCCATTAAAGTTGTAGAGGGGTCTTCCTGCTTCTTGATCACAGAGTGGCCTCCTCTGATAATATGGTCTATAAAATTGTGTCTAAAAAAATAATGCCATGGCTTAGCCCTTGGTATCATACCAACTCTCAGATGAAAGCTGTCAGGGCTGTATTTTTCTTTCTGAAAGAGAGGGAATCGGAGATCATATAGGACCAAAATATGAAGGTTGTAAACCTTCCTAATAGTGATCATTCGATCCTCCTCTTCTATGTCAAATGTGACTGCAATAAGTGATGAAGAGGGTTGGAAAAGAGATGCATTTGGAATGTTATTTTAATGCTCACAGAATCTTTGTGAAAGTATTTCTGTGAGTGGAATTTGTTCTGGGACATTGCCAACTCCCATGGTGTGGAGAATATTATGAGAGCAATCATTTCTCCTGGGATTCTGCTTTCTATTGAAAGCATAGAGACCAGAGTTACAGAGCAAGGGATGGTGAGTGGGTCAGCAGGTATTGTGTAGACCCTGTATAGAGCTTGACTATCCATAAAACAGGCATATTGATTAAATTTATATTTAGTTCCATGAATATACCAGACTTGGAGCTTTTGCCCATTTTCTTGCTTACCTTGAGGTATTTTCTCCCCACTTCTTCTACAAGCTGAAACCTACTTGTATTTTAGGCTGCCGGTTAAAATTCTCTTTGGTAATTTTTTCCTTGGCTGTCATGATGACTTTCTATGCCTTTCTCAGGACCCTAAACTTTGCTATCAGACACTTAGTGTGATTTATTGTAATGGTTTGTCTGTCTCTCCATTGCTAGAATCAGAGTTCAGTGGAGGTAAGAAAGGCATCGGTCTTGCTCAGTGTTATATATTCTGCAGTAAATATAGTGACTGGTTCATGGTCGGTGCTCAATAAACAGTTGTTGAATTAAATTATTAATAAAATATATAGGATATAGCCTGGCATATATTTAGTAAACTGAAGTATTTGTCTTCTCCTCTAACTTTTCTATGTGTTCTTCAACGTGTCAGTAATATTTGTTCATTTTATTTCGTTGAACTGTTTTAGAAAGGCATATACTATGTGCTGAACATTTTGCCAGGCATTTGGATATGATGTAAAGCCTGACCTACACAGGACCTTGATGCCCCAGGGATCTTCCAGTGGGTACAGAGGAGCAAAGTAGCAGTATAATACCATATAGTAAATACTTTGCTGGGAGAAAGCTAGGTTGTTATGGAAACACATAGGAATGTTTTGAGGCAGACTTGTTTGTGAGAAAAAGCACACTTAAACTAGCACAAGGGAAAGAGTGTTTACTGTAAAGACACACAAGAAATCATAAGGGAATCTCTTTGAAATGCAAAAACAGGAATGGTAATACAGATATCAATATAGCAGTGGTTAAGAGCATAGACTTTTGAAAGAGACTGCACAGTTTAGATTCATGGTAACTATATGGCCTTGAGAAAGTTTATTTAACTTTTCCGTGCCTTGGTTTTCCCATATTTAGATGGGGTATTTGTAGTACCAATCTCTCAATTTTGTTGGGAAGATAAAATGAGTTAATCTTTGTGAGCCACTTAGAATATTACCTGGCACAGGATTCACTTATATTTGTTGTTGATTTTAATAGGACAGTCCTTTATTGAGATGAGTTTAGAAAGTGGGTCCATATGCAACACAAATCTGGCCAACTCGAAATGTCATGAATGCTGACTCTCAGTTATACTTTGCATCCCTAATTTTTCTTGCTACAAATCAGCTTCTTTGGCTGGTTTTTAGTTCATTCTCCCAAGGGGGACTCCCCAGTCCAGACACTAGTCACGACCTTTTAGCTGCAACTTCTAAGAATCATTGCCTAATTTTTTCTGAGTTTTTTGTTTCGTTTTGTTTTTGTTTTTTTTGATTTTTTTTTAGATTGCCATGGGAGAAAATAAGTTTGGTTAATCCTCTGCATCACAGGCCACAAAACCAGAGGTTTCTGTATTTCCTTTAGTGTGGAGGTGTCTTCGATATCTCAATCATTGTTGTTTATGGGGGAATCATACGATACAAAGGAGAAAATAATGTAAGATGGAAAAGATTGACAAATAGACAAATTTTAAGTTGCCAAAAAGAATTAATTGTAAAGCAATTTTAATTCTGTACATGATATTAAAAATTTATTTTTAAATGTATCTCTTAGCTAAGAAGAAAACAAAGGAAATCATTATATGCCAAAAACTGAATGAAAGCAGCAATTCATTGAGGTAAGAGAACTCTGTGGCTCTCTGAGGACTCTTTCCACTCCTTAGTGACTCTAAGTTTCTGTTTTAAAATCTATAAAGTGTGTGAGGATAGGAAGAAGCCCAGTGTTTGCTTGGAGATACCACCTTAAAAACTCAGCAGAAGGACCAGCTCAGCATTGAGTGACAGGAAATGTTAAATCTCACCTAAGAATTGATAAAAGCTTTATGTAAATTTCAGCATCATATAAATTTGGGACCCACCTGGTGGTCCCCCAAACTCCAAGTAGATAGATGTTTATTTAGTGTTCTAGAGTAGGTAGTGCTTGTGAACATCAAAAATAAATGCCATATGAAGGGAAAACATCAACGCATATAGGACAGTATACTTATTAGTGATGATAATTTTCAGTATCTCAGAGATTACTGAAATCTATTTTACATAACTTTACAGATACTTGTATTTTATATTTTAATCACTTTTGTATTGATATTCATAATATGTATTTAAGAACAAAGTTTTGGTTATCTAATTTCATTGTTCACTCTTACTACTTTTATGGGGAAACATTACTTAATCCTGAGTTATTTGATTTCTCATTCAAATTCCATTGCCTGAATTCCATGTAATATGTGTATAAATGTCTGTGTATGTGTGTGTGTGTATTCAGTTTTAAGAAAAGCCGTAAGATGGTACACTGTTTAAATATACCAAAGCATGTCCTTCTGTTTTAAGAACTTATAAAATACAATATAACAGGGTATATTATTCTTGAGTCACAACACCTTTGCTGAAGTCCTTTGCCATTGCTCTGCATCTTTAGTACTTACTGCTGCTGAGTAAAGCATGACTTATATTGTTTTGTGGGAAAAACTTAAATTTTTCAAGCATATTTCCAGAAAACTTTTATCTCTGCAATTCAAAATGTTGTCAGATTAATTCTAGGGTTTTAGATTCTCTTTCAGATTTTAAACTGGACAACCGACTGAAAGTAGCAGTCCTTGATTGTTTTCTTATGAGAAAGAGTTGTATTCCAGGACATCTCAGGCATTCTTCTACATCCAGAATCACAGAATCAAATGCTTTATGTCCCAAAGTGGACTGTAGTTTAGTTCTTCCTAAGCTAACCACTTTTCATAGCTGCCTTCACATTCCTACATGTAATCCAGTCATGTAGATGTATAAGGAAAGATGTTGATCAGTGTATGAAATAACATCATACCACCTATTCAAATAATATGCAAAGACACATTCTTATCTCCTCTCCTATGTTATAGTGAATTTGATATTTTTCTTTTATTATTTTTTATTATTATGTTCAAGTAGCCAGCCTATAGTACATCATTAGTTTTTGATGTAGTGTTCAACGATTCATTAGTTGCATATAACACCCAGTGCTCATCACCACATGTGCCCTCCTTATTACCCATCACTGGGCTAACCCATCCCCACCTCCTTTCTGTAACCCTCAGTTTGGTTCCCAGAGTCCAGAGTCCCTCATGGTTTGTCTCCCTCTCTGATTTCTTCCCATTCAGTTTTCCCTCCCTTCCCCTGTGGTCCTCCACGCTATTCCTTATGTTCCACATATGAGTGAAACCATATGATAATTGTCTTACTCTGCTTGACTTATTTCACTTAACATAATCCCCTCCAATTCCATCTATGTCAGTGCAAATGGTGGGTATTCATCTTTTCTGATGGCTGAGTAATATTCTATTGTATATATGAACCATATCTTCTTTATCCATTCATCTGTTGAAGGGCATCTTGGCTCCTTCCACAGTTTGGCTATCATGGACATTACTGCTATGAACATTGGGCTGCATGTGCCCCTTCTTTTCACTACGTCTGTCCTTTGGGGTAAATACCTAATAGTGCAATTGCTGGGTCATAGGGTAGCTTTATTTTTAACATCTTGAGGAAACGCTATACTGTTTTTCAGAGTGGCTGTACCAGCTTGCATTCCCACCATCAGTGTAAGAGGGTTCCCCTTTCTCCACATCCTCGCAAACACTTGTTTCCTGTCTTGTTAATTTTTGTCATTCTAACTGGTGTAAGGTGGTATCTCATTGTGGTTTTGATTTGTATTTCTCTGATGGCTAATGATGTTGAACATTTTTTCATGTGTTTGGACATCAACATTTTTCACAGAGCTGGAACAAACAATCCACAAAGGCCCCAAATTGCCAGGGGATTGTTGAAAAAGAAAACCAAAGCTGGGGGCATCACAATGCCTGACTTCAAGTTATATTACAAAGCTGCTATCATCAAGACACCATGGTATTGACACAAAAACAGACACAAAGATCAGTGGAACAGAATAGAGAACCCAGAAATGGACCCTCAACTCTATGGTCAACTAATCTTCGACAAATCATGAAAGAATATCTAATGGAAAAAAGACAGTCTCTTCAATAAATGGTGCTGAGAAAATTGGACAGCCACATGCATAAGAATGAAACTGGACCATTCTCTTACACCATACACAAAGATAAACTCAAAATGGATGAAAGACCTCAATGTGAGACAGCAATCTATCAAAATCTTAGAGGAGAACATAGGCAGTAACCTCTTTGACATTGGCCACAGTGACCTCTTTCAAGACATGTCTATAAAGGCAAGTGAAACAAAAGCAAAAATGAACTTTTGGGACTTCATCAAGATAAAAAACTTTTGCACAGCAAAGGAAACAGTCCACAAAACAAAGAGGCAACCCACGGAATGGGAGAAGCTATTTGCAAATGGCATTATGGATTAAGGACTGGTATCCAAGATCTATAAAGAACTTCTCAAAATCAACACCCAAAAAACAAATAATCCAGTCAATAAATGGGCAGAAGACATGAACAGACACTTCTCCAAAGAAGATATACAAATGAATTTGATATTTTCTATCTTCTACAGTAGCTATCACATCCACATATATTGTCATCTATGAATTGATCAAGAAGGAAGATAATTAGATTCAATGATTCATCTCAATTCATCTTTTAGGTACTACTAATTATTTCTGAAAGAAGATACAGTATGAACATATTATAATTCACATTCCAAATATTCTTCATATTTATACCTAACATTGCTCCTGAAAGTCTAACTCCAACATGCTTTAGGTAAAGAAAGAAAGAAATTAAAAAAGGAAAGAAGGAAGGAAGGAGAAAAGAGAGAGAAAGAGAGGGAGGGAGCTTTACAGACAGACTAGTTCACTAAGGATAACTACCTTGGTTGTGATGAAAGCTGTCAATCCTTTAGCTCTCATTACATTGAAGTGGACTTATAAAGTTGAATTAAATACACTTATGCCTTCAACAACAGATCATCATTTTTGTCTATGTAGAACTTATTTTTTCTATATATAAAATTCAAATAAAATTCAAGTTCAAGGGGAATAAATTAAAAATTTTAGGCATTAGTTAAAGTCTTTGTCTTTTTTTTCCTTCAGTAAACAACTAAAATGAAGTTGCAAAAAGCCACTTCTCATAAATAAGATCTTGCATGTAGGTATTGCCTATTTTTGTGTAAGATTTCTTTCTTCCTGTCCAGTACAAACCATAATGCACTATTCCTGCTGTTAATCAGTATTAGTTATTTTAGATACAATTTATCACAATGAAATGATTGAAGAATAAACTTATTTTCCTCTTATCTTTATTATAAACCATTGCAGCTCAATGAACCGTTATCTGTCTTAGTGAAGAATAGTTTAGTGTTTGCATCTTTTCGTAATCTTCTTAAAACAAGAAAATGAGTTTGGTTAATGTCAGTGCTGAGTCTGCTATGTATTCACCTAATGCTGTGTTCAATGCTTAATCTTTTCCTCATTAATGGCTTCAGTAAACATATGGTGATATCCAGCTGAGGTCAAATGTAAGTAGATCTCTCTTATCAATTCTGTGGAGAATCAGTTTAACACTTTGAAATTCTCCTTTGAGAAAAACATTGACATTTATTCTTACCACAAATGAACTTCATAAATCCTTCACTTCTAGATTAAACTGTCATCTGGCATGACTTAAATCAATTTAAGTAATAGTCATCAAAGCCTCTTATATGGTAAGTGAACTTGATCTGATGGATTTTCCCAAGGATCTACCCTGACTTTATACAGATAATCTTTAAAAGTTTTATCTTGTCTCATCTCTCTTTCTCTTGGTTTTACAGTCTCCTCATAGAACAACTTAAACAACATAAACAACTTAAACCTGATTCACCTTTTGCACACTGTTTTCCACCTGACCTTGTTCTCTTATAACAGGGATCATTAATTAGGAGCATATTAAGGGGGAGGAGTGCCAAGTTAAAAAGGATAACTGAATCTTTACTTTATTTCCCTTTCCCACAGTTACCAAGAATTCACTTCTCAATTGAATTCATGCCTCATCCATTTGATTGATGTATCCTCTACTGTAGCTTCATACTGTGAAGTTCACAAATTGTGGAACAAATCTAGAATATTAAGTGCCAATGTTACTTAACGAGCAATTGGATGAGATCAGGGCAAAGAAAACATATTTAGGTTGACAACTGGTTTTACCACAAGTCCTGCCACTTGACTAAAACAAAACAAAACACTGAACTCTCACTGATTGAAATGACCACATGTGGAAGTGGAGGGTAGAATCTTTAAAATAAGATATAATAAATTGAAATTAATAAAATGATAAATCTTAATAGTACTATTATTAAAATTCTTACAGAGGCCATGATTCTATTATGTTTCAAGACAACCATGAAGGATAAATGGTGTAGTTCAGTATAGCAGTTTTCAAAATGTTTGGGCTCAGGACATATTTGAACTCTTAAAATTTTTGAGAAACTGAAAGAACTTTTGTTTATGTGTAGGTGGACTGTTGTTACTAACTGCATTAGAAATTAAAGTTGAGAAGTGTTTAAAATATTTATGTATTAATTTATTTCATGATAAAAATCCATTCACTATTACAAATAACACATTTTAATTAATGTAATTATATTTTGCAAAAATATGAGAAAATCAACATTGTGTTTCATTTATCAAATCTTTGTAATGTCTAGCTTAATGGAAGAGATCTGGATTCTCATATCTGCTTCTATATTCAATCTGTTGTGATATTACCTGTCATATAGTATCTGAAAAAGACATACATACACTTTTCGAAGTGTACACACCAAGATGACATATATCATCTTCATATTATTAGGAAAATAGCTTGGTCACCATGTAGTCCTTGCAGGGTCTCCAGGGACTCCTACAGCCATTTGACCTGTTTGTAACCACTCATTTTAGGAAAGTTGTTGTTTTAAATGATATTTTTTGATTTGTCCTATACAACCGTAAAACCTAATGAGCCATGGGGGGGGGGGCGGAGAAAGATGGCAGAGGAGTAGGAGACCTGGATTTCGTCTGGTCTCAGGAATTCAGCTGGATAGGGATCAAACCATTCAGAACACTTACAAATTCAACAGGAGATCGAAGAAAAGAATAGCAACAACTCTGAACAGAAAAGCGACCACTTTCTGGAAGGTAGGACGTGCGGAGAAGTGAATCCGAGGCGATATGCGGGAGGATAGATGGTGGGGGAGGGGTCCTCCGTTGGCCACTTCTGGCAAGTGATAGAGCCGCGGAGCACAAAATCGGAACTTTTAGAAGTCGGCTCCGCTGAGGGACGTCACTCCAGTGGCTAAGCTGGGGGTGGAACCCTCGTGGGACAGTGTGGTCTCAGGACCCTGAGGGTCACAGAAAGACAGGGGGTGCCTGAGTGCAGCAGAGCTCCCAGGTACCAGAGCAGGGAAGCCGGCTGCAGAGATGGAGCCGAGGCGCGGGCTCTCAGCTCGGGGTTGCCATAAACCGTGATCCGCGGCACAGTCGGGCCACTGCTCCTCTAGCAGGGACCCAACATGCGGCAGATCCAGGGAGACTCTCCTTCCTCCCCCGGGAGGAGCGGTGCGGGAGCACACCTCAGGGATCTGCTGGGTTTGGAGACTCCACACGGGGTTGGGTACCAGAGATAGAAACGTTCAGTCACAGGCTGGGTGAGCACGGAGTGTGGCCGGAGACCGGGGAGACGGGAGTGACTGACTGCTTTTCTCTGGGGGCTCACTGAGGAGCGGGCCCCGAGTTCTCAGCTCCTCCGGGGTGGAGATTGGGAGGCTGCCATTTTCACTCTTGGCCTCCAAAGCTGTATGGAAAGCTTGCAGGGAACAAAAGCTTCCAACAGCAAACCTGAGCAGATTACTTAGCCCTGACCGGGCAAGGGTGGGGCAATTCCACCTCCGGCAAAGACATTTGAGAACCACGGCAACAGGCCCCTCCCCCAGAAGATCAGCAAGAAGAGCCAGCCAAGACCAAGTTTACCAATCAATGAGAACGGCAGAACTCCAGCGCGAGGGGAATAATGCACATAGAATCCATGGCTTTTTTACCATGATTCTTTAGTCTTTCAAAGTTAAATTTTTTTTTAACTGTCTTTTTTCTTTTTTTTTTGAATTTTTCTTTCTCCCTTTTTCAACCAACATCTTATCAATCCCTTTTTTAAAAAACATTTTTATTTTTCATTTTTAGAATCATATTCTATCCCTTCATAGTAGTTACCCATATTTTTGGCATGTATATATAAGTTGTTCTCTCTTTAAAATTTTGAGATAGTTTCTTCTAACAGATCAAAATATACCCTAAATCTCTAGTGTATGGTTTTTTTCTACTCTCCTGCCTGATCACATTCTCTCCCTTTTTTTTTTTCAAAATCCTCTTCTTTCTTTTTTCAAACAATTTCTTATCAATTCCTTTTATAAAATTTTTTATAATTTTCATCTTTACAGTCATATTCCATCCCTTCATCATATCAACCCTTATTTTTATACATATAAGTTTTTCTTTCTTTAAAATTTTGGGAGGCACTTTCTTCTAACAGACCAAAATACACCCAAAATCTAGTGTGTGGCACTGATCTATGCACCAGCCTGATCATATTTGATCATATTCTGTTTTGTTTTGTTTTGTTCTGTTTTTGTTTGTTTTTATCTTTTTCTTTTTCTTTTTCTTTTTTCTTTCTTTCCCTTTCTTTTCCCCTGGCTTCAGGTCTTTTCTGATTTGTTTAGAGTATATTTTCTGGGGACGTTGTTACCCTGTTAGCATTTTGTTCTCTCATTAATCTATTCTCCTCTGGACAAAATGACAAGATGGAAAAAATCACCTCAACAAAAAGAACAAGAGGTAGTACCGACTGCCAGGGACCTACTCAATATGGACATTAGTACAATGTCGGATCTAGAGTTCAGAATCATTTTAATGATATTAGCTGGGCTTGAAAAAAGCATGGAAGTTATTAGAGAAACCCTTTCTGGAGAAATAAAAGAACTAAAACCTAACCAAGTCGAAATCAAAAAGGCTATTAATGAGGTGCAATAAAAAATGGAGGCTCTAACTGCTAGGATAAATGAGGCAGAAGAGAGAATTAGTGATATAGAAGACCAAATGATGGAAAATAAAGAAGCTGAGACAGAGAGATAAACAACTACTGGATCACGAGGGCAGAATTCGAGAGATAAGCGATACCATGAGACAAAACAACATTAGAATAATTGGGATCCCAGAAGAAGAAGAAAGAGAGAGAGGGGCAGAAGGTATATTGGAGCAAATTATAGCAGAGAACTTCCCTAATTTGGGGAAGGAATCAGGCATCAAAATCCAGGAAGCACAGAGAACCCCTCTCAAAATCAATAAAAATAGGTCAACACCCCAAAATCTAATAGTAAAACTTACGAGTCTCAGAGACAAAGAGAAAATCCTGAAAGCAGCTCAGGACAAGAGATATGTAACCTACAATGGTAGAAACATTAGATTGGCAACAGACCTATCCACAGAGACATGGCAGGCCAGAAAGGACTGGCATGATATATTCAGAGCACTAAACGAGAAAAATATGCAGCCAAGAATACTATATCCAGCTAGGCTGTCATTGAAAATAGAAGGAGAGATAACAAGCTTCCAGGACAAACAAAAACTAAAGGAATTTGCAAACACCAAACCAGCCCTGCAAGAAATATTGAAAGGGGTCCTCTAGGCAAAGAGAGAGCCTAAAAGCAACATAGACCAGAAAGGAACACAGACAATATACAGTAACAGTCACCTTACAGGCAATACAATGGCACTAAATTCCTACCTTTCAATAGTTACCCTGAATGTAAATGGGCTAAATGCCCCAATCAAAAGACACTATCAGATTGGAATAAAAAACAAGAACCATCGATATGCTGTCTGCAAGAGACTCATTTTAGACCCAAAGACACCCCCAGATTGAAGGTGAGGGGGTGGAAAACCATTTACCATGCTAATGGACACCAAAAGAAAGCTGGGGTGGCAATCCTTATATCAGACAAATTAGATTTTAAACCAAAGACTGTACTAAGAGATGAGGAAGGACACTATATCCTACATAAAGGGTCTATCCAACAAGAAGATCTATAATTGTAAATATCTATGCCCCTAACATGGGAGCAGCCAATTATATAAGGCAATTAATAACAAAAGCAAAGAAACACATTGACAACAATACAGTAATAGTGGGAGACTTTAACACCCCCCCCACTGAAATGGACAGATCATCTAAGCAAAAGATCTACAAGGAAATAAAGACGTTAAAACACACTGGACCAAATGGACTTCACAGACATATTCAGAACATTCCATCCCAAAGCAACGGAATACACATTCTTCTCTAGTGCCCATGGAACATTCTCCAGAATCAATCACATCCTAGGTCATAAATCAGGTCTCAACTGGTACCAAAAGATTGGGATCATTCCCTGCCTATTTTCATACCACAATGCTTTGAAACTAGAACTCAATCACAAGAGGAAAGTCGGAAAGAACTCAAATACATGGAGGCTAAAGAGCATCCTACTAAAGAATGAATGGGTCAACCAGGAAATTAAAGAAGAATTAAAAAAATTCATGGAAGCCAATGAAAATGAAAACACAACTGTTCAAAATCTTTGGGATACAGCAAAGGCAGTCCTAAAAGGAAAGTATATAGCAATACAAGCCTTTCTCAAGAAACAAGAAAGGTCTCAAGACAAAACCTAACCCTACACCTAAAGAAGCTGGAGAAACAACAGCAAATAAAGCCTAACCCAGCAGGAGAAGAGAAATCATAAAGATCAGAGCAGAAATCAATGAAATAGAAACCAAAAGAACAGTAGAACAGATCAACGAAACTAGGAGCTGGTTCTTTGAAAGAATTAACAAGATTGATAAACCCCTGGCCAGACTTATCAAAAAGAAAAGGGAAATGACCCAAATCAACAAAATCATGATTGAAAGAGGAGAGATCACAACCAGCACCAAAGAAATACAAACAATTATAAGAACTTATTATGAGCAACTATATGCCACCGAATTAGATAACCTGGAAGAAATGGATGCATTCCTAGAGATGTATCAACTATGAAAACTGAACCAGGAAGAAATAGAAAACGTGAACAGACCTATAACCACGAAGGAAATTGAAGCAGTCATCAAAAATCTGCCAACAAACAAAAGCCCAGGGCCAGATGGCTTCCCAGGGGAATTCTACCAAACATTTCAAGAAGAATTAATACCTATTCTTCTGAAACTGTTCCAAAAAATAGAAATGGAAGGAAAACTTCCAAACTCATTTTATGAGGCCACCATTACCTTGATCCCCAAAGCAGACAAAGACCCCATCAAAAAGGAGAATTACAGACCAATATCCCTGATGAACATGGATGCAAAAATTCTCACCAAAATACCAGCCAATAGGACACAACAGTACATTAAAAAGATTATACACCACGACCAAGTGGGATTTATCCCTGTGCTGAAAGGTTGAGTCAACATCCGCAAATCAATCAACATGATACAATACATTAACAAAAGAAAGAACAAGAATCATATGATTCTCTCAATAGATGCAGAAAAAGCATTTGACAAAGTATAGCATCCTTTCTTGATCAAAACTCTTCAGAGTATAGGGATAGACAGTGCATACCTCAATATCATAAAAGCCATCTATGAAAAACCTACAGCAAATATCGTTCTCAATGGGGAAAAACTGAGAGCTTTCCCCTTAAGGTCAGGAACACGGCAGGGATGTCCACTATCACCACTGCTATTCAACATAGTACTAGAAGTCCTAGCCTCAGCACTCAGACAACAAAAAGAAATAAAAGGCATCCAAATCAGCAAAGAAGAAGTCAAACTCTCACTCTTTGCAGATGATGTGATACTTTATGTGGAAAACCCAAAAGACTCCACCCCAAAACTGCTAGAACTCATACAGGAATTCAGTAAAGTGGCAGGATATAAAATCAATGCACCACAGAAATCAGTGGCATTCCTATACACCAACAACAAGACAGAAGAAAGAGAAATTAAGGAATCGATCCCATTCACAATTGCACCCAAAACGATAAGATTCCTACGAATAAATCTAACCAAAGAGGCAAAGGATCTGTACTCAGAAAACTATAAAATACTCATGAAAGAAATTGAGGAAGACACAAAAAACGTTCCATGCTCATGGATTGGAAGAACAAATATTGTGAAGATGTCAGTGCTACCTAGAGCAATCTATACATTCAATGCAATCCCCATCAAAATACCATCCACTTTTTTCAAAGAAATGGAACAAATAATCCTAAAATTTGTATGGAACCAGAAAAGACCCTGAATAACCAGAGGAATGTTGAAAAAGAAAAGCAAAGCTGGCGGCATCACAATTCCGGACTTCAAGCTCTATTACAAAGCTGTCATCATCAAGACTGTATGGTACTGCCACAAAAACAGACACATAGATCAATGGAACAGAATAGAGAGCCCAGAAATGGACCCTCAACTCTATGGTCAACTAATCTTTGACAAGGCAGGAAAGAATGTCCAATGGAAACAAGACAGTCTCTTCAACAAACGGTGTTGGGAAAATTGGACAGCCACATGCAGAAGACTGAAACTGGACCATTTCCTTACACCACACACAAAAATAGACTCAAAATGGTTGAAAGACCTCAATGTGAGACAGGAGTCCATCAAAATCCTAAAGGAGAACACAGGCAGCAACCTCTTCGACCTGAGCCACAGCAACTTCTTCCTAGAAACATCGCCAAAGGCAAGGGAAGCAAGGGCAAAAATGAACTATTGGGACTTCATCAAGATAAAAAGCTTTTGCACAGCAAAGGAAACAGTCAACAAAACCAAAGACAACCGACAGAATGGGAGAAGATATTTGCAAATGACATATCAGATAAAGGGCTAGTATCCAAAATCTATAAAGAACTTATCAAACTCAACACCCAAAGAACAAATGATCCAATCAAGAAATGGGCAGAAGACATGAACAGACATTTTTCCAAAGAAGACATCCACATGGCCAACAGACACATGAAAAAGTCCTCAACATCGCTCAGCATCAGGGAAATCCAATTCAAAACCTCAATGAGATATCACCTCACACCAGTCAGAATGGCTAAAATTAACAAGTCAGGAAACAACAGATGTTGGCAGGGATGCAGAGAAAGGGGAGCCCTCCTACACTTTTGGTGGGAATGCAAGCTGGTGCAGCCACTCTGGAAAACAGTATGGAGGTTCCTCAAAAAGTTGAAAATAGAGCTACCCTATGATCCAGCACTTGCACTACTGTGAATTACCCCAAAGATACAAATGTAGGGATCCGAAGGGGTACGTGGACTCCGATGTTTATAGCAGCAGTGTCCACAATAGCCAAACTATGGAAAGAGCCAAGATGTCCATTGACAGATGAATGGATAAAGAAGGTGTGGTATACATATACAATGGAATATTATGGAGCCATCAAAAGGAATGAGATCTTGCCATTTGCAACGACGTGGATGGAACTGGAGGGTGTTATGCTGAGCGAAATAAGTCAATCAGAGAAAGACATGTATCATATGACCTCACTGATATGAGGAATTCTTAATCTAAGGAAACAAACTGAGGGTTGCTGGAGTGGGGGGTGGTGTGGGAGGGATGGGAGACTGGGTGATAGACACTGTGGAGGTATGTCCTATGGTGAGTGCTGTGAATTGTGCAAGACTGTTGAATCACAAATCTGTACCTCTGAAACAAATAATGCAATATATGCAATATATGTTAAGAAAAAAAGAAAAAAGAAGATAGCAGGAGGGGAGATATGAAGGGGTAAAATCGTAGGGGGAGATGAACCATGAGAGACGATGGACTCTGAAAAACAAACTGAGGGTTCTAGAGGGGAGGGAGGTGGGAGGATGGGTTAGCCTGGTGATGAGTATTAAAGAGGGCACGTTCTGCATGGAGCACTGGGTGTTATGCGCAAACAATGAATCATGGAACACTACATCAAAAACTAATGATGTGATGTATGGTGATTAATATAACAATAAAAAATTTAAAAAAAGAACAACCTAATGAACCATGGTCTTCTCTTTATAGTCAACAGGTTTGTATGTGTATATGAAACAATGCCCTTTCCCTTCAAAAAAAAAGAAAAAACCCACTAAAATAACCACCAAAAAAAAAAAAAAAAAAAAAGGAAGAAGAAGAAGATGATGATAATGATTAGGAAATAAAAGGAGATAGGCATTTGAAAGCAATTGAATAAATAATGACTTTTTCAAAATGGTGTTTGTTCAGTGTAAGACACAATCTCAATGCTTCTCTTAACATATATTTTCTAAAATTCTAGGTAAGAAAAAAATGCAGTTTTGTGTGTCAACAAATAAAGTAGTAATGTCATGATTATATATGTTTGAAATATTTATCGCTAGAAACATTGTAAAAGCATGTAAAATGTAGCATAATCAGTTAAAAAAGATTCACTTTGTTTATTTTTAAATAGGAGTAAAATAAAAGCTATAAATTGCAAAGGTTAAGCATATAGCATTTATGTTTATTACTGTAATTAAACAAAATTTACAAAAGGGTTAAGCTGACATATGTGTCCAGGACTCATGATTATTGTGTAGAATGTTAATTAGGCAGAGAACAATCTTTTTAAATATTGATTTCACATATATGAACATAATTATTATAATTATATGTTTAATGTTTTATTTAAATAAATATTTATTTTTTATTCCTCCTGATTTATTTTGTCCTGTATAAATGGCATGTTTCCAGTAGTTTTGTGTATGAGTGTGGTAAGAACACAACATGAGAACTACTCTCTTAAAACGTTTTGTGTATAATACAATTTTGTCAACTATAGGCACAAAGTTATACGGCAGATCTCTAGAACTTATTTATCTTGTGTAACTGAAATTTTATACCCATTGAATAGCAACTCCCCATTTCACTCTTCCCCCAACACCTGGCAATCACAATTCAACTGTCTGTTTCTATGGGTTTGACTACCTTAGGGACCTCATATAAGAGGAATCACGGAGTAGTTGTTTATTTCGTAAATTATTATTTGTGCAGTTAAAACATACCTGAAATCCTTTTCATTCACAAATGGATTCCCAGCAGTCAAAATTCCTAGGCGTCCAGTGTATTCCTCCTATATCTTCTTTCATACCTTTCATGTGAATTTTCTGTTCAACATGTGCTGACACTGTTATCCATCTGCACCTTGCACCACTACCCAGATATGGATGATCCATCTCAGCGGTTCTGAAAGTTTCAAGCCATGAGGCAGTGGAAATGCTGGCTCATAAATCTTCACAGAACTGGGGAAAAGGGTATTGTTTGCTCAGGACCTTCATTCAGTTTTCCTTACTGACCATAGATGACAGAACGCAGTGAAAACAAGGCAGATCTCAGATGGACTTGAGCTGATTTCATGGAGAAAGGTGAAAAATCTGCACTTAAAGCAGATAGGCGGACACCAAACCTCAGAGAGGCATGAGAGAAAGAACTAAAAAAAGGCAAGTACGGAAAGCTATTAAATCTGTTTCTGATAGTATTCCGTGATTCTTGGGGTGCCTGGGTGGCTCAGGTAGGTGTCTGCCTTCAGCTCAGGTCATGATCTCAGGGTCCTGGGATCAACCCCCCCACGACACGTCAGGTTCCCTGCTCGGGGAGGGGGAGTCTGCTTCTCCCTGTCCCTCTTCCCCTACCCCTGCTCATACGTTCATGCTCTCTTTCTCTTTCTCTCTGTCTCAAATAAATAAATAAAATTAAAGAAAAAAAAAAGAATTCCAGGTTTCTTTTTTATCTGGAAATGTTCTCCTCCATCCCAAGAGAGTCTTGAGATATGTTCCAGGAGTCTTAGCATAGGCAAACTGGCCATAAGTACTTTGATAACCCTGAGTGAGTGAGTTTTTGAAGGAAAGGGTGACCTGGGGAAGAGATAATAATCTTCTCTTTAGACATCCTAAATGGATTGTTTCATTCTTACCTTCTAGTTCAGGCTTATGAATAGGTTGTTGCTTAATGTGATTCAGGAAACCTTACATGCCTCAAATTATACTTTCTTCATTTACTTGCTGACCCATGAAATTATTTTAACACAGGTCATTGGCTTTACTTCTATAATTAAAATGTAAAGGATTAAAAGATATTGGCCTAGCCATGGGAGGAAAAAACACTTTGATGGTGAAACTCCTAAGTACCTCACATCTTTCTTGAAAACTGACTGATCCTTTCCAGCGGGGGTGGGGGGAAGAAAGAGAGAGAGAATTTAAGATTATATGAGTGAAATTTAGGTGAGAGAAAGGAAAGATAATGCTCAGGGTACTGAAAACAAAAATCCAAGTATTTCATATCAAGTCCATTTATTTAACACTGGTAAATACATTTAGAAATGTATGTGACACAGTCTGGTTTCCCAGGTTGCCTAGAATAATGGTCGCTGCAGAATTCAGAATCTTTTCCCACATCTTCAAAATAGCAACAACCAAAACATGAAAATCAACAAGGAGAGCAAATAAAATCACAAATAAATTTACCTTCAGCATAATCAGGAAACACAGAATACCATGAACCCCAAATTTCTTATAAATAGAGAACTAAATACCAAGCTCCCATCTCCTTCATGTTCATGGAGGGGAAAGGATAGGTTAATGTCACTGGAGCACAGAAAAAATCAACAACAGTAAAAGTTCTAAACCAAATGTAAAATCCTAAGAACATCCTGAGATCGGATAGATCAAAGCACGACCACAGGAAAGGGACAATTATGAGTGTATGGGATGCATTAAGAAATTGCTCAAAACTTGGTAATAAGGCAAAAAGATAGATTTTGATATTATAACTAATAATAATAAGCTAGTGATGGGTCATTTGTCTAAGGAAATATAACATTTTTTTTACTATTTGCTATTAGAATATAGATATTTATAATTTTGTAGAGTTAGATGCTAATTTGTAGAAGAAATTTAAGATGTAAATGAATCTATTCAGTGGGGATTCAAATAATTTCTGTCCAATAGAGAATAAAGATTATGGAGTTATTTTCTTGCAGGACATTTAGTTGACACTTTCATACCAACCTACTCAATTTATTCCAGCATATATATATATATATATTCATTGAATATATATATCTTAGTTTCTCAAATACTACTTTGAAAGGTCATTATGTCATTGTTATCCTGGTATCCTCCTAGTTTCTTCATTAATGTAGCAAAGTAAACATAGACATGAGAATCTCTTTGTATTAATATTATAAATACAGTTTTAATATTTTGAAAATAATACTTTAACAGACCTAAAATTTAGTCTTGGAAAGTTATTGTTTCTATCAGAAAGGGTATTAACTAGGAAAGTAAGCAATATTTGAGATTTGGTGGTTGAAGAAATCTGTTTCAAGAAATTGGGTTATGTGGTTATGGAGGCTGTAAGTCTAGAATCTGTAAGGTAGGCCAGCAGACTGAAAACTCAGGCTGGAACTGATATTGCAGTATTGATGCAGAATTTCTTCTTCCTCAAGGAAATGACACTTTTGCTCTTAAGGCCTTACAACTGATTGGATGAGGCCAAATCATCTTGTCAAAATAATCTCCTTTTCTTAAAGTCAACTGATTATGTATATTAACCACATCTACAAAATAATTTCATTGCAACGCCTATATTAGTGCTTGCTTAAATAACTGGGTACTGGAGCCTAGCCAGTTGACATATAAAACTAACCACAATGGTAAAGGGAAATAAAAACATAAAAGGGAAAATTACATGTCCTGAAAAATCAAAAAAACAACAACAACAAAAATAAAGATACACTAAAACTTTCCAAACCCCTGAAAACAATTATATTTAAAAAATTGTGTGCTTATGTAAATGCTCTTGAATTTCATAAGTTATCCAAAATCCTCTCATCTTCATACAACCATTATTGAGAAGCCATAATATCATTCTACATTGAGACAAAGCAAATATTTGAAGGAAACAGCCAATGAAAATTCCTCTAAAACACAACCATAGAGCAGAATAAAGTTAGAAAAAATAAGAATTTTTAGGTGTAAAAAAAGTTGAACTCTTGTGATTATTTTTTTTTTAAGATTTTACTTATTTATTTGACAGAGAAAGGCAAAGCGAGAGAAGGAACACAAGCAAGGGGAGTGGGAGAGAGAGAAGCAGGCTTCCCACTGAGCAGGGAGCCCGATGCGGGAGCCCATGACCCTGGGATCATGACCTGAGCTGAAGGCAGATGCTTAACGACTGAACCACCCAGGCGCCCCTAACTCTTGTGATTATATTAGTGTGGCTTATTACAATAGAAATGGGGAAACAAAATAGTAAAATATGCAATGAGATTTAACCAAATACAGAAAAGAAATTGATAGTTGTTTTTTTTTTTTATCTCAGGAAGTACAAACAGATAAAGAGTCAAGGGGTAATAAATGTGATTATATTCTATGAAAGATGTTGAATAAAAGCCTGAACAGAGAATAAAAATGTAATAAAGAAAGAAATAATATAAAAGATATTCAATATACATATATTTGGAATCACTATTTTTTTTTAAAAAGCAATAGGAACAGAATAAATATCTAAGCAATAATCCAAAAAAATTCCAGAAAAAAACCCACAAAATTGTAATCTATATAATGAAAGGACTGATCATGTACATAGAAAATATAATTCGAGACTCTTACCAGAATCCCAATAAAAAAGAAAAAATTACATTACACATTTAAGATAATAAAAATCCTCAAGTTCTTCAAGTTACTTTCAAAGGAAATAAATAAGTTTAGTGTCAGAATTCTTGGTAGTAACATAAAAAGCATCAAATGAGTTCCATGAAGTTACCTCTTTAGAGTAGAGTAGGGGAAATGGGGAGATGTTGGTAAAGGGTACAAATTTCCAGTTACAAAATAAGTTCTGGCAATACAGTGGGCAGCAGGGCGACTACAGTTAATGATACCTTACTACGTACTTGAAACTAAGATCTTAAATGTTCTCACCACAAAAAGGAAAAATTATATGAGATGATGGTGACATTTACTAACCTTATTGTGGTAATCACTTGAAATATATATGTTTAGCAAATCAGCACATTGTACACTGTAAACTCATACAATGTTATATGTCAGTTACACTGTATCTCAAAAAAGCTGCAAAAAAAAAAAACTGGGAAGATAAAGGAAAAATATGGCATGTACTGACAAAGGAGCTCTGGAACAAGATTTATTTTAAAATTATAGAAATAAAACAGTGATGGTAGAAAAAAGTAAGGTATGTTCATTTTAATGAGAAAAATGTTAAAAGATAACAGTAAGCCTATATGCTATCAAAATGTATTAAATTATATGAATTCAACACTTTTAGAATTTTAAAATTTTATTCACATAAAGAAAAAATTATATTAAATGTTTACATTGTTCTTACATTTTACATTATATATTATACATTATATCATTACGTATTATCTTTCTTTTCAGCCCTTTAATAAGGTTGAAGAATATGTCTACTATCTTTAAATGACCCCAAATTGATCCATATGCCACTTCACACTTAAATTTATATTTGAGTTTTGTGGAAACTACTAGTGATTTCATTATGCCTAGAGATTCTTATAACATATAAATGATTATGTGGCACTACCATTAACCAATTTCAGTTCAGGCTATTTGTGAATTAAAGATTATTAAAATATGAGTAAAGATGAAATCCTAGAAACACAGATCCTTTTTAATGATTTGCTTTTGAAAGGAAAAATAAATTAATCCATGTCAGATTATGTGTAAGACCCTCCAATATCAGTGAAATAGTGATCAATTTAGCCACTTTTCTATTTTAAAATATTTAATATTAATATATTTTTCAAATTCTGTATCTGTGAGAATTTGGACTTCAAATACTATATTATCCATGATAAGATTGGCTTGTTCAAATGTCTTTGATTTGAGTTTCAAATTTCTCTCTCAAGGGTGGAATGATCTTATTAAAAATTAATCTAAAGCATATTTAAAATTTAAATGTTTCATGCATTAAATATGGTTATTTATATAATTCTGCCTCAGAAGTAAGGAAAGGGAAATATTGTATTGAATATGAAGAAATTGGCTTTTGCATTCTACTGCCTGCTCAGGACCAAATAACTCTATAGGATGCCATGGCTTTATGTAACTTTTAAATTCTTTGAATGTTTTCTATTTTTATCACAAGCTAAAGCTACAATTTCCAAAGATTAAAAAAAAAAAAAAACCTCTTTTTTATAAAAGGAAATGTATCAACTTGTCCACTTCCAGGAAAAAAAAAAATCTTACTGGTGTTTTTATTTGGGCTACACTAAATTTATAGATTTAGGAGAATTTAAATCTATATAATACTCAACTTTCTTATCCAAAAACAAAATTTACTTTTATTTTATTTTTTTAAGGATTTTATTTATTTATTTGAGAGAGAGAATAAGAGACAGAGAGCACGAGAGGGAGGAGGGTCAGGGAGCCCAATGGAGGATTAGATCCTGAGACTCCAGGATCATGACCCCAACCGAAAGCAGTCGCTTAACCAACTGAGCCACCCAGGTGCCCCAAATTTACTTTTATATTTTACAACTGCTTTTGAATATTGAGTTTCTATCCTACAAATTTGCTGAACTTGCTTGTTAGTTCTAATATTTGTTCAGTGAATTCCTTAAGATATTCTGTGTACAATCCCATGTCTTTCCCAAATAGAGATAGTTTTAATTCTGGGTGCTTTTTTTTTTTTTTTTTTAGAGTGGGGAGGGGCACAGGGGGAGAGAGAGAAGGAGAATCCTAAGCAGCCTCCAAGTGGAGCCCAACATGGAGCCCGATGTGGAGCCCAAACCGGAGCTCAATCTCACAACCCCAAGACCATGACCTGATCTGGAATCAAGAGTCAGGTGTTTAACTGACAGGTGCCCCAATTCTGGATGCTTTTTATTTCCTTTTCTTGCCTAGCTGAACTGACTATAATCTCCAAGACAATGCTGAAGAGAATGATGACAACAACATTCTTATTCCTGATCTTTGGGGAAAAACATTCTGTATTTTACCATTAAGTATTATATTAAATGTAGGTTTTTCATTCATGACCTTTATTATATTGAAGATGATACAATTCTATTGCTACTATGTTAAGTGGATCTGGTCGAATGATTTTTCTGCATCTATTTGAGATCCAGTCTTTGTTTTTGATCCTATTAATATGACATATGACATGTATTGAATTTTGCAGATTTTGTTAAACCAAGTTTACATTCCTGGGATGTATCTCACTTGGTCATGGTGAATAATCCCCTTCATATATTGCTAGATTTTGTTTGCTTATATTTTGCAGAAAGCTTTTGCACCTTTGTTCATATTGGTATCATAGAATAGTTGGGAAGTATTGTTCTCTCTTCTATTTTGGAATATGAGGTTTTGAAGGATTAGTGTTGATTCTTAGTTAAACATTTGGTAGAATTCACCAGCAAAGTAATCTGAGACTGGGGTTTCCTCTTTGGAAAGTTTTTAAATTACAAACTCATTCACTGTTTGTTATTGGCCTGTTCAAATTTTCTCTTTAATTTTTTTAATTCTATCAATTTTTGTTTATTGTATTGTAAAATTCAGTTATTAGGCAAAAATACTTTTATGATTACTTTGCCTTTCTGATTAATTGAACAATTTCCTTTATTTTAATGATACATTCTTTTTCCTAAAATATATTTTATCTGATATTGAACTAGATCTTCCATCCTTCTTCTGCTTACTATTTGCACAGCATGTCTTCTTCCATCAATTTTATTTCCACTTGTATTTTTCTTCATGCTCAAAATGCATATCTTCTAGACAGCACATAATTAGGTCTTGCTTTTTACCTTATCCATTCTGAAAATTCTTTCTGTTCATTGCATATTCAATGTAATTATTAATACAATTGGGTTTGAATTTATCATTTTGTTATTTGTTTCCTATTTGGCCTGTTGTTGTTTCTCTTCACTTTTCTTTCTTTTTGTGGATTATTTGACTAGTATTAGAATTTGACTGTTTTTTTGTGTGTGGTTGTCCAGGAAATTATAATAGAAATCCCTAACTATTCACAGGTTACTGGTAACATTGAACTACTACATACAAAATATGGAAATCTTACAGCCACCCCTTCACTGTCTTTTATACAAGAATGTTCATATGTATCACATTTACACACACTGCAACCATATAAAATAATGCTATCTATTTAGCTTTAACAAATTCATGAATTATGTAGAAGTTAAGAGCAGAATAGCAAAATGATTCTTTTGTATTTACCCAGATATTTATAATTCCTATGCTCTCCAGTTCTTTCTGAGTATCTCCTTCTCCGTACTTACACTCCCTGTCAACATTTACCTTCTTTTGGTCACTCTTCACTGCCTTCCTGTATCTATCTTTACACCATGTCCAGGTTTTATAGCTGTTTTCTGCTGGCGGGGTTGAAGACCTGTGTAGTAGACTCTTGAACAATCATTAGCAGAAATGTGACTAAATGAATTTAAAGATCTTCTTATGTTGCTAAGTTTTATGATCCCAAGGCCATGGTTCTCTCTCATACTCTGTAAATAGCAGTTGTCCTTAATGGGATAATATGCAAGTGTATGAAACTCACAACAATGTATCTGGGAATCCTGAAAAAATTAACATTTCCTTAAAACAATGTGTTATAAAAGCATTATCTGTTTTAATCCTAACAACATTATATATTTTAAACCTAAGAGCAAATCTGTAAAGTATTTATAATACAGATTTTACAGTTAGAGTACACTGAGGTTTAATAACGTGCCTGACTTCACAACTGTCCATCTCTAAGGCCAATAATTTTTCTAGCACGCTGTGCTGCAGGAATTGAATATGGAGGCCATCCAATGGAAAAATAAATAAGCAGCCATAAGAAAAGTACATGTCTTTTATTCCAGAAGCAATTTTGAACCTGAAACTTAGAATGTTCTGATTCATTGAGCCCACTGCTTGCATCTTGACCCAGGACAAGTTTTATCCATTGTCTATGAGTGATGAAGGAGTATCTTTTACAAACAAATAAAGGGGCCTGCCATGTGTTCCAAATTATTTACTTAAGATGTCTTGCCAATTCACTCACATAGAATGTTTCCTGCCAGTTGAAAGCCCAAATATTATAAATTGCTTTACATGAAATAAGTGTCTCCCAAATGTGGATACATAGATTATCTACAATATAAATGATTTAGAGAAACCTAAAGTATATAGATTTTGGACTATTGAGACCAGATGAGCTGACTTGGTAGGTCTATAATAGGTTTTGCCAGTTTGCATTTTTAAAAACCTCCTCAAGTGATTTTGATGAACATTGAATTTTATAAACAATTGGAATAGGAGATCTCAAAATAGAGGCCTGTAATGAAAAAGATTTTTGTTTTGTTCTTATGATAAATAAAACATACATTCCTGACTTTGAAGAGTTATTTGCATTTTTATAATCAGATAAGTCTGATTCAAAAAGGGGATGCTAAATTTCTGAAATTATAGTAATCTAAAGACTGGCAAAAACAATTAGATAGCTGAGCAAGCAAATATCTTAACCTTATGGTGGGTCTATTATAGAATCTACCTTTATGACAGAAAGAAAAAAGCCAATGCAGCTTTCACACAGTTCTTGTACCATTTGTTTAAATATAAGACACATGATCTGAAGCCATCCCTAAGGTGAAGTAAGAGATTACACTGGGGCATGTGTGCACTTAGGGTTACCTGTACATAAAAGTCATTTAGGAAGACATAGGTGTTGCAGGGTTCTGCTAGAAAAAATAACCAGATAAACAAATCATTATTCATCTGTATTCTTTTCAACAACAAACTTAAGTGGGTAGGGTTTCTCCTTTCTTCCTGAGCTGTCAGGTGGCCTTTTTGTTACTTTTCAAAGTTAAGAAGGAAGCCAGTGGTATTTAACTCTATTTATCCTCATTAAAATGCTGAAATCAATGAGGTTGAATAAGACTCCATAGGTTTCACTGAACACCAAATTATTGTAGTTAAAAACTTCAAGTCTATTCTCTTATAAAGCAAAGTGATAAAATTGTATTTCTAGGAATGATTCACAAAGAGAACAAATCAAATGCAGAACACTGGGATTAATCAATCAGTCTCCTTGCTAACAAGGAATTGAGAATTGAATTGATTTTATGGTTAAGGCCACAGATTGTATTGTGATTTAATTCAAGTAAAATAAATAAAAATGAAAATGATTAGATGATTGGTGAGAAATAGCCTTACAGTCAGAAATTTAAGAGTCAAATAGGTCTGTCTAATATGTGGAAAATGTGGCATTTGGAATCTTCACAACACAGAAGATATTGAAAAAATGGTTCATGACTTTAATAACATAATCTAGTTGAGGATGAACTAAAAAATATAATTTTGGAAAATTATTACTTAAAAATATAGAGGACAGCAAAGTTGTTAACAATTCTCCATCAAAGGAAGCAAATGTATATAGTGGAAGTCTGAACTATCATTCATACAAGTAACTTGATGTCAGACAACTTATCTAACCCCTTTCAACAAAAAGTGTCTCCTCTAAAATCAGGATGATATTGTACTTCATATGGGTTATTTGAAGGATTTAAAATGATCACCTAACCAGAACATAATCCTTAGTAGATATACACCATAATTGTTACTTCTCTTTCTTCCTTTAGGACCATATGAGAGGCACTGTGCTTGAAGAAAAGAAAAAGCAATGAACTAGAAATCAGGATGTCTGCCCTGTAGTCCCTGTTTGGCTATTTACTGTCTATGTTCCTGGGCAATCACTAGATACTCTTTATTCTTCAACCTTTGTTGAATAGACTTCATTCCAATTGCTCTAACCACCACTTACATTTGCTTTTAAAAAGCCTAAAACACCATCCAAATATGCTATTATTATTAAATGGAAAGTTGAAGAAGGAAAACAAGATATTTTGATGTCAAAAGAAACAAAAACAACCTGTATTTTAGTCTAAATGATCCAGATTCACTGCCCATGTTCATTGCACTTACTAGGAATGAAATGTTCTGTACTTCCATTTCACATTGCTGATATAAGTGCAGCCACACAGTTTGAATGTGAAGAAAGGAGCAAAAGATATGAGAATACATCAGAATCCACTGGAGTGTTTAAATATATGTGTATGTATGTTTAAGCTCAGAGCTGGATTTCTACTCTTTTATGAAATTGTTTGTTAGATTTAACTAATATAGATCACGACAGTGAGCATTTGGTGTGCATTAGAGTTATAACATAAATACCTTTGTTTTTATTCACATTGAAAAATTATTTGGATTATGAATTTCATGGCTTCAAATCCTCATTTATAGCCATTTAATTGTTCATAGTAGTTTTTTATGATTCTTAATATTTCTGTATTATCAGTTATAATGTCTTTCATTTCTGCTTTTATTTTTGAGTCTTTATTTTTCTCAGTTTAAAGTTTTGTTGATTTTATCTTTTCAAAAAAAGCTTAGTTTTAATGATCTTTTCTATAATCTTCCTAGTTTCTATTTTATTTCCACTATGATCTTGGTTATTTCCTTACTCTACCTAACTTTGAATTTAGTTTGTTCTTCTTTTTCTAGTTCTTCGAAATATAAATTAACTTATAAAAGAATGCTTTTATATATATATATATATATATATATATATATATATATATATATATGCTTTGGTATATCATATACTCAGAAACCTGCTATCTCTCCTTTTTTTTCTGAAATTCCACACATTTAAAATGCCACATAAGGGCTTTGGGATTTTTGTTTTGTTTTTAATACTATAGAATAAGAAATTTTTGCTAAATATTCCAACCTCAGATGGTTGCCATACAAAAGATATAACTCAAAATTGTATGCACATTTTTCTTAGGACTTAGTACCTTCAATAATATAAACCAGAGTTAAGAAGAACAGTTATATTATATAAAACATTAAACTGCTTTCAATCTGAAAGTGAGTTGAATGATGTAATATATAATTTGGTTTGGTCAAAATTCCCTACCTACTCCTACTCCTTTCATTGACTCCTGGTTGTTAATTACAACAAGAAAACTGGGAAATTCACAAACATGTGCAAAATGGACAACAAGCTTCTGATCAACCTGTAGGCCAAAGAAAAAAATCAAAGGAAAATTTTTTAAAAATCTTGAAATAAGTAAAAATGAAAATATGACATGCCAAAGCTTATGAAATGCAGCAAAAGCAGTTCTAAGGGGGATGTTTAAGGCAATAAATGATTATATTAAGAAAAAAGAAAGATGTCAAATAAACAATTTTATAAATTATATTTCTTTTATATATATTCTTTTATAAGTTATATATATAACATATATATTCTTTTATAAGTTAATTTATATTTCAAAGAACTAGAAAAAGAAGAACAAACTAAATTCAAAGTTAGGTAGAGAAAGGAAATAACCAAGATCATAGTGAATAAATAAAATAAAATAGAAACTAGGAAGATTATAGAAAAGATCATTAAAACTAAGCTTTTTTTGAAAAGATAAAATCAACAAAACTTTAAACTGAGAAAAATAAAGACTCAAAAATAAAAGCAGAAATGAAAGAGAAGACATTATAACTGATAATACAGAAATATTAAGGATCATAAAAAACTACTATGAATAATTAAATGGCTATAAATTAGATAATCTGGAAGAAATGGATAAATTCCTAGCAATTTACAACCTACAAAGACTAAATCATAAAGAAATAGAAAATCTGAACAAATAATTAAATAAAGATTAAATCTGAACAGACAAATAATTAAATAAAGATTAAATCAGTAATCAAAAACCTCCCAACAGGGGCACCTGGGTGACACAGTCAGCTAAATATCTGACTCTTGGTTTCAGTTCAGGTTGTGATTTCATGGTCCTGAGATTGAGCTCCAGGTTGGGCTCCATGCTCAGTGCAGAGTCTGCCTGAGATTCTCTCTCTCTGTCCTTCTGACCTTCCTGCTCATGCTTTCTCTCTCTCTCTCTCAAATAAATAAATCTAAAACAAACAAACAAACAAAAACAAAAAACTTCCGAACAAATAAAAGTATAGGACCAGATGGCTTCACTGGTGAATTCTATCAAACATTAAAAAAATAATAATAATAGCTCCAATCTTTCACAAACTTTTCCCAAGAACTGAAAGGAAAGAAACACTCTCCAATTTATTTTATGAGGTCAGCATTACCCTGATGCCAAAGCCAGACAAGGACACTACAAGAAAGGAAAATTACAGGCCAGTATCACTGATGAACATAGATGCAAAACTCCTCAAAAAAAATATTAGCAACCCAAATTCAACAGTACATAAAAAAGAATCAAACACCACAATCAAGTGAGATTTAGTTTGGGGATGTAAAGGTTATTCACATATGCAAATCAATAAACATGATATACCACATTAATAAGGGTAAAAATTATATAATCATCTCAAACATGCAGAAAAAAACATTTGACAAATTCAGTATCTTTTATGATAAAAAAATCCCAACAAATTGGGTATAAAAGGAAAGAACCTCAATGTAACAAAGGCCATATATGACAAGCCCATAGCTAATGTCACACTTAGTGAAAAACTGAGAGCTTTTCCTCTAAGATCGGGACTAAGACGAAAATGCTTGCTCTCACCACTTTTATCCAACATAGTACTGGAAATACTACCAGAGTATTTTGGCAATAAATAAATAGATAAATAAAAATAAAAGACATACAAATCAGAAAGAAGTAAAATGGTCTCTATTTGTAGGTGATATTATATACGTAAATACCTAAAGATTCCACCAAAAAACTAATAAATAAATTCAGTAAATTTGCAGAATACAAAATCAATATACAAAACTCAAATCCCAGATTCATAGATACAGAGACAGAATGGTGGTTGTCAGAAGGGAGGGATGTTGGGGATAGGGGGAAATGGGTGGAGGGGATTAAGAAGTACAAACTTCCAGCTGTAAAATAAGTAAGTCATGGGCATGTAATGTACAGCCTGGGGAATACAGTCAATAATAAACTATTAACTTTTAAGCTGACAGATGATAACTAGACTTACTGTAATGACCATTTCTCAATGTATACAAATATCAAATCACTATGTGTACACGCAAAACTAATAAAATATTGTACGTCAATTTTATCTCAATTTAAAAAATCAGTAGCATTTCTTATTTTTTTTTTAAGATTTTATTTATTTATTTGAGAGAGAGAGAGAATGAGAGAGAGCACATGAGACAGGTGAGGGTCAGAGGGAGAAGAAGACTCCCTGACAAGCAGGGAGCCCGATGCGGGACTCGATCCACGGACTCCAGGATCATGACCTGAGCCAAAGGCAGTTGCTTAACCAACTGAGCCACCCAGGCGCCCAGTAGCATTTCTATACTAAGAACAAACTATCAGAGAAATTAAGAAAACAGTACCATTTAAAATATCATCAAGGGGGCCTGGTTGGCTCAGTCGGTTAATAGTCTACCTTTGGCTCAGGTGGTGATCTCATGGTCCTGGGATCAAGCCTTGGGTCAGGCTCACCACTCAGAGAGGAGTCTGCTTCTCCCTCTGCCCCCTCCCTGCTCGTGCTGTCTCTCTCTCTCTCTCCCTGTCTTTCTCTTTTTCTCTCAAATAAATAAATAAAACCTTTTTTAAAAAATAAAATATCACCAAAAGAATAAAATATTTAGCAATGAATTATCCAAGGAGGTAAAAGAGATGTACACTGAAAACTAGCAAACATTGAGGAAAGATATTGAAGACACAAATGGAAAGATATCCTATGATCATGGATTGGAAGAATTAATATTATTAAAAAGTCCATAGTACTGAAAATAATCTACACATTCAATGCAATACATATCAAAATTCCAGTGGCATTTTTCACAGGAATAGAAAATACAATCTTAAAATTTGCATGGAACCACAAAAGACTTTGAATAGCTAAAGTAATCCTGAAAAAGAAAATAAACAAACAAATCCAGAGGTATCACACTTCTTGCTTTCAAACTATATTGCAGAGCGATAGTAATCAAAACAGTATGGGTGGGCATAAAAACAAACACATGGATGAATAGAACAGAATAAAGAACCCAGTAATACACCCATCCATATATGGTCATTTAAGTTACAATAGAGTAGCCAAGAATATACGTTGGAGAAAGGATAATGTCTTTAATAAATGGTATTGGGAAAACTGAACACCCACATGCAAAAGAATGAAAATGGACCTTACCTATACCATACACAGAAAGCAAATCAAAATGGATTAAATTCTTTAACATAAGACCTAAAATCATAACGGATGGTAATCTTAACATTGGTCTTTAGAATGAATTTTTTGATTTGACCCAAAACCAAGGGCAACAAAAGCAAAAATAAGCAAGTAGGATCATGTTAATCTAAAAAGCTTCTGGGCAGCAGAGGAATCCATCAACAAAATGAAAAAGCAATCTATGGAATGGGAGAAAATATTTACAGACTACCTATCAGATAAAGGATTAACATGCAAAATACGCAAGGAACTCATATAACATATTAGCAAAAAAAAAAAAATCAAAGGAA
Organism: Halichoerus grypus; assembly: GCF_964656455.1. Classification (NCBI taxonomy): domain Eukaryota; kingdom Metazoa; phylum Chordata; class Mammalia; order Carnivora; family Phocidae; genus Halichoerus; species Halichoerus grypus. The sequence continues at coordinate 143,075,008 of NC_135714.1, read as the reverse complement.
ATAGGTGAGGTGTCGGTTATGTTAATTAACTCAATGGTGAGAATACTTTTACAATGTATATGTGTATCAAAACATGATTTTGCACACTTTAAATATATTACAATTTTATTTGTCCACCGTATCTGAAACAAGCTGATTTTAAAAAGTGGGAGTGATAAGCATCAGTTTGTATTTTCTAAAGTATTATTCCAGGGGCGCCTGGGTGGCTTAGTTGGTTAAATGTCCGACTCTTGGTTTCGGCCCAGGTCATGTCCCTTGGGTGTGATCAAGCTCCATGTCAGGCTCTGTGGTCTGCAGGGAGTCTGCTTAAATATTCTCTCCCTCTGCCCCCCCACCACCACTCGCGCTCTGTTTCTCTCTCTTCTAAAATAAATAAATCTTAAAAAAATAAAATAAAAAATAAAATATTCTATCACAAGTATCCCAAAGTTATCTTTGCTAACCTCAACATTATATGAAAATGAACCTGACAATTTCTTTTTGTTTGTTTTTCAGTATAATTTCATATCCTGAGGAAAAAACTAAAGCAAATACAGCAAATGAGAGAGCACATTTTAAGCATACTATTACATATTTTGTTTTTAAAAACTCTTTCTCAGAATGCAATAGGAATCAGTTACGGAGCAAACTTTGCTCTTCATCTTAAAGCTGTGACCAAAACCATCATGTTGGAGGCAAATAATTGATGATCCAAGATGGGTGAGTTTGAAAAACAGGTTGAGCAAAGGAGAGAAAAATAGCAAGCCCTTGAAGTTGTGACTGAGGTCCCAAATGTACTGGTTTTCCAAAGGTGGACCTGGCCAGTACAAAAATCTCCCAGTATGGGAGATTTATTTTTGATATTTCTGATTATGGCCTCTGAATTCCAATATACTAATTCCAACATATTTTAATTAAATCAGCATAAACTGAAGCTATTTTGGAAGTATACTAATCTTCAGAATTGTACTCCAAGTTGTATACATCCAAGTTGTAACTACTGGAAATGAGTGACTAAATTGTATCTAATGAGATGGTAGGACAGATTAATCATGAATAAGAAGCATTAATATTATTTCTTGTTTGCATCTTTTCATAAGCACCAAACCTCAAGTTGAACATTTGTTTCTTAAGATTTCAGCTTTTGCCATTTTGAAATGAGAACATGTTAGTACGGATGTGATCTACATTTGCATTTATTCAATCTCTTTAAAACTGTGACATTAACAGTTACCAGCATAAGTTTTATTTTATTTTATTTTTTTTTAAGATTTTATTTATTTATTTGAGACAGAATGAGAGAGAGAGAGCACATGAGAGGGGGGAGGGTCAGAGGGAGAAGCAGGCTCCTTGCTGAGCAGGGAGCCTGATGCGGGACTCGATCCAGGGACTCCAGGATCATGACCTGAGCCGAAGGCAGTCCCTTAACCAACTGAGCCACCCAGGCGCCCCCAGCATAAGTTTTAAATGATGTTATTTTTGCATCTGCAAGTTCAGTTTTAATTCTAATATGTATCTCACTCATTACACGTGGGATCTTTATTTTCTGATATTTATGAAAGCTTCTTTAAATACCCAAGTATCAGGGCCCCCCATAAGTCAAATGCAGCAAAACTTTAGTAATGTAAAAGGTCTACAAATGTACTTGGAATAAAAATTTTTATGCTAACTCTGGTTCATGTCATGAAAACATCAAAAGTCTGACTGTTGTTACATATTGAGTATCTTTTCCTACACATCCCTTTTGATAGTCAATTATCCAAAGCTACAGATTTGATAATTTACTTCTTTTATCCTATATCTAAAGGCTACAAAGGGTAAAGTATTTGAGTTAATTCAGTTTTAGTTGTGAGAGAAATAAATTATAAAGCATGGTAATAGTAGCTGCTTTGACCTTGAACAGGAGGTCAATTTTTGCAGGTCAGAATATTTATTATTAGAAAACTCTCTGTTACATAATATAATTCTTACACAGTTTTGATGTAAATAGAGGGTTGCCCCTAAACGCCCTTTCCTTCCTAAGTACAGCAGGGAATTCGGGTGCTGAAATGATTGTCTGATAAGTTTTATTTCAGCAAGCAACAAAATCAATCAAGGATGTTCAATGGAAACCACAAAGAGGAGAGGATTAATGCATTATTTAGGGAAAAGGAGTCTTTCTACTTCAAGCCTATGCCACAAGTGTGAATATAATGAATGGTTGCCTGAATTCTTCTTTTGTTTGCACTCTTCTTTTCACTTAGGTTATTTTTCATTACAGAGATTCCCAGAGGGATTATTTTCATCTCAGCTGATTTTTTTTTTTTAAAGCACCACAAAAGCAACTTCTAATTCACATTGATTTTAGGAAAAGGGTATCTCTGTTCATTCACAGAATGAAAATCAAGTTTAAGGGTATAGGCTGCACGTGATATGAAAAAGATGTTTTCCAGAGGTTTTCTTGTTGCTATTTCAGGTTTTAGAAAGTTTACTCATAGTGTAGTAACATTTAGAACTGTCAGGTTATTTCATCATTTTCAAATGACTTAAATTTAAAAAAAAATTTTATATGTGGTACATTGCTGTATTTATACAGCATCTGTAATGAAAGCTTCCCTATAACATATTAGGGTGTCCCAAACTGCACCTGGTTTGTTTCCCTAGTAGTTCACTCCATTGTTTGTTTTAGATATGTATGCAAAAAAGCAGCCTTTGTGGGTCATCTGATTCTGTCTACACAGTGATACTTTCTTCATACTGTATTAGAAACCCATTCCCTTGTTTTGCAAAATTAATTTGATGAAAACCAACTGGCCACATTTGAATAACAGTTTCTCATATTCTATTAAAGTTATTTGCATGACTTGAATGTGTTCTCTTTTAGCAGTTAATTATTTAGCTGTATGGGCTTTCTGCTATCATTTTAGTCATTCATCATATTTCTATTGGTTACCCAGTATACACTAACCCCAGTACTAGGCACTAATAAACAAAACATAGATCCTGTGCTCAAAGAACTGAGTCTCATAACAGAATCCAAAATGTAAAATATTTTCACAGAATGTATGATGATTTAAAAATGTGAGCCTTATCGTTATGGAAAAATAGGGAAAAAAATACCAGTTCCATTTGTGAGAAGGCCTTTGAGTTAGGAGATATCTAAATTAGGTCTGTACGAGTGAGTAGTCCTTGTAAGGACAAACAGCAGCGCAAGCGTGTAAGGGCACACAGATCATAACAGCATGGATTCATTCAAAAATTTGTAATAATTTCTCTTTGTGTATGAAATTAAGCAAGGGAATGGGGAACGAGTCAGTATGAGCATGAAGAAGTATACAGGAGTAAGATTATTATGGACAATATTGGTGTATCCTATTTTCCAGCAGAGTTTCTCTCCTAGGTGTCTATGTGTCTTAAAGAATTTGTGTTTTGCTGTCAGGGAAGTGCTCTATAAATGTCAATTAGATCAAGGTGATTGATACTGTTAACTCTTCTATATCCTTTGTGTCTATTTGTCAGCTATTGAGAAGTGGTACTAAAATCTTTGTATATTATTGTTGATTTATCTATGCCTCTTTGCAGTTCTGTTTTTGCTTCATGTTTCTTGAAGCCCTGTTAATGGTTAGTTAAGCTTTTAGGATTGATTCATTTATCATTGTGAATTGGCCCACATTATCTCTGCTAATATATATATTTTTTATTGTGTAATCTACTTTTTCTGATATTAATATAAACACCCCAGTTCTCTTTAGATTAGTATTAGCATCTATATTTTTGCACATCATTTTTAACATATTTATGTCTTCCCAAGTAAAGTGTCTTGCTTGTAGACAGCACGTACTTGAATCTTGCTTTGTTTTTTTTTTATCTAATCTGATAATCTCTGCCATTCAACTGGGATGCTTACTCAATCTATAGTCAATGTGTTTATTTATGTGGGTGGGATTAAATCCAACATTTACTATTTGTTTTCTTTTTTTTCTATTTGTTTTGTCTATGCCTTTCTTCCTCTTTCTCTTTTGATGACTTCTTAAATTAAATGAGTATGTTTTTATAATTTCATGTTGTCATCTGTGGAGTTTTTAATGATAACTTTTTTGTTTTGTTATTTTAGTGGATGTTTTAAAATTTAAAGTATATATCTTTAATTTCTTACACTCTACCTTCAGTGATATTTTGCCACTTTATGTATAAGGACTTGAAATACTTCTGTTTATCCCCAACGTTCCTTGATGTTATTATTCTCATTGTATATATGTAATAAACCACAGAATTCTTTGTTATTGTGTTAGCTTTAGTGAGTTCATTACCTTTTTAAGAGATTTAACTGTGAAGGAAATAAGATTTTTATATGTATTTATATGTATTCATGTCTTTGTTATTTCTGGTACCCTTCATTCTATTGGCAGATTTAGATATCCACTAGTTACTATTTTCCTTATGATTTAAGATCTTTCTTGAATGTTTCTTGTAGTGCAGGTCTTCTGGTAATGAAGTCTTTGTACATGTGAAAAACTCTTTATTTAATTTTGCTTTGAAAGGTATTTTCCCTAGATAAAGAATTGTGTTGGATATTTTATTTTTCTCTAAAGAGCTTGTCTTGATTCTGATAAGAAATCTATTGTCATCTGTTTGTTTCTCTGTCATTCTGCATGCAGTGTGTCTTTTTTCTTTGGCTGCTTTTATTGGTTGTAAACAATTTTATTATCTTTTTTGTGTGTGTGTGGAGTTTTCTTCATGTTTCTTGTGGTTGTGGTTATTGAGCTTCTTGGATTTGTGGATTTAGAATTTTCATAATACATAGGTTTTCAGGACACCTGGGTGGCTCAATTGGTTAAACGTCTGCCTTCGGCTCAGGTCATGATCCCAGAGACCGGCATCTGGCTCCTTACTCAGCGAGCAACCTGCTTCTACCTCTGCCTCTCCCCCTGCTTGTGCGCGCGCTCTCTCTCTCTCTTGCTCTCTCTCTCTGACAAATAATTAAAAAAAAAAAAGACATTTTTTTTCAAAAAATTTGTTTGCCCCTCCCCACCTTTAAAGACTCCATTTATTTGTGTATGAGGCCACCTAAAGTTGTTCCATGTCTCACTCATGGCCTGATTTCTTTTTCCAGAGTTTTTTCTCTTTGTGTTTTATTTTTGTTAGTTTCTATTGCTGTATCTTCAAGTTCACTAAAGTTTTTCCTCTAATAGCTAGCTTGTGTTTAATCCCATCTAGTGCATTTTTTTTAACCTCACATACTGTAGTATTTTTCTTCTCTCAAATCTCAGCTGCTCTATTATGAAATACAGCATGTTTTCTCAGCCCAGTGAAATTTCAGCTTTCTGCTCTCAATCTATTCTACAACCATCAGTTGCAAATATCCTAAAGGAAAATACTGGCATGAATGTGGGGTTCTTTTGGAGTGCTTTTATTTCTCAGGGCTCATAGTTCTTAAAGCACTGCCAATATTGGTTACTTTCCAATGCCTTCAAATGATTGCTGTATGTGTTTTGACCAACTTTTATACTTGCTTTTAGTAGAGGATTAAACTGATAGAAACCTCTCAGAAATGGCAAAATCAGATGTACATAGCTGAAGAACTTGGACAGAGAAAGATAACTCTGGAAGTTAGGACATTCAAGAAAATCATATAAATGCTAAAAAAGGATTTATACATTAATAAATTCAGTAAATGTATTCATTAAATCATGAGACATAGATTAATTCTGGAAGATAAAATAATAGACTTAAGTATCAGAATAAAAAATACACAGAGGTGGAAATTTTAAGCCTAAAAAGAGATTCTGTTACTAAATTCAGAATACCTAACACATGAATACCAGTAGTTTGAAACTGAAATAAAGGAAGTGCCATAATTAAAACTCAAATAACAGTCCTATAAATAATAAATTCAACAAATTACAGGATGGATTGATAAGAAAGAAAAACACCTTAATACATCTTCAGGTAAGATTTTCAAACTCTAAGGATAAAACAAAATCATCATAAACTTCTAAACAGAAAAAAACAAGTTGCCCTTTAAGTCAGATTGGCAGTAGACTTTGTGTCTTTACCAATGGAAACTAAAAGTCAAAAGAATAACACAAACTATTGAGACAAAAAGATTATTCAAAAACTTATATCCTTACAATATGGTATTTAGAGTTTATGCTAAAAATATATGTTGGTAAACATGCAAAAATGTAGAAAGTATATTAGCCTAGCACATAGGAAAATACTTGTAGTGGGGAGGATGGGCCTGAATAAATTAATGATCCAGAAGAGTTTTAACAATATGAGCTGAAAGAGGAGAGGAAAGAAAATAGATGACTGTAATAAAAGTGCAAAATGAAAAGCACTAGGGTGTATTATGCTAAGTGAAATAAGTCAGTCAGAGAAAGACAAATATCACATGATTTCACTCATATGTGGAATTTAAGAAACAAAACAAACAAGCAAAGGGGAAAAAGAAGGGGGAGAGATAGAGGCAATCCAAGAAACAGACTTTCAACTATAGAGAACAAACTGATGAAAACCAGAGGGGAGGTGGTTGAGGAGATGGGTTATGTAGGTGATGGGGATGAAGGAGGGCACTTGTGATGAGCATCAGGTGATGTATGGAAGTGTCAAATCACTATATTGTACACTGAAACTAATATCACACTATGGCAACTAATTGGAATTTAAATACAAACTTAAAAAAAAACACTAAACAGAGTGTTGTGAATTGTGTAAGACTGATGAATAACAGACCTGTACCCCTGAAACAAGTAATACATTATATGTTAATAAAAAAAATTTAAAACAAAACAAAACAAAAAACATGAAACGGACAAGAAATAATATAATGACAATTGTAATAATAGTCTAAAATTTAAGAGTGGACTACCTTAGCAGAAACTTAGGAGTTTTCACAATGAGAAAAAGAAAGGCAAAGGAAGTTCAAGGGATTCATCTAAGGAAGAGGAATATTGATATGAGGGGAGGAGATGGAGGAGTTATTATAAAAATTCTTATTTATGTTTATCTTGTGGTGTGTAGGGGGCACTGTAGGCATGGAGGTAGAGGAAATGAATTAGCATCCCTGTGGATCAAAGATTCATCTCATCTTTCTTAGCGGACAAATAGTCAATTTGAGAATTATTATTTTGTTAAAGAACCATGCATTTCATGTGTCTGTTGACCATTTGGATGTCTTCTTTGGAAAAATGTCTGTTCATGTCTTCTGCCCATTTCTTGATTGGATTATTTGTTCTTTGGGTATTGATTTTGATAAGTTCTTTATAGATTTTGGATACTAGCCATTTATCTGATGTGTCATTTGCAAATATCTTCTCCCATTCTGTCAGTTATCTTTTGGTTTTGTTGACCGTTTCCTTTGCTATGCAAAAGCTTTTTATCTTGATGAAGTCCCAATAGTTCATTTTTGCCCTTGCTTCCCTTGTCTTTGGTGATGTTTCTAGGAAGAAGTTGCTGTGGCTGAGGTCAAAGAGGTTGCTGCCTGTGTTCTCCTTTAGGATTTTGATGGACTCCTGTCTCACATTGAGATCTTTCATCCATTTTGAGTCTATTTTTGTGTGTGGTGTAAAGAAATGGTCCAGTTTCATTCTTCTGCATGTGGCTGTCCAATTTTCCCAACACCATTTGTTGAAGAGACTATCTTTTTGCCATTGGACGTTCTTTCCTGCTTTGTCAAAGATTAGTTGACCATAGACCAACAGACACATGAAAAAGTGCTCAACATCGCTCAGCATCAGGGAAATCCAAATCAAAGCCTCAATGAGATACCTCTCACACCAGTCAGAATGGCTAAAATTAACAAGTCAGGAAACGACAGATGTTGGCAAGGATGTGGAGAAAGGGGAACCCTCCTACACTGTTGGTGGGAATGCAAGCTGGTGCAGCCACTCTGAAAAACAGTATGGAGGTTCCTCAAAAAGTTGAAAATAGAGCTACCCCATGACTCAGCAATTACACTACTGGGTATTTACCCCAAAGATACAAATATAGGGATCCAAAGGGGTACGTGCACCCCAGGGTTTATAACAGCAATGTGCACAATAGCCAAACTATGGAAAGAGCCAAGATGTCCATCAACAGATGAATGGATAAAGAAGATGTGGTGTATATATACAATGGAATATTATGCAGCCATCAAAAGGAATGAAATCTTGCCATTTGTGATGACGTGGATGGAACTAGAGGGTATTATGCTAAGCAAAATAAGTCAATCAGAAAAAGACATATATCATATGATCTCACTGATATGAGGAATTCTTAATCTCAGGAAACAAACTGAGGGTTGCTGGAGTGGTAGGGGTGGGAGGGATGGGGTGACTGGGTTATAGACATTGGGGAGGGTATGTGCTATGGTAAGCGCTGTGAATTTTGTAAGACTGATGGATCACAGACCTGTACCTCTGAAACAAAAAATACATTATATGTTAAAAGAAGAAGAAGAAGAAGAAGAAGAAGAAGAAGAAGAAGAAGAAGAAGAAGAAGATAGTAGGAAGGGAAAAATGAAGGGGGGAAAATCGGAGGGTGAGATGAACCATGAGAAACTATGGACTCTGAGAAAGAAACTGAGGGTTCTAGAGGGAAGGGGGGTGGGGGGATGGTTATGGGTATTAAAGAGGGCATGTATTGAATGGAGCACTGGGTGTTATATGCAAACAATGAACCATGGAACACTACATCAAAAACTAATGATGTAATGTATGGTGATTAACATAACATAATAAAATAAAATTTAAAAAAGGGAAAACAAAACAAAACAAAAAAAGAACCATGCATTTCTTCTGAGTTCAAATGTGTATCATCATGGTTCCTATTTTTATGCTTTATGATTTTAGAATGTTTTTAAACCTTCCTAAAACTGTGGTTAAAATTATTTTCTCTATTCCATATTGTCTGATTTTTCTTCATTAAAAAAAAAGTACTCAGGCTTTCAAGGCACTTATTTATTCGTGTTTACCAATAAACATCTAGATGCATTAGTGTTTTTTACTATTTATTTGTTTTCTATTCAATAATACACTTTTGTATTAGCAACATCTCTATTTCTTATTTGTATCAGTATTCTCTTTCTTTTTTCTTAATTTGAGTACTCTATTCCTTTATTTTTTGATCCTTCTTGGAATTAAATAAATCTTCATTTATATGTGTTTTTTGTTGTTCTTGTTTTGTTTTGTTCTGCAGAGTTTTGTGGTGACAAATATTGTGGTACATAGTAAACGTCATATCATTGCTTTCTGTCTAATGTCTAGATGGTAGCAGTATCTAGTATCTTTTAAAATTCCTCTTTGATCTCAGTTTTTTCAAGTTATGAATTTCTTAATTTCTAAGCAATTTTTTTCTGTAAATTTATTATTGTATATTTCTCATTTGATTATATTTTCATCATATAATTTATCCAGCTAAGGGTCTACTTTTGACTAATTAATTAAAAATTTTTGGCCGGTTATTTATTTATTTGCTTAATGATCCACGTACATACGGAAATTTATAGCTTCTAATTAGATATGTGAGGCTGGTTGTATAAATATATAATAATTCAGCTTGATTAAATATAGCATTTAACTCTTCTGTATTATCTTTTGTTTATTAGTGTCTGTCTAATTCTAAAGAGATATATTGAAGTCTTCACTATATGTGATACTTTTTTTTAAAGATGTATTTATTTATATGAGAGAGAAAGAAAGAGAGAGAGTGTGCGTGGTGGGAGGGACAGAGGGAGAGAATCTTCAAGCAGACTTCATGCTGAGCACAGAGCCTAACATGGGGCTAGATCTCATGACCCATGAGATTATGACCTGAGCCTAAACCAAGAGTTGGTTGCTCAACCAACTGAGCAACCCAGCCACCCCTATATATGATATTTTTTTAATCAAGTTATTCTTGTGATCTAATAGTTTTTGACTTATGCTTTGGCTACTATGTTTCATACACATAATTTGTAATGGTTATCTCTTCGTTAGATTTACATCTTCTTAAGTTAACGTTTACTTGTACTTTGTTTATTGACTCTAGCTTGCATGTATCTATAATAGCTATGCTAAATTCTTTATTTTCTACTTTTGTCACTTTAAGAATTTTTGTTGTTTAACAATTTTATCAGGCTCTGCATTTTAATGTGAGTTTCTAGTCTATTCACATTTAATATATGGCAAGTATATTTTATTTTTACATTTTACAACTTATATTGCTTCCTTCATTTCTAAAAATCACTTTAATATGACCAAAATTTTTTACACTGTATTTTCCCCCTGAGTTAGTTTATGAGATCTTCTCTTCTTTTCTACCCATTTTAAACTTAATTTTTTCTATCACACTTATTTACAAGTTAAAAATAAATTTAGAATACTTTATAACTGGAAATTTAGGGGGGAAATTAATGCATTGGGGAACCTAGGCTTGCTTCCTCTTAGATGGATGTCAAATAACATTTAAAGATAAATGTTAACAATTCCATCTCAACCAAGATAAACTTTTCCAGATACCGTTTTTGGTTTGGTTTGGTTTGGTCTGGTTTGGTTTTCCCATCATGGGCAAAGATGAAAGATTAATTTTGTCTCTTGAAGTATCATCCTGAAAAAATGGTTACCATCTGTATTTACAATACAGAGAAGTGCCTATGCAGTAGATTTATAATAAGTGTTCTACCTCTATGTTTTAGCTGTAACCACCTTAATCTATTCTTATAGGTCAAACAATGTGTTAGAGCCTGTAACTGGTTAAAACACATGCTACTCTCCTAAATGTAAAGTTGACAAAACAGAGAATATTAATAAAATTAAATGCTGACCTATTTTTAAAGTCCTCATTTAGAGCTGCATCACTTTCAAAGGTTTCAAAGGATCTGCCCTATATATTTTTAGGTCAGAATAGCAGTAGAAGTAAAGGTTCTCCTGAAGGATGAGCTAATTTTGCATTTCACTAAAACACAGTTATAAATAGTTACTAATGATTTTTTAGAGGCTTTGATGGCTTCTAGCATACTAAACATATTAATTATCTAATCATTCTAAGCTCTTTGATTTTTCTCAAGAGGAAGATGCTACAGGAAGTGAAAAATTTATAGCCTGAGCCTGTAGATGCATTAAATAGACACAAGCACGGATCACATGGGTCCCATGGATCACATGTGACCGACAGAGCTGTGCAATGGTGAGCAGCAATTGTGCTAACCATATTGCTTTCATCCGGGTTCCTTGGAAGCTTACATAAAAAAATACACATTATAAAACTGTGTTGCCATTCCAGAACTATGGAAGGAATGCTACAGGGTCTTGAGGCAGAGAGAGAAGAAAATGTGAATGTATTCACCAGGACAAACCAGGTTATGCTATGGTAACCAGCAATCCCTAAATCTCAGTGCCTCCTGCTGGGATATTCTTTCTTTCTTTTCTTTTCTTTTTTTTCCTCAATGACTTGCCCTGTGCAAGTTGCTGAACTGTCACTGATATAATGGTAATTTGAAGCCCTGGGCTAGTGTAATAGCCACTTTATTGAATATTGCCTGTTGCCCTGTCGGAAATAAGAGACTTCTGGAGAGTCTCACACTAGTAATTAAATGCTCCGCTTATATCCACATATTATCCATTTACAACTCTTCAACCAGAAATGTCCATGTCACTCTACCTACCCAAAAGTGAGCCATGAAGTACAATTCTTTGGTGATTAGCACTATCTTGCAGCATATTTGCACAAGCCGTTTCACCTTTATATTTGCCTCATGAATACACTAGACAGAGTTTTCTGATATGTCCTATTTAGTGTTAGTCCTTTTTTCGTAGAGATTGTGTATCGGATGACCTGTCAAATACAATCGAGTTAATCATGACCAGTGCCTGATAAGGACCATGAGATGTTTCCTTAAATCTGTCTGAGGTAAATTATGTCTGTTTGATAAATATATGATGAAGAACTTTAGGACTCTATGGAGACAAAGCTTTTGGTAGAAAAGAAATTATATTGACTAATGTATAAATAAGTGTAATAAAACAAAAATAAACATAACCTGCATATCTCCTTTTTTGTATGTTAATAAAATAATAACTGTATACTATTTCATTTAATAGATGCATCACAATTTATTACCTTTTTCCTATTTTGAAGCTTTTATGCTTCATATTCTCAAGGTCATAGACAACATTAAAATGGATATGTAAGTGCAAAGTGTTTTTTTCTGAATTTTTAAGTTCTTCACATAAGATAAATAAACAGAAATTAAATTACTGAGACAAATATGAGGATGTTCAAAGCTCTTTGTCAAATTACTTAGCTGTTGAATTATTTATTTATTCAAAAGTATTTCTGGAAGACGACACCCTATGCCAGTCCCTTTCCTAGCTGACTACACAGGCACACACATACATATGCGTACAAACAAACGAACAAAAGAATTATCTCTGATGTTAAGAAATTTATATTCTAGTGGGGTAAAACTAATAATAGTTTTAGAAATAAAAATAGATAATAGAAAGTAGATTAACAAGATAATTTCAGACTACCAAAGGGCCCTGAAAACAGTACACCAAGATACTATGATACAGACTGGGAGCCCCTCTAAGAAATGGGGGCAGGGGCCTCTCTAAGGAAGGTTTATCTGAGCCAATGATAAACTGTCATGGGGGGAGCCATCAAAGTGAAAGGTTTGTGTAAGATCTGTCATAAATATATGAATGCCAGTTTCACTGTGTAGGGGCAGCTATAATTATTCTTAGTTATTTAACTTTGTAGATTTTTTTTAAAGATTTTATTTATTTATTTCATAGAGAGATAGAGAGAGCAGTAACACAAGCAGGGGGAGTGGGAGAGGGAGAAGCAGGCTTCCCGCCGAGCAGGGAGCCCGATGTGGGGCTCGATCCCAAGACCCTGGGATCATGACCTGAATCAAAGGCAGATGCTTAACTACTGAGCCACCCAGGCACCCCTAACTTTGTAGATCTTATAAATGAAAATTTGTGCATGATTTTGTTCTCATTTGAAACATAAATAGTCCTAAGAAGGAGAGTAAAACAAATGATCCTTCATTCCCATCTGGCATAAACTGATATATCAAGTCCTAAAGTAAGGGACAGGCAAAGTGGGATTTTGACGATAGAGAGTAGGTTTGGAACATGCAATGTAGTGCCTGGAAAAGACCAGATTGGGACTTACAAGCTGATGAAAAGAGATCTGAACCATAGGAAAGAGTGACCATAAAGACAAGTGAGTAGGCAATGATTATTTATTCTCTGCTTTACATTTCAGCCACAGAAAAGCCTTGCTGCATAAACTGTTTCTTTTATCCTTTGTCAAATTCTCTCTTTGCACTTATCTCATCATCTCTCTCCCTCATTTTATCGATATTACAATTTCTTCTTTGGTAAAAATGCACTAAAAACACATCATTACCACTCTGCTTGATTATTGTTTTTCCACTAATCCGTAAACATCCACCAAAGCAATTATCCTCAGGTGAATAAGCAGTGGTGACATTCGGAGACTTAGATTTTAATACGGGATTTCCTTAAGTGTCTGAATAGCTTCTGGGTATCTCTTATTTACTGATTACCTTAAGTTATCTGGATGCCTGATTTAATTGAAAATTGTCTTTTTCCCCCCATGCACACAATTCAATGAATTGAAATACCATGGTAAAATTAAGTCAATATTTCTTCTTTGGAGAAGCCACCCATCACTTTTCCAGAGAAGACATGTTCCTCACACTTTCAGAACTCATAAACAGAGGTAATGCATATAGAAGCACTGCCCACAAATCCACATCAGGCCTTTCATTACTAGACAAGTGAGTGTGAGGCTCTCAGTGGACCAAAAACATACATGGATTTCCTTGTCTGTATCACAGAAGCAACACTTCCATTGTCAAAATTGAATGTCTTAAATGGTTAAGATAAAAAAATAAAAATAAAAAAATGGTTATGATAGGCACTAAACTGGTTAAGATAGGCATTAAAACTACAGTAGAATTGCTTATTTTTTAGAAATAATTTTTATTTCAAAAGAGCTATGTATATGGATTAAGTAATTGTATGCCTCTATTTGGTACCTAAAATATTTAAAAATAAGATGGAAAATACTTGGTGGAATTCAATATATAAGTTAAAGTCCACATCTTGGAGAAGACCCCTTGAGAATCAGATGTCTTCTGTACATTTAAGTTGCCATTTCCTCAAAACAGCTGAAGCTCAACATCTAAAGTGCATTCACATTCTCCTACACAAAATAAATTCTTGTTTCTTATTTTATGTACCCCATCCTTCCAATTCCCTGAGATACCCTTAGTTAATCATTGAGTTCTTTTTCCTAAAATAGTATATCCAGCTGGCTACATTTCTCTGTAAATCTTACCTTTTCAGTATGTCTAAAGTAAGTATATTCAGTGTAACCAAAATACACTGATTTTTTTTTAATCCTGTAGAAATTCTGCTTAAAATTTATTTGGTTTTCTTTAGTTCTTTTGTTTCTTTGTTGAAACTTTCTGTCTTTTCATTCACTTCAAGAGTGAGAAGGAATACATTAAATATAATAGATTTTTCCTCTCCTTGAAAATGTTTTAATCTATGATTGATAGTTGAAACCAAAAAAGTTAACATTGTCTGAAGGTGTTTTTAATATGTGAATCTAAGTATATAATAAATAGGACCACTGAAACAAAAGGGGAGAAAACAAAAGAACCTGTAGTATAGAAAGTTTTCTATATCCTATTTAAAGTGGTGCAATACTCCTTCTAAGTAGAAGGTGAAAATTATCTATATATTGTAGTCCTCCACAGAGTCCATATTGTAGCTACTAAATAACAAGAGCTGTAGCAACAACCAATGAGACAAAAAATCATTATGCAAAATGGTGACATAAAACATGCAATGGATACATTAAAATAGAATACTAAAAACCATTCAGCTGACTCAAAATAAGGCAGGAAAGTGGAAATTGTTGGTCAAAAGGCAAAGGAAACAAAGAGAAAATAGTAATAAAATGCTAGCCCTAAATCCAAAAGTATTAGTAATTCCATAAAAGGTAACTGGTTTAAGAACACCAATTAAAAGACAGAGATTATTATAACGGATTTAAAATATGAACCAACTCTATTTTATCTATAAGAAATTCAGTGCTAATATATACTACAACCAAGTTAAAATAAAGGAAAGGAAAAAAGATATATCATGCAAATTAGTGTGGGCTTTCTAGTGATATAGAACCAACAGGAAATCTCTCTAGATAGATGATAGATAAATTTATAGATATATATATAGAGAGAGAGATAGTTTTATATATATTTATATATATATAGAGAGAGAGAGAGATTTATCATGTCTATTGATAGATCAGTTGATAGATGATTGATAGATGATAGATGATAGATAGATAGATAGATAGATAGATAGATGATAGATAGATAGATAGATAGATGATAGAATATTATAAGGAATTGGTTCATGCAATTACAGAGGCTAAGAAGCCCCATGATCTCCATCAGCAAGCTGGAGACCCAGGATAGTGGTATAGTTCCTGTCTGTGTTCAAAGGCCTGAGAACCAGGAAAGCCAACCAGTGTGTACCTTCCAGTCCAAGCCTGAGTCTAAAGGCAGAAGAAGGCCCGTGTCCCGGATCAAAGTGAGGCAAGAGAGAGAATTCTTCCCAACTCAGACATTTTTCTAATCAGACTTTCAAGATTGGATGAGGCCTACCCACATTAGGGATGACGGTGCTTTACTGTCTACCAATTCAGAGGTCAATCTCATCCAAACACCCTCACATACACAGCCAAATAATGTTTAACCGAATATCTGAGTCCAGATATTTTGGCCTAATTAAGCTGATAAATAAAATTAACCATCACACTATGCAAATTCTAGTCAAAAGTAAGCTGGATGCTATAATAATGTCAGACAAAGCAGATTTCAGAGCAAAGGAAATCACAAGGAATAAAGAGGAAAATTGCATTATAAAATGATAAAATGTGAAATCATTGAGAACACATACCAATCTTAAACATGCATACAACTAACAATAATGGTTCAAATACATGAAACAAAAACTGACAAAAGAGAAAGAAGAAACTAGATGAATCTACAATTATAGCTGAAGACCTTAACGCTTCTCTCTCAGAAACTGATAGAATTAACATAGAGAAAAATCAGTAAGAATTTGGAAGAACTGAATAATACTATCGATCAACTGGATCCAGATGATATTTGCTAACAGACATTTACAGAACACGCCATCCAACAACAGAATAATATACATGCTTTCAAGTGCACATACAACATTCACCAAGATATATTATTCCCTTATTCATAAACCAAATTATAACAAACATAAAATAATTAAATCATAAAGAGTGTATTCTCTAGCAATGATGAAATTAAATTAGAAACCAATAATAGAAAGATAATAGGAAAATCTCAAAAATAAGGAAATTAAACAACAGAGTTTTAAGTAATCATTGTCGAAGTAGTCTCAAGGAAAATTAATAAATATTATGAATTGAACAAAAATGAAAATGCAGTACATCCAAGTTTGTGGGATGCAGTTAAAGCAGTGTTTAGAGTAAAGCTTTTATCATTAAATGCTTATATTAGAAAAGTTAAAAGGCCAAAATGAATAATACAAATTTCCACTTTATTAACTAGAAAGTGCCAAATAAACTCAAAGCAAGGAGAAGAAAGGAAATAATAAATATAGAAATCAATGAAATTGAGAACTGGGAAACAATAGGAAAAAGTCAAAGAAGCCAAAAGCAACTTCTTTAAAAAGAACAATAGAATTGTTAAACCTCAAACAAGATTTAGGAAGATAAAAAAAGAAGACACAAATTACCAATATTAGGAATGAAAGAGAGTATCACTTCAGACCCTGTGGACATGAGAAAGATATCTGCAGGTAACATAATTGTCCATGTAGAAAACCCCAAGAAATTTACAGCTAAACAAAATAACACACATACACGCACATACGCACACAACCCTCCTACAACTAATAAATGAGTTTATCAAGGCTATAGGCTAAAAAGTCATCACACAAAAATTAATTCATTTCTACATGCTAGCCATGACAATTGGAAACAAAAGTGAAAAATGACATTGCATTAACTTTGCATGGGGATAGGTGGTAACTAGACTTCGTGGTGATCAGTACTGCAGTGCACACAATTGTCAAATCACTATGTTGTACGCATGAAACTAATAGAATATCTTGTTTCAATTATACTTCAGTAAAAAATAAAAATAAAAAATAAATTAAAAAATGAGTAAGGGAAAATCATGTTTATTGTGTCACCACTATTATTTTTTTATTTTTATTTTTTTTATTTTATAAGATTTCATGTATTCATTTGGCAGAGAGAGAGAGAGAGAGTGAGCACAAGCAGGGGGAGCTGCAGGCAGAGGGAGAAGCCGGCTCGCAGGGAGCCTGATGTGGGACTCGATCCCAGGACCCTGGGATCATGACCTGAGCCGAAGGCAGACGCTTAATGACTGAGCCACACAGGCGCCCCTGTGTCACCACTTTTAACGTAGAATTCTTCACTTTTTATGATACCATTTCCCGCATCAGTTTTAGCAACATTGACAGCAGTAATAAGTGTAAGTGAAGGGATATGCAGCAAAAACAATATAAATAAAACATAAACAACAAAATCCAGGTAAGTTTAGTCTATAGTCCACCGCACCTGGAAGGGAAAAGTACTAGAGTTAAGGCCACGAAGTGGTGGAGTAGAGTTTTTACCCTTTTATTACCTGCAAAAGACATGGGTTGAGCACCCTAGGATTTTGCCTGGAAGTGACTCTGGCTTTCGGGCAAGAAGTACAGATTCCTGGGAATTTGGCTGATTGAGATGCTATGTCCCTTTTGTTATGACCACTTAAATGTAACCTTTATGAAAAGTGTATTAAACAAGACAAAACATGGCTGGAACCTGTATTTTGCCTCAGGAATTCCTGACTTCTCCTGTTCTTTGATACCCATCGCATGTCAATTTCTTTCATTCTCCTTCCATATTTAATTTCTGTTTTTCAGCTACAGAAGGATTCCTGTCCCTTTGGTGAGGTGAAACCTCTGTAATTCACACTCACCACTAAGCCTCCCACTGTATGTTAGAAGAGATAAGATGAATTCAAATGATCAAAGAACCAATTTAGTTAATGATATAATCATCAGAAGTATCCACTGCTTATCTACAATGCTGTGGAATCTGGTGGGACAAAAGCAGTAGCATTATCCTCTCGAAATAATCAAGGAAAAAGCAAAACTTTCAATCTTTCTTTTGAAAGAGTAATTAATTTCCTACCTAGTAAAAGAAACATGGAATTTGGAATTACACAGACATGTATTTAAATTTAAATTTTGCCTTTCACTTGCTGTATGGTTTTGGAAAACTAACTCTTAGAATTTCAGTTGCTTCATAATAATACCATAATAACAACCAAATTATAGAGTTTATATGAGGATTAAGAAAGATAATAATTTTACTAAAGAATCTTGAACAGTTTGAGCACCAGGTGAGTTGCAAACTATTGTAATTATTATTTTTCTGTGGCACTTGTAAAGCACTTTTCAAAATAATCCTGCGATTACATTATGTGCTCTATATTCCATTTTGTCTAAGCAAATTATCTTGCCTCAATTAATTGATACGGAAGTATATTGGATTTATCCATTTATAGTCCTGAGTATTGATAAAGGTATGATAGAAAATCCCTTAAAGTTATATTGCACTTTATAAAAGAAAAAGCAGTGAAAACTTTCAGGCATCTACATAAACTATTTTGAAAAACTATACAGGTTGTCTAAAATTTTTATTGTGTGTTTTAGTGTGTTCAATTTGACACTCTTGTTTGCTTCCCGTGTGATGGATTAGATTTTGTGTCTAAACTTTATTTTAAAAATAAATGAATAGTCATTTTCTCTTTAATAGTATTAGTAGAGCAAAGAGGGAAAATTTACAATAGAAAGAGGGAAAAATGTACGTTTAGTAATTATGGAACTTATGACATTGGAGTGGTTGAAGAGTTCAAGTTTTAACCAGTTTTCTATATTGCCCAATTTACCTGCTCATAGTATTGTTGACCTGATAATCTGGGTAAGATATCAAGTATTTACATATTGTTTTTCATCTACAGCAAACACACCTAAAAGATTACACTTACAAAACTCAAAAGAGGCCAACCTATTAAGAGGAACACATTAGTTATAGCGTAGGAAATGAAGGCTTTCTGTGCCATGCCACCATAACTAATATTAATTCACATTTACTGAGTATTTAGTATTTTGCAAGGAGTTTTTTTTTTAAGATTTTATTTATTTGAGAGAGAGAGTGAGAGAGAGAGCATGAGCCCAGTGAGGGGCAGAGGGAGAAGCAGACTCCCCACTGAGCAGGGAGCCCCGTCTGGGACTTGATCCCAGGACCCTGAGATCATGAACTGAGCCAAAGGCAGATGCTTAACCCACTAGGCCACCCAGGAGCCCTGTGCAAGGAGTTTTATGTACATTTTAAAATTTAATTTTCACAATAATCTAATGGAGACAGTTATAATTATTACCTACCTTTTGCAAATATTTCTAGGGATTTGCAGATAGTAATGCTGAAGCTGAGGTTTGAGACCTGAGCTAGCTGGCATCATGTCTGGACTTGAACAAGAAGGTAGAGCCATACACCACTTCTTACACCTGTTCAATCCCAGAAAAGTGTGTGGCCTACCTTAAAACCTGGAAAGCACCTGCATAAACATGTTCTATAATTCTGCAAATGTCCACTACTTATAAAAATTCCCTGTTTGTTTGGACATTTGTTAAAATGTACCTATTTTGCTCTTTCTAAAATTATTTGGCAATTTGAGCAATTCCTCAGAGTAATGAAGGATACACTAAAATATTTCAGAGGGAATCATTTATGCACTGAGAGAGTCTGTCTCAGTGTATCTGTGCACAATTTAGTGGAGAACCATTTTACTTCTTTAACACTTTTATGATCAGAAAAACTATATGTTAGATGTAGTTACAAAGATAAATTTCCCCAGGTATAAACTACATACCATAAAAAATAGCAGTCGTCCTGTTTCAATTGATAGGGATAGATTCTCTTCCCATCTTTTCTTGTAGTCTTCTCTCTTCCTTTTTAAAGCTTTGTCACTATAATTCAACTGTGCTGTAACATTCATGATGCCTATAATTCCACTGGCATGTGAGAAACTCATAATGTGTGAATTGGGACAGTTCTATCATATTGCCTTGGGCACTGTGTACCTTGTAGTCCCAGTTTATAGAAATGACACTAAGTCTGTAAAATATTCTATGTTCTGAATAGTGGATTGAGGAAAGGTCTTAAATTTTACTGCTGTAACATGTTGACAGTAACTTTCTATCTTAATCCAAAATTATCAGGTGATACTAAGTTATAATAGGAGTGATTTATATTTTTTCTTGTTTTTATTTTTTCAGGGGGGAGTGATTTATTTTTGAAATGATTTTTTTGATTCATACTCCATACATTTGAACACTGAACAATGGTTGGAATAATAAGATAAAAATATGGCCCCAGCCTGCAAGAAGCTCATCCATTAGTTTGATAAATTGCATGAAAAAGAAATAAATCTGGTATTATAATAACTGTTTAATGATAGAAGGGAGATAGAATAAGTATACGGCATAGATAAAGGAAAATTATGATAGATCTCACTGGAAATTTTGCTTGTGAGTGGTAGGATTTAATTAAGTCTTAGACTAAGGAAAGTAACTGGTAAAAAGGTTGTATGTATTTCAAAAAAAATTTTTTTTGCATAATTGAGGCAGAAAATATCTACTAGGTCAAAAGTCTTTTTTTTTTTTTTTCAGCATAACATAACTCTGCTTCCCTGCTTTAGTTGTGGTCTATATTATCTGGAATACTTGACAAGGAGGACATAACATGTCGTTCTCAGTAGATTAAGCCGAATAGTCAGTTTATCTTCTCATTATCGTTTTCAGCAGTGCAGCCTAGCAAATCCTCAACAACATTAGATCTTTGATTAATTGAACATTTTCATTCTTTCAACACTGTTCTAATAATGATCTTGGAATATAACAGAAGAATTAATCCCTCGCTTATAGTCAAATGGAGGAATCAAGTAGCCGCCATAAATCGAGCCCCACACAGATAATGAAATGTTACCAGATGCAACGTTAGATACTATGAAAATATCTTTTTAAATATGGGGAAATTATTAATTATAACGATTTTGTCTCCCTTGTCCTCTCTATTTATATGCTAAATAATAATAATACAAACTTTTTTTCCACTTTTTGGGCAAATATTTTGAAAATTTTCATGGAATGGGGCGTAAGATTCCCCCAGAGATGCTTTCAAGTAAAAGTACATAATTCCTAAACTACTAGTTTCTAGAGGTAATAATAAGACCAGTGAAACTTAAGTGTTTGGTCTGTTAAATGGGTATTCTTGTGCAGAGAGAAATGAATCAATCCGAACTGTAAAGAGAATTTTTTAGAGGGAATGTCTTCTGAGGGGGAAGTTTGAATAGGAAAGAAAAACAAATCGCTCGGTTGAGAGATGATTGAAAAGAGAAGTCTATAGTTGCATATTTAAAATTTTATATTTAGGGGCACCTGGGTGGTTCAGCTGGGTAAGCATTTGACTCTTGACCTCAGGGTCATGAGTTCAAGCCCTGCACTGGGCTCTATGCTGGGCACGGGGGAAAAAAAAAAAAAAAAAAATATATATATATATAGTATATGTACATATATATAAATAAATAAAATAAAATTTTAAATTTAGTATATTTTGCACATAAATCATTCTCCAGTCAATCCTAAAGAATTTCAGCACTTTTGTCTTCATTCTCCTTTGGTATAAATTTGCTTCTGGTGATAAGAATAAAGTTTTATTTGAAAAGCTAGATTGAAATGCAACAGGTTGGTTAAACATACCAATTTAAGCATTAAACATACAACCCACATAACAAAAATGGTTCTTTATATATGTTAAGTAATAGACAATTCAAGAAAAATATTTCCTTCTCTTAAAGTAAGAATTTAATTATTATATTAGAAGACATGCAATTCTCAGAGCATCCTTAAAAATAGTTAGGTTTCTTCAGGCTGAATGATAACTATTAACTTACAGACTCTTCTGCTGTACTCCTAAGCTTTCAATTAGGTCATTATATTCCTCTTTGCATAGAGCTTATCTTTATTTTTTTTTTTTATTTTTATTTTTTTATTTTTTTTTTAAAGATTTTATTTATTTATTTAAGACAGAGAGAATGAGAGAGAGAGAGAGAGCACATGAGAGGGGGGAGGGTCAGAGGGTGAAGCAGGCTCCCTGCCGAGCAGGGAGCCCGATGCGGGACTCGATCCAGGGACTCCAGGATCATGACCTGAGCCGAAGGCAGTCGCTTAACCAACTGAGCCACCCAGGCGCCCTAGAGCTTATCTTTAGATACTATTTCCACAAAGCATATTTTATGAAAATGTTAAGAATTAATATATATTTATAATATATGTTGAAAATCAACAATAAAACTTATGTTGAATAAATTGTTCCTTGAATTTGTTCTAAAAGAAGTCATATGTCATACATAAATTCATTTTTTTCTTCTGAATCAATTTCATGTCACACACTAAAAATAACATTATATATATATATATAGCATATGACAACTCTGGTGATAATTTCAAGTACACTATAAAATTTCTATTAATTCTCCAAATGTCTAAGATATAAGAAATTAATATTAGATATTAAACTGTTAAAATATAAATGGATTTGTCTATTTAACAAATCAATTGCTTAGCACAGTAGCTGATATATTTGATATATTATTTGTAACATATAAATCAGTTTATGGCTTTTATATCCCAACGCATGTCCAGTGGCCCTATGGAAAAAAAAAAATAACATTAAGAACACAACTTTTCGATTTAAATTGCAGCAGTGTTTATAAATACCATAAAGAGTTGAAGTTAGTTAATATCAATACCATAATTCAAAATGAGAAAGATATTTCTGGGGCACCTGGGTATCTCAGTCTGTTAAGCATCTGACTCTTGATTCCAGCTCAGGTCATGATCTCAGGGTCTTGAGGCTGAGCCCAGCCTAGGGCTCTGATCTCAGTGCAGAGTCTGCTTGAGATTCTCTTTCCCTTTCCCTCTGCCCTCCCCCTGCTCACACACACGCTAAATAAATAAATAAATAAACAAATAAATATTTTTTTTTAAAGATTTTATTTATTTATTTGACAGAGAGAGAGATAGCGAGAGCAGGAACACAAGCAGGGGGAACGGGAGAGGGAGAAGCAGGCTTCTTGCTGAGCAGGGAGCCCGATGTGGGACTCGATCCCAGAACCCTGGGATCATGACCTGAGCCGAAGGCAGACGCTTAACGACTGAGCCACCCAGGCGCCCAACAAAAGATATTTTTAAAAAATGAGAAAGATAGTTCTAAATAATTATAAAGGACAAAACTATTTTGACTCAAAAGCTTTAAGAGGCCAACTGCCTTATAAGGAAAATTTCAGAAACACTCTGGTGTTTTGATAGTAAACAAGTATTAACTATGCACTATTAAATAATAATGAGAATAAAATTTGGAGTAAAGAGAATTAAATTATTTAAATTATCTAAATTTAACTAAATTATCTAAATTTAACTAAATTATCTAAATTTAGTTTAGATAATGTTCAATATACTCTGGAAAGATTTTTGGACCACAGTTAGTGTTGATTTCCATGAAGTTATTTGCAACGTATTAACTCCAGAAAGTTTTAGAACGTGTCATGGGAACGGTTCTTTGCACAGTTATCTGAAACAGCACCGATCTGTAAATGCCAAAGAATGTCTGAGAGTAAACTGTGAAGAATATATTCTATTGACAACTTTACCTTAAGGACATGTATTGTACGTACAGAGATTTCAACTTTAAAGAATATTATTTTTTGCGATGCTTCCCCTTGAGGTCAGGGGTGGATAGAGAGGATGAACAATGCGGCTCTGCTGTTTCTTCTTGAAAATAAAAAGGCACAATGCGATTATAAGCACCTCTCTAACAAGGGAATGAATTTCTTTCACTTAAGATTATTCTTGCCAAAACTTAACCCCTGTCCATAAGAAGGTTCTTGCAAGGTTTGTTTTATTTGTCTTAGAACAGAATCAAGTAACAATAGACCTTCAATGACCCAAGTAACTCTTAGGCCCCAAGAAATCCAATCCAATCTGTTCTAAGCATTACAGCCTTGAGACCTGATGATTTCATACTGGCCTCCTCAAGCACATTAGCACAGAATGAGTTAGAAACCAGGGAGAATAGACCTACTTTTTTTTTTTTTTTTTTTTTTTTATACTTTATTTTATTTTATTTTTTTTTAATTTTTTTATTGTTATGTTAATCCCCATACATTACATCATTAGTTTTAGATATAGTGTTCCATGATTCATTGTTTGTGCATAACACCCAGTGCTCCATGCAGAACGTGCCCTCCTCAATACCCATCACCAGGCTAACCCATCCTCCCAACCCCCTCCCCTCTAGAACCCTCAGTTTGTTTTTCAGAGTCCATCGTCTCTCATGGTTCTTCTCCCCCTCCAATTTCCCCCCCTTCATTCTTCCCCTCCTGCTACATTCTTCTTCTTTTTTTCTAGACCTACTTTTATTCTTATTAGAATACATATTAGAGTTTATTTAGTTCCTTGATTAGTACATGCTCTTTCTCCCCATGCCTTCTCCCTGCTCACCAGGACAAATATACTTGTGCTTCAAATCTCAGCTTAGATAGTTTTTTCTTTCTCTTGCAGTTTTCCCTGGACTCTGAAATTGGGTTACATGTCTACCTTACGTTCCCACAGCACTCTGTAATTACCATGCTTCTTACACTTTCCTCTTTCTCTGTCTATAGCTTTCTTCCACCAAACTATAAACTCAAGTTTACTGGTAGATATTCAGCATCAAGCACTCTGCCTGGTATCATAGGAATCAATACTCATTGAAGTAATATTCACTTGAGGGGATTTATAATGATTTGTGTTCGTTTGAGAGATGGAATAATTGAATTACCTGGATTGTTAAAGCTCATGCCATCTTTACTATATTACACTAGCTTATTCAATTCTCTGCCTTACCCACAATAGGTGATGTTCCCAGACCAAGCATGTGACTGATGCTTAGTATCTTCTCTAACAGTTAGTGAATGTATACATCAAGGAATAAACAAATGAATGACTCTTGCTGGACAGCTAAAAAAAATTCATACTTCTCTTCTTTTTGTACTCATTATTTATTTGTAAGCATGTGTAAGGTATAGAAACTCAGAAGACAGTATTTCTGACTAAGGAAGCATTTAGAAAGAGGTACAAACCTTTTGGGGGAAAAAATAGCTAATGTTTGGATGGAATCCAATTAGTTGCAGGATTGTTTTTTTTTTCTTTTTTCTCAGCACTTTTTTTTGGTACTTTATGAAGGCAACTAAAATATTTATTGAAAATTATTTAACTTGCAATATTAAATGAGCACAGATCGTATATTTGCTTTTAAAAAATAACCTACAGGGGCGCCTGGGTGGCTCAGCCGTTAAGCGTCTGCCTTCGGCTCAGGTCGTGATCTCAGGGTCCTGGGATCGAGCCCCACATCGGGCTCCCTGCTCAGTGGGAAGCCTGCTTCTCCCTCTCCCACTCCCCCTGCTTGTGTTCCCTCTCTCGCTGTGTCTCTCTCTGTCAAATAAATAAATAAAATCTTAAAAAAAAAAAAAATAACCTACAAATATATAGAGAGTCTGTTGTTATTTCTCAGCTTGCCTTTAGTATTTCCTTTCAGTGAATCAATTGGTATGGTACTTTTAAGCAACTTCTGTGTTCTGGTACTCCTGGGTGGCTCAGTCAGTTGAGCAACTGACTCTTGATTTCAGCTCAGGTCATGGTCTCAGGGGCCTGAGATTGAGCCCCAAGTCAGCTCTGCGCTGAGTGCAAAGCCTGCTTAAGATTCTCTCTTCCGGGGACACGTGGGTGGCTCAGCTGATTAAGCATCTGCTTTTGAAGATTTTATTTATTTATTTGACAGAGAGAGACACAGTGAGAGAGGGAACACAAGCAAGGGGGAATGGGAGAGGGAGAAGCAGGCTTCCCGCGGAGCAGAGAGCCCGATATGGGACTCGATCCCAGGACCCTGGGACCATGACCTGAGCCGAAGGCAGTTGCTTAACAACTGAGCCACCCAGGCGCCCAAGCATCTGCTTTTGGCTCAGGCTCAGGTCATGATCCTGGGGTCCTGGGAATCAAACCCCCATGTTTGGCTTCCTGCTCAGGGCTTCCTGCTCAGTGGGAAGTCTGTCTCTCTCTCTCTCTCTCTCCCTCTGCTCCTCCCCACTGCTCATTCTTTCTTTCTCTCAAATAAATAAAATCTTAAAACAAAAAAAAAAAGATTCTCTCCCTCTCTCTCTGTCACTCCCCCCCCCGGACCACTCACAAATGTGCACTCTCTCTCTTAAAAAAAAGAAACTTTTGGGGTGCCTGGTTGGCTCAGTCGGTTGAGTGTCTGCCTTCGGCTCAGGTCATGATCCCAGGGTTGTGGGTTGGAGCCCCATATCGAGCTCCCTGCTTAGTGGGGAGCCTGCTTCTCCTTCTCTCTCTGAAGCTCCCCCTGGTTATGTTCTCTCTCTCTCTGTGTCAAATAAATGAGTAAAACCTTTATAAAAAAGAAAGAAAGAAAGAAAGAAACTTCTGTGTTCTTTTGCTTTTTCAGTTTCTGGTTTTTGGGGGACAGTTTGGGGATGACTACTTTTTTCTATAGGTATAAATTACAACCCAGGTTTTAGGTGCTGAAGAGGATGTGTTTTTGCAAAGCTAAATCCAGTTAGTGTATATGTATAAAGAATAGGCATCAGGCCTATGCACAAAAGAACAAAACTATGAGAAGATCAAGCTGGAGTATGGTGGACAATCTAAGGCGAGAGTCCAAAAGAAACAAAGCCAAGAATGAGGTATAAAATTGTAGCTTTGGAGAGTGCTCCCCATGTTTTTTGTTTCATTTATAAATGTCTCCTGTACCTGGAGTTTTACACTGAGTGTTGAGTTTCTTAGGAATTCCATACTTGTAAGTTTTTCAAGAAGAAAACCAGTTTATAGAAGGGATGTGACGATTCCACACTTTTCTCCTCTTGTCTTTTGATCCTTTTGAAGGACTGATATCATACTGGACTAAACTTTATTCTTCCTCTTCAATAATGACCAATTATCTTCAACCAAATTTGTATCATCCCAATTCTCTAGTTCTTTGGCACTAAAGTAAATAGATCTTGCTAAATGCAATCTCTCTGTTCCTTCAGAAGAGGAGTCATGAAACCAAGGACATGGTCCAAATCAAGATTTCTACATGTTTTATAAATAGTTTCATTGCAATATGATTATGCTCATTCCTTTATGCATTATCTCTGGCCTTTTTTACCAAAGACACAGTTGAGTGGTTGAAATAGAGACGATATGATGCAAGAGACCTAACATACTTACTATCAGCCCCTTACAGAAAAGTCTCAACCTATAGCCTTTACATCAAGTTGAACTCAGAATATAAAACATCTCTCTTGAATGTAGCCCCTTTATTTTTCCTTGATATTCCCTCATCTATTCATCTTCAGAGAAGAATAAAGTTAGGATAAGAACTGAACACATTCAATTGATACTAATGCACCTATGCATGACTAATGCACCCATGACTAGTATGTGATTATTGAGAATTCTCCATTTATAGTATTTTCATTATGTGACACCAGACTGTATCTTAAAAATAGTGCAAACTTGTAAGAAGGACATGGACTGTATCACCAATAACTTTCTACAAAAAAATGCCTTTTCATTTCTTTAAGCAATTTATAGTCTGTAATTTTATTTGGTTGCATATGGACCATTAACAGTTGACAGCTGTCAATGAAGGTCACATAAAATGACTCATTAAAGTCATGTTTAAAAAAACTAAAAATTAATAAATAAAAGTTTAAAAAGCAAACAAAGTCATGCTTAAAAAAATCTGACCAACTGTTTTGTTACGTGCACCCCGATGTTTATAGCAGCAATGTCCACAATAGCCAAACTGTGGAAAGAGCCAAGATGTCCATCGACAGATGAATGGATAAAGAAGATGTGGTATATATACACAATGGAATATTATGCAGCCATCAAAAGGAATGAGATCTTGCCATTTGCAATGACGTGGATGGAACTGGAGGGTATTATGCTGAGCGAAATAAGTCAAACAGAGAAAAAAATGTATCATATGACCTCACTGATATGAGGAATTCTTAATCTCAGGAAACAAACTGAGGGTTGCTGGAGTGGA
This sequence comes from Halichoerus grypus, assembly GCF_964656455.1. Lineage (NCBI taxonomy): Eukaryota > Metazoa > Chordata > Mammalia > Carnivora > Phocidae > Halichoerus > Halichoerus grypus. The sequence continues at coordinate 143,046,751 of NC_135714.1, read as the reverse complement.
GGATGGGGTGGGAGGGATGGGGTGACTGGGTGATGGTCACTGGGGAGGGTATGTGCTCTGGTAAGCGCTGTGAACTGTGCAAGACTGTTGAATCTCAGATCTGTACCTCTGAAACAAATAATGCAATATATGTTAAGAAAGAAAAAAAGAAGAAGAAGAATGTAGCAGGAGGGGAAGAATGAAGGGGGGGAGATCGGAGGGGGAGAAGAACCATGAGAGACGATGGACTCTGAAAAACAAACTGAGGGTTCTAGAGGGGAGGGGGATGGGAGGATGGGTTAGCCTGGTGATGGGTATTGGGGAGGGCACGTTCTGCATGGAGCACTGGATGTTATGCACAAACAATGAATCATGGAACACTATATCTAAAACTAATGATGTAATGTATGGGGATTAACATAACAATAAAAAAATTATTAAAAAAAAATCTGACCAACTGTTTTGTTTCCTATAGTTAGTTACTGACTAACCATTTTGGCAAAAATTTTCTTTTTTAGCCTCATGGGTTCACAGAGTGCAAAAATATTCATGTGATTTGGACTTAGTCACACCAGAGATATTTTTAGAATCCAAAGTTAAAATAAGTATAATTTAGATTGATTCGGTAAATATGTGTGTATGTGTGTGCACATGCAAAAGGGAGCTATGCACATGATTTTGTCAATTTTGAAGTACAGAATTTTTATTGTAACATTTAGTTGATTTCCATCTAATTCAGTTCACTTATTTAAGAATGACTTATGGATAATTTAATTTAATAATTAATTTTTTAATAAGAAAATTTTAGGTAAGAATGACTACATTGACATTTTTACATGAGATTAGTATTCATTACATGGTTGTTATGATACTTCTTCCTTAAAAATTAATAATAATACTTAACTTGTATGATGAAGAAAATTGCCTCTAAATATATCTATCTTGCAAGCTCTTTGGTGTGTGCCAGAATATATTCATATACCTTTTTCTTAATCACATGGCCTCAACATCAATAGCAGAGTTCAAAGTTTTTGTATTATGCACTCTTTCAAAATAGTTTTTATTTACCATTTTTTTTATTAATACAGTCCCTATATTAGTAAGTTCAGGCTGTCGTAACAAAATACTACAGACTGGATGACTTAAACAACAAAAATTCATTGTCTCACAGTTCTGGAGACTGGAAGCCCAAGATCAAAGTTCTGGCTGATTCAATGTCTGGTGAGAACTCTCTTCCTAGCTTGTATATAAGTGGCTACCTTCTCCCTCTATGTCCTTAACATGGCCTTTCCTCAGTTAAGAAAGAGAATGAGTATTCTGGTGTCTCTTCTTATAAGGATACTAAATCTGTTGGATCAGGGCCCCACCCTTATGACCTCATTCAATCTTAATTATTTCCTGGGAGGCCCCATTTCCAAATACAACCACTTTGGACAGGAAGGCTTCAACATAGGAATTTTGAGAGAACACAACCAGTCATTCTATAATAGTCCAATATGAAAGCCTGTTTCATTTGATTTGTTCTGCAGAATTGGAATCATCTGCTTTCCTTGCTAAAGGAGTTTCTTTTGCTCTTTTATCAAAATCTTATTGAGGATTTGCTATTTGGCCTATTTGACATACGCTTTTGTGTCAAGAATCAAAGTTTTGATGGGTTTATAGAAATAGAAAGGGCATCTGAAATATTCATAGGCAAGGGTAAGTGTTGCCTGAAGTGTAAGATAAAAGCAGATATCCAACTATAAAACATCATGTCACTTCCTTGGTGTAATATTAAAGTACCTACTGGACAAAGTATCTTGAAGAATTTATTCCCTAAAGCATCTTATTACCTCAAAATTACACTAGAAAAACTTACTGCATTCCAAGCTCTTATAGGCCAAAGGACAAAAATAATACTCTGCCATATTGCTGGAATAAAATTTAATATTGTCTCATTCTTTAGTTTAAGAGTCTTAAGTCTTTGTAAAATAAATGGAAATACTTGTGTCATGAAATATGCTCAAAAACTGTGAATGACAACTGAAATTAAATTTATCTGTGGAAGTTTTAGATCTGTGAGCATTTTTGAGGATAAAACTGCTCACCAGTAGAATATTTAGATAAGAAGACAAATAACTTTCAAGTGTTCCTCTTGGTCACCAGAAAACAAAATGTTATGTGATTGAGAGGATGAAAGCAGTTTTAGCATTTCTCAAATCACAATTGCATTTGGCTTCCTTGGAAGATATCAAAGATCTTCAGTTGGAAAAGTAATACTATGGTTGAAAAATAGTGTCAATTCCATGACTTACTGAGGAATCTTGTACAAATCATTTGACTCAAGCCATATTATCATCTAAAAAATAGGAATGAGAACGTCTGTGTTAAGGTGATATAAATGAAGTCAGATGAACAATACCTAAGGGTATTATAATATGTACCTCTTTACAAATAGTTAGTGTTATTCACCTTGTCTCAATCAAAATAAATAACATATAGATTCCAATTTGTCTGCCACAATTCAAGTTTTAGAGTGTTTTTTTCTCTTTTCCTTCAGCTTGTCAATTTGTTCTGAATTTAGGGAATACTATCTCTCTTGAATAATATTGTCTTACTTTAGGTAAGAAAACAAAAAGGAACTAACATTGTAAATTTAAACTCTCAATGACAATAGAGGAAAGACTCATTAGACATTTTTCAAGTACAAGAATTTCTTCAAAACCACAAATGAAGTCTTCTATTTAATATGGAAACTTCTCACTCCATAAAACATACATTTTCCCCTAGAAATAATAAAACACTAAGAATAACATGCTTTCCCTTCCTTTTATAAAATCATCACTTTGTAAACTAAGATGTAGATTTATTAAAATGTAATCCAAAGTATTTGAATCCAAACCTGGAATTAAATATAGTTGAAGATAATCCTTTTGAGTTGGTGAAATATGCTTTACCTAATGGATAAATATGTCCATTCAAACTTGTATAATAATTGCAGAATTGGCTCAGTTTGGTACCCTAATTTTAGGGATAAAAAGGGAGGAAAAAATGTATTCTTATTAAATCATTTCTATGGGGCGCCTGGGTGGCTCAGTCATTAAGCATCTGCCTTCCGCTCAGGTCATGATCCCATGGTCCTGAGACCGAGCCCCGCATCAGGTTCCCTGTTCAGCAGGAAGCCTGCGTCTCACTCTCCCACTCCCCCTGCTTGTGTTCCCTCTCTCGCTGTGTCTCTCTCTGTCAAATAAATAAATAAAATCTTTAAAAAAAAATCATTTCTAGATTAGCATATTATTTTGACTGATTTTCACCTATAAAATTAAAAAAGGAATTATGATATTTACACAAAATCCAAAATGAAAAACATTTCATAGGAAGAAAAATGAAGAAATACTTGACTAAACTCCAAATATTAAAAAAAAACAATGAGTAGAAAAATTTTCATGACACCATCAAACAATAAACTTTATAAGAAATAATGAATGTGTTACTGGAAAAACGACCTAATCTTGTGTGCATGGAATCTATAAGGAAACATGAAGGGGACATTTTTCTAAGGGAAACGTGTCCAAAAAACCATATTAAATATTAAAAATATACTCAGAGACACTTACACAGAATTTATATGACAATAAATATGTGAATTAAATCCACACGGTGGAACACTAATTTGTAATTTTTAGATAAATTGTTCAAATAGTAAGCTTACAAAAGACATTTCACATTTAATTTCGCTTTTTTGTTAAATTAAAAAATAACTTTAGAAATTAAATTAAAAATTTAACTTTTAGAAAACTTTCCCTGAAAGATAATTGATATATTTGATATAAAAAAATATATTATACTTTTACTTATTCTTACCTTTCCTTATGTTCTGTGTAGTAATAGGTGATTCTATTAGTACTAAGATAGTCTAATTTACTTTTTAAAGCCATTAGTAAATCATAATGAAAGTAAACATTAAAAATCACACTCTTTATAAAGGGGAAGAAAATGGAAGGATACAATTCATGTTCATTTTCCCTTGAAGTTTGCTATGTGTTATATATCAAACATACGTATGTAAATGCTCTGGGGAAAATCTGAAAGCAGAAACAAATCATGACATTTATAACCATTTACTAACACTTGGCTAGATTATTTCAGGCTGTTGTAAATTTGTAGAGAGTCACCATCTGTGTCTCCTTAAAATTTATAACAGGGGAGAAAAGAGAATATGTTTCAAGACTTCAAGAGTTTACTTCTCTGGGTGTCTGGCTGGCTCAGTTGGAAAAGCATGCAACTCTTGATCTCAAGGTCATGAGTTCGAGCCCCAGGTTGGGTGTAGAGATTAATAAAAAGAAATAAGTAAACTTAAAAAAATATTTTAAAATTTTACTTCCATACATGGGTTTGAATCATCTATCTTTTGCCCTAAACCCAGAGACTTAGTATGCTTGTGATTTTCCTTACTTCCCAACCAATTACTACTAAAAACCAATATAAACATCTTATAGTACAGAATCTGTTTTTACTTATGGTCTCAATTTGACAATTTAGAAATTATTTACCTCCCTGTTATTTTATTATTCTCTTTAGTATGCATGTGTTCTTATTTCTCCATAAGACTGTATGCTTATAAGAAAGATTTAATTTCAACTAGTTTGTAAAAAGTACCCAGTAGGTTTTAATAAACCATTTGATGTGACTAATATACTTTTTAGTTCTCACTACTTTGAGGAACTTGTTTTATCATAAATGAAATTTTAAGTCACTTCGAATGGAAATGACAGTGATAATAGCTTGAAGACTTTTAATTTTGACTATACTACTTCAATACATAAATTGAAAGTACAGAGACAGAGAAGAAATGAAGATTTTTTATTTTCTTTTAAAAAATTTATCACTCAGATCATTTTTTTAACGTTCTTATTACTTGTGAAGTACTTCTGAACTGAAAAATGTCTCCTGTGATATGGGTAAAGTGGTTAGGTACTTGTGTCTGTGCTGAAGAAATGAACTTTTCAAAGGTCAGTAATTTTAGCTTAGCATTAGAGGATTATCTGTATTTTATCTTTATTTTTGATTTCTGTATAATTGTATTACTATAATAATTTAAAGATAGTCATATTCTATAGTGCCTATGAACAAGGCACTTTACTTCCAACTTAGTGATCAGTTGCTTAGCAACTACGTGGTTGATGAAAACTATCAGATCTGATGTCTCTGTCTGTTCAGAAAATGTCAGAAACTAGATGGAGTGGAGTAGATTTTTTGAAATATTTTAGCATTTTACAGACTCTGAAGGATTAGTAAGTAGTTTTATTTTCCAATAGATTTTATTTTTTTTATTTTTTACTGAAAACAGTATTTTTTATTTTTTTAATTTATTTTTTATTATGTTATGTTAATCACCATACATTACATCATTAGTTTTTGATGTAGTGTTCCATGATTCATTGTTTGTGTATAACACCCAGTGCTCCATGCAGAACGTGCCCTCTTTAATACCCATCACCAGGCTAACCCATCCCCCCACTCCCCTCCCTTCTAGAACCCTCATTTTGTTCCTCAGAGTCCATAGTCTCTCATGGTTCATCTCCCCCTCCGATTTCCTCCCCCTTCATTCTTCCCTTCCTGCTATCTTCTTCTTCTTTTCTTTTTTTTTAAACATATAATGTATTATTTGTTTCAGAGGTACAGGTCTGTGATTCATCATTCTTATACAATTCACAGTGCTCACCACAGCACATAGCCTCCCCAATGTCCATCACCCAGCCACCCCATCCCTCCCACCCCCCACCACTCCAGCAGCCCTCAGTTTGTCTCCTGAGATTAAGAATTCATTGACTTATTTCGCTCAGCATAATACCCTCCAGTTCCATCCACGTCACTGCAAATGGCAAGATTTCATTCCTTTTGATGGCTGCATAATATTCCATTGTGTGTGTGTGTGTGTGTGTGTGTGTGTGTGTGTGTGTGTGTGTGTATACACACCACATCTTCTTTACCCATTCATCACTCGATGGACATCTTGGCTCTTTCCATAGTTTGGCTATTGTTGACAATAGCCAATAGATTTTATTTTTGTTCTTCAATCTTTTTTAACTTTCACTATTTGAAAGTTAAATATAACTTTTTACTCTATTGTCAAGAGATATCATTCCTAATATTTTAAGATTTTTTTCATGTATTCATTCCTGGAGAAATCAATTAATCTTTGTAACCAACCAAACAAATTATTTTAATTGAACACCTGCTATGTTAAAAATATAATGCTAGATGATTTGGTGGAGGTAGGCATGATTTCTACCCCCACCAAAGAGGTCTAAAATTTATTTGTAATCACATATCTTTATACTACAATTGACAATAGAAGGCAATGTTTGATAAGTGACCAACAATATAGAAAACCAAGGAGTTAAAGGAAGGAAGGAAAAAATCATATCCTTAAATATTATTCAGGAAAGGATAATTATGACAAAGCTCTTGGATGCTACAGATGGATGAGAGATTGCAGACTTTTCTAGTTAGAGAAAATACAACTTTCCTGAATGCTTTTTAGATGTATAGCAATAAATAAAAATGACAGCGTTTGTAACAGCATTGATATTTTTCTCCTAAACCATTTTAGTGCAATTAGTATATAATTTCAAACAAAACTGTTCTCTTTCGCATGCATTTTATCATTAAGGAAATAACTAAAAATGATGGTTTATCTCATCAAATAACACACAGTTGAGATATCTACAGAAAAAAATGCTAATGTTATAGTTGGAGACATAGATATTTTCTACAAAGACAGAATGTGATAATTTATACTCTGAGTTAAACTATTGCATTCACTCATGTAACAAATACTTATTAAGTACATACCATCTACAGAAATTGGTACAGGCCATGAAGTGAGAAACAGAAGTACAACAGTGTATATGGCATATTTCATACTCTCAGGTAATTACACATTTTTACCTTTCATCCTTACATCTGGAATATATTGGACATTAACTTTTTGTTAGGTTTCAAAACATAGTTTTTCCATATACTGATCTAATTAACCCAGAACCACTCATTGAAAAGTCATTTCTTTTTTCCATTGCACTGTCCCCTTTGTCATAAATCAGGTAACTGGGTGTGTTTCTTTCTAAATTCTCCATTCTGTTCCATTAGTTGGTTTTTCTATCCTTGTATCAATTTCCCACTATATTGCTTATTTTATAATGAGTCTTCATGTATGATAATGTAAGTCCTCCAAATTTGTTCTTCTTGCTCAAGGTTGCCTTGGATATGCTAAATTCTTAGTATTGTCATATGATTTTAGAATTATCCTGATAATTTTCACAATACTTTTTACTGGGATTTTGATTAAGATTACATTAACTCTATAGACTAATTATTTGCAGGAGAACTGATATACTTACAAAATGATATTTTTATTTTTATTTATTTTCTAAGTCTTTATTTAAATTCCAGTTAGATAACATACAGTGTAATATTAGTTTCAGGGGAGAATATAGTGATTCATCACTTACCTACAATATCTGGTGCTCATCACAAGTGTCCTCCTTAATCCCCATCACCTGTTTAACAAATCCCCTCATCCACGTCCCCTCCATCAACACTCAGTTTGCTCTCTGTAGTTAACAGTCTGTTTTATGGTTTGCCTCTCTCTCCCCCTCCAATGTTCATCTGTTCCATTTCTTAATTTCAACATATGAATGAAATTGTATGGTATTTTTCTTTCTCTGAATTATTTTGCTTAGCATAATACACTCTAGCTCCATCCACGTCATTGCAAATGGCAAGATTTCATTCTTTTTGATGGCTCAGTAGTATTCCATTATCTATGTATACCACTTCTTTATCCTTTCATCAGTCAATGGACATTTGGGCGCTTTCCATAATTTGGCTATTGTTGATAATGCTGCTATAAACATCAGGGTGCCTGTGTCCCTTTGAATCAGTATTTTTGTATCCTTTAGGTAAACACTTAGTAGTGCAATTGCTAGATCATAGGGTAGCTCTATTTTTAACTTTTTGAGGAACCTCCATACTGTTCTTCAGTTGGCTGCACCGGTTTGCATTCCCACCAACAGTGTAAGAGGCTCCTCCTTTCTCCACATCCTCACCAACATCTGCTGTTTCCTGTGTTGTTAATTTTAGCCATTCTGACAGGTGTGAGGTGGTATCTCATTGTAGTCTTGACTTGTATTTCCCTGATGATGAGTGATGTTGAGCATCTTTTCATGTGTCTTGGCCATCTGTATGTCTTCTTTGGATAAATGTCTATTCATGTCTTCTGTCCATTTCTTAATTGAATTATTGTTTTGTGGGTGTTGAGTTTGATAAGTTCTTTATAGATTTTGGATATTAACCCTTTATCAAATATGTCATTTGCAAATACCTTCTCCTATTCCATAGGTTGTCTTTTAGTTTTGCTGATTGTTTCCTTCACTGTGCAGAGGTTTTTATCTTGATGAAGTCTCAATAGTTCATTTTTGCTTTTGTTTCCCTTGTCTCCAGCGATATGTCTAGTAAGAAGTCGCTGCAGCTGAAGACAAAAATGTTCCTGCCTGTGTTCTTCTCTAGGATTTTGATAGTTTCCTTTCTCACATTTAGGTCTTTCATCCATTTTGACTTTGTTTTTTTATATGGTGTGAGAAAGTGATCCAGTTTCATTCTTTTCCATGTAGCTGACTGGTATTCCCAACACCATTAGTTGAAGAGACTGTCTTTTTTCTATTCGATATTCTTTCCTGCTTTGTCAAAGATTAATTGACCATATAATTGTGGGTTTATTTCTGGGGTTTTTATTCCATTCATTGATCTATGTGTCTGTTTTGTGCAGTACCATACTGTCTTGATGACTACAACTTTGTAATATAACTTGAAGTCTGCAATTGTGATGCCTCCAACTTTTCCTTTTTTCTTTTTCAAATTTGCTTTAGCTATTTTGTGACTTTTGTGGTTCCATATAAATTTTAGATTTTTTTTTCTAGTTCTGTCCCATTTTTTTTTTAATGTGATAAATTACATTAAACCACTATTGGCTTACTCATTCTTTTAAAGATTATATTTATTTATTTGAGAGAGAAAGAGCTGAGTGAGAGAGACTATGAGCAGGGGGAGGGTCAGAGGGAGAGAGAGAAGCAGGCTCTCCACCGAGCAGGGAACAAAACTCAGGGCTCCACCCCAGGACCCTGGGATCACGACCTGAGCCGAAGGCAGATACTTAACCGACTGAGCCACCCAGGCGCCCTGATTTATCCATTCTTAATAAAAAAACACTCTTGCCTAAATAAATACAATATATTAGACTTTTACCTTTCATCTCACTCAATGTTTTATATCTTTTTTCCCTCATTTTTTACTTGTTTTGGAGTGAACAAATATTTTTAAAATTAATTTACCTTGATTATTCTGTTAGTTATGTGTTCTTTTGCTGATTACCTTTGGGATTAAACATGTTTACTTCCCAGATTTGAATCTAATGAAAACTATTGCTCTTGCTAGTTTCCAGACATTGCTTGATATTAAAACTTTTAACTCCACTTATTCCATTCCATTTCGGCATTCTTGCTGTGGTTTTTAATTCTCTCTATAATTTAACTCCATAAAACATACTATCTTTACATTGTCAGTTAACAATTATTTATAAATATTCACATTTTTTCCTTTTCTGGTGTGCTTTATTCTAGTTACATTTACATATTTCCCTCAGTAGCATTTATCTTCTTCCTAAATTACTCCATTTAATATTGCTTTTAGAACAGGTCTGCTGAAAATAAATGGACAGTGTTTGCTTGCATGAAAACTTTTTTTTTCCACCTTCATTTTTGAAGAATATTTTTACTTGACTACTAGCTATCTTTTTTGGGTACTTACAATGTTTCATTCCATTGTCTTCTTTACAATGTCACCTTCATTGAAGTTTCTCATTTTCCACAGTTTGACTATATTTCCTGGTGTGTTTTTGTTCTGTTTATTGTTTATTTATGTATATGTATGTATGTATGTATTTGTTCTATTAAAGTTTTCTAAGTTTCTTGAATCTGCAGCCCTCTAGTGTGATGATTTTCATTATTCCTGGAAAACTTTTAGCAAAAATCTCTTTGAGTATTTCTACTGCCCCATTTTTTTCTTCTCCCATCCTGGATATATATATATATGTATGTATATATATATATATATATATATATATATATATATATATATTCATATCCTACTTTTTTCTGTTGCTTTAAAATGTCTGTAAGTATAGAGTTAGCTTTACAAAAGTAGAATGGGGAAACTATCATTTTCTCTGGGGAAAACTGAAGACTGGTAACAACCTTGTGGTCAAGATAAGGATGAGATGAGATATGTTAGCTAGTGATTTATAATGTGGTTTTAAAGTTTTAAGCTTCCATGGAAGCATTTTATACTAGCTTGTCTATATTGTTCAGGGAGGAATGGGTTGTTGGTTTCCACGTAATGTAAACAGTTATGTAATTTGGTTTTAGCAACAGGACCAGTACAACATAAAAGACCCCTCAGTAAACTTGTGCCCAGACTTTGCTGTAACTATGATATTTTGCACATGTCTGGATGGTTCTTCATTCAGTGAAGTGTATCCTGTGCAATTTGGAAAGAACCCTTGAAAGCCTTGACCTGGAAGTTTTTGTAACAATCAATCACCATTTGCCAGTTCTTTCTCCTGCTACACTATCAGCTTTACCTTTATGTGAATATACTACGGGGAGGATTTTGTTAGTCCTTTCAATTATGCAACCTGAAGTAATGTTATAATGGCTGTACTTTGGTTTGCATCTTTTCTATTGACCTGTTCAGAAATGTAGTTCACCAATCCAGCCTTCTGCCCTATCCAATGTGCTCTTAAAGCTAGCTATTGAATTTTTGGTTTCAGATATTATATATTTTAATTTTGAATGACTTTTTAAATTACTTAACAGATTCCATTTTTCATTTTGTAAATCTCTCCTCTACTTTCTTAAACGTGTCAACAACTGTTATTTTACAATTCTTGTCTTCCAAGATCAATATTGGAATAAGTGTTGAATATGTTCCTGTTTTATGTTTCCTTTCTTTTTTTTTTTAAAGATTTTATTTATTTATTTGAGAGAGAGAATGAGATAGAGAGAGCATGAGAGGGGGGAGGGTCAGAGGGAGAAGCAGACTCCCTGCTGAGCAGGGAGCCCAATGCGGGACCCGATCCCAGGACTCCAGGATCATGACCTGAGCCAAAGGCAGTCGCTTAACCAACTGAGCCACCCAGGTGCCCCAATGTTTCCTTTCTTTAATTCAATCACATCATGCTTCACACGTCTAGAAATTTTTATTAAATGCCAGATGTTGTATGTATAAATACATACACAGAGTTGAGAGACCCTAGATGATATTTTTCCTCCCAGAGATGGTTCCCTCTTTCTTCTGCTACTCTTGTAGAGTGATCAGCAGACCTGATACAGATCAAGGTGGATCAGAGATTGAGTTCACATAGATGGAGGTTGTGTAGACAAGAGTCTATGTCTCTATTCCTAGAACACAGCACTCCAGCTCTTTCACTTTCTGCAATTTTTTGTATTTCTTTCTCTCTGCTTTCTTTAAATATAGCCCACTATTTCTAGACTTTTTATTCTATTTTATTGGCCGTCAGTCTATTCGTTCACCAAAATTACAGTATTTTAATTATAAATACTGGTTTATATTTAAATACTTTAATATCTGATTGGACTAGGTACTCCTCATCACTCTGCATTTTTGGGATTTTCCTAGTTATTCTTTATCATTTATCTTTCATATAAGTTTAGAAACAATTATTTAGCTCCAGAAAAAAAAAATTATTCTTATTCTATTCAGTTTATATACCCACTTGAGAAAAAAATGGCATATATATGATTTTTTTTTTTTTTTAAGATTTTACTCATTTATTTGACGGAGAGAGAGAGACACAGCGAGAGAAGGAACACAAACAGGGGCAGTGGGAGAGGGAGAAGCAGGCTTCCCGCAGAGCAGGGAGCCCGATGCAGGGCTTGATCCCAGGACTCTGGGATCATGACCTGAGCCGAAGGCAGACGCTTAAGGACTGAGTCACCCAGGAGTCCCTATATGTGATGTTGATACTTCTTTTTCAAAAACAAAGAATGGTGTACTATTTATTCTATTATCACTTTGGTCCTTTTAGAAGCATTTTAAATTTTTGTCATATAGACTTTCAACATTGCTTGTTCAGTTTATTCTTAACCATTGAACTTAGTGTTACAAATAGATAAAGTTTTCGTTTCAATTATATCTTAACTATTACTATTTCTATATTTGAAGACTATTAAATATTCTAATTCTACATATTGCTAACTTCCTGAGTTTCATTTTGGTTTTGTGTGTGTGTGGTTTGTTTTTGTTTGTCTGTTTGTTTTAGCACTGCTTCTCTTGGGTTTTGCTGATATAGTATATTATCTTGTGATAGGGATAATTTTATGTCCTCTTTCAAATTCCTATGCCTCTCTTTTCTTTTGACCGATACTCTAATAAACCTCTAATAAACCTTCTAATAAAATGTTAACTAGTAGGTGAAAAATGATCATTGTTCCTTTTTCCTACCTCAAGTGTTTTACTCTGAGAAAAAGTCTCTCAATTTCCAGTTCATTTAAATGATTTTAATGAGTAAAGTATGTTCATTTTGTCAAACAGCTTTTCAGCTTATAAAGAGATAATTATGTTTTTTTCTCCTTAGAAATATCAATTTGATAAATTATATTAATTGATTTATTAATACTGACTCCATTAATATTGATTTACATTTTCAGTTATTCAAAGATACCACATGGTCGTGATGTATTATTTTATTCAAAAAAATCAATGCTGTTGCACTTTTTTTTGCTAATGTTCTACTTAGAACTTTCAGTCAGTAATCATAAGTGAGACTTTTCTATGTGGGAATCAATCTTTTTTTTTTTTTTTAAGATTTTATTTATTTGCTTGAGAGAGAGAGAGAGAAAGAGAGAGAGCATTCACGCACGTGAGTGGGGGAGGGGCAGAGGGAGAATGAGAGAGAGAATCCAAAGCAGACTCTCCACTGAGTGCAGAGCCTGACTTTGGACTCGATCCCAGGATGTGGGCCAAATTCAGACACTTAACTGACTGAACTACCCAGACACCCTTATATGGGAATCAATCTTATACTTAAAAGTAATTTGGAAATTTTCTTTATCTATCTGGAATAATAAAGTAGTGTTAAAATTATCTGGGGTCTTAATGTTTGGTAGATTCTCCCTATGAAAGCATCGGTATGTAAGACTTTCTTTGGAAGGATAAAAAAGAAGCAACAAGCAATTCTTAGATGATTTTATTTTGTTTGTTCTACAGAGATGGGTCTGTTTAAACTTTTTCTGTGATACATTCCTTACTTATTAATTTCATCTACAATATCAAGTTTATTTGAAATTAATTGCACAAATTACTCCCTCAAGATTTTTTTTTATAATTCTCTTTAAGGAATTATTTTCCTTCTTATAATTTTTTTAAATTTTGTATTTGTGCTATTTTATTCTTCTGTGATTTTTAAATTTGCATATTTTTGTGCTACTTATTCTTTTATTGGAATAGCTAATAGATTTATCTATGTCATTAATTTTTCTAAAAGATTTGAATTTTTGATTTTTAATATTTGCCTTTAGTCCTACTGTTTATTTTTTATCACATTAAATTATATTTTGTACTTATTATTTATTTTAATCTTCTTTTGGTGTGAAGAGTAATTCTGTTCTTCTAGTGTTAAGAGTTTAATTGTCCTTTCATTGTCTTTCCTTCATTTTAACTGACGCTAGTATTTAAGGCTTTGGATTTTCCAATATTCACTGCTATAATTTTATTTCATACATTCTGATATTGGTTATGTTTATTATCATTTTCATTAAACATTCTGCAGTTTTGCTTTGAATTTTCTCTTTAACCAAGTATATTTATCGTAATGATATTAATTTTATGGTGGAAGGGCTATTTTATGACTTCTGCTTTTTTAAAATTTTGATTAAAGTATTGTTCGTTTTATTGCTGTCTTATCAAGTTTATTAAGCTTTTACATAATACATAATACATTTTTTTAAATGTGCCATGATTACTTAAGAACTTAGTGTATTTTAATTTATCAGGTTGTAAATACAAAATGTATTGAACAATTCTATATTGATATTTTTGTTAATAAGTAATATTCTTATATCTCTTCTCTTATTTAAGAATTTGGTCCATTTGAATTGTCTTGGACTGAGAACATTGTTTTAAAGTCATCTAGAATTTGTATAACTTCTGTTTCTACTTATTTATCTCTTAATTTCTCATCATTCCTAGTTTACATAGAAGGTTTCTGTGTTACTTTGTGGAAAGATATAAATTCTTGCATCTTTACTATAATCTGTGGGCTTTAGCATTATATAATGATCTTCTTTGGGTCAATGGATTTTTTTTTAGCTTGAATTCTGCTGTGTCTCATATTGAGATTTCATCCTGTGTGAGGTCAAAGATTGAATTGACAAATCACATTCACAGAAATAATAGGTTTTTCCATAACCAGACTGTTCTAATGACTCAAAAGATGCAGGAAGGGCACCTGGGTGGCTCAGTTAGTTAAGCCTCTGACTCTTGATTTCGGCTCAGGTCATGATCTCAGGGTCATGAGATCAAGCCCTGAAGTAAGCTCCCTGCTCAGCAGGGCGTCTGCTTGAGATTCTTTCTCTCTTTTTTTTATTTTTTATTGTTATGTTAATCACCATACATTACATCATTAGTTTTTGATGTAGGGTTCCATGATTCATTGTTTGTGTATAACACCCAGTGCTCCATGCAGAACGTGCCCTCTTTAATACCCATCACCAGGCTAACCCATCCTCCCACCCCCCTCCCCTCTAGAATCCTCAGTTTGTTTTTCAGAGTCCATCGTCTCTCCCCACCATCTCTCTCTGCCCCGCCCTCCTCTCTAAAATAAATAAATAAATCTTTAAAAAAAGGATACAGGGAATCAAAAGCCACAGGTTAAACATCATTTTCTTGGAAAAGATTAATAACCCCCCATAAATGTCCCTGTTTTTCCCACAATAGGATATACAATGGTTTCATGATTTATGCACATGGAACATTGCACAAAGGTAGTCACTTCTGTTGTGGAGTATCTATAATTTATACACCATCAACACCATCAATTAGACAACTTGATTGACTATTCTTTCTCCTGCCAACCATGACCCATAAATCCATAAGATCCAGTGTTGTTGATTATAAGTAGTCGGTGTACACAGGAATTTCCTGCTACCCTGCTATGACATATAGGTTAAAATTCTTACATTACAAATCGATAAGAAAATCTAATGGGCATTTCAATTGAGAAAGATGATCATTTTTAAACTAAGTAAGTACTCTATAAATACTGATATTACTGATATATAAAAAGATTGACTGCAAATGGAATCCTGTTTGGGCTTTTAAAGCTACAGAATACAGATGTGGTTAAAAATGTAAGCGCATTATTATACCCCAAAGATAACAACAAAACTGGACTGGAAAATTTGAGCTTTAAAGAAAAAAAAAAAAATATATATATATATATATATGTATATATATATATATAGTTGATTCCAAATGTTTATACCTGAATATAACTGAGAGTAATTCATAAATTTGCATTCATTTCCTTTTAAAATGTGAACTTAAGTTCATTCTGTACCATAATCTTGTGTCCTTTAAGGGCAGGGAATACCAACCTTTCCTCAGCATGTACTACACACACACACACACACACACACACACACACACACACACAGATTTCAAAATAGAGATGATCCTTTTACATATAACATTAAAAAATTACTCTCAGAAATTTCATGTTTATCTAAGTTAGTAAAAATAAGAGGCCTAACATTAAGTCACTTTGAAAATCTTGTCTTCTTTTTTTAATGTAAAAGCCATAAATATTTCAATTGAAATCCAATTTCTTCATCTTGTTTTTAAATAACATTTGTATTCAGGAAAACTATATTCTTATTATTATATTTTTTTCCAGTGAGGAGAGGCAGCTTTTCTTTCCCTGACATATATTAGACCTGTGATTTCCTCAGAATATTAAAAATCCCATATCAATAAAAAGTTTATGGATGTAGTATTATTTTTTAATTGTGTTAAAATATATATAAGATAAAATTTATCGTCTTAATCATTTGTAAGTGTTAAGTGCATTCACAGTGTTTTGCTACCATCATTACCATCCATTTACAGAACTCATTTTTACTTTGAAAAACTGAAATTCTATACCTATTTTAAAATATCATCATTTCCCTCCCTATAGCCTCTGGAAATAACCATTCTATTTCTCTCCCACTGTGTTGGATCACTCTGAGAACCTCATATAAATGGAATCATAGAATATTTGTCCATTAATGACTAGTTTATCTCATATAGCATCATGTCCTCAAGGTTTATCAATGTTGGAGCATATGTCAGAATTGCCTTCATTTTTTTGTTGTTTGTTGCAGTTGTTTCAGTGCTCATCACAGCAAGTGCCTTCCTTAATCCCCGTCACCTATTTAACCCATCCCCCTGCCCACCTCTCCTCTGGTAACCATTACTTTGTTATTTCTAGTTAGGAGTCTGTTTCTTGGTTTTCCTCTTTTTTTTCTTTTTCCCTCTATGTTTGTTTTATTTCTTAAATTCCACATATGAGTGAAATCATATAGTAGCTCTTTCTCTGACTTACTTTGCTTAGCATAATACTCTCTGGCTCCATCCATGTCATTGCAAATGGCAAGATTTCATTCTTTTTTACAGAATGGCCTTCATTCTTAAGACTGAAAAATATTCCATTGTATGTATATACAAGTTTTGTTTATTTACAAAAGAACCCTTGAGTGGCTTCTGCTTTTTGGCTATTACAAATAATGATACTATGAAGATGGATGCATATATCTCTTTGAATCTCTACTTTCAATTCTTTTGGATATATATGCAGAAATGGAATTGCTGGATTTTATCGTCTTTCTATTTTTAATTTTTTGAGGAAACTCTATACTTTTTCCCATAGAGATTGCATCATTTTACATTCTACCAACAGTGCATAAGGGTTCGATTTTTCCACATTGTTGCCAACATGTACTTCTTCTTCTTCTTCTTTTTTTTCTTTTTTAAGTAGCCATTCTGATGAGTATGAGATGGTATCTCTTTGTGGTTTCAGTTCATGTTTTCTTTTGATTAATGATGTTGAACATCTTTTCTTATGCTTTTTGGCCATTTCTATATCTTCCTTGGATAAATGTCTATTCAAGTACTTTGCTCATTTTTTAAAAATAGGTTTTTTGTTTTTGTTGAGTTGTAGGGATGTTCTATATAATTTAGATATTAACCCCTTATCAGATGTATGATTTGCAAATATTTTCTCCGTATTCCATAGATTGTCTTTCACTCTATTGATAGTGTCCTGAGATTCATAGACACTTTCATTTTGATGTAGTCCAAATTATCTATTTTTTTTTAATTTGTTGCCTATCCTTTTTATGTCAAATCTTAGAAATAATTGGCAAACTGGGTGTCCTACACTTTTACCTTATGTTTTATGTAAGAGTTTTATAGTTTTAGTGCTTGCATTTAGGTCTTTGATCCATTTTGAGTTAATTTTTGTGGAATTAGTAAGGGCCCACCTTCATTATTTTGCATGTGGATCTCCAGTTTTCCCAGTACCACATATTGAAAAGACTGTCTTTTCCCTATTGAATAATCATGACACCCTTGTCAAAAATCATTTCACCATACATGTATGGGGTCTATTTTTGGGGTCTCTATCCCATTTTCTTGGTCTATATGACTGTCTTCATACCAGTACCATTCTGTTTTGATTACGTAGCTTTGTAGTACCCTTTAAAATCAGTAAGTGTGATACCCCCCAACTTAGTTATTTTTCAAGACTGTTTTGTCTAATGACTCCCTTGAGATTTCATATGAATTTTAGGAAATTTTTTTTTCTGTTTCTGCAAAAAACGTCATTTGGATTTGGATAGGGATTTCATTGAATCTGCAGATCACTTTAGGTAGTATTGATACTTTAACAATATTAAATTTCCCAGTCCATGAACACGAGATTTTTTTTCAGTTATTGGAATCTTCTGTAATTTCTTTCAGTAGTGTTTTGTTTTTTAATTTAAGTGTAAAAGTCTTTTGTCTCCTTCATTAGGTTTGTTCCTAAGTATTTTATTGTTTTTGTTGTGATTGTAAATGGAATTGTTTTCTTAATTTCCTTTTCAGATTTTTCACTGTTAGTATACAGAAATGCAACTGATTTTTATGTGTTGAATCTGTACTCTGTAATTTTGCAGAATTCATTTACCAGTTCTATCAGTTTTTTGTAGTGTTTTTTAGAGTTTACATATAAGGTTATGTCATCTGTGAAAGATAATTTTAATTCTTTCTTTCCTATTTGAATGTCTTTGATATTATTATTTTATTTTAAAATACCATTATTTAACATAATATGTCATTTAATTGATCATTAAGAGTTATACGCAGTCTGAGACTATAACCAGGGCAACAAAAAGAGATAATATTTTTATCCAGATTTAACATACACTTGGAGAAAATGAGTTATAATGTCAAGCTATTTTGGCAATCAGATTAATCTCATGAACCTACTTCCTGAAATGATTTTTTAATTGGTCATTTAAACAAGAAATCTCTACATGTTATCAGTTTATATAAAATGATCATAGCTGCCCTTCTGCTCCATACACAAACATTTAAATTGAAGTAGCCCTCAATAATCATGATTCAGGTTATAGTCTATCTGGGACAGCTGACCTAGACTACATTAATTCATATTTCTAAAAAAAATTCAAAAGCACAGAGTGCAATGCTTTGGAATTAGATATTCTTTTTCTATTCCACTTCAGGGCCAGATCTTCCCTAACTAAAATTGATAAACATTTAAAACCTTAGATAGGGCATTTGCCAAGTAATAACATGGAAATGAACCCATATTACCTACATATGCTTTATCAGGGGATAAAATAGTGGTTTTCTGTTATTCTTAAAATTATATATAATTTCATTATATATTTTTGTGGCTATTTTTACCAAATAATACACTTTAGTATATGATATTTATGCCTTTGAGATATAAGAAGTAGATGCTCAACAGATGGTAAATTTGGACATGCAAAACTTTTTCCCATGAAGCCTTTTTAATGTGTGTGAAAGATGATATGTAGAATAGATCTAATTAACTACATAAATTAATTCAGTCTAGTTGTATTTAAATTTTCTGTTAATTTGACTTTCAAGAATTTTTCCTACAGCTACAATAGCATAAGCACGCAAAGGTGTATATGTATTTGTATTTATATATATAATGGATTTCTTTGCAGCTTTGTTTATGACACTGAAATTTTGAAACTGCTTAAAATATTAAATGGTCTTCAATCAATAAATTAACATATATCTATAAAATAAAATATT
Source organism: Halichoerus grypus (assembly GCF_964656455.1). Lineage (NCBI taxonomy): Eukaryota > Metazoa > Chordata > Mammalia > Carnivora > Phocidae > Halichoerus > Halichoerus grypus. The sequence continues at coordinate 143,027,326 of NC_135714.1, read as the reverse complement.
ATTTATGTATTCAGAAAATGTGTGTAATATTCTTAGTTTTAAAAACAGTTGAGAAAATATGCATTTTCTAAAAACCATATGTATTTTTGTTCATCTAAATGTTACCTACATTTATGTTAATATACAGGATATTATACTAAGAAAAAAATCTTAGATACATAATAAGTTTTAATGTGATTATGGCTCAGGAAGAGTTTGGGTGTGGAATATTCAGAGGAATTTTGTAATTAAAATTATATGAAATTTTAATAACTTAAATGTAGATTTTTAATATATTTTCTTTCTGCTGCTGCTGATGGCATTTATGAAGACAGTACCTAAATACCTTATACCTATATACAGGTATAAATATAATGTACTCAAAATGAATTTCAATGAGTTGTTAAAAATATTTACTATTCAATACTGGTGCAAGCTATGAATAAGCTTTACCTAAGAAATATATTCTAAGGCAGCAAGTGTGACATTTTTTAAAGTAAAACATTACAAAAGCAATTGTACCATGAATAAGTTTACATCAGGTCTCCGCTCTACCCTGGATTTAAAAGGATCATTAACTTCATTGCAAATTTTAAGCAGGTGGTATGCATCAAGGATAAACATTCTAAAATATATGAGTCCATTGAGGATTCTCATGTAAACATTGTGATCAAGAAGCTGGAAAAGTAAATACAGTTATTTGCTTTGAGCTTGCAGCAAGCCAGGTGGTACAGCTAAACCTTCCGCCCTGAAAAACTATGGGTTCTGCTCCCACCTCATATGTGACATGGGAGACTTAGATGACAGCCTCATGGTTTCTGCTTGGGGATCACTCCTGACAATCTTCACATTCTTTCTCCCTCAGGGCCTCAAGGAAAGTTTTAACCCTGTACTCTCTTTTGAGGAGAACTAGTTAGCTGTGATTTTGCTACATTTTAAGGCCCTGGTGTGCTGGGGAGGAGGGTGAGGGTCTCAAAGAGCCCTGATTTGTAGTGTTGGCTGATTTCTGTGTCATAAATTCTCCCACAATGGCTACTAATGTGAAGTCACTGAATGAACATGGAATTGGGAAGAGATGTGAAACATTGGCTCATACAAGCGTTGCAAGCTGGCTCCAGCATACCACCGATTTAAGACACATTTGGTCTCTCTTTACTTCTTTATAGACCCTGAAACTATTGTTTTGTTAGATTGTTACAATGACCCTTTATTGTGCACACTATACACATACACACACACACATATGAATGTGTCTGTGTACGGGTACGTTTGTATGAGTATGTATATGTGTGTGCTTATGTATGTCTGTATGTATAAATATATATTGTTTTCTCATTCTTTCCCTATGCCACAATAGCATAATGGCTGGCTATATTCCATAAAAAGGCTGCTGAAAAAGCTTTAGTCCCTAAGTGAAGATGGCAGGGAGTGGGACCACAGCTGAGCCACTGTGTCCTGTGTTATGAACAAAAAATAAGCCTTTGTTGTTGCAAGCAGCTACTATTTGGAAGTTATATTTATCCACATATAATTAATCTCCAGGACTGATACAAATTTATTATCAGACTTCTGTTTAAGCACTTGTTCAGGAGAATTATATATGTAATTATAGAAAAAATATAGAGAAAAATATATATAATATAGGAAATTACACATATATGTAGTTTCCTCTCTTGCTTTCAAAAGCAAAAGTCTGAGGAAGGGATTTGAGTGAGCATAGTCTTTGCCCTAAATGAAGGCGCTTGAAGCAGTTCAGACCATGCCAGATGGTCATTGTGACCTGGTAAACTATCCTGGGGAAGAACGACAGTCTGACAATGACAGAGATTAGGGTTAAAATTTCCTACTGGAAGAAAAACAATCTTTCCAAAATTGGTTTGTAGAGTGTCTTGCAGGGTGGTTCCTCATATTTTGAACTACACCTTTCTCCTTGTTAAATAACTGAGAATTAGAAGTAACAGTGACAGCTTACAGTATCTTTTTAAGTAGATAAGAAGTTATTCTCATAAAGGGTTTTACAACACAATCCTAGCTCAAGTAAAATTTTATTAACAAATCAGATAACCTTGATTTTCTCTCTAAAGCATCTCTGAATGAGGTATGATATAAGATCTTTACTTAAGTTACCATAATCTCTTTTACAACAAGAAGCCTAATGCATAAAATAGACTTAAATGCACTACTGATTTCTCATCAAGACAAGCCTTAAAAGAATTACTCTGCTGTCAGAACTCCCCAACTACTTTGTCTTATAAAAACCTAGGATTGGTCTTCCATTGCCTGCCATTCCTAGTATTAACCTAGCCCTTTGTGACTTTAGAATCACAGCTGGTAAGGAGGGTATTGTAGACCTTGCTAGATTTCAAAAGGAATCATGAAGACTTCCTAAAACACCTCAAAACTCTATTAGAAAGGTAACTATACATACAAGCACAGTGAACTAGACTCTTCTTCCAGCTTCCTTTACTTAACCCCTCTCTCAAAAGTCTCCAAGTTCCCCATGTTTCTTCACATTTTAGTTTAGCTGATTCCTAGTGAGTAATTTTCTTCTTCAGGGTGAAAATTTTTATTTTATTTGATTTTTTAAATTTTCTTTCAATTCGCTTCTCCTTTCTTCCAGCTTTACTGAGATGTAATTGACGTATAACATTGTGTAAGAGTAAGGTACACAACATGATAATTTAATATATATATTACAAAATGATTTACTGTCTTGCCTACTTTCAAATAGACAATACAGTATATTAACTATGCTTGCCATGCTGTACATTATATTCCCAGGACTTAATTCATCTCATGACTAGAAGTTTACACCCTTTGACCAGGTCTATGCATCCTCCCTCTGCTCTGCAACCACCAATCTATTCTCTGTTTCTATGAGTTTGGTGCTTTAGGTTCCATATATGAGTGAGATCACACAGTATTTGTCTTTGTCTGACTTATTTCATTGAGCATCCAGGGTATTGCAAATGGCAGGATTTTCTTCTTTATGGCTGAATAATATTCCATTACTTATATATGCCGCATTTTTTTTATTCCTTTATCCATTAATGGACACTTTGGATGTTCCCATGTTTTTGGCTATTATAAATAATGCTGCAAGGTACCTCTTCAAGTTAGTGATTTCATTTCCTTTGAATATATACTCAGAAGTAGAATTGCTGGATTTAATAATAGTTGTATTTTTAGTTTTTTGAGGAAACTCCATACTGTTTTCACAGTGGCTGTACCAATTTACATTCCCACCAACAATGCACAAGGATTCCCCTTTCTCTACATTCTTGTGAAGACTTGTCATCTCTTGTCTTTTTGGTGATAGCCATCTAATAATGAGTTGATACTTCATTGTGGTTTTGATTTGCATTTCCCTGATGATTAGTGATGTTGAGTGTTTTTCATGTACCTGTTGGCCATTTACATATCTCTTTTGGGGAAAAAAATAGGTCACTTGTTCATTTTACCTGGATTATTTATTTATTTTTTACTATTGAGTTGTATGAATTCCTTATACATTTTGGATATTAATCCCTTATCAGATATCTGATTTTCAATTATTTTCTCCAATTCAGTAAGTTTCATTTTCAATTTGTTGATCATTTCTTTTTCTGTGCAGAAGCTTTTTAGTTTGGCATAGTCGCACTTGGTTTTTGTTTGTTTGTTTTGTTTTGTTTTGCTTTGTTTTGCTTTTTGCTTTGGTTGTTGGAATGTTTTTTTATGAACCTTGTAAATTTAAATTTCTGAATGGTTCCTTCTTTACCCCTACCAAATCTTTAGTTCAATGGTTGTAAAAATGAGGAGGGACAGTAAAACTCACCTAGGGATCTTTACTTAATTACAAGAATCTTTAAATACTTCCCAAATCTGAAATGTCATCACTACACCTTGAGCTTACTAGGTGTAGGTAAGGTATTAGATGAAATTTTAAAAGCTCTCCCAAATAATGTTGCATGCCCATTATTAAGCCCCTCTATTCTCTACTCCCTGTAACCTTTGGGAATCACTATTGTTCTAGATTGGTAGTTCCCAAATTTAGTTGCATCGAAATCACATAAAGAGGTTTTTTTTTTTCTGTTTTATTTGTTTGTTTGTTTGTTTTTAATGTTTAGGCTCATCCTGATCTACTGAATTTGAGTCTCTGAAGTTGGGGTTGGAAATCTGGAATTTTAAAGGTTTAAAAGTAATTCTTTTTTTTTAAGATTTTATTTATTTATTGAGAGAGAGAGTGAGTGAGAGAGAGAAAGAGAGAGAATGTGCGCACAAGTCAAGGGGAGCGGCAGAGACAGAGGGAGAAGCAGCCTCCCTGCTGAGCGGGAAACCAGATGCGGGGCTCGATCCCAAGACCCTGGGATCATGACCTGAGCCAAAGGCAAACACTCAACGGACTGAGCCACCTAGATGCCCCATAAAACTTATAAGTAATAAGTAATTTTTTTTTTTTTTTTAAGATTTCATTTATTTGACAGAGAGCTGGAGAGCAAGCACAAGCAGGCAGAGAGGCAGGCAGAGGGAGAAGGAGAAGCAGACTCCCCGGAGCGGGGAACACCACATGGGGCTCGACCTCAGGACCCTGGGATCATGACGTGAGCTGAAGGCAGATGCTCAACCGACTGAGCCACCCAGGTACCCCACAAGTAATTCTGATACAGATTCACTACTTTAGATCATTTCTCTGCCCCCAGAAAGACAACTGCTGCTGGATATAATCTCATATTCTGCCTTCTTCGACTAAAGTCTTGTGAGATCTGCAATTCAATACTGTGGTAGGAATCATTTCTAATTAGGTCTGCCAGATACCTCTAGTAACTAGATTATTTTCCCTGACAATTCCTGAGTCATGATATACTAGGCTATCAATGAACTACCTATACCTCTAAATATATGAATATAATGTCTACTACCTTATATGAATATATTAATGCGTCAAGGGGCACCTGGGTGGCTCAGTCCGCTAAGCAGCGAACTCTTGATTTCGGTTCAGGTCATGATCTCAGGATGGTGAGATCAAGTCCTGCATCAGGCTCTGTGTTCAGCAAGGAGTCTGCTTGAGATTTTCTTCCTCTCCCCGGGTCCCTCCCTCTGCTTGTGTGCTCTGTCTCTCTAAAATAAATAAATAAATAAATCTTAATGTGTCAAAATAAACAATTCCTAATCAGTTCTGAATGTTGGACATCACAATCTTGGAGAGATTTTAGAGTATCCAAAGCAAATTTATTAACATTATGACCTAAATTTTAAAACAGTTCTTTATATAATTTTCCAATAAAATTCATCTTGCCCAATATTCTGCATACATGTCTTTATCCATCAGTCTCCAATGAGCTCATAAACATTGTTGTGCCTCATATGTGGCCATATTCAATAACTCATCATCTAGCACTAATAAACACCTGTTCCTCTATACAATTTTTAAAAAAGTTTTTTGATTCAATGATACTATTCTTCAGGTGACCCTTCATTCAGTTTCATGCTCTCTTTGACTACTTTTCAGGTTCATGCTTAGCTGACTCCTTTTGAAATCTTTCTTCTCTCCTTTGGCACGGATTCAGGGATCTCCACTTTCTGAAAATCAAGGAACTAGAGCTACATTAGGTTCCCAACTTGTACATAGTGAAGCCAACTGACTCCACGGAAGTTAATGTCCCTCTTTTGGTTAATCATGTAATAAAAAGTCCTAAAGACAGATGTATCTTCTCTAACCTACATCAAAGTCATTATTACACATATTGAAGATTGCTTATTTATGCTAGGTATGTGAGAGGAGTAAGGGAAGAAAATTAAAATATTCTAATTTCATGCTATCCTTATCAAGTACAAAACTGCATTTTTCTTTAAAAAATTTAAAAAATTTATGGAGTAAAAAAATCATGGAGTAAATTTTATCTTAAAATTTTATCTTAAAAAAAAATCTTAAAAATTTTATCTTAAAAAAGAAAAAACATATAGAATCTTTTTCATTCAACTACAAGTAATGTAACCAGCATCCCAGGACATTCCTCCCTATGCTTTCTATTATATAAGTGAGGTGCATATGTTATTACATCATAAAGTGGGGAGGGAAGGGTATTTAAGTTATGAAATATCTTAAGACAGTAGTATAACTTATGTGATACTATCCTGGGAAATATGCTTCATAAATACATAGACATTGTTTATTTACTATAATGAATCTTTATCCAGAGACATATTGTTAAGAACTTTTTATAGGCAAAGACAATCTTCCTATAAAACTACTATTAGTCTACTTATGTGGAGTTTCAGTTATTTTGTTAACAAATAAATTAAACTGCATTGCCAAGTTTCTTTTTCTTTTACTTTGAACATCACTTCCTTGCTGTACCCACTCAACAACAACAACAAAAACTTGAAAGTGCCACAGGTTATATGTTTTAACTCCTTCCTCTCTGTATGAATTTCCTGTTGTTGCTGTAACAAAATTACTACAAACTTCGTGACTTAAACCAACATAAAGTTATTGTGTTAATGTTCTGTAATGACATGAATTTCACAGGGAGAATATCAAGGTTTTATAAGGGCTGGTAAACTTAAAGACATACAATAAACCATCCAAAATAAGATACAAAGAGAAAATAAAATCTGAAGAAAAAGTAAAAAGTGGTGTGTGAGACGAAATCAAGCAGTCTACCTTAGATGTAACTGGAATCCCAGAAGGGAAGAAGAAAAGGGAGAGGGAGAGTGTGCTGACAAATATTTGAACAGCTAATGGCTGAAAATTTTCCAAATTTAGTATTAGAAATTCACAGATATATGAAAGTGAGTGAACTCCAAGCAAAGAAACATAAAAATACACAAAGTCACTACATAATCAAGTTGCTGAAAATCATTGATAACAATAGAAATCTTAAATATAGCCAGAAAAAAGTGTACAGAAAAGAAAAAAAATAACAGTAAAATTCTCATCAGAAAATATAAATGCCAGAAATAATAGAATAAGGGAAAAACAAAAAACAAAAAATTGCCAACCTAGAATTATATACCCAGAAAAAATTAAGCCAAATTCAAAACTTTTTTCAGAACAATAAAAACTAACTTTAATAATCGACAGAAATTCAGTGCCAGAATGCCATATTAATATTTGACAAAATAGACTTCAATGCAATAACCTATTATTATGGAGAGTGGGTATATGATGATTAAATATTTTTAAAAAACAGGAAAATAAGCAATGATAAACTTTTATAATAAAACTTAGCTTTTGTCACAGTGGAATGGTAGGAGAGTCAGATTGAAATGGGTATAAAAGAATGGAAGGAGAGAAGTTAGGGACAGAAAGTGTAAACATCTCTTTCAAGAAGCTTGAAGATGAAAAGAATTTTTTTAAAGGTAGTATTTATAGTATGATTATAAGTAATGGGAAAAATACAGTGAGAGGAAAATTAATTGTGAAGGAATTAAATGGAGCAGGTGCTGAGACAGAATCATGTAGGAGAGAGGAGATATAAATAAAAGAGTTGCCTCTGGATGATCCATACATTTCATCTTTTTTGTTTGTTTCAAGTTTTTATTTAAATTCTAGTTAGTTACCATATAATGTAATATTGGTTTCAGGAGTAAAATTTAGTGATTCAACATTTACATATAATACCAAGTGCTCATCACAAATACCCTCCTTAATACCAACCACCTATTTAGCCCAGCTCCAAACCCACTTCCCCTCCAACAACCCTCAGTGTGTTCTCTATAGTTAAGAGTCTTTTGTGGTTTGCCTCTCTCTCTCTCTCTCTTTTTTTTCTTTCCCCTATGTTCATCTGTTTTGTTTCTTAAATTCAACATGAGTGAAATCATATGGTATTTGTCTTTCTCTGGCTGAATTATTTCACTTAGGATAAACCACTCTAGCTCCATCCATGTCACAGCAAATGGCAAGATTTCATTCTTTTTTGACAGCTGAGTAATATACCATTGTGTGCTCTGTGTGTGTATGTGTGTGTGTGTGTGTGTGTGTGTACCACTTCTTTATCAGTTCATCAGTTGATGGACACTTGGGCTCTTTCCATAATTTGGTTATTGTTGATAAAGCTGCTATAAACATCGGGGTGCATGTGCCCCTTCGAATCAATATTTTTGTATCTTTTGAGTAAATGCCTAGTAGTACAATTGCTGGATCATAGGGTAGTTCTATTTTAACTTTTTGAGGAACCTCCATACTGTTTTCCAGAGTGGCTGCACCAGTTTGCATTCCCTCTAACCCATACATTTCATCTTAATAAAAGGAAAGGTGGCTGAATTTATGGAACAGATTGTTATCATGTGGATAAATGTGGTGGTGAGAATCTGTGGTGGTTCTCTTCCTACAGCTTGTATCTTATAGTAAAGAGGAAGACAAATTCATTAGCTGACAGTGAAGATGGGGAGAAAAATCAGAAATTTAAGGACAGAGGAGATGATGTGAAATAATTGTTTAGAGACGGAAGTATAGCATGATTGCCAGACAACATTAATGCTCAGTTTATATTCATAGTCATAATTTAAAGTGAGGCTAATCAGTGTCATCTTGTGTTTATGTCAAATCACAGTCAGCTGGGCAGATGAAGAGTTGCAGTGGATGAATTTAATCAAGATTGCAGGTACTCCATGGTCACATCCATAATATATAGAACAAAGACTACTCAGTGTCATTCCTCTTTCTGACTCAATTTTCTAGCTCACTTATTTGAGCCTGGAGTAAATGAAAATATATTTGAGACTAGCAAGTGCCTTCAGTATGGTAAAAGAAATATCTTGGAAGCAATAGAAAAGTATTTCTTTGTGAGCTAAGCCTCATACTTTCTGTCACTTATTCAAGATCCACTGGGCTGAAAGTAACAGAAACTGATTACTATGGAAAATTGAGAAAATAATATAGTATTCCAAAAGCAGTATACAGCTCTTAGTTATATATATTTTTTCTGACAAAGTGTTTAAAACAAATAGAAATTTCCCCTCAAGAGTTTATTGTGCTGCAGCGTAGTTTTATTAGGCAGATGGTGAACAATAAATACAGCCATAGAATATGTTCTACAAAGTCAAAATACACTGCACTGCTTTGTCAATTTTCTTCCTATGGTCAAATAATTCATCATTGTTTATTCAAATGATGAGAAATTGCGTCAAAAAGTTATAGAAATACGGACTCTGAGAAAAAACTGAGAGTTCTAGAGGGGAGGGAGGTGGGGGGACTGGTTAACCCAGTGATGGGTATTAAGGAGGGCACATATTGAATGGAGCACTGGGTGTTATACACAAACAATGAATCATGGAACACTACATCAAAAACTAATGATGTAATGTATGGCGATTAACATAACATAATAAAATAAATAAAATAAAAAGAAATCTAAAACAACATAAAAAAAGTTATAGAAATAGATAACACAAACCTGTAACGTTCTTATTTTCTCTCCCTATCTCATCTTACTAATTATTCAATTATTATTAAATTCCTTTTTTTCCTATTATGCTCATAATAAAAAAAAAACCCTCTGCTCTAAAACTTGTATTATGATCCTCTTCTAAATTTTTTTAAATTCGAGCCCCTCTCTGATGCTTCCAATTTAGCAGCATTGTATCCCTTCCAAAGACATACAAACAGTGGGTAGTTGCAACTCCTTTCTGCACAGGAGATATTGTTGCCATGGCAACAGTGGACAACAGAGAACAGCAGCACACCAGTACATTCCCTGCACTTTAATAAGTGGTTCTCTTTTATCTATTGCTATCTTCATAGCCTATACAGAATTTAAAATCAGCAGGATGCTAAAATCTGCAATACCCATATGATAGCATAAGCAAACGTCATTCTATTTTCCCTCAACTCTTTATATATCCTCCACAATAAGTGATTTCAGTATGCAGATGACTCATCACTCTACAATATCATGATGTGCAAAAATAGAAGAGTGGTAAACAGAAAGCAATATAAACTGAGCAAATGCCTCCCTATTTTATGTTTAGCTTTTGCTGAGTACATGTGTGTCAGCATAGATCTCTTTCCCTGAAAATCATATGGATGGAGCCAAGGATCTGACTTCATCAGTTATTTCTTTTTTCCTTTTAGACTCACTTTTTTTGTCCCCACCTGCATAACATAGGACTTCCAGCCCCCTCAGAGTCTCACTGTTATTCCTGGAGGTATCCATGAAGGAGTGTCACATGTACAAAACCACTTTTTCTCCCTTTCCACTACAACAGTATCAACAACAGTGACCCACGCTCCAATACACTCGAAGTCTAATGCAGCCTGATCCTTAAACATGTTTTATATGGCCTCATTTACTTGTTTCACCAGTGCACAGGGCCCTCCGAGGTTCCCCTGTCTCTGTTCTGCCTTATACCTTTGCCCTTATTCCTGTACATTTTCTCAGTAGTGAGCTACCTGTGGTTTTCAAATGTATCTTGCTGATCCCTCTCCCGAGAATGGTGTTCTTACGTTTGTATGCTTGGGAAATTCTTTTGTCTGCTTTAAGAGATCACCCACCATCTCATCCAGGAGTCCTTCCCTGACCCCCTGACCTGTGAGGGGACACTCCCCTTTTAGACTCATTTTTAATGAGATTTCTACCTCTGTCAAAAATGGAACCACATTCCCTAAGGCAGGTGCTCAGTATCATTGTGCTTGATTACCTGATTGCCCTGGCTAGACCTCTACTCCAGGACAATTTTGAACAGAAATGATGAGAATGGACATCCACTTTTTGTTGCTAATCTTAGGGAAAAGCATCTAGTCTTTCACCATTAAGTATGATGCTGTCTGTGGGTTTTCATAAATGCCCTTCATTGTGTTGAAGAATTTCCTTTCTATTCCTAGTTTGCTCAGTGTTTTTTGTTTGTTTGGTTTTTGTTCAGTATTTTTATCACAAAAAGCTCTTGTTTGTCAAATCATCTACATCTATTCAGATTATCATGTGATTTTTTTTTTTTTTTTTTTTTTTTTTTTTTTTTAGTGTACTGACATGATGTATTACATTGGTGGTGATTTCAAGATGTTAAACCAATGTCACATCCCTGGGATAAACCCCCATGTAGTCATACTGTATAATTCTATTTACATATCTATGTATATTTCTCAGTATATTATTGAGAATTTTTGTACCCTTATTAATAAGAGCTATTGATCTGCAGTTTATTTCCTTGTGATATCTTTTTTTTTTAATGTTTTATTTATTTATTCATGAGAGTCAGAGAGAGAGAGAGAGAGAGAGAGAGGCAGAGGCAGAGGGAGAAGCAGGTTCCCTGCCTAGCAGGGAGCCCCATGCGGGACTCGATCCCAGGACCCTGGGATCATGACCTGAGCCGAACAGCAGACGCTTAACCATCTGAGCCACCCAGGCGCCCCTCCTTGTGATATCTTAATCTGCTTTTGGTTTTAGGGAAATACTCCAATTCCATGCTTTGTTGCTAATGAGGTCAGTTCCTTTTGGAAGAGATTAGGAGCTATATGTTTTATGACCTGCGTCTTCCTCCAGATTAATCTTTGATTTAGGGCTCTGAATCTAGAGCTGGGGACAACAGCAAGCCTCTCTCTGAGTGATATCTTCATTTAAAAAACTGAGCACTTGGTGGGGGAGAGGCAGTAGCCTGTGTTCTTCTTGGCATGGATCCACTCACTTACAAACTTAAAAAAGTGGATTGGGTCCTCAGTATTCTCAGCATGCCATGCCAAATGTAGAGTCTCCAGTCTGTGAATGGGAATGAGGCAGAAAAAGAGAGCCTTCACCTATCTCCAGGATATCTGGGGATTAGCCTCAGCAATAGGTACCTGGGGGCAGGATGAGAAATCTGGGAGTCCCAGTCCTCCTGAATAAAGCACTCTGGCTGGGAACTGGGGGCGGGGGGGTGTGTGGAGAATCTCCTGTTCATGGCTGTAGCAATCTAGAGTGGAGTCTCCATCTCACTGAACCGCGTGCATTGAGGGAGGGAGTAGACCTCATTCAAATATCACAGATTCTTGCTTTTCTTACTGAATTTTTGTAGATATTTTGGATAGATTTTTTATTCGCTATTTGACCTTCAGATTATTTCCAAAGGCTTTAAATGCTTTTTGGTTTGGGGTTTTTTGTTTGTTTGTTTTTATTTTGTTTTAATAATTTTTACCAGTTTCACTGGGGAATGGCTCACCAGAACTCCTAACATTGTCATTCTGGAAGTCCATTCGAAATTAGCAACAGAAGTTTAAACAAAACTATTCTAAATGGAATATAGTAATATCTTATTCTAAAAGAATTCTCAGTCAAAGAGATTTCACAACTGCAAATATAGGCTTTTTACAAAGAAATAAGAAAGGAATATAAATAATAGGAAGTGGCAAAATGGCATAGGGCAATGAAGTAAGGTTTTCTAGGATTAAATTCCTGTTTTGAAACTTACTTGTTCTGTAAAATTTGGTAAGTTAATTTAGCTCCCGAAGCCTTAGTTTGTTAATTATAAACTATAATAATAATAACCCCTTGGTGATAGAAGTTTTATCTGGATTCATTGAGATAATAAAAGTTAAGCACTTAGTATGGTGTCTGGCATAAATAAATGTTTTATAAATATTATCTATGAATACTTTTTACTAGAATACAACCAAAGTTTTAGTTAAAGATAAATTTATAGAATTAAATATTAAGTAAATTATTACATTAAGAAAAAAACACCAAACTGGTTCAACTCCAGAAGGATGAACACATCAGAAAAGCAAAATAATGAATGAAAACTTAATCTGAAATTAATCACCAGAATTTTTTAAGTGTAGATAAATCTGCAAGGTGTGACAAATCTAATTAAAAATATTGAGAATGAATACTCAAAATTATGAATGAAACAATGAAATCATTGACCATTGAATATATAAGGGACATTTCTGCTGAGGCATAATGCAAAACAGCTATTAGGAGTAGAAGTAAAAATCGTTCATAGTTAGTAGCCAACAAGTCTTAACCCCTTACATCTGGGTATAGTGTATTGGGGCCTTTCATAACTTTATACCTAACTTGAGGAAAATGACCTGGAAAGGATTTTTAGAGAGTTACGTGCATTCTCTTGCTGAATGTTGCCTCTTCATCAAGAGAAAATTGTTTCATGGAGACAAAGACCACTGTCTGCTTTAGTCTGACAGATTGAGCAGAGGCTTGGCTGACTACTGCCTGGAAGATCCAAAGACAAAAATGAGAGACTAGCTGCCTGCTCTGCTGGTAAAGTCAATGAGATTGGCTAGATTGAGAGTAGCATATATTTCCTGAGTTTGCCAGGGCAAAGAATGAGTGTTGCTTGCCTGTGGACCAGATATGGAGCTATGCATCAAAGAGAATTTCCAGTGTGTTGGAAAAGGCTGTCTGAATGGGACAAATATACATGATCAAAAAGGAGATGGAATTCTTGGACATCACCCATGGCCTGAGAAGAAAGCAAGTAACTAGAAGAAAGAAAGAAACTTACTCATGTCAAGGAAGCTGCAGTTGAGAGATCCCGGCAGTTGGGGAGAGATTTCCTCAAAAAACTCCTGAAGATATCGAGGAGAAAAAGTCTGGCTGCAAGCCTATCAGTTTCAAGGAATCTCAAGGTTAAAACTGTAAGCTTGCTAGTCAAAAAAGCAAATTTCCACTCACCTCATCTATTTTCCTTCCAAGCCTCGGTCCTGGCAGGGTCAGAAACTAAGGTTAAATGGATCAGAACCAGATAGAGATCTGAATAAGGTTGACTCCTGGATCATAAAATATTTACTAACTATACATAGTAGTTCTGAACAGGAAATAGGATGTAGAGAAGCTTAAAAATTGTGAGACTATTACAAGCAACTTTATGCCCTCATAATTGTCATTCATTTTAGATAATCAGGTTATTTGTTTAAGAAAATAGTCACTCAATAAATATTTTGATTTAACTGTTAAATAAGCAAATAAGCTTTAGTGAGGTAGTTCCATATCAAAGAAATATATCAATTAATTTAAAATGTAGTCAATAATTATAGCTATTTTAAAAATAATTAAACCACTATTTAAAACATGACCAAAAAAAAAAAGAAGCTTTAAACAAACAAACAAAAAAAAGTCCTAAGCAGAACATATAGGAATAAAACCATAGAATTCATTTTCAGATGAAAGAGAAAAGCTGAATAGAATGAAGATTTAAAGAGCATGTTCTTGATGGAAAAAGAAAATAATATAATGTTTTTTTTTTTCATTCTCCATGTATAATTACCCCTAGAAGGGTAATTATAATCAACATCCTAAAGGGATTCTTCTACCTGACAAATTATTCCACTTAATTTGGAATTTAAAAAGTGCATAGAAAAAGTCAATAAAATATTTTAAATTTGTCTAATGGGATAACATAAAGTAAAAATTAAAAATCATTTTATAAATGTATAATAAGCAAAAGAGGATTCTTTTAATGTGAATAAACATATAATGTGACAGAATAGAAAATCCAGAGATACAGAAAGTCGTATATATTTAGTATATAATGAAAAGATAATATTGCCAGTGGAATTATTTGGCAAATTCTTCTAGGGTAACTTGTTAAATGGTGTATTCAGAAAAATAATATAGATAAGATAAAAACTAAAAACAGAAACTAATATCATATAAAATGATAAACTAAATTCCAAAAAGAATGTAAAAATGAGACAGAAAGTAAAGACAGGTATACACTTTTTTGATTTTAGGGTATGGAAGCACATTTTTGCCATAAAAACTATGAAAGAAACCATGAAGGAAAAATTCACAAAATTGACCATGGTCAATTTTTTTAAATTCTTCAATTTAAAAATGCTGCATGATAAAGCAAGCTATCATGAATAATATCAAGACAAGTAAAGTTAAGAAAAAAATGTACATTTTTGTAGCATATGTAATAAACAACAGATTTATAACATTAATATTCAAAGAAATCTAATAAAACTAAAAGAAAACAAAAATGACCTAAAGTTAAGGACATGTGTTGTTCAGAATACAAATGTACAACATGAAAGGATGTTCAGCCTCATCAGTCATAAAAATACTTCATTGGTATTGGAGCAAGCAAGCTAGTTGTTACAATAGACAAACAGAAATCTCAGGAGTTTAACAGAATGAAAAGTATATATTTTATCTCACTAAATAGTCTATGTTGTATATTAGTTTCCCATGACAAAGTAACAGACTGGGTAGCTGAAATATCAAAAGTGTATATTCTTACAATTCTGGAGGCTAAAAGTCCACAATCAAGATGGTTGGTTTCTTCTGAGGTTTCTCTCCTTGGCTTGTAGATGGTCTTCTTCTCCCTGTGTCTTCACATGTTCTACTCTCTCTATGTGCCCATGCCTTAATCTTCTCTTCTTATAAAAACACCAATAATGTTGGATTAGAGCTTACCTTAACGACCTAATTTTAACTTAATTACTTCCCTAAAGACCAAATCTCCAAATACAGTATATTAGGGGTTAGGGATTCAACATATGAATTTGGGAAGGACACACTTCAGCCTCTAACATGTGGGTTGGGAGTTCTTTCTCCATCTTGTAGCTAAACCACCTGGACTATATGGCCTTCAAGTATAACATGGCAGACACTTAACATGGCCTCTGCCTCACACTGTTAGGTGGTATTCATTTCAGGAAATCAACTTAAAAAAAAAAAATCAGAGACCAATCCCTTGCAAATAAACACAGGAGTATTTAGTATAAAATCATAGCACTTAAACTTTGTAAATGGCTTATTTAAGGGGAAGGAGTAGTTAATTATATCAAATTTGATCACTATTCAATAATCTGAAGTCCTATTCTAAAAGAATATATTATAAGAAGTGGAAATGTTCATGCTATAATAGACAAGAAATAAAAAACAGGACAATTTTATGATGTATTAGATGGCAATATGATTTTTTAAGGAATTATCTGAATCATACAGATAAGAATAGAAAATAGATATTACCATTTTAACAATGGTTGACTATGAGTAGTGAATATTTCAAGGGGCTTTACATTATTCTTTATAAACTTCTATTCTTAACAGTTTTCCCTTGCTGAGATCTTAATAGCTGGAAATGAGAAAAATCTATTCTAAAACTAGGAGCGTCTTTAAAACAACATTATTAAGGTGTAACCTGCTTATGATAAAATTCATCCTTTTCAAGTGTACAAATAATAATTGTTTAGTAAATTTGCCAAATTGTGCCATCATCACCCAATTCAGATTTAGAGCATTCTCATTACCTAATAAGAGCCTTCAGACCCATTCACAATCAATCCTCATACCCATTTCTAGCCCAAGGCAACCCCTGATGCATTTTCTGTCTCTTCCGGATATTTCATATAATTAGAATCATACAATATGTAGATTTATGTGTCTGAGTTCTTCAATTTAGCATAATCTGTTCACCTGTGATGACAAACTCATCAGTTTGATTGGGAGAAGGGAAATTTGGGGGTTTGCAAAAAGGCAAAGCAAAACTTCTGCTCTGAAGAGCTTAATAGGGCCACATTAACAAATACAATGTTGTTCCTATTGTTACAGAGTATGTTTCTGAAGATTATGTTTCATTTTAGAGAAAGTATTTGGTGTTTTTTGTTTTGTTCCCATGGAAAGAACTGATATGACTAAAGATAATAAGTTATAACATGAATATCTGTCCCTAGATTGTCTCAAATTATGTCTTCCAATTCCCTTACACTATCTATATTCAGATAATTTAAGAATTACATGTATGGTGAGAAGTTTAGCATTTTACTCAATACCCACAGCTCATCTGGGGAAAGCAGGCTTAATTTTCTTGTTATCTTTGGACTTATACATTTCTCTCTTTGGACATTACCCCAAAGTCCTTACTCTTCAAGTTAAAATGGGCTGTTAAAGGTGAAGTAGTTTTAATTTGGGAGATGGGGTTGGGGGCAGTGGGTTACACCTCTATGAATCATAGCCAAAAGCTAAATGTTGGGGTTAAGACATCCAAATTTTTAAAATTCATTAGTCATTACTTCCTCCAGGGAATCTTCTTTTGGGGATCATGACTTCAACCATGTTAACGGGGCCATTTTATTTCAATGAACTCCTTTCATCTCTATGTCTCTTAAGACTTTATTTTGTTATGCTAAGAAAAACATGATACATACTAAGTGCTGAATATATACTAGCATTTGTTGTGGGTTTTTGGTGTTGTTACTGCTTGCTGTCATGACTTGTTAAACATTATATGTTACTAAGCAAAGAGAATTTTTAAGCCTTGTAATTCTGATATCAGCATCCTAAATTACTTCTTTCCCTCTCTCTGTCTCTCTCTCTCTTAATCTCCCTCACATGCATGCACAAGCCTGATAGTAACTTAGACCAACTATTATATATATATTAAATCTCTATTCAGAATTTTTATAATAAAAATGAATTATTTTTAGAATCAGAAAACTGTTCACCTAATTGTACCAAATGAAAATACTATAGAATAAAGCTTTACGAAATTAAGTCATCAATTTAAACATCTGTAGGAAAAAAAAAAATGACATGAATTCCTCCTTTCTCTTCAGGTTAGTTATTCTCAAGTCAGTTCCCACTCTGAATAGGGTAAGCACAAAATATCTCTAGCTACTTTTTTGCTGGTTGCAGTCTTGAGGTCAGAACAATATCATCTTGTAGACTAATTACCTCTGGTCCCATGAAATTAGGTTGAGGCCCTGAGGACCCCTCCCCCCACCATTCCTGTTCTAAAATTTTACTGAACCCTTTCTTTTTTTCCCAAGAACTATTGGTGTTCATTCTTGACCTTATTTCTGAGATTTAAAAAAAGTGTAGCAAGTTTTACAACATGCAAATAAAAGGGATGTTTCAGAATTAGTATGCAACAAAAGGTATTAAAACTATTTTATCTTAATTTTTGAATGAAGTTATCCAGTGTAAAAAAAATCAAAGCAAAAAGTAGATCAAAAAGACCATTTATTAAGGTGGGGAAATAGTAATATTTTTTATTTGATGCTGAAGTATAAGTACAGATTAACCAAGAACCACACAGATTTGAGTTAAGATATATAAAAGTCATAAAATCTTTATTTTTACCGAAGATTTCAGACTTATTTTTTCTAATTTCAGATGAAATTTTACTTCTTGTAAGAGTAAAAACAGCACAGATGCTTATGATATATCTGTTTTTGTTATATTCAGAAATTTTACTTCTATAGCAAATATTAATCTAATATTAATTTATAACATTATTGAACATATGTGCAATATTGATCACAATATTTTGTGTATCTTTTTATGATTCCATATTTAATTAAAACACTGTTAAAGTCAAATTACTCCAATAACTGGCATTCTACATTTGAGACTGTATTCTATGCCATATGGGGAGTTTGGTAATTCCCATTTTCAAGGAGAAAATTTAACCTTATAATATATAAATTAAGCATTTCATTTTCTTTGAGATATTTCTCCCCAAAGGCTTATCAGTACAATTTAAAGAACCTAATGTTATAGAAGTCAGGTTATGTTATTTAAGACTTTTATATTTTTTAGAGAATGTATATAAAAGCTCTTTTGGAAATAAATAATTATAAAATACCCTTTCAAACGTGTGAGTGATGGGTAAAATAATGAATAAGTCACCTGAGATATTTCTTGTCTTTACAAATAGATCAATATTTCAAAGAAATTACAATTTATAATAGTTATTCTGAGAAGCTTTGACTTGTATATAGGATAAGTGCATGCTAAGCTTTGAGCTGAAAGGCTTACTTGAACTTCAAAATGAAAATATTCTGCTTTTCCAAAGCAGCAGATTCATAGCCTCTCAGCATCCTCAAGGACCTAAGAGATTTTCTTAGAGAAAACTTATTTATTGAATTCCCTTACATAGTTAAGTTTTAGGTGAATTTTTGATGGGATTCTTTCATTATTTTGAGCACAAATATATCTTTGTGTTATTTCTAACTACTTGGTGCTGCTCTCTGGAGTTACACAGAAGAACTATAACCCATGTGACAGTGTTTCAACAATTTGAAAGCAGCTATTGTTATATATGCCCTATATCATCTCTTCTTCAATATTTTTGTTATTCCTAATGTGTTATGTTTTCAATGCCTTTTCAAATGCCATGATTACTCCCCTCCAGGTAAGCTCCAATTTATTAATGAAGTCTTAGAATGAGGTTTCCAACAACAAATTGAATATTGCAGGAATAGTTACAAAATAGAACAGCATAAGGTTTCTTTTTTTCTGCATATTTTATTTCCTACTAAGGGATTGACTATGATAATTCCATTTATTCTGTGGCAACAAAGAACAAATTACGTGAACCTAAAAATCATCTGCACAGCAAAGGAAACCATCAACAAAATGAAAAGAAACCTACCGAATGGGAAAAAATATGTGTAAATCATATATCTGTTAAGGGGTTAATATCCAAAATATATAGGGAACTCATACAACTCAAGCAAAAACAAATCAAACTATTTCAAACAATCCAACAAAAAATGGTCAGAAGCTCTAAATAGATATTTCTCTGAAGAAGACATAACAAATGGGGGGAGGAGCAAGATGGCGGAGGAGTAGGAGACCTAAATTTTGTCTGGTCCCAGGAATTCAGCTAGATAGGGATCAAACCATTCTGAAGACCTACAAACTCAACAGGAGATCAAAGAAAAGAATAGCAGCACTTCTATGGACAGAAAAGCAACAATTTTCTGGAAGGTAGGACATGTGGAGAAGTGAATCTGAGGTGATATTCGGGAAGATAGACCATGGGAGAGGGAGCCTCGTCAGCAGCTACCAACAAGAGATAGAGCAGCAGAGCACAAAACTGGAACTTTTAGAAGTCTGCTCCTCTGAGGGACGTCGCTCCAGTGGCTAAGTGGGGGGTGAAACCCTCACGGGGACAGTGTGGTCTCAGGACCCTCGGGGTCACAGAAAGACCGGGGGTGCCTGAGTGTGGCAGAGCTCCCAGGTATTGGAGCAGGGAAGCCGGCTGCAGAGACGGAGCCGAGGAGTGGGCTCTCAGCTCGGGGTTGCCATAAACCATGATCCATGGCACAGTCAGGCCACTGCTCTTCCAGCAGGGACCCAACAAGTGGCAGATCCAGGAAGACTCCCCTTCCTCCCCCAGGAAAAGTGGTGCGGAAGCGCACCACAGGGATCTGCTGGGTTTGGAGACTCCACACGGGGTCTTGGGCCAGAGATAGAAACACTCGGGCACAGGCCAGGTGAGCACGGAGTACGGCCCGAGACCGGGGAGACTGGAGTGACTGACTGCTTTTCTCTGGGGTTGCACTGAAGAGCGGGCCCTGAGTTCTTGGCTTCTCTGGGGCAGAGACTGGGAGGCCGCCATTTCACGCTCGTCCTCCAAAGCTGTACAGAAAGCTTGCAGGGAACAAAAGCACCCGAGAGCAAACCCAAGCAGATTACTTAGCCTGGACCAGCAAGGGCAGGGCAATTCCACCTCTGGCAAAAACATTTGAGAACCACGGCAACAGGCCCTCTCCCAGATGATCAGCGAGAACAGCCAGCCAAGACCAAGTTTACCAATCAATGAGAATGGCAGAACTCCAGCACTAGGGAAATACTACACATAGAATTCATTGCTTTGTCTCCCTGATTCTTTAGTCTTTCAAAGTTAATTTTTTTAATTTTCTTTTTTTTTTTTTGGGGGGATTTTTCTTTTTCCCTTTTTCAACCAACATCTTCTCAATCCCTTTTTTAAAAAATCTTTTTTATTTTTTAATTTTTAAAGTCATATTATATCCCTTCATAGTACTTAACCTTATTTTTGGTATATATATATAAGTTGTTCTCGCTTTAAAATTTTGGGATACAGTTTCTTCAAACAGACCAAAATATACCCTAAATCTCTCGTGTATGGTTATGTTCTAGTCTTCTGCCTGATCACATTCTCTCCCCCCCCTTTTTTAAATCCTCTTCTTTCTTTTTTCAAACAACTTCTTACCAATTCCTTTTATAAAATCTTTTAATATTTTCATCTTTACAGTCATATTCCATCCCTTCATTGTATTTATCCTTATTTTTGTACATGTATAAGTTTTTCTTTCTTTAAAATTTTGGGAGGCACTTTAGCAGACGAAAATACATCTAAAATCTAGTGTGTGGCACTGATCTATACACCAGCCTGATCATACTTGATCATATTCTGATTTTTTTTTTTAATCTTTTTCTTTTTCTTTTTTTTTCTTTTTTCTTTCTTTCCCTTTCTTTTCCCCTGGTTTCAGGTCTCTTCTGATTTGTTTAGTGTATATTTTCCTGGGGTTGTTGTTACCCTGTTAGCATTTTGTTCTCTCATTCATCTATTCTCCTCTGGACAAAATGACAAGATGGAAAAATCACCTCAAAAAAAAGAAGAAGAGGCAGTACCAACTGACAGGGACCTAATCAATATGGACATTAGTAAGATGTCGGAACTAGAGTTCAGAATGACGATTTTAAAGATACTAGTTGGAGTTAAAAAAAAGCATGGAAGATTTTAGAGAAATCCTTTCTGGAGAAATAAAAGAACTAGAATTTAACCAAGTCAAAATCAAAAAGGCTATTAATGAGGTGCAATCAAAAATGGAGGCTCTAACTGCTAAGATAAATGAGGCAGAAGAGAGAATTAGTGATATAGAAGACCAAATGATGGAAAACAAAGAAGCTGAGAAAAAGAGATAAACAACTACTGGATCACGAGGGCAGAATTCGAGAGATAAGCGATACCATAAGATGAAACAACATTAGAATAATTGGGATCCCAGAAGAAGAAGGAAGAGAGAGAGGGGCAGAATGTATATTGGAGCAAATTATAGCAGAGAACTTCCCTAATTTGGGGAAGGAAACAGGCATCAAAATCCAGGAGGCACAGAGAACTCCCCTCAAAATCAATAAAAATAGGTCAACACCCCGACATCTAATAGTAAAACTTATGAGTCTCAGAGAAAAAGAGAAAATCCTGAAAGCAGCTCAGGACAAGAGATCTGTAACCTACAATGGTAGAAACATTAGATTGGCAACAGACCTATCCACAGAGACATGGCAGGCCAGAAAGGACTGGCATGATATATTCAGAGCACTAAACGAGAAAAATATGCAGCCAAGAATACTATATCCAGCTAGGCTGTCATTGAAAATTGAAGGAGAGATAAAAAGCTTCCAGGACAAACAAAAACTAAAGGGATTTGCAAACACGAAACCAGCCCTGCAAGAAATATTGAAAGGGGTCCTCTAAGCAAAGAGAGAGCCTAAAAGTAACATAGACCAGAAAGGAACACAGACAACATACAGTAACAGTCACCTTACAGGCAATACAATGGCACTAAATTCATATCTTTCAATAGTTACCTTGAATGTAAATGGGCTAAATGCCCCAATCAAAAGACACAGGGTATCAGATTGGATAAAAAAAAAAAAAAAAAAGACCCATTGATATGCTGCCTGCAAGAGACTGATTTTAACCCAAAGACACCCCCAGATTGAAAGTGAGGGGGTGGAAAACAATTTACCATGCTAATGGACACCAAAAGAAAGCTGGGGTGGCAATCTTTATACCAGACAAATTAGATTTTAAACCAAAGACTATAATAAGAGATGAGGAAGGACACTATATCATACTTAAAGGGTCTATCCAACAAGAAGATCTAATAATTATAAATATACCCCTAACATGGGAGCAGCCAATTAATAACAAAGGCAAAGAAACACATTGACAACAATACAATAATAGTGAGGGACTTTAACACACCCCTCACTGAAATGGACAGATCATCTAAGCAAAAGATCAACAAGGAAATAAAGACTTTAAATGACACACTGGACCAAATGGACTTCACAGACATATTCAGAACATTCCATCCCAAAGCAATAGAATACGCATTCTTCTCTAGTGCCCATGGAACATTCTCCAGAATAGATCACATCCTAGGTCACAAATCAGGTCTCAACCGGTACCAAAAGATTGGGATCATTCCCTGCCTATTTTCAGACCACAATGCTTTGACACTAGAACTCAATCACAAGAGGAAAGTTGGAAAGAGCTCAAATACATGGAGGCTGAAGAGCATCCTACTGAAGAATGAATGGGTCAACCAGGAAATTAAAGAAGAATTAAAAAAATTCATGGAAACCAATGAAAATGAAAACACAACTGTTCAAAATCTTTGGGATGCAGCAAAGGCAGTCCTAAGAGGGAAGTATATAGCAATACAAGCATTTCTCAAGAAACAAGAAAGGTGTCAAATACACAACCTAACCCTACACCTAAAGGAGCTGGAGAAACAACAGCAAAAAAGCCTAAACCCAGCAGGAGAAGAGAAATCATAAAGATCAGAGCAGAAATCAATGAAATAGAAACCAAAAGAACAGTAGAACAGAATAATGAAACTAGGAGCTGGTTCTTTGAAAGAATTAACAAGATTAATAAAACCCTGGCCAGACTTAACAAAAAGAAAAGAAAAATGACCCAAATCATCAAAATCATGAATGAAAGAGGAGAGATCACAACCAACACCAAAGAAATACAAACAATTATAAGAACATATTATGAGCAACTCTATGCCAGCAAATTAGATAACCTGGAAGAAATGGATGCATTCCTAGAGATGTATCAACTACCAAAACTGAACCAGGAAGAAATAGAAAACCTGAACAGACCTATAACCACTGAGGAAATTGAAGCAGTCATCAAAAATCTCCCAACAAACAAAAGCCCAGGGCCAGATGGCTTCCCAGGGGAATTCTACCAAACATTTAAAGAAGAATTAATACCTATTCTTCTGAAATGGTTCCAAAAAATAGAAATGGAAGGAAAACTTCCAAACTCATTTTATGAGGCCACCATTACCTTGATCCCCAAACAAGACAAAGACCCCACCAAAAAGTAGAATTACAGACCAATATCCTTGATGAACATGGATGCAAAAATTCTAACCAAAATACTAGCCAATAGGACACAACAGTACATTAAAAGGATTCTTCATCATGACCAAGTGGGATTTATCCCTGGGCTGCAAGGTTTGTTCAACATCCACAAATCAATCAATGTGATACAATACATTAATAAAGGAAAGAACAAGAACCATATGATTCTCTCAATAGATGCAGAAAAAAGCATTTGACAAAGTATAGCATCCTTTCTTGATCAAAACTCTTCAGAGTATAGAGTTAGAGGGGACATATCTCAATATCTTAAAAGCCATCTATGAAAAACCCACAGTGAATATCATTCTCAATGGGGAAAAACTGAGAGCTTTCTCACTAAGATCAGGAACACCGTAGGGATGTCCACTATCACCACTGCTATTCAACATAGTACTAGAGGTCCTAGCCACAGCAATCAGACAACAAAAAGAAATAAAAGGCATCCGAATCAGCAAAGAAGAAGGCAAACTCTCCCTCTTTGCAGATGATATGATACTTTATATGGAAAACCCAAAAGACTACCCCAAAACTGCTAGAACTCATACAGGAATTCAGTAAAGTGGCAGGATAGAAAATCAATGCACAGAAATCAGTGGCATTCCTATACACCAATAACAAGACAGAAAAAGAGAAATTAAGGAGTTGATCCCATTTACAATTGCACCCAAAACCATAAGATACCTAGGAATAAATCTAACCAAAAAGGCAAAGAATCTGTACTCAGAAAACTATAAAATACTCATGAAAGAAATTGAGGAAGACACAAAGAAATGGAAAAATGTTCCATGCTCATGGATTGGAAGAACAAATATTGTGAAGATGTCAATGCTACCTAGAGCAATCTACACATTTAAGGCAATCCCCATCAAAATACCATCCACTTTTTTCAAAGAAATGGAACAAATAATTCTAAAATTTGTATGGAACCAGAAAAGACCCCAAATAGCCAGAGGAATGTTGAAAAAGAAAAGCAAAGTTGGTGGCATCACAATTCCAGACTTCCAGCTCTATTACAAAGCTGTCATCATCAAGACAGTATGGTACTGGCACAAAAACAGACACATAGATCAATGGAACAGAATAGAGAGCCCAGAAATGGACCCTCAACTCTATGGTCAACTAATATTCGACAAAGCAGGAAAGAATGTCTAATGGAAAAAAGACAGTCTCTTCAACAAATGGTGTTGGGAAAATTGGACAGCCACATGCAGAAGAATGAAACTGGACCATTTCCTTACACCACACACAAAAATAGACTCAAAATGGTTGAAAGACCTCAATGTGAGACAGGAGTCCATCAAAATCCTAAAGGAGAACACAGTCAGCAACCTCTTCGACCTCAGCCGCAGCAACTTCTTCCTAGAAACATCACCAAAGGCAAGGGAAGCAAGGGCAAAAATGAACTATTGGGACTTCATCAAGATAAAAAGCTTTTGCACAGCAAAAGCAACAGTCAACAAAACCAAAAGACAACCGACAGAATGGGAGAAGATATTTGCAAATGACATATCAGATAAAGGGCTAGTATCCAAAATCTATAAAGGACTTCTTAAACTCAACACCCAAAGAACAAATGATCCAATCAAGAAATGGGCAGAAGACATGAACAGACATTTTTCCAAAGAAGATATCTAAATGGCCAACAGACACATGAAAAAGTGCTCAACATCGCTTGGCATCAGGGAAATTCAAATCAAAACCTCAATGAGATACCACCTCACACCAGTCAGAATAGCTAAAATTAACAAGTCAGGAAACGACAGATGTTGGCAGGGATGAGGAGAAAGGGGAACCCTCCTCCACTGTTGGTGGGAATGCAAGCTGGTGCGGCCACTCTGGAAAACAGTATGGAGGTTCCTTAAAAAGTTGAAAATAAAGCTACCCTACAGCCCAGCAATTGCACTACTGGGTGTTTACCCCAAAGATACAAATGTAGGGGTCCGAAGGGGTACATGCACCCTGATGTTTATAGCAGCAATGTCCACAATAGCCAAACTATGGAAAGAGCCAAGATGTCCATCGACAGTTGAATGGATAAAGAAGATGTGGTATATATATATAATGTAATATTATGCAGCTATCAAAAGGAATGAGATCTTGCCATTTGCAACGACGTGGATGGAACTGAAGGGTATTATGCTGAGTGAAATAAGTCAATCAGAGAAAGACATGTATCATATAATCTTACTGATATGAGGAATTCTTAATTTCAGGAAACAAACTGAGGGTTGCTGGTGTGGTGGGGGGTGGGAGGGATGGGGTGGCTGGGTGATAGACACTGGGGAGGGTATGTGTTATGGTGAGCGCTGTGAATTGTGTAAGACTGTTGAATCACAGAGCTGTACCTCTGAAACAAATAATGCATTATATGTTAAAAAAAAGAAGAAGATAGTAGGAAGGGTAAAATGAAGGGGGAGAATTGGAGGACAAGACAAACCATGAGAGACTATGGACTCTGAGAAACAAACTGAGGGTTTTAGAGGGGAGGGGGGTGGGAGGATGGGTTAGTCTGGTGATGGGTATTAAAGAGGGCACGTATTGAATGGAGCACTGGGTTTATGGGCAAAAATGAATCATGGAACACTACACCAAAAACTAATGATGTAATGTATGGTGATTAACATAACAATAAAATAAAATTTTAAAAAAGAAATATAAAATTACAAAAAAAAAGAAGACATAACAAATGGATAACATCACAAATCATCAGAGAAATGCAAACCAAAACCTTAATGAGATATCACTTCATACCTGTTAGTACAGCTATTATTAAAATGACAGGAAATGACATGGCAAGGATGAGGAGAAAAGGGAAGCCTTGGGTACTGTTGGTAGGAATGTAAATTGATGTAACCACTATGATAAACAGTATGGAAGTTCCTCAAAAAATTAAAACTAGAACTACTGTATTATCCAACAATTCCACTTCTGTATTTTTATCCAAAGAAAATTAAAACATTAACTTGAATAAATATATGCACCCCCTTGTTCATTGCAGCATTATTTACAATAGCCAAAATCTAGAAACAACATAGTGTTCATCAGTGGATGAATGGATAAAGAAAATATGATACACACACACACACACACAGAGGAATATTATGCAACCACTAAGAAAAAAAAAAAAGAATGAAACCTGCCATTTGCAACAACGTGGATGGACCTCGGGGGCATTATGTTTCATGAAATAAGCCAGACAGAAAAAGACAAATGCCATATTATCTCACGTACATGAAGAGTCTAAAATTAAAAAAAAAAAGTTAAAGACAAGCTCATAGATACAGAGAATAGATTAGTGGTTGTCAGAGGTGGAGATTGGTGAGGTGGATGAAATGGGTGAAAGGAGTCAAATGTTACAAACTTCCAGTTATAAAGTAAGAAAGTTCTGGGAATGTAATGTGCTGCATGGTGACTACAGTTAATAATACTGCATTGCATATTTCAAAGTTGCTAAGAGAGATCTTAAAAGTTCTCATCACAAGAAAAATGTGTAATTATGTATGGTGACAGATGTTAACTAGACTTATTTCGGTGATTACTTCATAATGTATACAGAGAGCAAATCACTATGTTATTGATTTGAAAAAATACAATGTTGTATGTCAATTATACCTCAGTTAAGAAGAAAGAATTGACTGTGATAATTTCATTTACTCTTACTGTGGCAAGACTAACTCACAATAATCCCAAATGTAGAATGCGGGGTGTGGTTGAAGATCACTGAAGAACCATTATAGAGGAGGTGAATCTGGTTTGCTGATGAATGAAAGTAATGAGTGACACCTGAAATTATATTAAAAAATTACTTTTAATATTTCATAATTGTGCTTTGGAATATTTTTCTTTCTAGGAATAATCTTTTGATGAGCTCCTTATTTTAAATTATAAATAATGTTTTGCAGTAGAATCGAATGGCATTGAGAAAACCTGCTTTGCACAATTTTTTTTCTAAGCATAACTTTATTTTTATTAATTTCACACCTAGAAAAGAAAGGATTATTTTATGTAAGGAAATATAAAAAGTTATTCTTTTTTTAAGATTTTATTTATTTATTTGAGAAAGAGAGAGAGCATGAGAGCGGTAGAGGGAGAGAATCCTCAGGCAGACTTCCCCTGAGTGCAGAGCCTGACTCCAGGACAGATCTAACGATGCATGAGATCATGACCTGAGTCATACCCGAGAGTTAGAGGCTCAACTAAATGAGCCACTCAAGCACCCCTTTATAAAAGCTTATTCTGATAAAATTTTCATACTTTGTAGGATCCAATTCTTAAGAATGAGTCAAACATGGGGAGCTTGGGTGGCTCAGTTGGTTGAGCATCTGACTCTTGATTTTGGCTCAGGTCATGATCTCAGGATCCTGGGATCCAGCCCTGCATCTAGCTCCATGCTCAGTGGGGAGTCGGCTTGATGACTGTCTCTCTTTCCCTCTGCCCCTCCCCCTACTCATGCTCTCTCTTTCCATCTCTCTCTCTAAGATAAATAAATATTAAAAAAAAGAATAAGTCAAACAGCATATTCTAATTCATGATATAAAAAAATATGTCAAACCACAAAATTTCCATTTTTAGTGAATAATTTCTGTGAAACATACCACTTAATAATGGGTATTAATTTTCAAACATTTGATTTCTTATTGATTTTTAAAAATTTTTAATTATTTATATATAGATGATACACAATAGATTTTTAATCTGATGTAACATAAATAGTAGTCATAAATATAGATGCCATGTATGACTATTTTTCTCCTTTAAAATATTTGTTGAAGAAAAATATTCTTAATGGAAGGTTCAATGAATTTAAAATTTATCAAATATAAAATGCAAGTTTGATTCCATTTTTATTTAAAATTTTGAAATAAAACTATATTTAAAATTCTATCTTCAGAAAAATATAAATGACATAATATTAAAGACAGATATGTCTAAGAAAATGATTATGTAAATATCAAATCAATTATTCTTTTGTTATTGCTTTTAAGAAAGAGATAATCAACTGAATGAAGGATTTTTTTTCCAGGTTGAATATAGACAGATATAGTTAATTATTTATTTTTTGGAAATAATTCTAATTCTGAAAATGGGGTTTGAATAGAATGATTTTATATGCCCACAGCATAATAAAATCAATTTTGGACAATTTAAAATATATTTTAATTATACATTCTTAATTATTTTATAACCTTTTATACTCTTACAAATCTCCATATTTAGTTGGTAAATTATACTGTCACTCTATCTGTAGAGCAAATATTGTATTTAACTTCTACTTTTATTCTAATCTTTAAAAAGAAATAGCGTTACAGTAAGTCCAAACAAACGTGATACTGGTTTGCTTGTTGTTTTCTCTCTTGGCTACTGTCCAACTCACATGCAGCAATGCAAATAGTAAATATCCATCAATTCAATAGCACAGTTAAACACATAAAATAAACCACCAGGCATGTACCAGCCTTTTTGTTCACTGATAGAGAACTAAATACATATTAATTAAGGCCTTGGGAAAATTTCGATTGAAATGATGAAGACAAAAAGACATGATAAATACCACTGTATTAACTTGAAAATGATATATGTTTATTTTAAGGTTATTGTAATGTTTGTGTATTCCTATTGCTAAATATATTATTGAAGATTACAGAATATTAAAAAAAAAAAAAAAAGCTGGTTTAAAGTAAACAGATTTTACATTGACAATTAAAGGCCCTGGTAACCTGTGTGTAAGACAAGTCTGGTGCATTAGCCCGAGTAATCGTTCAGAGCAACCCTACTTAGCAGCCTGTGAACACTTCCTAGATTTGACCGGCAAACTAACCCCAGGTTTTAATGTAGTCATTTAAATGTTTTTTCTTTGAAACATTTTTTTATATAATTTTAGGCATCTTGTTTTTCTCTTTGAGTAATACATTGAGGAAATTCATTCCACTCAACTAATTTAATGTAATTCATTTTCTTAGCATTTCATTGTATTTCATGGTGTGGAGCTGCCAAGGTTTACACATCCAGGTCCTTCCTGCTGTACATTTACACGTTACCAGCTTTCAGCTGCTGCTATGAACAATGCTACAATAAAACTGCTTTCACCTATGTGCCTACTTGCTTGAGTTTTTATTTCTAGGAGATGGAATCCAGGAATTAAATTGCTGGGTTGAAGGACATATGACTTTTCTATTTCATTTTAATTGAATTTGCCAGATTACTTTTCAAAAAGCACAGAACACATTCATATTACCATCTTGTGATATAGAAAAGTATTTTTCCACCAAAACCCACTATCAATTGGAGTTTCTTAAACTTTTTCAGTATCAAGAGCATACCGTATTCCATTTTTACTTTAGTTTAAATTTTTTAATACTGGGTTTGATAATATTTCATATATAAAAACATTTGGCAATCCAGTTTGATCCTTTACTATTTCTCTATTCACAGCCTTGGCACAATTTTCATGCACTTTGTTTTTTGTTTTTTTGTTTTTATGGATAGTTGCAAAAGCTTTGAAAAATAACAGATTTTAGTACTTAGTACTTTGTCTTCTCCATTACAAATACATTTTTCACAGTATATCATTTCCTATTCACTTTATCTTTTTCTGGAAGATTTAAATTATACATTTAATATATATAGTCAGATAAAAACATATTCATATATATAAATAATACATACATATTTTCTATATAATTTATATTTCCAGATATATATCTATATAAAATATATATAAGATATAAATTTTTAATTACTAGACTTCTATTCTAGTCCCCTAAGTTATATAAGTAGTCTCCTAGATTTTACTTAAATTTTCTAATTTTACTTTCATACTTAGTTATGTAATTGATAAGGACTTTATATGGCATATATAGAAAGTAAGTGCCTACTTACTTTATAGAAAGTAAGTGCTTACTTTCATTTTGCACCAGAGAACCACAAAAGCTATCATGATTCATTAAATACTCCATCCATTTCTTTCTGATTTGAACTCCCATTTTTCTCATGAATTAATTCTCATATCCATAGGGATCAATTTCTGAAGGTTTTTTTTTTCTGCACCATTGATTGATTAGTACATTTTCATTAAAAAATAGATTTTGATTTCACCATGCAGTGTGTTTTCATTTTGTCTATTTCTGAACATTTATTCTTCCAAATAAACTTCTGAATAATTTTATATAATTGGAAGATAAACTCTATTAGATTTTAATTAAAATGGAATGAAGCTTAAATATTAATTTTAGAATAATTGACATTTCCATGATATAAGATCCTCCCATACAAAAATATAGAATGTCTTTTCATTTGTTTATGTCATGTTTTAAGTATTCAATAGAATTTTACACTTTTTTATGTAAGTCCTGAGCCTTTTATTACTAAATGTAGTATTAAATGCTTAAACATTTTAATTGACTTACTAAGTGGAGTGCAGTTTCTTTTTCCATTTCTGTTGCTTTTTGTGTCATGCTAGAAAATTGTATATTTTATATTCAGTACCTTCCAAATTCTCTCATTCTAATGTATTTTTAATAAATTCTCTTGGGCTTTCAATATTTTACAATATTTCTTATTATCTCATTATTGTCTTTCTGTGTTTATTAAAAATTCAAAGACAATGTTTAAAAATCATGGTAATAATTCTGTATAGCTCCTGTTGGAACTAATTTTTTTTTTTGGTTCTGCCTTCTTTGAAGTTTATATATTAATTATATACTTGTTTCATAATAATAATTAAGCAAGTGCTTTCATTTTCAATTATCTGGAGTAACTTACAGAATATTTGAAAAATCTGATCTTTGGAAGTTTGGTACAGTTCCCTTGTGAAAACTTCTGAGTCTGGTCCTTTTAGTGGAGGTATATCCTTGACAATTTTCTATATTTATGGTAAGGAAATAAGTTTATTTAAGCTTTATACCTCTGGTAGAGTTGGGATTAGCAATTGTAGCAATCTTTATGTAATATCTATTTTTTTCTAGGTTTTTTTTTTGCACAGATGTGCAAATTGACGTTAGATAATATCATTTTAAAAATATTTTACATTTCCAATATCATTCCCCTTGTCACTTGTTATTTTCCATTTTTGTGCTTTCTCCTGTTTTTCTTTTTTTTTCTGTTTTTCTTAATCTAAATTTGTGATCATCTTTTCTGTAAATTCTTTTAAGAAAGCCATATGTTAAGCTGTTATGTAGTTCTACTCTTTTTCTATTTTCTACCAAATTAATTTTTGTGTTTATTATTTCCTTACCATACTTTTTAATTTTTATTTTGTTCTTCTTTTTCTAGTTTTTGAACTGGGCATTTAATTCACTTATTTTAATTTTTTCATCTTATTGGTAAAGTTGTTTAATGATATAAATTTTTCTCAGGTAAATGCTTTAAATGCATCCCACAGGAGTTCAGACATATGATATTACCATCAACATATTTTAGAAATTCTGCAATTTCTAAATTCTGCAAATTTCATGACAGATGTTGGTGAGGATGCAGAGAAAGGGGAACCCTCCTACACTGTTGGTGGGAATGCAAGCTGGTGCAGCCACTCTGAAAAACAGTATGGAAGTTCCTCAAAAAGTTGAAAATAGAGCTACCATATGACCCAGCAATTGCACTACTGGGTATTTACCCGAAAGATACAAAGGTAGTGATCTGAAAGGGTATGTGCACCCCGATGTTTATAGCAGCAATGTCCACAATAGCTAAACATGGAAAGAGCCAAGATGTCTACCAACAGAGGAATGGATAAAGAAGATGTGGTATATATATTATGCAGCCATCAAAAAAAATGAAATCTTGCCATTTGCAATGATGTGGATGGAACTAGAGGGTATTATGCTAAGCTAAATAAGTCAATCAGAGAAATACAAGTATCATATGATCTCACTGATATGAGGGATTCTTAATCTCAGGAAACAAACTGAGGGTTTCTGGAGTGGTGGGGGGTGGGAGGGATGGGGTGGCTGGGTGATAGACATTGGGGAGGGTATGTGCTATGGTGAGCGCTGCGAATTGTATAAGACTGATGAATCACAGACCTGTACCTCTGAAACAAATAATACATTTTATGTTAAAAAAAAGAAGATAGTAGGAAGGGAGAAATGAAGGGGGGGAATCGGAGGGGGAGATGAACCATGAGAAACTATGGACTCTGAGAAACAAACTGAGGGTTCTAGAGGGGAGAGGCGTGGGGGGGATGTGTTAGCCTGGTGATGGGTATTAAAGAGGGCACGTTCTGCATGGAGCACTGGGTGTTATACTCAACAATGAATCATGGAACACTACATCAAAAACTAATGATGTGGTGACTAACACAACATAATAAAATAAAATAAGATAAAATAAATTCTGCAATTTCAGTTTATTTTAAACATGTCACCTATCTTGCTTAATGAAAGTTTTAAATATTCAAGTGATGGAGGTTTTTTTCTTGTTGTTTTTTATTTTGTTTTAATAATAGTGTGTGTGTGTGTGTGTGTGTGTGTGTTTAGCTGTAGAAAGCAGGCAAAATGGGCACCTGGTTAAGCAATTGTCTTCAGGTCAGGTCATGATCCCAGGGTCCTGAGATAGATAAATAAAATCTTAAAAAAAAAGAGAGAGAGATTCTTGAAAGCAGGCAAAATGTAGAAAGCAAATAATTTAAAGAAAAATAAAATTTCAAAACCTGGCTTTATTATTCATTCTTTTTTTTAAAGATTTTATTTATTTATTTGACAGAGAGAGAGAGAGCTAGCACAAGCAGGGGGAGTGGCAAGCAGAGGGAGAGGGAGAGGCAGGCTCCCTGCCCAGCTGGAAGTTTGATGTGGGGCTCGATGCCAGGACCCTGGGATCATGACCTGAGCTGAAGGCAGAAGCCCAACAGACTGAGCCACCCAGGCACCCCTTTATTATTCATTATAATTTACAATATATTGTTTAGAGAGCAAGCCAGTATTATTATTTCATAATAAATATTCTCTAATGTAATGCTAGTTCCTACCATTGCAAAGTATTTTGAATTAAATTCTCATAGCATAATAGATTTAATAAATACCCTTCTATAACAAAGAAATGCATTACACAATCCGAAGTCTCAAAATATAAATGTTGCTGGATTTAATTTCTGCCAAGGCATCAAACTAAATTCTAGGATAAAATTTTCTGATATACCTAGAATAATTGAAAAATATAATTTTGTGGCCTACAGAGGCCAGAACTGTCAAGAAAATGCTCATTCACAGGGAAAAACCACACGTGCAAATAGCATTTGCCCTGTGGTATTACTGACATCTGATGGTCTAGAGCCTGAATTTTAAAAGACCATATGCCAGCAAGAAGAGTTGGGTGAAAAATCTTACTAAAGATTTCTGCATTAAGTTCTAATATCTGAAGGGGACTCTCTTAATAATTAAAGTAGGCGAGGAGCCTATTCTGCAGAGTGAAATAATTGGGGATAGTTGCCTTTTCCTTTTTGGCTCTTTGTAGAGTAAAAGATAAAACTATCCCTTCAGAATTTCTTAACACAAACTTATATTGGCATGTGTTTGGGACTCTCTTCACACCACTTGTATGTTTTGAAAAACCACATATCTCTCTGTCTTCCTATACTCTTGATATTCATTCATACATAGTCACATTTTTTAAATGTGTCTAAATCACCTAGACAGCATTACATCATATGAATCACTACATTCATAGTTCTTGATACTGAATCCTCAGATGTATTTGAAAATGAACAAATATAATTCTGGTTGTCACAATTATGAGTGTATGTGTGGCAGGCAGGGTGAATATGCCTTGGCCTTCATTGAGCCTGTACTAAGTATACTCAATAGCACGCAATGTACAGCAGAGATTTACACAAATGAACTATCCTGTCAATGGGACAATAACACCCATATTGCGGAGTTTAGCTCAACAAAATTCAATATCAACCAATATCATCTTGTGTTCATATATTCACTCACAAATCTTTTACCTTATTTTATATTCCAAGCATTTTATTACTCAATGAGGATAACAGAGGGAAAAAAAAAAATTCCCTTTTCTCAAGAGACTAAACATTTGTTAGAGTGAATGGAAAATGAAACAAATTAGTTTATATATAATTTTTTCCTTTTGATAAGAATGATTGAGGCGCAATTTTCTTCTCTTTAAAATTTTGCAGTCTGGGACGCCTGGGTGGCTCAGTCGTTAAGCGTCTGCCTTCAGCTCAGATCATGATCCCAGGGTCCTGGGATGGAGTCCCACATAGGGCTCCCTGCTCTGCGGGAAGCCTGCTTCTCCCTCTCCCACTCCCCCTGCTTGTGTTCCTGCTCTTGCTATCTCTCTCTCTCTTTCTGTCAAATAAATAAATAAAATCTTTAAAAAAATAAATAAAAATAAAAATAAATAAAATTTTGCAGTCTTTTTGGTATGTGTATCAATGTATGTTAAGGTAATTAGTTATACCCAAAAAGATTATATACGTATCCTTTTTATTGCTTTATCCACCAATCCTAAATTCTGGACTCTCATCTAACAAAATAGCACACTTTTTTCCCTCCCACTCTGTTCAAAAGAGGTAAGTTTAGAGTACTTTCATTCTGTTAGTTTACCACCCAAAGAAGATGGGTTTTCTTTCCAGGTTGAGATATTAGGAGCACACCAAACAGTTTTTCGGGTGATAGACCATAGTGGTCTAAAAACAAAACAACATCAAAGTGATTGTTGTTTCTTAGAGACAAATACCACATCCTACAGGAATATAAAATAGTATATACACACAATAAATACCTTTTTTAACAACTCATTTGTGCCACACAGAATTCTTAAGATGGCACCTAGAGTCGTGTCCCTGGTATTCACGTCCTATATAATTCTCTTTCCTTGAGTGTTGATGGAATTGTATGGAATTTCGTTTCCATGATAGTTTAGGTTATATGGGAAAAAATGAAGGGATTTTGCAAATATGATTAAGGCCACTAATCAATAATTTTAAACTAATGAAAAGGGATATAGCCGGGGTAGACCCCACATCAGATATGTACCTTATTTTTAATATTATTTTAATATTTTTAATAATTCAAGATCACTTAACGTGAGATCTACCTACTTAACAAAATTTTAAGTGTACAATACCTTTTTTTTGACTTTAGGTACAATGTTGTACAGGAGATCTGTAAAGCTTATTCACCTTGCTTAATTCAAATCAAGACAGACTCTTTTACTTATTTTTACAGTTCATCAAGTGCTTAAAAAGGGAAAGAATGATGTCAAAAAAAGAGGGAAAGGATATTCCAGGTAGCTAGAAAAGGATGTGCAAAGACATGAGAACCTGAGAAATTAGATCATGTTTACTACATTTGGGAAAGTGTATTAATGGGTACAACTATAGCATATAGAATGATGTGGTGGAAAATAAAGTTGGAAAGTATTAAAGGAAATCTTTGTGATATTCTCAGACAAGTCCATAATAAAAGAAATTGGACAATAAATAGAATGTGATATTATTTTGCTTATAGACAGATTGTTATATAATTAATTATAATATTGATTTAAAATCTTGATCATAATCAATTATTTCCATATAAGGTAATTGCTTTATCTGTGTTTGTTTTGGTATTTACTTTAAAAAGCCAAAGAGTCTGGAGAAATCAAGTCATTGGGCAGAATTTCTAGCAAGAATTAGCTAATCTCCATTCTCTCTCCATTGTTCCATGTAGAAAGCATTAAAGTATTCATGACCCCCAACAGTTATGGAACATATATGTTCAAAACTTTTCCTTATTGTGCTCCTTTTTAACATTCTTTTTAGAATTTGTAAAAGTTCTGTACCAGTGGTCCTAAGACTCTCAGAAGCTTAGAGTTTTGACAGAAATGCTCTACACTGATACAATTAGTTGGATAAAATGTATTAGTGCAACATTAAATACTTAAATTTAATACTTACAGTTGTGAATAAGTTGATAAATATGGACATAACTATGACAAAGACTTTGACAAAATAGAGAAATAGGACAAACAAAATAAAAATAAAATGCATAGTATGTACTTAGCATATTTTATTGATCTCTCCATAGCATTCTATATTTTAAAGTTCATTTAATTCATTTATGTCTTTTTCACACATTGTTTCAATAAATCAAATATTTTATATTTCTTTTATCAGTCACTGTTCTGGCTACTGCAGATGCAGAAATAAGACAGACACAATACCTACCTACCTGAGTCCTCAATTGCGGTTGAAAAGATATTTTTATAAAAATTACATTTTATAAAATGTCTCACAACCCTGAGATCATGACCTGAGCCGAAATCAAGAGTCAGCCACCCAACCGAGTGACCCAGGGCCCTTGTGTGAGTTCAATATTTATTAAAAATCTACAGCTTTGGTAAATTATAGGTTGTTGTAGAAGGTGAAGAATCAACAAGCTAATTATTATCTTAGCACGGTCAGAGTTTTGGTTAAATAGACTACCTAAGTTTTATATACAAATATGGTCTGCATAATTTAAATACGAAAAATTTGAAAAAGTTCAATGAAAAGAAACAACAAAAAAGAAAGATTGAAATTATAAATAATGTCTGTCCTAGAAAGGTTTATACTTCACAGTAGAATTATTTTCTTCAATAGTTCAGGAACTAGGGGTTTGTACCTAATGACACTGAGAATTTTAATGCCAGGGAAGCTGATTTGATGTACTTTTTGTTTTGTTTTTTTTCAGTTGTAGCTGTAATAATAATTATTTACTTATACTTAGCTCTCCTGAGGTTTAAAAGCAGTCTCAGGGCTGGAACTTATGAAAGGTGTGCTCCAATTCCTAAATTCTCAGTAGTCCCTCATGGCTTCTTTCTTTGTGGTAGAGCATGATCTCCATCCCATCATTGATTGTATTCTGCATATGATGGCAACTTGGAGAGAATGTAACTTTCTAGAAACACTGCACACACTGTTTAAAAACCATAAACCAAAATGGGGCGCTTGGGCAGCTCAGTCAGTTAAGCATCTGCCTTCAGCTCAGGTCATGATCCTGAGGTCCTGGACTCAAGCCCCATGTCGTTGGGATCCCTGCTCAACAAGGAGTCTGCTCTGTCCTCTTCCTCTGCCCCTCTCCCCTGCTCAGGCTCTCCCTCTCAAATAAATAAATAAATAAATAATCTTTAAAACACAAACAAACCATAAACCAATATTTATAAGGTATTCATTTATGCCAGCCTCAGGAAATCACCTTAAAATTGCAAAATGTCTTTTGGATAAATATTCTCACATGTCTATGTTCAAGATTGCTATTTTGCTGTGCAGTTGTTTGGAAATATGAAACCAGCATCATTAGTCAGTACCTTGTCCTCACCTGTGATGACAAGGACACATGTTGTGTAGGAAATGTTTCATTACATATAAAATCTGCTAGTTGTTTGCTATATGAATAGAAGTGGTCTTATTTTATGCCATAGCTCCACTAGGCTTTTTATTTTTAAATATTCTACCCAAAGAACAACCTCAAAGGATGTTTACGTTAAGACTTCCTCCTGACAACTTACTAAGTAATCTAGTAAGAGCTTTTGCAGTTTATCACTTCTATTTCAATGCAGAAGCCAAATATCATTGTTATAGAATGTATCTGTTAAAAATGCACATAAACACCCCCCCAAACACACACACAACATATTTAAATATTAGTTCTACATCTCATTGTAGACATAATACATATACAGGTATTTCCATGTAAAAAGAATTTGCTATACATAGAAAATAACAAGTACATATAATGCTACCACTCCAAAATAACCATAGTTAATAATTTGGTCTGTAACTCAGCCTGTTATGTAGGCATAGTGATATATATATATATATATATATATAGTTAAATATTTACATAGGTAGATATGTAGGTGTAGATAGCCAGAAAGCATAATACTAATATTATATATATACTAATATATATATATACTAATTAGTATATATATAATATTATATATATACTAATATATATATAT
The DNA here is from genome assembly GCF_964656455.1 of Halichoerus grypus. NCBI lineage: Eukaryota > Metazoa > Chordata > Mammalia > Carnivora > Phocidae > Halichoerus > Halichoerus grypus. Next base: position 142,988,567 of record NC_135714.1, on the reverse strand, counting down.
ACTAATTAGTATATATATAATATTAGTATTACGTTTTAGATAATTAAATTATATTGCACAGACATTGATGACATTGTATATTCTTGGAGAGAATACATTTTATGGAATATAGCATATTTATCAAGCAAGCTGGCTATCTACACCTACATATCTACCTATGTAAATATTTAACTATTTATGTTTTATTCAATTGTTACTTTTTAGACACTGAGATTTTTTCTAAACTGTAAGTACCATAAATGTTCTTGCTCTATTTCTTGCTTAATGTTAAGTATGCAGATTCTTAAGTTTACTTCTTTGAAATATTATCAACATTTATACACTAAAAAAGATGATTTGCTAATTATATTTTCTGCAACTCAGTTCTGTCATTTGCAAAACATGGAAAATTATACAGTTTGTGTGCTGTTCAAATGAGAATACATAGGATGATATTATCACAGTGTGTGGCACATAGTAAATGCTCAATAAAAGTTATTTTATAGTTGATAGTTTTATTGTCAACATATATTTTTATTCCCATCTGTTATTACATCCAAATAATAAATTCTTGGATCTGATATTACTAGGACCAAAGGCTGAACAGTTTTAGAGCTATTCTATATGTTGCTAAATGGACATCCTGTAGTAATTTGTGATTTTTATTTTCTAAGTGCATTGTACTTTTTTACAAGCCAGTCTTTATTGTAACTTTTTGCGAGTAAATTTTTTTTTTCTTTTCTCTTTAAATTCTTTTGTCTAGAATGTTCCTTTGACAAGAGGCATGGAGAGAAGTTAGAAAGCAGAAGCTATGAGACAAAAGAGTGGCGCCTGGGTGGCTCAGTCAGTTAAGCGACTGGCTCTTTGTTTCGGCTCAGGTCATGATCTCGGGGTTGTGGGGTCGAGCCCTTCAATGGGTTCTGCGCTCTGCTTGGAGTCTGATTGAAGATTTTCTTCCTCTGCCCCTCCCTCCACTCTCTCTCTCTCTCTCCTCAAATAAATAAATCTTTTTTTAAAAAAAAGAGAGAGATGATATATTAGAGAGAAGGCATTTAAAAAAAAAAAAGGTTAGTTCCCATGATAGAAACTCAGACTAGCAGCATCAGTGTAATGGTGGAGGACTGAGGTAGCAGAGCTGCGGGTCGGCTGCTTGGCAGGGCTGCAAGGAGAGGTGAGGCCAGAGATGCACAAAATTCTGAAACGTGCTGCATCCTCTGTGAGCCCTGGTTCTTTGGTAGCTCAGACCATTTTCTGTCATCCTTACTTTCATTGAAAATAAACTCCTATTATCTAAGGTAATCCGATTGTGTTTCTGTTTCCTGATACTTGAAAGAAACCTAACTCAGCCAGAGTGCATAAAAGCAGCAGCAGGTTATTAGCCAGGCTGATGAGAAACAAACCCGAGCAGCCTTTTGTCAATACTACAAAGTATGGATCACACCCTGCAGGTTTGGGAAGGCATCGTACTACTTTAAGCACAAGACTGATGTGGCAAGATGGGTGGCTTTTTCTATTTTGTTTTGTTTTGTTTTGTTTTATAGATAGGTATACAGGCAATGAAAGACAGAAATATAAAGGGGGTGATAAAATTGAAGTCAGAATGAAAGAAATCAGCAAGAGAATCTACCAGAGAGAGATTTAAGATAGGGAATGATCCAAAATTTGAGACTGATTAACATAAAAATGAATCCTCAGCTTTCGGGCCTGCAGGGTCATACAATAAACTCTGACTGGAATTGGAAGAGGAGGAAGGGTGGACTCAGGGTTGGAGATGAGTGATGATGAAAGAAGGGAAGGTTCAGCTTTGGCATGCTGAGTTTGAGGTACCTCAACATACGCGTGTTAATGTCTTCTAGGGGGTTGGATATTTGGAGCATAGCAAAAAGTTCCCAGAGTTATTGTTTGTGATTTTAAACATGCATACAAATTGTGACCTTTTTCACTGAGAAGCTACAGTATTTTTAGCAGCAACATAGACCACAGACTATATCCAAGCCTTTTGATCATGCTCACAAGATGAAATATATCACCAGGATACCTTCTGGGAAAGGAAAAACTACACAACATCGCTAAAAAGAGAACAACAAAGCACAATCTAAAATGGATATTGTCAAAAATGTACTTTTCTGAATCTTAGAAAAAATAACAAAATGGCTTGTTGCAAATGTTAAATATTCATTTTATGTAAATAACTTTTAGTTGCTGAGTAAAAAAATAATTCTGCTCAGACAGGAAAACAGACTATGTTTTTTACATATCTGTGGTTTGTATTTACAATCAATAGTGTCTGTCACTAACTGGGCCACTTTTTAAAAATCATTGGTTTTAATGGGGTACGTTTTCTCTTAAAAACAAAAATAGTTTCTACGTAAGAAAAGTCAGGTATCTAAAGGGTTGTAAAATTTTATAATCTTTGGGGCACCTGGGTGCCTCAGTCGATTAAGCAGCTGCCTTCGGCTCAGGTCATGATCCCAGGGTTCTGGGATCGAGTCCCGCATGGGGCTCCCTGCTCCATGGGGAGCCTGCTTCTCCCTCTCCCTCTGCTTGTGCTCTCTTGCTCATGCTCTCTCTCTCAAATAAATAAATAAAATCTAAAAAAAATAAATAAAATTGTATAATCTTCATAAATTCATAGAGTATAATTATAAAAGTAATTAATTTCCAAAGATAGTTATTTTTATGTATTTCTTTCTTTGTACCTTTGGTTTCATAGAAATGAAATGTTTATAAAATAGCATCACTTCCATCCTAAAACATACTATTCATTCTAATAAACATTTTGTATAAATTTAGCCCCTATACCAAGATATTATTGCCAATTAAGTAAACTGCATGATACCAAGGCAAAATGACAAAGGATATAGAAAATACTAGAAAGATAACCAAGGGACTTCAAAAGAGTAAATACATTTTTTTAAGAGTCCAAGAAAGCACTTAAGCACCAAGATTGAACCAAGTTAACACAAATCATCTTTTTAAATAGAATTAGTTGTAGAATGTAGTAATTTTAGCCAAAAAGTTGCTGAAACAACACATCTGAAGAGCTTAAAACCATCTTTTATATACATTGAAACAAATCAAGTGATTAATGACTAAGTTTGGCTGAAATTGACAGAGATTAAATTTAGTTGAATGCATATTTACTTTGGCTTTACTTGAAAATCATTTTATTTAAATAACAAATGCCAGGTCTTGGTCATCAGAAAAGTCCATCTTCTATCTTAATTAAATCCAACAAAAATAAAACAGGAACAAGAATATAATAAGAGCCATTTTGCACAATATTCAATTTAATATTAAAATATTGTTGTTTCAAATAAATTGCATTAAGCCTCGCATTCCTGGAGAGAACTGATTTTTCTTTTGTGATGGGAAAAATGCTGATAGAGGGAACGCTGTGGAAAGACATCATTTACAGAGAATAATAATTTTAGGAAAATATATAAGCCTTCACTGCAGTGATTTTCTAGTATCTATGATTATGTGACAAAGGACTCTTTATCTTTTGTGTGCAGCCAAATTATGAAAAACAAAGACTTATCACTACCCTAAACACATTTTCAGAACAAGGAAGAGAAACAAAGCAATATCAAATGAATAAAACAAGAACAAATTCATGAGAATTCAAATAAAAGTAGTTAAATGAAGGTTAAACCAGAGAGGAAACCACTGTAGACATTTCCACCAAGATCAGGAACAAGGCAAGGATGCCCACTACTATTATTCAATATTGTTATTATTATTATTAAACATTTTACTCTCAGTATTAACCAATAGACATGTATAAAGGCAGAGTTAGCATACTTACATATATTTCCTAGTTTTGTCAACTGAGATGGCCTATAAGCAATCACACTTCAGTAGCAAAGAGCACATGTAACACATAGATCTTGGTTTTTAAATATAGTTCTCTAATAAAAAGAACCAGGATTCTTTGAAGAGGGCTGAGGCAGGGAAAACGCAAGATGACCATGAAATTTGTACCATGCAGAAAATGCCCAATTCATTATGCACATGATCCAGAAGCCAACTTGAAGATGTTCCCAATGGCCAATTCTGGGATGCATTGCACACACACAAAAATAAATAATAACAAAAATTTATTATAATTCCTACAATAAAACATATATCCATGGGGTCATGTTGAAATAAATAATAAATAAATTAAATTAAATAAATAAATAAATAAATGGAAAGGAGCAGCTCTCTTTTATTATAGAATCCCAATTAATAAGTGTAGAGGAAAGAGAGTAATATAAAATCTCCATTAAGCAAATACCACCATGATCATTGTCGCAGGCAAGATGGATGTTAAAATTTGTTGGGGAAGTGGCACCTGGGTGGCTTAGTTAAGTGACAGACTCTTGATCTCAGATCAGTCTGGATCTCAGGGTCGTGAGTTCAAGCCCAGCATGGAGCCCACTTAAAAAAAAAAAAATTAGTTGGTGAAAATTTGAGGGAAAATAGTATTTACCTAGTTTGAAGTATTTTGCCCCAAGACATGCATTAACTACAAAGGAAAATATAGAATTGAACAGCAGAGAAAACCAACAGATATCAGTCTTAATCAAATGATGGAGATTAATATATATCATCATCTTGAAACCCTCAATACAATGTACTGAGAAGGGTACAAGATCATTTTTATGGTATTCTTGACAAAAATGTGTAATCTCACAACAAAGAGAAGACATGGGGCAAACCTAAATTGAAAGCATTCTGCAAAATAACTTATCAGTACTCTCTAAAATTGTCAATGTTATAAGAAACAAAAAGGAAAAATTGAGGAATTCTCACAGATCAGAGGAGACTAAGGAAATAACAAGAAAATGAGACATAGGATCTTAGATAGAATTCTGGAATAGACAAAGGACAATGGTGAAAATACTAGTGAATTTTTAATATAAGATCTGTGATTTAGTTAATAGTGTTTTACTATTATTGATATTTACTTAAGTAATATTAATATTTATTAACTATCAATTCTCTGGTCTTGGTAATTGTACTATGGTTATATGACATTTTTCACATTAGGGGAAGCTGAGTGAGGGGTAAACAGGAACTCTCAATGTTATTTTTGTATTTTTCTATAAGTGTAAACTTAGTTCAAAACATAATGTTAAAAACAGAACAAAAAAAATTAGCTGCTTATTGAATGCTTGATCTTCATATTTTCATGAGCACATTGCACATATCAACTTCATTGTAGGTGCCAAATAAATACATTTCTTTTTTTTTTTAATTTTTTTAATTTTATTATGTTAGTCACCATACAATACATCATTAGTTTTTGATGTGGTGATCCACGATCCATTGTTTTCGTATAACACTCAGTACTCCATGCAGTACGTGCCCTCCTTCATACCCATCACCAGGCTAACCAATCCCCCCTCCCCCCTCCCTTCTAAAACCCTGTTTGTTTCTCAGAGTCCATAGTCTCTCATGGTTCATCTCTCCCTCCGATTTCCACCCCCTTCATTTTTCCCTTCCTTCTCCTAATGTCCTCCATGCTATTCCTTACGTTCCACAAATAAGTGAAACCATATGATAATTGACTGCTTGTATTTCTGCTTGTATTTCACTTAGCATAATCTCCTCCAGTCCCATCCATGTTGATGTAAAAGTTGAGTATTCATCCTTTCTGATGGCTGAGTAATATCCCATTGTATATATGGACCACATCTTCTGTATCCATTCATCTGTTGAAGGGCATCTCGGCTCTTTCCACAGTTTGGCTATTGCGGACATTGCTGCTATGAACATTGGGGAGCATATGGCCCTTCTTTTCACTACATCTGTGTCTTTGGGGTAAATACCCAGGAGTGCAATTGCTGGGTCATAGGGTAGCTCTATTTTTAAATTTTTGAGGAACTACCACACTGTTTTCCAAAGTGGCTGTACCAACTTGCATTCCCACCAACAGTGTAAGAGGGTTCCTCTTTCTCCACAACCTCTCCAACATTTGTTGTTCCTTTCCCTGTCCATTTTTGCCATTCTAACTGGTGTAAGGTGATATCTCAATGTGGTTTTGATTTGAATTTTCCTGATGGCTAATGATGATGAACATTTTTTCATGTGTCTGTTAGCCATTTGTATGTCTTCTTCAGAGAAGTGTTTTTCCATGTCTTCTGCCCATTTTTTGACTTGATTATTTGTTTTTTGGGTGTTGAGTTTGAGAAGTTCTTTATAGATCTTGGATACCAGCCCTTTATCTGTAGTGTCATTTGCAAATATCTTCTCCTATTCTGTGGGTTGCCTCTTTGTTTTGTTGACTGTTTCCTTTGCTGTGCAGAAGCTTTTTATCTTGATGAAGTCCCAAAAGTTCATTTTTGCTTTTGTTTCACTAGCTTTTGGAGATGTATCTTGAAAGAAGTTGCTGTGGCCGATGTCAAAGAGGTTACTGCCTATGTTCTCCTCTAGGATTTTGATGGATTCCTGTTTCACATTGAGGTCTGTCATCCATTTTGAGTTTATCTTTGTGTATGGTGTTAGAGAATGGTCGAGTTTCATTCTTCTGCATGTGGCTATCCAATTTTCCCAGCACCACTTATTGAAGAGACTGTCTTTTTTCCATTGTGCATTTTTTCCTGCTTTGTCAAAGATTATTTGACCATAGAGTTGAGGGTCCATATCTGGGTTCTCTATTCTGCTCCATTGGTCTATATGTCTGTTTTTGTGCCAGTACCATGCTGTCTTGGTGATCATAGCTTTGTAATATAGCTTGAAATCAGGCAATGAGATGCCCCCAGCTTTGTTTTTCTTTTTCAACATTTCCTTGGCGATTCGGGGTCTTTTCTGATTCCATACAAATTTTAGGATTGTTTGTTCCAGCACTTTGAAAAATGTCATTGGAATTTTGATCAGGATGGCATTGAAGGTATAGATTGTTCTGGGTAGCATAGACATTTTAACAATGTTTATTCTTCCGATCCATGAGCATGGAATATTTTTCCATCTTTTTGTGTCTTCTTCAATTTCTTTCATGAGTGTTCTGTAGTTCCTAGAGTATAGATCCTTTACCTCTTTGGTTAGGTTTATTCCGAGGTATCTTATGGTTTTTGGTGCTATTATAAATGGAATCGTTTCTCTAATTTCTCTTTCTACAGTTGTGTTGTTAGTGTATAAGAAAGCAACTGATTTCTGTGCATTGATTTTATATCCTGCCACATTACTTAATTGCTGGATGAGTTCTAGTAATTTTGGGGTGGAGTCTTTTGGGTTTTCCACATAAAGTATCATGTCATCTGCGAAAAGAGAGAGTTTGACTTCTTCTTTGCCAATTTGAATACCGTTTATTTCTTTTTGTTGTCTGATTGCTGTTGCTAGGACTTCTAGTACTATGTTGAACAATAGTGGCGAGAGTGGGCATCCTTGACGTGTTCCTGATCTTAAGGGAAAGGCTCTCAGCTTTTCCCCATTGAGGATGATATTTGCTGTGGGTTTTTCATAGATGGATTTTATGAACTTGAGGAATGTTCCCTCTATCTCTATACTCTGAAGAGTTTAATCAGGAAAGAATGCTGTATTTTGTCAAATGCTTTTTCTGCATCAATTGAGAGGACCATATGATTCTTCTCTCTCCTCTTATTAATGTGTTCTATCACAATGATTGATATGCGAATGTTGAACCACCCTTGCATCCCAGGGATACATCCCACTTGGTCGTGGTGGATGATCCTTTTAATGTATTGTTGGATCCTATTAGCTAGGATTTTTTTGAGGATTTTGGAATCCATATTCATCAGAGATATCAGTCTGAAATTCTCCTTTTTGATGGGGTCTTTGCCTGGTTTGGGGATTAAGGTAATGCTGGCCTCACAGAATGAGTTTGGGAATTTTCCTTCTGTTTCTATTTTTTGAAACAGCTTCAGGAGAATAGGTATTATTTCTTCTTTGAATGTTTGGTAGAATTCCCCAGGGAATCCATCAGGCCCTGGACTCTTGGTTTTTGGGAGGTTTTTGATCACTGCTTCAATCTTGTTACCGGTTATTGGCCTATTCAGGTTGTCAGTTTCTTCCTGTTTCTGTCTTGGCAGCTTATAGGTTTCCAGGAAGGCCTCCATTTCATCCAGATTGCTCAGTTTATTGACACATAGTTGTTGATAATAATTTCTAATAATTGTTTCTATTTCCTTGGTGTTAGTCGTGATCTCTCTCCTTTCATTCATAATTTTATTAATTTGGGTCCTTTCTCTTTTCTTTTGGATAAGTCTGGCCAGTGGTTTATCGATCTTATTAATTCTTTCAAAGAGCCAGCTTCTAGTTTCTTTGATCTGATCTACTGTGTTTCTGGTTTCTAATTCATTGATCTCTGCTCTAATCTTTATTTCTCTTCTAATGTGTGGCTTAGGTATCGTTTGTTGCTTTTTCTCTAGTTCTTTAAGGTGTAGAATTAGTTGGTGAATTCGGGATTATCTATTTTTTTGAGTGAGGCTTGGATGGCTATGTATTTCCCCCTTAGGACAGCCTTTGCAGTATCCCATAGGTTTTGGACCGATGTGTTTTCATTCTCATTGGTTTCCATGAATTGTTTAAGTTCTTCTTTGATTTCCTGGTTGATCCAAACATTCTTGAGCAGAGTGGTCTTTAGCTTCCAAGTGTTTGAATTTCTGCCAATTTTTTTCTTGTGATTGAGTTCCAGTTTTAAAGCATTGTGGTCTGAGAATATGCAGGGAATAATCTCAATCTTTTGGTATTGGTTGAAACCTGATTTGTGACCCAGTATGTGGTCTATTCTGGAGAAAGTTCCATGTGCACTCAAGAAGGAGTATTCTGTCATTTTAGGGTGGAATGCTCTGTAAATATCTATGAGGTCCACCTGGTCCAGTGTATCATTCAAAGCTTTTGTTTCCTTGTTGATTTTCTGCTTAGATGATCTGTCCATTGCTGAGAGTGGAGTACTGAAGTCTCTTACAATTAACGTATTGATATCAATATGACTCTTTATTTTGGTTAACAGTTGGCTTATGTAGATGGCTGCTCCCATGTTGGGGGCATAGATATTTACAATTGTTAGATCTTCTTGTTGGATAGACCCTTTAAGAATGATATAGTGTCCTTCTGTGTCTCTTATTACAGACTTTAGTTTAAAATCTAATTTGTCTGATATAAGAATTGCTACCCCAGCTTTCTTTTGAGGTCCGCTGGCATGGAAGATGGATCTCCATCCCTTCACTTTCAGTCTGGATGTATCTTTAGGTTCAAAATGAGTCTCTTGTAGGCAGCATATGGATGGGTCCTGTCTTTTTATCCAATCTGCAACCCTGTGCCATTTTATGGGAGCATTTAGGCCATTCACATTGAGAGTGATTATTGAAAGATACAAATTAATTGTCATCATGTTTCCTGTAAAGACATTGTTTTTATAGATTGTCCCTGTAAATTGCTGTTGTATATCACTCTTGGGGTCTTTCTCCTTTTATAGAACCTCCCTTAATATTTCTTGCAGGACCGGCCTAGTGGTCACATATTCTTTCAGTTTCTACTGGTCTTGGAAGCTCTGCATCTCTCCAGCCATTCTAAATGAGAGCCTTGCCAGATAAAGTATTCTTGGCTCCATGTTCTTCTCATTTAGTACCCTGAATATGTCTTGCCAGGACTTTCTGGCTTGCCAGGTCTCTGTGGATAGGTCTGACATTATTCTGATGTTCCTCCCTCTGTACATAAGAAATCTCTTCCCCCTAACTGCCCCTGAGATGGTTTCCTCGGTTCTAAGATTTGCAAGTTTTACTATTACATGCCGGGGTGTTGGCCTGTTTTCCTTGATCTTGGGAGGGGTCCTCTCTGCCTCTAGGACATGAATGTTTGTTTCAGTTCCCAGATTGAGGAAGTTCTCAGCTATGATTTGCTCAAATATATCTTCTAGTCCTCTCTCTCTCTCCACTCCCTCCGGGATTCCAATAATTCTGACATTGGAATGCTTCATGGTGTCACTCATTTCTCTGATTCTATTTTCATGGATTCTGAGTTGTTTTTCCCTGGCCTCCTCTTTTCCCTTTTTATCTATTATTGTCTTCCAGGTCACTGATTCATTCTTCTGCCTCACTTACCCTAGCTGTTAGATTATCTGGATTAGATTGGATCTCATTGATAGCATTTTTAAGTTCTGCCCATTCAGCTTTCATTTCTGCCCTTAGAGACTCTGTATTGCCATTAATTGATTTCTCCGTTCTAGCTATTATCTTTACAATTGCTAGCCTGAATTCATTCTCCGACATCTTGGTTATATCTGAAACCATTTGTAAATCTGTGGCATAAGTCATAGTCTCTGAGTCTTTCCTATTTTAGGGGTTCCTCCTCCTAGTCATTCTGTTGATGGGTGTTTGAGGGAATGTATAGAGTCCAAATTATTGACCAGAACTGAAGCAAGATGCACCTGTTTTCTAGGGACCTTAGGGTTGCTGGCCTCTTGTTCTCCCAGCCTGTCTTCTGGGGGAGGGGCCTGCCGCACTGTTACTCAGGCAACCCTGTTTGGGCGGAGTTGCCCTGCCCCCCTGTGGCGGGGGATGGGCTCAGTGGGAACCAGTTTTGGGGGCTTTTGTTCTCTGGCGGCTTTCCCTGATGGCTTTCCATGTCTCTTCCGAGAGTCAGAGCAGAAAAGACTATTTCCAACCCTCTGCCTCAGAGCAGAGAGTTTGCAGTCTGTTCTTCAGTGAGATCGCCAGGCCACACTGTCTCTGTTTCTGTCCCTGCTGCTATAAACTGCAGCGTCCTGGGTTGTGTGCCCCTCCGCAGCACCCCCAGTCCTGCCTCCAGGTCGGGGCATGTCTCTGCCTTTTGTGCTTCTAAAGACACCAGCCGCTCCCAGTTCGCCCGCGGGACCCCGCCATTCCGGGTTTCCGTCCCGGGGGCTGCCCTAAAGTCCTTTCCCCGCTGCTACCAGTCTGCTAGTCTGTGCCCGTCCCCAGCACGCGAGGCTGTCACTCACTGGCGTTGTAGGATCCCCACAACCAGGCACCCTCCCGCTGCCGTTTATCCTCCGATATCTGCCCGCGGAATCACAGCTCCCCACTTCGTACCTTGAAACCAACTGCCTGCGATATTCTGTTTGTAGGTATCCAGATCTTCTTACAACTCAGGTTGATTTCGTGGGTGTTCAGAGTGGTCTGGTAGATATCCAGCTCAATTCCGGGGACTAGTTGGAATAGGGTCCCCTACTCCTCTGCTATCTTTTCTCCCTCAAATAAATACATTTCTGAGTAAATCATTGCCTTATACATGAACTTTATCTTAATATTAAATATTTTATAAATATCATCATGTTAATTTTATTACAGACAGGGAAAATAATTTTGTTCCACCTCTTTATTTGCTCATTTCACACACCAATTATTTTCCAGACATTCTAAGTGCTGGAGATACATTGTTGATCAAAAATAAGAAATGATTTTTTCATAGACTCTGCTTTTAGTAGAGAATAAAGACATTAATCAAGTTATCACATAAATAAATGTAATTTATATCTACTATAAATGAAGGAAAAAAACCCAGTATTTTATAAAGGTATATATGAGGATTTGAAATTGTCAAATAATTTAGTGACGTCTCACCTGAAGGAAGTACAACAATTTACTAAAGATAATGTATTTTTTAAGTGTAAAATAAATATATATATGATTTCTCTGGATGCAAAATTTAAAGAAATCTTCAATCACTTGTTTTATCAGGGATATCATCTATATCATGTACATATTTTTCTGCTACTATAGACACTGATGAAATTCTTTTTGATTGGTCAAGAAATAAATGACAATGGAACTTTTTATCAGACTTCAAAACCAACTCTTGATTTAAAAATTCAAAATAGTACCCAAAAAATTAAGCACACTTTGTCTGCTAATAGCTTTCGTTTTGTCCAATTATTTTCCTGCATCTTTTTTTTTTTTTTTCTTAAAAAGTAAGGTGCATTAACTGATTTTTGAAGTTAAATCACCCATGCATTCCTGGAGTAAATCTCGTTTGGTTGTCAAGTATTCTTTTTATATATCACTGTGATAGAGGTGCCAATATTTTTTTTTAGGATTTTGTATGCATTATTATAAAAGCAGTTTGTTCATAATTTATTATGTTATACTTTTCAGTTTTGGTAGCATTATTATACTGGACTCCTGAGAAAAGACTTGGGAATTGTCTTCTCTGTTTTTATTCTTTGGAAGATTTTATTTAAGAATGGAGGCATCTCAGGACACCTGGGTGGCTCTCTCGCTTGGTTCAGCCTCTGCCTTCGGCTCAGGTCATGAACTCTGGTCTTACATTCAAGTCCAGTCCCCTGCTCAGAGAGTGGGGGGCTGCTTCTCCCTCTCCTCCCTCTGCCCTTCCCCCCAACCCCCCACTCCCACCTTTGCTCATTCTGTCTTGCTCTGCTCTCTCTTTGTCAAATAAATAAATAAAAAATCTTTAAAAAAAAGAATGGAGGCATATCTTCCTTAAATAAGAAAATTCACTAATTGGCCTGGGATTTCTTTTTTGGGCAAGTTTCACTAATGTGTTCTTTTTTTTTTTTTTTTAATGGATATAAAACTATTCAAATTTTCTATTTCTTTTTCTGTCAATCTTGTTAATTTGCATTTTTGAGGAATTTGTCTATTTCATCCAAACTGTCATATTCACTGGCATAAAGTTATTCATAACATCTGCTACTGTTCCCTGATCTGGATTATCAGAAAGCAAATTTGTCCTTTTATTATAGAATTAGAAAACTAGATTTTATGTATGAAACAGTATTTTCTAGACATTGCATAACAGGCAAAGCAGAGCTGTTGTTTCTGAGAGCAAAAATAAACCAGGAAAGCCCTCACGCATACCAGCTTACTATAAGAAGACAGGACACAGTACAGGAGGGAAAAACCAAACAGAGCCTGATTATTGTGCTGATTTGAGAAGGAAGAGATTGGGGTTTGGGCAGATCAAAGTGGCTAGAATTTGCACGGAAGAGAACCAGAGAGGAGGTGGAGAATGCTCATGAGATCTCTTTGGCTGAGAGAGTCTTTGGCTGAGTCTCACTATGTGTTTGAATGAAAGGACATGACCTAAGCCCCAGGAAACGACTGCCAGTTAATGTAATAGCAATGTGTAATTATTGTATTTTACAAAATTATTGGCAATATATTGAAATAAAGCACAAAACATCAAAATGAAAAACTGGCCCTTTACAACAGATATTTCAAAAACTTATATTCTTTAAGGGTCTACTACATGCCAGGCATTATGCATTTACTCCTCACATGACCCTGTTCAAATAGATGAGGGAGAAGTTGGTATTCAGAGAAGGGTATTTATTTGACTGAAGCATTTCTTTTGTTCTATCTCCATGGAATATGGAAAAGGGAATAACTTAGACATTACATAGAATAACATTATTTATAAATGTCCAAATTAAAGCTGTACTATACAAATAAAATGTTGGTTAAAACCTGGAAAAAATGTCTTGGTCTAATATTTAAATTGAATTTCTCCAGCTTTCCTTGAATTAAATCATTTTTTCGGTAATACATTCCTGATGATCCAAAACTTTCCTTGTTACTTGAAGGAAGTCTAGAAGAATATGCTCGCTGGGCAAATTCATAGTGGTGCTTGTTATTTTTTAAGGTGTTGGATCCACAGGCATAAACACTGACATCTGTCAACAATGACACAGCCCTAATCTTTGGAGCATAGCAATTACCCAATTCTTGAGTGATTTCCTCAGACTTTGCCAGAATATCTATTCCTTGAAAGAGGCAGAAGAAAATGTTTTCCCTGACTAACGTGTTCTTGTACAGTTTCAAATTGCATTTATTCTTCCAACCTAATACATCTCAGCATGACCCTATAGCAAACATGTGATTTAAAGAAAACAAGAGCAAACATAAATATCACTTCACTCAATATAAGCCACCATATAACTCCTGATAGTGTAGTACAGTGTTTTCACTTTATAGAATTATATGTGTACCACATCTGGGGAGATTTAGAAACAAAAAGTGTTAATACTTTAAATTTATTTTCATAATAGAGGCAAACTGTTTCCAAATGACTGTATAGGACTCACAATACACATTTTAACATATGGTAACATTTCTCAAAACCAAGTACAAAAGAATGTTTTTGACAAACCTTAATTGCCCAGTTAAAAAAATGTAATATGCGGGGCACCTGGGTGGCTCAGTCGTTAAGCGTCTGCCTTCGGCTCAGGTCATGATCCCAGGGTCCTGGGATCGAGCCCCGCATCGGGCTCCCTGCTCCGCGGGAAGCCTGCTTCTCCCTCTCCCACTCCCCCTGCTTGTGTTCCCTCTCTCGCTGTGTCTCTCTCTCTGTTAAATAAATAAATAAAATCTTTAAAAAAAAAATGTAATATGCAAGTGGGTTTGATATGTTCATTTTATATGCAGAGTCATTTCTGTAATGATAAGTAGTTATACTATATGCTTTCAGATTTTTCTTACTGAAATGATGACTTCTTTGAAGTTGCATAAGGTTGGGTGATTTGTTGTCAGAAATGTTTTCTGACAGGAGATAAAATACATTGTTCTTTGCAGTGTTTTTCATGCTGAAGTGCAATTTTTGTCCTGTTGCATTTATTTTTAGAGAACTTGTGAAGCTTAGCTATGATATTCCTTTAAAAAATAGAATAGTTGCTGTGATAAAAATACAGATTTTTCTAGGCATGTTTATGCTTTTAATATCTAGTTAGGTAGTGTCAACCTGTTAGCAAAGTTCATGTCGTACACCTTCATCACTCCATAAAAGCAATCTTTTTCTCTTTTTACTTTATAGCTCTATTTGATAAGATATTTTAAAATGTGGTAAGAAAAATCTTATTTGTGGAATACTGACTTGGTATGTGATTATCCAAGTTTCTTTTGCCATTACTCATATGTTCATATACTTAGAAACAAATATACATGGAAGCACACAGATATAAATGAACGTCCTTCATCATGTATGTATTTATAGAGAAGGGCTATTCTTTTCAAAATTTGGATATTCATTAAATAATGTTTGTCTAATTTATATAAATAAAAATAAAGTCCTTTAGAAATCAAATATAATTGTATACTTAAAATCCCTTTTAATGATGTAAAACCTTATCAAATTAATTTGAACACTTTGGTGAAATATGTAACTTTCTAGGACAATATTACCAAATTTGACCCAGTTGATGGTTCAAGTTCTGGTGGAAGAATGGCAGAATTTTGGTTTTCAAACTTTCCCCTTTTTCTATCAAATACCAGATAAACTAGCCAGGATAATAAAGTTAAAACAAATAAGCAAACTTGGATGACATCTTAAACAGAACGTTGTGACAGGAAATCCCCCCAGAAAACAGGTGTCAGGAGCGGCAAATCACCTAGAAGACAGCAAGAGCAGAGGGTTTTAAAATCAGTGGGGCAAGTATACTGATAAGGGAATGATGGGTCCTACAAGGCACAGAATTCAGAAATAGAAAACATTTACTCAGTAAATACTATAAAATATTATAATAAAGTATTAGAGTTCTACCCTAGAAATGATAAAGGGATCTGCAATCAAGCAGTAAAACTGGATAATGGACAAGTGAGAGCATTCTTTACAGGCTCGAAATTGAGAGTCAGTACCAACAAATGCACCACCAAAGAATGAATTGCATGGGGAGTAACTAAGGACCTCAAAGAGATCAAGATGTTCAGAGGTGGTATACGCTCTGGAAGATTTCAGAAATCTCCATCAAATTTCACAGATCACCTGGCAGATGAATGGAGACCGCTCAGGGAAAGAGAGGAGATACCATGGAGAAAGAAGGATCAGATAGTTGAAAGGGAGGGTTCCAGGGGAAGCAGATCTGAGAAAGTATCAGCAAAATTCAGTTTTAAAGGTGAGAGCTTATCTTTCGGAGGTAAGTCCTCAGTCAACTTATGTTTTGGTTTCCCTAAGACCAAGATATCCTGTACATTTTGATGTGTAACAACCTGAAGACAAAGTCATCCTATGTGACTAAGTAAAACCCCTGAGATCGGCACCTGAACATTTGTAGATATCTCTGCTTGCCTGCATCTCTTTCTCCTGCTTTACTGTATCTTTACCTTTCTTAAAACTGTAAGATGGAATTCTCTATGGAGTCTTGTGAGTTCTCTCTTAGAGACTTGTGAGTCCTTTCAGTTATCTGACCATGTATTATTGCTACATAAGCTTCCACGCAGAATATGATTGGGCAGATTGCTGGGACTTCACTGAGCTTACAGAGCAGGGTGTGCAATTAGGTTGCATATGCTATTAATTGAGTTATGCTTGCTACTTTATTGCTTGCTAATCTACTGATGACTGCTGAATCTATGTCCAAAACACAAATCATTCCCTTTTGAAAAGACAGTTTACCGAACACCTTCACTTGGATGTCCTATGTGAATCTCACGTTTAATATGTCTAAAACTCAGCTCCCAAAACTTCCTCTTGATTATATACTCCTGTAACTATCAGCTTCTGGAATGTTCCCTAAAAGAAGTATCTAGAAGGGCCCAGCTATCGTCCATAATGACACCCAGAGACCCAACCACTTTTAATCCTCCATCCACTCTCCAGGTCTTGGCACCACCTCCTTTTAGGTCCTCAGAGAAGAGCATGATTACTTTGTCTTTCTAGACTATTCAGCTGATTGCTTCCAAGCCAACCCAGGTCACAGCAGCAAAGGACATTTTTTGTACGGAGTTCTTTCCATACGACCCACAAACACTAGAGCAGTGATTACCATCCATTTCAGACAAAAGAGCATGATTACTTATACAGTGTTCACAACATAAAGTCCTTCCATGTCTCTGAGGGAATTCATCCTCTCTGGTATACATCTCCTTAGATCAGATAAAGAAACAACCCTATTCTCTAGCATGGTACCTCTTCAAGTTAGAAAAATGTGGCTCTGGAGTCAAACAAATTTGGCTCCACTGCTTCATCTCATAAAATACCTCATAAAGTTAATGTGATGAATAAATGATTTTCTAACCATTTATTGATAAGCACAGAGAAATTTTGTAATAAATTATATATGAGCTTATTTTAATTATTACAAACAAAAGAATATTCACTCCTACTCCAATTAACTATGCAAAATTTTCTAAACTCTCTGAGTACCTAATGCTATACTCTATATGATCCTGCCTTCACATTCAAGTTAATTTCAATCCTCCTCAACTATCAGTGTATCAACCTCTTCTGTATACCAAAAGTGCTTGTCAATATACTGCATTTTTGCATCATATAGTAAGTTAGCTTCCCAAACATATATATTCTATATATTCCTTGTTTAATTGTGAACTCTTCTAGATAGGGAACTGGCTTCTATTACTTTACTTTCAAAGCATCTACTTAAAGGTTTACAAACAACTGTTCAAAATGTTGTTTTTTTTTAATTATTGATCCAGTATTGGATAGTTAGCAAGATGAATTAGCAATTTTTGAGGTAGCATAGGAAAAAAAAAATCGCTAGTATAGGTAACCTTTCAAAAAGCAAGATTAAACATATGAGAATCCCAAGGCCAGTTACCAAAAAGTTACTGTATTTAAATTATTATTTTTATTTTTTAGCTTTCCATTTTGAAATAATTACAGAATAATGAAAATTCTCAAAACTCAGAAAAAGAGCGTCCTATACACTTCACACAGGTTCCTCCAATGTTAATATCTTATATGACCATAATGAAATTATCAAAATTAGGAAATTAACATTCATGCAATACTGTGAACTAATCTGCAGACTTTGTTGAACCCACCAATTTTTTCACTGATGCTCTTTTTCAGGTTAAGGATCTCACACTGCATTTAGTTTCATGTCTCCTTCCAATCAGGAAGAGATTTATCATTCATGATCTTGACATGTTTGAATAGTACTGCCCACTTATTTCACAGATGTCCCTGAATTTGGGTTTGCTTGATGTGTTTTTATGAATCGACTTTGGATAAGGTACCGCAGGTGTGACCTTGCATCCTTCTCAGGGCACAGTATCAACCTGGGGATTATACTGATATTTCTTATCATCAGTGAGATTAACTTTGATCACTTAGTTAAGGTGGAATCTGGACAGGTTCCTCTAGATGACTTTTCTCTTTGTAATTAGTATTTTCTTGAAAGAGAGTTTGAGACTATATAATTAACCTATTTCTTATCATGTTTCATTCATTAATTTTAGCATCCTTTGATAATTCTTTGCCTTCTGCAAGTGGTGTTCACCAAATGTTGATTTTTTATTTCCATTGTTCCTTCTCCATTTATTAATTGGAATTCTACTGTAATAAGGAACTGTCCTTTCACCCTCATTTATTTATTTATTCAATTATTCTTCTATATATCTATGTAAACTCATGGGTATTTTCCCCTAGGGTTATAATCCATTACCATTACCATTATTATTTCTCTCTGTCTTCCCTCCCCGACCCCCCCAGATTTGGTCATTGGGAGCATCTTCAATCTCTTTCCTACATGGTTTTGACATGCCCCCACCATGTTTTGAGCATTATATTTATTACTAATAAGTTTAAATAATCGTATGTTTATTATTTGCAGTTTTATTTATTCTTTTATGAATTATGCACTCATATTATTAATAGCATCTGCCTTAAAAGAAAATTCCTGGAAGATTATGTGTTTTGGGGAGATTCATAGTTATTGGGCCATCTTGGATCTGTATTTCCAAAATTTCATGGATTCTACAATTTCAAATCATAACTTCTCTATTATTCTCTCTATTCTATTCTTCTCTCTTCTTTCCTTTTCTGACCATTATCTTTATATACCTGGTGAATGAAAACAGGCAAATACACTGCATTTCTGTAATACCTGATTTGAAATTGAAAAAAATAGTGGTTCATTATACTGTATTTTAATTTGGCTCCATCATCCTTATATTCTAAACTAACACTGCTTCAGCAGTTTTGTTTTTTTTTCTATTTCAGAAAATTTTCCTCTAAGGCATAATTATAATTATTTAAAAGATTTGTTATTCATGGTTATTAGATTTTTCTTTATGGGACCAAGGTGATTCAAATTTTGTTTAGAAAAGACTTTTTATTCATAAAATGCTTATATAATAATCTTAATATGTTAAAGGGATTATACAATGTAAAATAAGAATGGAGGGGTGCCTGGATGGCTCAGTGAGTTAAGCAGCTGACTTCAGCTCAGATCATGATATCACGGTCCTGGAATCGAGCCCCACATCAGCCTCCTGGCTCAGCAGACAGTCTGTTTGTCCTTCTGCCCTTCCCCTCACTCGTGCTCTCTCTTCCTCTCTCCCAAATAAATAAATAAAATCCTTAAAATAAGAATGGAGAAAACTACTATGAGCAAATATCTATGTAGCTTAATTTTTAGCCACCACTTAACCATTTTGAAAAAGGATACATATGCAAAACTAACCTAATAATGTAACACATTATATTATTTATCTTACTTTTCCCTTACCTCAAGATCTATTTGTAAAGCAATCTACTACCTAAAGTAGTATTTTTGTCATCTTTTCATATCCTTCCTTCAACAATATGGTGGAAAAATGGAATCAAATATCAATATCAGATGGCCATTAAAGGTTTCCTATTTTCTTTATGTAAGAATATTTTGATGCTGCATAATTTTTTCACATTTATAACTTAACATGGCCCTAGAAATAGTCTAAATTCAAATCTTAAAAAGTAATTAATTAATTAAATTCAAATCTTAGGTACAGCAGACCTTGATTTATAATAAAAAATAAAATATTTCAAACTCATAATGACAATTACAATGATAATATGTATAATCTACTAATTACAATGATAATACGTATAATTTACTATGTTTTTATGTAATAAAATGTAATGTAAATAAAATATGTAAATAAAAAATGTAATAGTAGATATCAATTGAATATAGTAAATGACAATAAATGTAAGAGAAAAGAAGTTCCTAAACATTTCACATTCTGTGTCACCTTACTTCTCTCCATTATCACCCAGCAATTGGAAAAGACTTGTATTTAATGTGACTCTATTCCAGTTGTCATTTCCAAGTTTGCTTTCTTACAAGTGATGCATTCATTCTTTTTCTCATCATGATTTATCTACTTTCTCTCCATCATGTTCCCTATCAATTTTTTTTCAGTTATCTTTATAATTCCCTAATATAACAATATATAAAAATATATAAAAAGATCCAATATCTATTTTAATTAATGAAAAATAACAACTTAAGAATCATAATGACATTTACAGCACAGAGTTTATTTTAGAAATGTCTAAATTTAATCTAAGTTCTTGTTTTATAGCAAAGGGATTGAGTTCATACCCTCTAAGTTAGCTCAGGCTATAAAAAACAAAACTCAAATTTAAGCCTTCCACTTGAATGATATTTCCAGCACCTGCAGGCATTCTCCATCTTTTGTATATTAAGTTAATTTTTAAAAATATTACATAAAAGAAATTCAGAGTAAGACATGACTGTGGAATAAAACTGGAAAATGAGAAGCCCTACCTAAAATCTGAAAGACCTGAGGGGCTATAAAATTGAACTTGCTTTGTGACTAAAGTTCAAAAACTATCAAAGACATGAAATAGTTTGATGAAACTAAAATAATATGCATAATAATTGTATATTCTGGACTTAAAATTATTGTCATTTTCCCACAGCTTTTAAATTTGTCATTCACTTTCAAGGTATGAATCTCTGTTTAATAAAAGACAAATGAAGAAACATATATAAAAAAATAAAGACAATTGTCATTAACAATAATAAGTACCTTAGCACATTTATTATAATATAGGTATGAGCATAGTCATTAAGTGTTCAGATTCTAGAGGAAGAGAGATGGTTCAAGCCTTTTCTACCATTTACTTAGCTGTGAGATACTGAACATGTTTTTAAATTTTCTGTGACCCTCTTTCCTCATCTACAAAATAGGATAACAAGAATAGCAAATTTATAGATTTGTTGAGAAGATAGAGAAAATCGTACATGTGTTGTTGTAACTATTTGCCATTATTATTATAATCAAACCTGTTAAAATACTGCTATTCATTTCCTAAGAGACCTCTGTCCCTTTAAAAATGAGTTAGGATAATACTTCTTCAACCTTTTCTTCAGCTCCAAAAATAGATATGGATAGAATAATAATCATGAGTTTAAAAAAAAAAAAAGAATTTCAAACCAAGGTGAATGGACCAATGACACCCGAGTCACACATATTTCCTGGCACAGAAGCTTATTGTAAGCACTCTGATCTAATGTCCCACTGAGTACCAGACCCATGTTGGCACTTAAATGTTTGATTAAAGGGCCATACTAGTTTGCATTTCAAAAATTTATTTCTAGAACTTTGTGTTCTTTCATTTCAACTACAGGCACTTATTTCTACCCTCTGAGTACATATTAAGTTTCAAAAATACAAGAATTGGCAGTAGGTACTTCATGAATGGTATTATCAAAACTCTTTTAAGGAAATCCAGATACAAAGTACTGCAACACATGAAAAAGTCTTCAAGCCATATGGGTGAAATTATAGAGAACATTCACAACCAGCTTTTCCTGTGAAATGAAGATTTTAAAAGAAATAGAAATACACATTCACTAACCAGGTGAATATTTACAATTTGTACTTATTGTTAAAGATTATATAAAAGATTTTATGCTATCATGGTCCTTTTCTACTCAAGCTGTTTATTTTTTTTTTATTTTTTTTATTTTTTAAAGATTTTATTTATTTATTTGACAGAGAGATAGAGAGAGAGAACAAGTAGGCAGAGAGACAGGCAGAGGGAGAGGGAGAGGGAGAAGCAGGCTCCCCGCCGAGCAGGGAGCCCGATGCGGGGCTCGATCCCAGGACCCTGGGATCATGACCTGAGCCGAAGGCAGCTGCTTAACCAACTGAGCCACCCAGGCGCCCCTCAAGCTGTTTATTTTTTAAAGGAAAATATACTTCTCCTATAAGCTGAGTATCCAGTAAATCTTATACCTAAGGGAAACTCCACGACTGAAGAAAATAGCTGGACCAGGTTATGTCCAAATAATTTGTTTTTGGTTTACTTTTCTTGAAGACTTCAAAATGAGAGCCTTCTCCAATTTGTTCATTAAAGGAAATTAACTGTTTTTTTGCTGGTTACTTTGTATTAGGATATGGACCTACCCAGAGAAATAATAATTATTTAAGAAGCTGATTTTCCAAGGCTCTGAGACTTCCTGTATTTCCTGTAACTCAATGCTGAAATCCCTCCACAACATGGCTAACAGGCATTCTATTTCTTTTTGGATATTTTGAGCAATGAATAAACCACCACTGATTTCTAGTCAAAATTAAACTAGTTAAATGGAGACCTTTTGAAGCATTTAAAAGAATCTGTTAAACTAAACTAAAAGCACTAGAAACCTGGTTTTATACAAGCTAGGCAATTTTTATTACTAGACCACTGTAATAATTAGAAGTAATGTATTTTTTTGCCATTTTATTTTCACAGACCAGAAGCTCAGCCAGATCCAGACTGAGAAACTTTAAAAAATTGAAAATGTGGCAATTATTTTTAATTGCCAGGTTCAGGGCAAAGCAATTTAAAATTACTAGAGCTTCCATTTTGTTTCCAGCACTTTAACTTGGAACGGTGTCAAATAATTCTCTACTATGGCAATCTAAATTACATTAAGCCAATTTACAAATGGAACATTTTAAGAATCATAGATGAGGAAAAGGCCATTAAAATAAATAAAAGTGGATATAGAAGACTATTAGAGTGTAGCTATTCTGGACTGGGAGCAAGGATGTAGTCATATTTTTTAACATAGGATATAGAAGGAGAAAAATCTTAGGTAAACTCTAATCTATCCTGGTAAAACCATAATGTGAGAATCCTGTTCATTTATAGGTGTTATAATTTAAGAGAGTGCCAATCTAAAGCACATAAAGAGAATAGGTTCGATCATTAAGGAGAGTTTCAAAATGCTTTATATGTTAAATAAACTGATATGATTGGTGCTATTTAGTTAAGAAAAGAGAAGACCAGGAAAGAAATTGCAACTACTTTAAAAGTTCTTGAGTAACTATGATGCGCAATTGGGATGCTTGTCAATTTCTGAGGAAAAACTGGATAAAACTGGAATCAAAGAATGAATGTGACCATACGGTGGGTACATTTGCAATTAATTTGAAAGATAATTTTCTATTAATTAAATTTAGACAAATGTGGTTATAATTAGAGGTCTCCATCACCAAAATTATACCCGTAAAGCCGAGTAGATTAAATTTTACAGAAGTTGTTAAGGAGGACATATGCATCAAGCAGAATATTATATTAGATACATTACAAAGTTATAACTTGTCTGGTATAAGAAATATAAATGGAGACTCAGAAACCAGAAATTCAGTTTCCTTTCTCCTGGCGTAGTAGTTTGATATCTCCTCTTATCTTTTTATAGGAAGTTACAAATTAATATATGTGATCCTCTTCTCTAAATTCAAAACCAAATCTGAAATTGGAATCAAATATTAAAAAATTTATCCCCTACTTCTTATTGCTTCATATCCTTCCATCAAGAATATAAAATTCAACTTAACAACATGCCTGAGCAAAGACTAAAAGAACTTCTTCATAGTAAATCATCTTTCTTAAATATTTTCATTTGAAATAAGCTCAGTATCAGAGGCAAGTCAGTATATACCCCAGGCCTTGGTGTTTTGGTTTGAAATTCCCAATTCAAGTAAAATATTTCTCTGAAGATTCACTGTGGGCCTTTAAAATGCATTTGAATGTTTTATTCTAACAGAATAAAATTGTTTAACATGTTATATAAAGTTTTCCCAAAACCTTTTGAGTAAAGTTGATGCTTTAGAAAAATACTTAAACAATATGCCATGTTTATAAAGCCCTCACAGGAAAACCTGGTCTACAGTTTGAGAGAGACAACATGAAGATGTCAAATATATATCATAGGAAATCGAGACTTTTGTTTTAAATTACAATACAATTATTGATATTCGAATGTATTATCACTGTATTTTAAAATAACTGTAATCAAAACAACCTTTATTAAAGCTAATAAAGACAAATGAAAAAATATATAATTGTAGGGCCCCTGGGTGGCTCATTTGTTAAGCATCTGCCTTCGGCTCAGGTCATGATCCCAGAGTCCTGGGATCGAGCCCCGCATTGGGCTCCCTGCTTGGTGGGAAGCCTGCTTCTCCCTCTCCCACTCCCCCTGCTTGTGTTCCCTCTCTCGCTGTCTCTCTCTGTCAAATAAATAAATAAAATCTTAAAAAAAAGAAAAAAATATATAATTGTAGAAAAGCTATGAATATGAAAGAGAATGTGCTAGCTTCACTCTAAAAGCAATAGTTGAAACTATTTTATATGAAGTAATCTAATCATTTATTTTCATTTTAAAAATGTAAAGCATTTCAATTCCAATTACTTTAAATTAGTGTGAAAGCTTTCTAAAATTGGGTCATTACAGTTTAGACCATTGGTCTAAAGAGCTACTTAAGGATTTGAAATGAAAAGTAAGACTATGGCAAATATATTACATTGCTCCCTACTGCCTGAGCAACCAAGTGGAAGATGTGCTTCCAATAAAATATGATGAAATAATATAAGTGACAGAATTCTCCATCCAGTACACTGAACCCTAAAAGTTACTTCATAGTCCATCATAAAACTTAAATATTAGAGAATAGTCCCTGAATTGAAAAATGGAAAACTACTAAATCCTACTACTCTGTTTCCCAAATATGGCAGACGAAGCAGAGGACTGATCATGAACAGCTTTGTGCTATCTGATTAAACAAATTTTTCTTAAACCATTAAAAAATGTAAGAATGTCGGGGCACTCAATCAGTTACGCATCTGACTCTTCATTTCAGCTCAGGTCATGATCTCAGAGTCATGAGATCGAGTCCTGTGTCAGACTACACACTCAGTATGGAGCCTGCTTGAGATTCTCTCTCTCCCTCTGCCTCTCCCCACCTCCCGTGTGTGCTCTTGCTCTCTCTCCCTTTAAAAAAAAAAAAAAGAGAGAGAGAGAAATTAAGAATCCAACTGACATGATCGGGGTTTTTTGTTTTGTTTTGTTTTGTTTTGCTTTAGAAAGAATAACTGACTAGAAATTTTAAATAAGAATATAAGGGCAGGATTGGAGATAGACAATATGGAAGTTTTTAGGTAAAAAAAAAAATGAACATAGGAGTAGTAATAGTATTAACAGGATATTAAATAAATGTAAATGAAAAGTTCTGGTAATCAGTTTGATGTGGAAAGGTGGAGAAGATGAAGAAACCCAGAAAAGCCCTGAAATGTTTAGAGTGACTGCATGAAAGGGAATGCCATTTTTGGAGAGAGATACTAAAGAGAAAAGGGCAAAGCATCACTTTGCAGAGAAGGGGAAATTAAGTAATGCATTTGGATATGGATTTGTTGAATTTGAGATGTGCATTAAAGTTTTGGGGGGAGATGCCCAGAAGAAAAGTTATAAATATTAATCTGTGGCTCAGGAAAGGGATTTGAATTGGAACCAAGGATTTCCATGTCATCAGTTTTGGGTAAGATCTGAGTCTGAAGACCTAGGAGATATGTCCAAAGTTAATCTGTAGAGTATATTGTAGAATACAGAAGTCCAAGGATGGAGACTCGAAAAACAAAAACAGTAACAAGAAACAAACAAAAGAATCATTAAAGGATGTCTTACAAACAGAATAAAAAAAGAGTAGTCAGAAAAAAAAATGTTAAAGTAAAAGTGTCCTAGAAACAAAAAATGAGAAAGCTTTAAAAATATTCATGTATTGAACACTCTGAAAAGTCAAATAAATTAGAAGCTGTATATATTTTCTTTTTGATTTGGTAATTGGATAGCTTTAGGGTTATGATTCCACTCTTGGGGAAAAAAAAAAAAAAGCCAGATTGCTTAGAGTGAAGTAATACAGAAAATCTATATTGACTCCTTTCTCAAAAATCTTAGGGATAAGAGAAAAGGTAGGACTTTAGTATCTCTAGAAATATATGGAATGTAGGGAGGGTTTTATCAGAAGAAGAAATTTAAGATGTTTGTAGCCGTAGGAGAACAAATTAATATACAAATACAGTAAAACATAGAAAAGAAAATGCAAAGTTAATAGATTAGCTCTTTGTAAGATTTGGAAGGAGATAATGGTGAATTAGTGGAGGAATTAGGAGGAAAGAAAACCTTTCCTTTTAGAATTTCAAAAAAATACAGATATAATTATTTACAGTTTAGCTTCATCTAGTACCAGTTAATCAGCTCTTCTTTTAACCATTAGGGAGTTGCAGTTTCTCAGATGTTTCTTTGATTTCTCCATGAGTGTCTAATGTTAGTTGTGTCTCTTTCGAGGGAGAGGCCAAAGCCCAGATCTTACCCCTCCTGTAAGTGTGGCATAAGAAGGAACCCAGAAGCAGGCTGGTGTTAAAAGATAGATTTGGCCCTGCCTGCTTCCGGTTTTCACACCCACTGTGGAGGCGAGAACACTCAGTGAATCTGTTGATTTCCCTTCAGCTGATGTTTGTTCTCCTCCTTTACTTTCAGTCACTTTGCTACAGCTTCCCCTTACTCCATCAGTACCAGGTGCTGATGCTAATTCACTCCTCTGTCCAGGTGATTTTGCAAGCAATGGTTTTCCCAAGGCAATGTGGACCGGAGGAAAAGTGTTTTTGCTAAAATCTTCTATTCCAAAGTATTTCCCATTTGTAAAAATTTCCCCTCTTTTGCTTTGTGCCAAAATTTCTCCCATTCCTTGGGACCCAGTTACCTTTGGTCAATGCACCAAATATTTGAGATTTCATGCTGGATTTTTCAGGTTTGTCAATTTCTTTTTTCTTTGGTACCCCAGGCTATCAGAAGGAAATGTCAGTTTATGTAATTAGCCCTTCTTATCAGGAACCAGTAGACATTTGTTTAGTTTTGTTTTTCCCCCTAATGAACATGATTGTGAGAATAGGAGTATTTCCTGTATAAAAGTACTGTAAGGATGTTTTCTTCAAAGCTTTTAAGTATATCACTCTCTGTTTTCGGGAACAGTTTTTTATTCTGTTTTTCCCTTCAGATCTGACCCTTAGAACACAGATATGTTAAAAGGAATGTACTTTATCAGGTCATCCAATTCAAGATAATCTGCTCATTGTCTTGTATTCACAAATAAAACTATCTGGAAAATATGGAGTCGGGTTCTTTTGAGA
This sequence comes from Halichoerus grypus, assembly GCF_964656455.1. Classification (NCBI taxonomy): domain Eukaryota; kingdom Metazoa; phylum Chordata; class Mammalia; order Carnivora; family Phocidae; genus Halichoerus; species Halichoerus grypus. Next base: position 142,961,444 of record NC_135714.1, on the reverse strand, counting down.
GCATATATTCATTAGCATGGGAGAGTTATCTTGATTCTTTAGGCTAATTTGATATACAGGTTTTAATTCTATACTGCTTAGGGTTGAAAGTACTTCTTGATATTGTATATATGGTTTTGAATAATTTTGTGTACTAACATATCTGTGCCTCAATGTACATTCTCAGGCTCATCTCTAGACCTATGAATCAGAATATTTATATTAACAAGGTTAACTGTGAAGAACCATTTCTCTAGGCCATAATTAAATTGTAACAAATAATTGACATTAAATAGACAGTGTTCTATGACCAGCTTATAATTAAGTTAGAAACATAATGTCAAATATACCTTAAAATAATCTATATGTTTGTGAATTTTATCAGCTCAAAATAACTGACAGGGCATAAATGAAATTGAAGTAGAAATTTAAAATGCTTAAAAAATATAAAATAAAATAAAATAAAATGCTTAGGAACAAATAAGTAAAATACTACATGTGATAATTTAGGGATCAGCTAAAAATACTTAGAAAAATTATACAATTATTCATGCTTATATTAAAAAATATGGAAAACTGAGTATAATACTTCAGGTGCTAGGAAAAGATAAGCAGAATAAACTCCGGAAAATTTAATGGAGGGAGTAAATAATGATACACATGGAAATAAATGGAAAATGGGAAATATAGGATAAAGAAGATTAAAAAACAGAGGATGGTCTTTCTAAATACTGATAAAGATATGACCATATTGATTCAATAAAAAAAGAGAACTGAATAGTATTATGAAAGAGAAAGGGACAAAATTTGCAAATTTGTTGCAGAGTTACCATTTGTATCCCTGCTTTACAAATAAGAAATTTCAGATGTAGGGATGCATAGTTCCCTAGTGAATATAGCTTATAAATAGTTCTAAAATGTGAGCCCAGATCAGTCTGACTCCAGAGTTAGTATAATCAAGTTTTATGTAATATACTACCCCCTTATTATGGCAAGCAAAACCAAAAATGCAGCTTATCATTTCTCCTAACTATATTTGCATACTTCACCCTTTCACCTTGAATACTTTACCTTCTATCTAGCTTTTATCATAGCTGTCAAGCCATTCTATCCTCTCCTAGGAGAGTACATAGCATTTTGCCTGATAGAGAAAATTGAGATAATCAGGCATTAATTTTATCTTTTAACATGAATGTCTCCTAGAAACTGATCTTTATATATATGCATTAATTTTATTTTCATTCATATATTTGCATACACATGCATACATATATATCTGAAAATATCGAGTGTGTATACACACACACACACACACACACATTTATTTGCTCACCCAAAAATACCAGACCAAAATTCTTGATCTTCCTATCCCCTCTGGCCACTTAATCATAGTAGGTGAAAAGGATAAGTGATCAAAGCTGTTAAGTTCATGGTATTGCTAATAAATACCTATTAAATAAATAAATAAATTAGAAAACAAATAACACTTGCTAAGTGGAAGTGAAATTATCTATTTAATAATATGTCTCTCTGACTAGCTATATGCTCCTTAAGAGCAGAAGTCATGTCTCCTTTTTTTTCCCTTATATAACTTTGTACTTAGTATATTAAGTGACCGAGGTTGCACACTTGGGCCATTTAGTAGATAAATATTCCTACACATCAATTTTACTTAAAGTTGCACTGCCTCATTAAGAAAGGGTTAGATTTTGTTCTGCCTACTCAGTTTGTCATTGTAGAGGCATGACAAAATACGTTTCAGAACACTACTCATCTCAAATAGTTATCCAAAGGAAAAGAATGTGGCACAGTATTCACACCCACCCACCCACCCCCCCCACACACACACATTTGTCTCCTCTCTACTATCACTTCTCCAAATCTTAATCAAATATAAATGAAGCAGAGTACATCAAAGAACGTAGCAACATTCATGATGCAGTTATTTAGTTTGTGCCAATGTGTACAATTTGCATCAGCCCACTGCCAGAAAGAAATATATAAGGTGAATATGTTAACTAGTAATAAATATAATTTGCTATGATAAACATCTTTGTAACTTCTGCTGTCTCCCTCATTATAACTGAAGAACATGAAATGGATTTTTTGGGGGGAAAATCTTTTAAATTTTACAACTAAATGGACTACTTTCTAAATTAGGAAATGTTTTTTCTGTTATGAAAAAAATATCTTCCAATACCCCTTTTCAGTTCTAATGAGATATACAATATTAGCCACAAAGTTTATATTTAATTATATAACATTCACTGAGTTTTAAACTCCAAATTACATAGATAAAAAGGAACACAAAAATATATGAGGAAAATGGCACATACTTCATTCACCAAAAGATAATGGTTTAGAATAAAAAAGACAAACTGACTTTTACATCCAAAGAATAATCACCACTAAACTTTGTCATAAGTTTTTATTCATATAATTAAACATTAAATAATCCAAGTCTCATTGAAAAAAAAACTAAGGAAATGAGAGATGAGAATTTTAGAAGTGCTTCATTTTCAAGAGAGCTTCACTTCAGAATAAATCTAAGGTATTTTCCAATGCCAAATATGGAAAGATGTAAATGTTCTTACTTATGAAAAGAACATGCATCTACAATGTTCATCTATAATCCCTTTCCTTAAGAATAAACTGTTTTGGGGCGCCTGGGTGGCTCAGTTGGTTAAGCGTCTGCCTTCGGCTCAGGTCATGATCCCAGGGTCCTGGGATCGAGTCCCGCATCGGGCTCCCTGCTCTGTGGGGAGCCTGCTTCTCCCTCTCCTCCCCACTTGTGCTCTCTATCTCACTATCTCTGTCTCTCTCAAATAAATAAAATCTAAAAAAAAAAAAAAAAAAGAATAAACTGTTTTGAAAAAAATAACTTCATTTACCTATTCAAACAGTCTGTGTAATATGCTGATAACAATGGCACAAACCAAATAGATTTCGGAGAATTTTTATTGATATAGCCCACCATCCTTTCCATAAATACATGCAATCTTTTCAATCTCAATATGTGATGAAAATGTAGGTGTCTGAAAATTATTATTACAATAGCTAAATGCTGCTTACTAAAATTATGTTATTCTTATAACCAGTTACCTATTTTTTTCTAATCAAGTCTGTTTTAATTATTTAGAAAAAAGTTGATATTTTGAATTTCAAATTCTGTATTTAAATCAATCAACTCAACATTAATACTGATTCAACATCAACAACAATATTGCAAAGTAACTTGCTCTGTAGTTTGATATTTTTACCATTTGTGAGGATTTGGAGTTAGTGTTTATGCCAACTTCAGGTTGTTTTGTAGATTAGGAGGCTAATGCCAGTAGGAAAAAAAAGATCTCAAATATAACTGTATATTTTTAAAAATTATATTGATTGAGATAAAATTTATATAGGGTAAAATTCACTTTTGTCAGATATATAGTTCTATGAATTTGGCAAATGCATTCAGTATGGGAACCACTTCCACAGTTGAGATATGGAACATTTCCTTCACCTCATATTTCCTTATGACCCTTTGTAACTTGTTTCTGGACTCTATTCATTTTAGTCATATTTATGTAGTTATTTTGCCAATATTACACTGTCTTGATTACTGAGACTTGATAGTAAGTTTTGAAATCAGATGGTGTGACTCCTCCAACTTTTTCTACTCTCAAAATACTTCTGGGTATTCTGGCTAATTTGCTATTTAACATAAATTTTAGAATAATTTTGTCTACTACTGTCCCCCAAAACTTTTCATTATAATTTAAATGAGATTGTATTGAATCTATAGATCAGTCTAGGGAGAAGTGATTCCTTAACAAAATTGAGTCTTCCAAATTATGAACACGGGATATATATACAATTCTATAGGTCTCATTTGGTTTTTCTCATCAATGTTTTGAAGTTTCCAGTATAAAAAACAACACATGTATGTATTAGTGCATAGAAATTATTTTTTTGAATATTGACTATATGTTTCAATGTTGATATACTTATTCTAGTAGATTTATGTATTTATCATTTCCAATAGTCTTCATTTTTTCCTCTGTATTCAGATTAACATGTAATGCCATTTCCCATCATCCTAAAGAACCTCTATATTATGCTCTTGTATTGTACGTGTCTTGCTAATGATTCACTCAGCTTACATTTATCTGAAATTTTCTTTGTTTTACTTTCATTATTCATGGATTTTTTTCACTGAATATAGAATTCTATCTCAACAGATTCTTCTAGCATTTAAAAAAATCCATATTTTTTGAACATCCATTATTTCTGGTAAGAAATTATTCACCATTTATATTGTTTTCTAGATTAAAATTTTCTTTTTATCTGGATTTTTAAACTTCCTCTTTAAACTTTGGTTTTTATCATTTTTTACCAGTATGAGCATGACTCTTATTCCAGGGCTTTAGTTTATTTTTAGGCATAGATTTTGTTTTCATGGGTTTCCACTCGATACTTGTGCTGCTGAGTGAGATGTCTCCCATCTGGCTGGGCCAGAAGTTCAACATTTCCAGCATTAAATATCCTCTGGCATCTCAGCCTTTTACATTTTCCAAAGTCCCTAGGTGAATGTCATGAAGACTTCTGTCCCCTTTTCCCAACTTCCTCCCAGAATCTTTTCCTCTGATAAATTGTTCTATAAATTTCAGTTGTCTTCACAATCCAGAATGGATTATCTGCACTTCCTTAGTGAGACATCTACTCCACTTAGCTACATCTTCCTGTGTAGTGACAAGAAAGGGACCCCAAGTAGGAAACTAGGGCAATCATGGGATCCACTTCCTAGGTTTTTCTTTTCACAAGGATTACAATATTGCACTGCCTATTTCTTAGGACCTAAATGGTTATATCATATGCTTTGTCCATCTTTATAATTGCTTTTGTCAGGAAAGCAAGTTTAGCACTCTATATTGGCAAGAACCCAAAGTCTATTTTAAGCCATATGTAGTTTTTACAGCTTTCCTGACTATTAAGCAAGCTGTTAGCTGTAGGTTGTTTTTGTGCATGGTCTTTATAATCAGAGGATATTTTTCTGTAATTCTTAGTTTGATAATGGATTGACAGAATACTGTTAAGATGTAAAATTTCCCAAAATAGATCTGTAGATTCATTAAAATCACTAAAAAATCCCAGCACCAAAAGTTTAATAAATGGTAATGCTAATTCTAAAATGCATATGGAAATACAAAAGACCTAGAATAGCCAAAATGATCTTGAAAAAGATCAATGAAGTTGGTGGACTTACTCTAAATTCCAAAATCAAGACAATGTAGTATGGCTTTGTTCTAGTAAAAGCACAAAGATCAATAGAACACAATTGAAAATCCAGAAATAGACTAGCCAAAGTTTGGTCAACTGATTGTTTTATAAAGCTGATGGCATCATCCAATAAGGATAAGAAGTTTTGGGATAAAAAAAGAACAACTGGATATCTCTATAGGAAAAAACAAAAACAAACAAACAAAACAGAAACAAAAACAAAAACCCAATCCCTTATTCACATTGTATAAAAATTTACTCAAAATGGATTATAGAACTAAATGTAAAAGATAAAACTATAAACCTTTAAGAAAAGCATAGAACAGAATTCTCACAACTTTGAGCAGATTTCTCAGGTTACAACAAAGCACTAAACACAAAAGAAACATTGATTGGACTTCAACAAAATTAAAAATGTTTGCTCTTCAAAAGAAACAGTGAAGAGAATGAAAAGATAGCCTCATGCTGTAGGAAACTATTGGCTGTAATACATCTGAAAAATATATATTTATATATTCTGTATATATTATATATACATTTATATTCATTTTATATACACACATGTAAATATTCACATATTTTTGTATATATGTCTACACTCCTAAAAATCATAATAATAAGAAAAGTAACTGATAGCAAATGCAGCAGAGGACCCGAACTGATAGTTCATATAACCAATATTCACATGAAAATTTGCACATGATTCATGAAATACATTCAGAGAAATGCAAGTTAGAATACAATAAGATATAATTCATACAATTCTGTGCTTACTAAGATAGCTAAAACAAAAAAAAGACTTAAAACAGGAAATATTGTCCAGAAACTAAAGCAACTGCAATCTCATACATCTTAATGATAGTATAAAATAGTACTACAACTTTGAAAGATGACTTGACAGTTTCTTATAACTTTCTCAACTTATGCTCTGATCTTGCAATTCCACTCTTAGGAATGAAAATATACATGCATACCTCAGAGATATTGTGGGTCCAGTTCCAGACCACCACAATAAATATCACAATAAAGTGAATCAAATGAATTTTTGGCTTCCTAGCACATATAAAATTATGTTTATACTATCCTGTAGTCTATTAAATGTGCAGTAGTATTATGTCTAAAAAAGCATTGTACACAACTTAATTGGAAATACTTTATTGTTAAAAAATATTACCCATCATTTGAGGTTTCAGTGGGTTGTGATGTTTTGCTGGTGGAGGGTTTTGCCTCAATGTTGATGGCTGCTGACTGATCAAGGTGATTGCTGATGGCGGGGGTGGCTGTGGCAACTTCTGAGAAAAACACAATGAGGTTTTCCACATCAATTGACTCTTTCACAAATGATTTCTCTGTAGCATACAGTGCTGTTTGATTGCATTTTGCCCACAATAGAACTTCTTTCATAATTAGAGTCAATCCTCTCAACCCCCACCACTGCTTTATCAACTATGTTTATATAATATTCTAAACCCTTTGTTCTCATTTCAACAATCTTCACAACGTCTTCACTGGGAGTAGATTCCATCTCAAGAAGCCACTCTCTCTCCTCATCCATAATAAGCAACTTCTCATATGCTCAAGTTTACCAAGACATTGCCACATCTTTAGACTCCACTTCTAATTCTAGTTTTCTTGCTATTTCCACCACACCTGCAGTTACTTTCTCCATTGAAATCTTGAAACCCTCCAAGATATTCATGAAGATTGAAATCAATGTTTTTCAAACTCCTGTTAGTTTCCAATTTACTCTGCCCAGATCATCAGAAGAATCACTTTCTGTGGTAGCTATAGCCTTACCAAATGTATTTCTTAAATAATAAGACTTAAACGTTGAAATGACTTCTTGATCCATGGGCTGAAGAATGGATGTTGTGCTGGTAGGCATGAAAAAACAAACATTAATCTTAATGTACATTTCCATCAGAGCTCTTAAGTCACTCGGTGCATTGTCAATGAGCAGTCATATTTTGAAAGAAACCTTTTTTTTTCCCCCTAAGTAGTAGTTCTCAACAGTGGGCTTAAAATATTCAGTAAACCATGTTGTAAACAGATATGCTGGCATCCAGGCTTTGCTGTTCCATTTATAGAGCACAGGCAGAGTAGATTTAGCATAACACCTAAGGGCCCTAGGATTTTCTGAATGGTAAATGCGTATTGGCTTCAACTTACAGTCACTAGCTGCATTAGCTTCCAATGAGAGTCAGCCTATCCTTTGAAGCTTTAAACCCAGCCACTGACTTCGCTCTAGCTAGGTAAGTCCTAGATGATATCTTCCAATAGAAGGTTGTTTTGTGTACATGGAAAATCTTTTGTTTAGTGTAGCCACCTTCATTATCTTAACGAGATCTTCTGGAAAACTTGTTGCACCTTGTCCATCAGCACTTGCTGCTTCACCTTGCACCCTTCTGTTACGGAAATGGCTTCTTTCCTTAAACTTCATGACCTAACTTCTGCTAGCTTCCAGTTTTTCTCCTGCAGCTTCCTCACCTTTCTCAGCCTTCAGAGAATTGAAGAGAGGGCCTTTCCCTGGGTCAGGCTTTGACTTAAGGGAATGTTGTGGCTGCTTTGATGTTTTATCCAGACCACTCAAAATTTTCCATATCAGCAATAAGACTTTCATTTTCTCATCATTCATGTGTTCCGTGGAGTAACACTTTTAAATTTCCTTCAAGAACTTTTTCTTTGAAGTTACCGTTTGGTTAACTGGCACAAGAGGCATATGTTTGACATGCCTTCCTCCCTAAGCTGAGTCATTTTTAGATTTTGATTTAAAGTGAGAGAGATGTGTGACTCTTTCTTTTACTTGAACACATAGAGGCTATTATAGGGTTCTTAATTGGCCTAATTTTAATATTATTGTGTCTTAGGGAACAGGAAAACCCAAGAAGAGGGAAAGAGACATGAGACTGGCCAGTCAGTGGAGTAGTCAACACACACAACATTTATTGATTAATTTTGTTGTCATATCCAGGCACTATTCAATGTGCCCCATAACAATTACAATAGTAACATCCAAGGTCGTTGATCACAAATCACCATAACAAAAATAATAATAATTAAAAAGTTTAAAATATTGTATGAGGGACACCTGGGTGGCTCAGTCATTAAGCGTCTGCCTTGGGCTCAGGTCATGATCCCAGCGTCCTGGGATCGAGCCCCGCATCAGGCTCCCTGCTCAGTGGGAATCCTGCTTCTCCCTCCCCCACTCCCCCTGCTTGTGTTCCCTCTCCCGCTGTGTCTCTCTCTGTCAAATAAATAAATAAAATCTTTAAAAATAAATAAATAAATAAATAAATATATTGCTCGAATTACTAAAATTTGACACAGAGACATAAAGTGAGCCAATGCTGTTGGAAAATGGCACTGATGAACTTGCTCAATGCAGGGTTGCCACAATCTTATAATTTGTAAAAAAAAAAAAAAAATTCTGGGAAATTAATAAAGTGAGGTGTGATAAAACAAGATATGTCCTATTTATATACCTAAAACTAACAATGTATGTTAACTATACTGGAATTAAAATTAAAAACTTAATAAAGAACAAGATATGTCTGCATGTCCATAAAAAGACTTGTATAAGAATATTTTTAGCAAGTATATTCATAATAGCTGAAAACTATAAACATACAATTGTCTAATGGTTGAATATTTACCATTTATGAGTATTTAAGTTGTAGTAGATCCACATAGTGAAATACTATACCAATAATATATATATCTACTGTCATATAAAACAATATGGTTAAAGCTCCAAATATTATGTTGACAGAAAGAAGTAAGAAACAGAAGAGTATATGAGTACATTCTGTGTGATTTCTTTTATATGAAGTGTAAAAACAGATAAAATTATACTATGGTGATGGAAATCAGAACACTGGCTTCCAGCATGGAGCAGGGATTGTTAGAAGCACTAAGGAAATAACTGACATGGTTGAAATGTTCTTCTGGGTTTTGATTTTGATATTGTTTATATCAGTTTATATATTTGTCGAACTTTATAAAATTGGCTCTTGCCATAAGTGGCCTGACACGTTCTCTGAAAATGGTTTGCTCTTCAGTTGACCTAGAAAACCCTACAAAATCATGCAAATCAAGAGGCTCAAATCTTCATATTCACCTTATGGACACACTTGAACCTGCCCATGGGGCACCTGGGTGGATCCTGTTGAGTGTCTGCCTTCAGCTCAGGTCATGATCCCAGGGTCTTGAGATTGAGCCCCATGTCAGGCTCCCTGCTCAGCGGAGAGTCTGTGTCTCTCTCTCTCCCTCTGCACCTCTCCCTGCTTATTCTCTCTCTCTCTCTCTCTGTCAAATAAATAAATAAAAATCTAAAAAAAAAAAAAAAAACAGAAAAGAAACTGCCCAGGCCATCAAGGGTATGCATATCTGAAAGCCGCCAAGTATCTGAAAGACATCACTTTGCAGAAGCAATGTGTGCCATTCAGTTGCTACAATGGCGGAGTTGATAGGTGTGCCCAGGCCAAACCATGGGGCTGGACACAGGGTCGATAGCCCAGGAAGAGTGCTGAATTTTTATTGCACATGCTTGAAAATGCAGAGAGTAATGCTGAACTTAAGGGTTTAGATGTAGATTCTCTAGTCATGGAGCACGCCCAGGTGAACAAAGCCCCTAAGATGCGGCATAGAACGTACAGGGCTCCTGGTCTGATTAACCCATACAGGAGCTCTCCCTGCCACACTGAGATGATCCTTACTGAAAAAGAGCAGACTGTTCCTAAACCAGAAGAGGAGGTTGCACGGAAGAAAAAGATATCCCAAAAGAAACTGAAAAACAAAAACTTATGGCCCAGGAGTAAATTCTGCATAAAATAAATGCAAAAACAACAAACAACAACAAAACCTTATCAAATTCTACACTTAAGATCTGTGCTTTAATCTATATCTAGATTTTACCTTAAAATAATTAACTATATACACACATATTCATACACATACACACAAACACACTTGTCAAACCAGCAGTTAGAGAAATCTAAGTGAATTATTTTCACATTTTAGTCAAAACCCCTCCATTTCCCCTCCCAGAAGTGACTCACTCTTTCTTACAAGGTCATATTTGCCACTTTGTTCTTTGTCAAACTCACCATTTATGATTCCCTTTTAAGGTCATTATAATGTCTTTCCTCTGGCTGGGCTGTTCTTCCTCAGTGTCTATGACCAATGTCTTCACCAACTTGAGACTTTTGTTTCTATTTCAGCTTCACAATTAGTAAGTGTCCCACTACACTAAGTAGTCTCCCCTCCCTACCTTCCCTCCTTATTTATCTTACTTTACTTCTTTTTTTTTTTTTTTTTTGCATGGCATTTCTTAGCTTCTAACATGCAATATAATTATATTGATCCTATTTTTATTGCTTACTTTTTTTGTTGTTATAGCACAACTTAGATATATTAAATGGACAAAAAATTAGTATCATTTGCAGTATGTTAAGATAAATTGCCTTTGAATGGGAGCTTCCTTTCCAGTACTTTGAGGTCTACAAGATATATCTAGAAAATGTACTACTGTGGAAAACACTTAAATCAAATGGGGGGAGGGCCTCCCTCTCTTTTTGATTAATTGCTGTAACACTGTCCTTTCAGGTGGCTGAGGGAGTTTTATGTTTTCTTTAGACATCATTAGGCACTGGAGCTCTTGCAGGACAACTTTGATGCTATATGAATTCTGCCATTTTGCTAGCACTGATATGGCTCTTGGGTCCACCACTCCATTAGAACTATTAACTCCATTCATATTAATTTTTGTTACAAATCTTACAAAGGGGGGTGCTTCTGGGTATTTAAGTCCACATTCTATTTTAAGGCTGTATATTTCGTTTTCATAAATTGTTCTTGGAGGCCTAATCATCATCCCAGTCCATCTTGTAAGTGTCATGTCTGCATCATCTTCTAGATCTCAGCTAACTGTACCATCTCCTACTCCTAATTGATCCTACTTCTATTGCTTACTTACTTTTTGTTTCCCCTGCTTCCAATAGTTTGCAAGCCTTTGTTTTTGTCAATCCTTTTTACTGGTAGATCACTCAAAATCTTTGTGGAATTAAATAAAAAGCAACAGTTTCTTTTTGCTCAAAAAATATATGGAATTAAATAAGAAATGACAGTTTCCTTTCACCTCAGATCTTTCTGATAAAATCAGACATTGTTAAATTTCAAGGTAGATAAAGGACCCAGAATTTTCTAAAAATTTACTAGTATAAGCTCCTTCTCTTATTGTCCATCCTTTCCTGCCTTCTTCCCTTTCTTCCTTCCTTCCTTCTTTCCTTCCTTCCTTTCCTTCTTCCTTTTGTCCTTTTTTCTTTCCTCCTTCCTGACTTCCTTCCCTCTTTCTTCCCCTCACTTCCTTTCTTTCTTTTCTATTCACTGTAAAATTTGCAGGAAATGGGATCCTCCTAAAAAAAGTGGCCGTTTTAATACCTTCCTAATAATGAATTGCAGGAGGAACTAATGAATAACAGAAGAAATAGTCTCTCTCTTTTTTTTTTTTAACACCGTTAACACATGCTTTCCTGAAAGAGCTGCTTCTTTGAAAGTTCTCTTCATAACAGGGATAGAATATTATTATTAAATAAATTTTTAGTAAATACAATTTTATATTGAATGAATAACACACCAAAAAAAGTTTCCAATGGTTATTTTCCAAGTAATTTTCCCTCTCTTCATTCCTCACAGAAGTTCACTGAATCTGCTTTCAACATTAAAATACAAAGTTTGGGGGCGCCTGGGTGGCTCAGTCGTTAAGCGTCTGCCTTCGGCTCAGGTCATGATCCCAGGGTCCTGGGATCGAGCCCCGCATTGGACTCCCTGCTCCACGGGAAACCTGCTTCTACCTCTCCCACTCCCCCTGCCTGTGTTCCCTCTCTCGCTGTGTCTCTCTCTGTCAAATAAATAAATAAAATCTTAAAAAAAAAAAAAAAAAAATTTTAAAATACAAAGTTTGTAATTGAGCTAGGTAGGTAATAAACTTTTAAGTTATGTTTGAAGATTGGAAACATTTCATAATTCAGAAAAGACATACGCTATTAAAATTCAAAAACTAGAAAATCCATACAGATGGAATGCTTTCTTCCCTAATTTATGCCAGATTAATGAAGTATGAATTTTCATAGCCTCTGAAAAGATCAAAGATGAAAGAAAAAAACAGAAGGAATTCTGAGGTGACTCCCACCAAAAAGCTAACTGGAGAGGTAACTTTATGATATTTGTCAGTTGTTGTCAAATTTATTCAAGTAAAACAAAACTTGGTTTATATATAGTATAAATTGAATGATTTATACTAAGGTGGCTTGATGCCAGAATGTTAATCAAATGTTAACCAAATAGTCAAAGAAAAGAAATGAAAGTTATGAGTAAATGTTAAAACAAAATACAAAATGAATAGTAAATGATATGAAAATATATTTAAATGGCAAAATAAAATTAATGCATGGAAGTAAAAGGAAAATGAACTTTGTAATCTCTGATTTGTGCGTGTGTGTATCTATATTTAATATTATTATATTTTATATTATACATAATATATATTAAATATTTGTTATATGTATTATATAGTATAATTTATATTACTACATATTATATAATATTATAATCTATGTATATGTATATCATCATATTATTGTAAGAGAAAAATCACTATAGAAAATAATTCAAATCGTAGAACACAATAACTTATTAAATGTCCAAGCCACTTTTAACCTGGAAAGAAAGTCATAGACTATAAACTTTCCAACACTCTAATTTGTTCAGAAGCCTTAGGAAATGAAATAAGGGCTGTCAATAATTGAATTATGCTCTAAATACTCTATTCTTTTTGTACACAAAAGCCTAAGAGCCTTGAGCTTTATGTAATGTGCTTTTTGTATTATAGCTATAAACAAAGGTTATAGTCATTGAATGATAAGCACTTATATTATTCAGCCCCTGGAAATAAAGAAGCACCCATTTCAATTTCTGTATAAAGATAGATATATATCTTTTAAAATTGTCTCTTCACATTAAGTTTCACTAAATAGCTCATATTTACTATTTTAATTAAATTATGTACACATTGTATTAGTATCTCAAGGTCCTTTGACTCTTACTACATAGTGCACCAATATTAAAGTAAATTATCAAACAAAGAGCAGTGCTCAAGAATGCAGGTTCTCCAGGACAATGTAATACTCTTACTGGTGGAAGAGTCTGCATTGCGTGAATGAAGATATCTGTCCTTGGATTCCCCACTAAAAAAGATTTACATGAGGATCCACCCTTGAATAAAGACAGCCAGAAGGAAAGGAGCAAACACAAAGCAATTTATTCAAGTGAAAGTATACTCTCAAGGTGGGAAAGCAGGCAGGTTCTGGGAGGTGGAACCAGCCCTAGGTTGTTTTGGGATTGGATATTTTTTGCCTCTCTCTGGGCTGGGAAGAGCGTGAGGTACCCTGAGGTGGTCTTTAATGGAGGCTGCTTCTAATCTTTTGGGAATCTCCTCTCACAGGTTGAGAGGGGGAGTTTTTGATCCTGCAAGGGACCCTGAACCATCATGGCAGTCTTTCTCCATGGTGGGGGGAGTTTACCTGCAATGCAAATGTGTTATAATGAGTCTAGGGTTTACCCTGGAGCAGAGGTGCAAGAGGAGAGTGCTTGTTCCTACCTGTGGCCCTTGATCTGTCAGCCCCAAGGTCTTGGAAGCCATAAGGTCAAGATGTTGTGCCCCTGGGGCTTTTAATTTGAGACTTATTTATCACCATCCTTGCCTCCAACTCACATCTCTGTCAATCCCCCTCAAGGACTTGGGACTCTGCCTCCATGTGCTCCTTGCTTGTGCCCCTTCCACTGCTCCTGTCTAGGTTTACCTGACAATATATATATTGCTTCTTGCAATCTGATCTCTTTAAGGTAATTTTAAAGAAAAGCAATATTAACAATTTTCTTAACACGCTAAAATGTCTGCGCTGAATTAACCCTCCCCTGGTTGCACTAATGTTAATTTGGTTCGGAAAAATATCCTTCTTTATGAAAGTAAATAGCTTCATTTAAAATCTATAAACTTGTAAGGCTAGAATTTTAATTAGAGAACAAAACTGTTTCCCCATAGTCTTTAAAGTGAACTCTTGCTTTGATTGTAAGTCAGGAATGAAAACAGCTATAAAATTATGTCCTTACTTGTGTAACAACAATAATCAGTCAAATTGATTCAAACTGCCTGCTTTGTACTGAGCTGTGAACATGGGTCAACAAGATCTTAGTGAGAAAAAGGATGTGTTAACTTGCTTCAAATGGCCAATAGTTTCAGTTTCAACAAACTGAAAACCTATCAAATTATAATTATTTTAAAGTTTCCGTATGTTTAACCATAACACATTCAATTTACCAATATTTATGCTTGGCTCAGTCTAAACCATAGATAGCAACGTATCAGTGATTAAAATGAACAAGTCTTATCAACATCATTTTATTAAGAATGTCTTTCCTGAAGACCTGTTGTCAAATGTTTTATATTGCTTATATTGCCTTGATTTGTATTTTAATTTATTGCATGATTTTGTTGCTTTCTGTAAAAGAGTTTTTGAGTTGTTTTGCCGACATCATTTGATGAGTAGTTAATGACTAGATCATGACAATAAATGTCTTTGTGAATTTGTTGCTACCATTTTTACAGGTTAATTGCGACCTCACCTCTTAAAGCGGCTTATTTTCTTTTTCCCATCTAACTTTCATTCTTATTAGCAACATCTTCTACCACCGAGAAAGTGAGTTTTAGTGTAATCTTAAAGAAAAAAAAAAATTGTCAGTATAGCTGAAAGATCAAGTTGGATTAACAAACAATTGTTTGTGCTAAAGTAAATTTGATCCCCAAATATGATACTATATTTCAGAGACACAATCAAAATAAAGCATGTCTTAACATGCATTGTTAAAGTCAGAATTTTATTTATGGGGAAAATTTTATCACGTACATTTGTTTTTCTTTTTCTTTTTCTAATGTGTCAACTTATGTTTATCACAGACCAGGATAGTTACAAATATTATTTCAGATAGGAATTGTCATGGAAGATACAGAAATAGACCTCATGTTAAATAAACAAAGGAGAGTATATTGGAATCATATCACTGAGGGAATCACAAAATCAACAAAAGACCAGAGGACAAGAATCAGAAAATGCTTACAAACCATGAGCTCATTGAAAAGCTGGGCCTAAGGGGCGCCTGGGTGGCTCAGTCGTTAAGCATCTGCCTTCAGCTCAGGTCATGATCCCAGGGTCCTGGGATCAAGCCCTGCATCGAGCCCTGCATCGAGCCCCGCATCGAGCCCCACATTGAGCCCAGCATCGAGCCCTGCTCAGCGGGTAGCCTGCTTCTCTCTCCCACTCCCCCTGCTTGTGTTCCCTCTCTCACTGTCTCTCTCTGTGTCAAATAAATAAATAAAAGTTTAAGAAGAAAAGAAAAGAAAAGAAAAGCTGGGCCTAAGAATGCCCAAAAGACTTTCCCGAAGAGTTTCAGCCTGTTTGCTGCCACCACTGATATTCTATGATTTTTATTGGTATGTCTAGACCATTCACATTTAATGTGGTTACTGATACGATTATGCCATCTATTATCATAATATCTATTTTGCTTGTAACTGTTTTCAATTCATTGCACTGTTATTTTCATCTCTCTTTTTTTCCTGCCTTCTTTGGTTTAAAGTTAAGTTTTTATATGCTTTTACATGACTCCATTTCCCTCTTCTCTTAAAATATCGATTATGCTTCCTTTAAAAGTTTGCAATATGTATTTTTAACTAACCCACTCTCAAATAACCCCATTCTGTCTCACCAGTAGCACAGTTGTCTTCAGAGTGCTCCCTATGCTTCCCTCCCACCCCTTATAACATCGCTATTACTCATTTCACCTTTGCAAAGCTATTATCCACCCAATGCATCATTACTAATAGTACTTTAATAAGTTATCTATTAGATCAATTAACAATAAGAAAAACAGATTTTCTTTACTTTCATTCACTTCTTCTCTAACATTCTTTCTTTCATTGTCTTTCAGATGTGAGTTTCTGACCATCCTAGTCTGCCTGAGCTGCTATAACAAAATACCATACACTGGGTGATTTAAACAACAGAAAGGTATTTTTCACATCTTCCAGAAGCTAGGAAGTCAAAGATTAAGGTGCCAGTAGTTCAGATTCTGGTAGATGGTCCACTTCCTGGTTTGTGGATAACCGCCTTCTTCCTGTGTATTCACATGGCCTTTCTTTGATATATACTAATGGAGTGAAATATCTCACATGTCTTCTTCTCCTTACAAGGGCATTAATGCCATCTTGAAGGAACTACACTTATGAGGATATCTAAACCTAATTACCTACCAAAGTCCCCAATTCCATGTACTATAAGATTGGGGATTAGGGCTTCACATATGAATTTGGAGGGAACACAAATATTCATCCCCTAATACTTATCTTTATCATTCTTTTCTACCTGATGTACTTCTTTTAACGTTCATTTCAGGTCAGGTCTACTGGTAATAAATTCTTTCAGTTTATTTGTCCTGCAACATCTTTATTTCTCTACCACCTCTGAAGGAAAATTCTGATGGATATAGAATTCTAAACTTTTCTCTTTCAACGCTTTAAATATTTCACTCCACCCTTCTGCGTGGTTTCTGATAAGAAGTCTGATGCAATTCTTGTCCTTGTTCCTCTACAGGCAAGATGTTTTGTTTTTGTTGTTTTTATTTTTTTCCCTTTGAATTCTTTCAATATTAACCCTCTGTTTTTAGTTTTCTGCAGTTTGAATATGATATTCCTACATGTAGATTCTTTGATGTTTATCCTGCTTAGTAATCGCTGAGTTTCCTGCATCTGTAAATGGTTTCTGCCATAGTTACCCAAAGGGCCAATAGGAAAAAAAAAGGATATAGCAGTGATTAGAATTATCTATTAGATACCTCATAGACATTGGGTAAATAAGTAAATATTAACCATGATATTTCTTCCATCTAAATAACCATCCGGCTTGGTAATACTATGAGAAGAGACTAGTCACTATACCTGAAGATAAAAAGTTAGATTGTATAAAGCTGTTGAAGGTACTTTATTATTTTTCTTCTGCAAATATGCAAGTTCAGTCTTACATATAAGAAATTCTGTAAAATAGGTATAAACAAGATTACCACAGTGCCCCTGAAGGTGAGATGCATTTCTAGACCTTTTTCTTAGTACAAGTCATCTTGAAAAGCAAGTATAGACAAGATTACTGCAGCTTAAATTTTAGGACTTGAAAGTTACTTAAAACTTGCTAATTTGGCTGAAGCAGAAAAGTTTTTGTGAAAGATAAAGATAGGAAAATAAATTATTTTCATTGTCTTAGCTTCCAATAATATATGACAACACCAGAGAAAAGTTCTGCTAAGAGGTCACTCTTTCCTTGTCCAGGAAAATGCTATTATTAATTTAGCTATCACAGAATGTACAAATTAATTTAAAATGTCATTGCCAGAAACTCCTGTACACCTTAATTGCTCCTGTATTATTTATAAACTACACTGCCACAGAAAGAGGGAAATGAGAAACCTGAAACTATAAGGCTATTGTGCATTACAGAAGACTAGCAGAAAGAATTTGGCATAGAGGCATTTATTTCTTTAACAAATATTGATGAGTACCTACAGTGTGCCAAACAACATTTAAAAAAAAATGCAATTAAGGGATACAAAGCAGTTCTCCCGACTAAATTATGTAGACAGAATTATTTTATTTTTTTTGTTTTAGTTGTATCCCTGGCAGCTATGAATCATTTGATGATTCAAATTCCTCCAATAATGAACCAACCCCATGGAACAAACTTGGAAAGTGAGTCCACAGTTTTGATCTATTCAACTTTTCTCAGATTCAGAGTGTTGAAAGAGAGTTCAAATGTTCTTTAGGATTTGTCCACTAAAATTTACATCTAAATCCAATGCAATTCCAACGTAATTAGCACAATAACAAACATTTCCTTAACATGTCCTTCAGGGAATTGAATGGCTCCTGACATGATGTACCTTATCTCTTAATATTAAGCTGAGGGAGAATCTGATTAAAAATGAGTTGGCACAGTGAAGTTATTACTAATATATTAATACAACTAATAATTAATATACCTAATACATTAAGGTAATCAAAGCCACATTTATTGGATTTCAACTTCACATAGCCAGGTAGCTGGAGAGATATCTAAGATCTGTATGCCTTTGGGCTTCAGTGATACATTCTGTGCCTAACTCCAGGTGTAGATCTGCTCCATCTTGAACTTTTTTCTGTGATTGTTTTGGACCACAAAAATTACTGTTGATTAAAGAGGCAAATCCATGTAAATTTCACCTTTTTTTTTTTTTTTTTTAAGATTTTATCCATTTATCTGACAGAGAGAGAGAGAGAGACAGCGAGAGTGGGAACACAAGCAGGAGGAGAGGGAAAGGGAGAAGAAGGCTTCCCGCCGAGCAGGGAGCCTGATGCTGGGCTCAAGATCATGACCCCATGACCTGAGCCGAAGGCAGATGCTTAATGACTGAGCCACCCAAGTGCCCCTAAACTTTACCTTTTAAACAATGTCTCTTGGGCGCCTGGGTGGCTCAGATGGTTAAGCGTCTGCCTTCGGCTCAGGTCATGATCCCAGGGTCCTGGGATCGAGTCCCCCATCGGGCTCCCTGCTAGGCGGGGAGCCTGCTTCTCCCTCTGCCTCTGCCTCTCTGACTCTCATGAATAAATAAATAAAACATTTAAAAAAAAAAAAATTTTAAACAATGTCTTTGTTCTATCTTAAACCAGACCCTGTTCCTTAACATCACTTTTGTTTATTTGTTATTAAACAAATTAGCAAGCAAAATTTTTTTCAGTTTTCCCCAACTTCCTTTTTAATAATTGTATCAGATTCTTCAAAGGGAAAGGTACGTTATCTACATCTTTGTTTCATATTTCTCTATCTTTATACATATGACTCTATACAATAACATTTGTCTACCCTATTGCATAAAGCCAAATACTTCTCATTTTTCTCCAAATTCATTATATCCACATTTCTTAGGTTTGACCATTCCCTTTCCAGAATCTTAGATCATGGTCTCTCTACTGGCTACTTCTTTTCTTCTTTTACATATGCACTGTATTATGAATATCCTAAGTATTTCTCTTCCTTGCCTGTGACAATGTAAGGTGTGGTTCAGCCTTTTCCATTTGTTTACTATCTAATCCTTCCTTCATCATTTTATTTTGTCCATAACAATAATCCCATGGTATTGCTGGTATCCTTCTGTTTAACATTGACTAATTAATAAATGCATTAACCAGTTCTTATTGTGTTTTTTTTTTAATTCTTTGACACTGTTCTCAGCTTTTATTCAGTTGACACATTTATTTTGAGATTGCCATTATATGAAAGAAGCCTTACTGGGAAATGAAACCTTTATAATAAAGATGGAGTCTACATTATGTATGGAATTGGAAAATTAATAGAAATTCATAATCTTAAATGGCATACATTCTCCCCTCTCTGACTCTAGAAATGGCCCAGAAGTAGCAATACTTTTATGCATCACCAGTGCTCAACCAGTACCAAGATTATGGCTTATACTTTAACTCAACCTAAGCCAATTGGACCCTTTGCAAGGCAGTTCTTTCCATGTCTTGAGTCAGAAACTAGCACTCATGCCTGTAATGAAACAGTATTCAATAGTGTGTTTCAAGATGATGCATTAGTTAAATGCTCTAACAAGTGAAACTTAAGGCACAAGTACATCCTCATCTCCTAGGACATGATTTCTGTGCATAAGATTAATAAGATACTGGTAATTTTTGAAATAATGATAATAAATCAGGTAGCTACATCATTACGATAAATAAATTGGTTATGCAATAATGGTCAAGGGTGACTTAATACAACGTTTAGTGAGTAGGGGAGTGAACAATATGATGTGATAACTTAAAGTTTAAATAAAAGCATAAGACTTGAGAGTCTTACTCATCTAGCAAGTGAAGTTTACCATAAAAAGGAGGCTAAACTTGATAACGTGAATTAAATGTGAAATATTTAGGGTCAATGAGAATAAACTGATTCATAACCTGATCTGGCCTGAGACTTTTTTTTTTTTCTTTTTTTTTTTTTTGTGGCTGGGAGTGAATGGGGAGGAGGGGTGCTTTAAGATTACCATAACCCTGGAAAATGTTGTGTAAATATTGTTATAGTTCCTAGAAGGTATAAAATTCAAAACAGAAAAATGATGACATGGATCAAACCACTAGTGTTGTAGTTTAGAATAGACTTAAAGTATTTTTATAGGTTTTATTATTATTTAAGATGTTGGGGAAATTTAAAAAATCAGACAATATAAATGCATTATTGTATATTTAAATTGTAAGAGAATTTAACGAGTTTAATTTGTAATCAGTGTTGTTCAAATAGTTTTATTAGAACAAATTTTGTATGTAATATACATAAATTTGATAAATTGAGCATGAAACATATTATAGATAGCAGAAAATGAAATGAAAAAGCCCTGGTGCAATGGCAAATATAATTAATCCAATGATGCAAAAAAATACTGATATCCTTCTTTTTTATTTCATTAGCATTTTGCTTTTATTGTGTGCTTTTTATTTCACATATATTTTCAACTAACTATAAATTTTTTTTTTTCTCTATTTCAACTCAGTAGGTATAAAAATAAACACACAATTTTCTCCTAGGGAAAAAAGTTATCTCTGTATATATATTTTGGGTACCTATTTCTAGACTAAAACTACAAATCTTGAGGTGATTTTAGCTCATCTCTTTACTTGAGTCTTAATACCCAATCAAGCATGAATTGTTATTATATTTTTTAAAGATTTTATTTATTTATTGAGAGAGAGAGTGAGAAAGCACAAGTGGAGAGGAGGGGCAGAGGGTGTGGGAGAGAGAGAATCTCAAGCAGACTCTGTACTGAGCACAGAGCCCAAAGCTGGGCTCTATCTTACTACCCCAAGATCATGACCTGAGCCAAAATCCAGAGTCGGATGCTTAACCAACAGCCACCCAGGTGCCCCTGAATTGTTATTTTTTAAAAATATCTCTAACATCTGGGTCTTCCTTTATATTTCCTCTGCCACTATTACATAAAATTCCTATCACTGAACAGAGTTTTCTAACTGGCACTTCTCTCTCTTTTTTTTCAGTTTTATTGATATGACAAATAACATTTTGCAAGTTTAAGGTATACAACATGATGACTTGATATATGTATATATTGCAAAATGATTACCACATTGTTAGTTAACACACTCATCACCTCACATAGTTATAATTTTTTTGTGCATGTGGTAAGAACTTTCAAAATCAACTCTCAGCAACTTCAAATATATAATACAGTACTGTTAACTATAGTCACCATGTTGTACATTACAACCCCAGGATGTACTTATCTTCTAACTGGAAATTTGTACCCTTTGACTAACATCTCCCCATCTTTTCCAGCTCACCCTGGTAACCACATACTTTTCTGCTTCTGAGTTCTGATTTTATAGATTCTACATATAAGCAAGATGATACAGTATTTGTCATTCTCTGTCTCACTTGTTTCATTTAGTATAATGAACTCAAATTTCATTTATATTGTTGCAAATGGCAAGATATACTTATTTTTAAAGTCTGAACTATATTTTATTTAATTTTTATAAATGTCCATTCAACTGTTGATGAACACTCAGGTCGTTTCCATATCTTGGCTATTGTACAAATGATACAGTGAACGTGGGGGTACATATATCTATTCGAGATAATGATTTATTTCTTTCAAATGTAAATCCAGGAGTGGAATTGCTATATCATATGGCAGTTCTATTTTTATTTTTTTGAGGTATCTCCATACTGTTCTATAGTGGCTGTATCCACTTAGATTCCCACTAACAAGGCACAAGGGTTCCCTTTTCTCCATATCCTTACCAACATTTATTATATCTTGTCTTCTTGATAATAGCCATTCTAACAGATGGGAGGTACCAGCTCCCATTTTAGTTGTTCATAGCTAATAATAATCATGCACCCTGTGATCAAGTTAACTTTTTCTTGCATGGCTTTATCGTATAAAATGTCTCAACTTCAAGTCTATTGCTTAAAATTCAGTGCTGTGCTTATTCGCTTGGCTTTCAAGAACATCCACCATCACCATTATCTTTATTCAGACTTAGTTTATATCTTCCCACTCTCCAACTTGAATTATTCACTTAAGTCAAAGTGGTCACACCACTAGCCTTTGGGTTTATCACTATATTCACAGAGACTGTACATTCTAGTTTAGAACATACTGTGTACTCAGTACCAGTTTATTTAATTGTGCTTAGTGTGTTTCTCAAATGTCATGCTTAGGCATGAACATTCTGAACATTCTCACCCTTGGAACACACTCCTTATATCGTCTACGTGTGTACATTCCACTCAGCCTTTAAAGCCCACTGATTTCCAGCTGATCTACGACACATTCCCATATGGTTATACACCATTATCTCTTCTTTCTTTACAATATTTTTCCATTTAGAATATTGTACCATGACCTTTAGCTCTTTATACAAGTGTATTACAACTTCCCTAAAGAGGATACATTCTCATTTTTTGATGCTTTCACTATAAAATCTACCAGAGTGCTAAGTATATAATATATAATTAATAAATTATGCAATTATTCATTGATAGATAATTTTATATACTAATTACCTCAGCAAATATTGATTAACTTTTCATTGACATATCTGCTAGACATTGAATATACAATGAAAATAATAGACCCTTTTGTAGTCTCTTACTTAAGTACTTTGCAGTGGGGAAAACAAATACAATTTCAATAGAGAAGGAGGGAAACACACACAATTTGCAATGGGAATATAAAGAAAGAAAGAGAAATGGAATTTCCAGGAAGATGGTCTTGCATGTACAAAATATTAAGAAAGGAATACATAAAATACATATAGCCTTGCACTCTGCTACTCTTTTATTTATTTTCTTTTATTTGGTGGTTTACTTGTTCATTGTTAATATCCCAAACTAAAATGTAAATTCTATGAGAAAACAGCCCATCTCCAGCCAGCTCTCTGTTATAGACTTTCTGATGAACTTATTGCCTTGCATATGATATCACTCTCAGTAAATATAACATACATAAATATTTACTGAACTATGAATACAAGAGATTTCCAATGACTTGGTTAATAGTCCTTTATGTATTTGTTTATATTTGGCAGAGGCTGTGGATGTGAGGCATAGGCAGTGGGGAAGAGAGAAAGTTTGAAACAAATTATACACATAAAGATTTTGACTCTATTCTGAAGACAAAGATGATCCACAGAAAGAGAGAAGGCAAGAGAAAGTACCATAATCAGATATGTCTTTGGAATGATCACTCTGGCACTGGTATGGGTGGTATGATATTAATTAGAAGAGATAAGCCAGAATACTGGAAAACCTACTTTGAAGTCATTGCATCTGTAATTTAGGACCTAAACAAAATTAAAAATAATGAGATAGAAGTAAGGATAGGATTCCAGAATTACTAAAAGTAATGGGAATGTAGACTGATGGAGTCATTCTGGAAAACATTCTGGCGCACTTATGAATAATAATTTATACTCTTGGGTATCTATCACATAGAAATGCTCCGTCGCATAAGTACAGAGGCACCAGAATATTGTCACAATATTATATCTGGCAGGCAGGCATCTTAGGCAATGTTGTTATCTATGCTTGGCAGAGTAGATAAGTAAAATGCGGTGTATGCACACCATGGAATATTAGCAACAGTTATTAAACAACAGATTAAATGTGTATAAAGTACAACATGGATGGATCATAAAAGTATAGTGCTTAGAATGCAATATCCAAGAAAATTACATTTGCATAAAAATATGCATACATACAAAATATCTCATTCTTCAATAAACAAAACAAAATATATAGTTAAGTACAAGAAAATAATCCTTGCTTATTTCAGGAAAAAAATCTGTTATTGTTTTTATTGGTAATGTAGCAAATTTATGAATTTTCACTAGTAGAATTAACACTATGATGCAGCTTTCTTATCCAAAAACAATAATACAGATTTTCATTTGCTCATTCTTCTCTTGTCTTAAAGGTTAAAATTAAAAGGCAACAAAAATAAGGAGGCATCATAAATGGTGCTTATTTGAGTAAGTATCTTGTTGCCCTTATGGTGAGAATGATTGGATTGCCTGTATTGTGGATTGTTACTCATTTCCTGTTATAACTTTGCCAAAAGATTAAGTAGAATGACTAATGAATAAAGTTTTTTCCAATCCTGCCCTCTTCAGAAAAGGGGAAGAAGAAGCACTGGAAAGACTTACCTGTGCCTCCTTTATATCTGGCCTTTGGTGCTCTTGTAGGTCTTATTCCAAAGTCACCACTGAACAAATTCCTATTGCACACGATGAAAGACTATTTCAAATGTCCCTGGCCAACCTGATAAATGTTGAGACTTTGACATTCACAGTATGACACACTAATTAAATTTAAATAACTATGTAAAGAAAAATACACTAATGAAAAAATGTCAGGTCTTATTTTTGAAAAAAAAATGACTAATTTATGCCTAGAAACCTTTTCCCAATTGTTAACACTTCTCTAAATGAAATTGCTGATGCAGATCTAGCTTCCTTTCTTCCATTCTATCATTATCTCAGAAATTAAGAGGTAATCACTCAGGTTAAGTGGCTCTCATTGTGATTATGCTCTAACTCCCTGTCTCTCTATTGATTATCGATGTGTCACCACTTTGAAGGTGAAACTTTTTCATTCAAATGATCCTGTAATTATGTTGTATATCCTCCTGATGACCCTTGAACTAGTTCATCCTGGCAGGATGTTGCAGAGCATGAATAATCATTGCAATGTTGCAGACTCTGGTCTTTATGCAACTACTCCACACTTCCTAAGCCAAGTATTGATGAGCTTCCACTTCCTCAGTTATTCTAGTTATTCTTTGTTTTAAATTCATTTTGAAAATGTTAACAGAAATTCCCTTTCAAAAGAACTACAGAATTTACAAATAATTTCACTGACACAGCTTTCATTTATATTTTTATTGCAGATTAGTTTAAAGAAAAAGACCTGAGCCAAAATCAAGAGTTGGATGCTTAATTGACTGAGCCCCCCAGGTGCCCTAGGGACAGGGATTTTAGAGCTTGTCACAGATGGAATCAAATCTTAGTTCTGACATATCAGTAATTTAACTCTTCTGAGATTAATTTCCTTCTCAGTAGTGTGTGTGTGTGTGTGTGTGTGTGTGTGAGTATGTGTATGCTCTGTTAAAAGAGATCCATTTATAGGTTTTTATTAACATTTTGTTGGAGAAAACCTGGGAAACTCCAAATTAAGAATCTTTATGCATTGCTTTTTTAACTGAATATCTTATCATCTGACTGATGACTACAAGTTGTTTGCAATTTTCATCATTCCTTCCAGAAAGATAAGTGTTTCTTATGCCTCTTCAAATTTCTGGTCTTGGATATTCTTACAGGTTTTAATCCAATAGACACCGATCACAGATAACAGATATTTTAGTTATATTCAACAACAAAAATATGCATTGTGCATCTTCTTTCCAGGTAATCAAAATCTCACCTCTGCTCATGGTTGTGCTGTTTTCAGCATCCCAACCTTCATTGCTTGCAGGTAGGAAGTCAGTGGCAGTAATTTGAGATGTGTACTTTCAAGCTATTTTCAAGACTACCTGCAATTTTCCAAATACGAAAACAAAACCATCCTAATCGACATTAGCTTTATGTCATAGAATAATCATATATCTAGCAATTTTTACCAAGCATTGTATCTACTTCATTCAGTGAGGAAGACAAGCAAAAGATGGTTGACAACAAATGATTTCTGAAATATAATACAAAAGGAAGATGAGATTATTACCTCTGAAAACACTTTAATCAATAGCCAAGATGGGTACAAATTTTCCACTTTTGTGAGTATATATAATCAAATTTGGGGGTTTCAGATTTAGTCTTATTTTATACCTGAAAAAAAAATATACATCACCTCATTGTTTCATATTAATTTAAAGTAAATTATCATGATCTGTTGATTACAATATACATAAAAGGTCATATTTGTATAGTGACAGCTGTACAGGTTTTTAGAGCATATATATATATGCATACATATATATATATGATCTTGCTGTAAATTAGTATATGTAAATATACTAAAAAAAGGAAGTTTGGTTCAAGGGAGTTCCACACAGTCTGTTATCTCTAATGTTGCTTTTATACCTATGTCCTCATATTATCAGTCGGAAGCTCCTTTTTAGACTTCTCTAAATGTGATTTCTTTTTTTTTTTTTTTTCTGCACTTCTTTATGCAACTTGCTTCTGTATATATCTTAAATCTAGCCAAATCCATGGTTGAACAAAGCCTGGTTTTCTGACAAGGACCAGTTAGTGCTAATGTATTTATGTAGCTGAACACATTCAACTTTGAGAGGGCCACAAAAAGTCTCTTAAACAGCATTTCCCCAAAATGTTTGAGTTTGAATTCACTTGATGACCTTGTGGAGGCTGATGGTCATTTTGGACTTAAAATATATGAAATTGCTTATTTAACTTCAGTTCATATAACTCCTCAAGCTCAACAACCAATTAAAGCTCATCAAAAATCCTACTTCCATTACTCACCTCCTGGCTGGGAATACTGTCAAGTCTCAGACCACTTAGTAAAATTGTCCATGGTAATTATAATGTCAAAAGGTTAAAGAAGATAAATTATTTTAAAGGACTTTTTTTTTTCTAATGTATCTACCATATACATTGGCTGATAATGCATATGTTAGGGCATTTTGGAGCTTGTATGGTACTTCCTGATCCTAGGATTTATTGAAAAGACAAATTGTTTATCTATTAATTATCGTTTCAAATATAAAAATATATATTTTTTTCACCTTTTATTTAAGAAAAACCTGTAGTAACTACGAAGGACAAACATTCAAGATAAGCAGATTGACAGATTTGACCTTTGACTCCGCATCGACATTTAAGTCTCAGTCGTCCTACTTATTAACAAGCTATTTATTAACAAGCAATCTGTCACTAAACAGTTCCAGAGAGTTCATCTGTCATGATGATGATCTATGGTATGTTTACCTCAAAATCTCACCGCTGCGTATTTCTCCGGGGAACTTTCATCGAAGGAAGACTAGTTGCCCTGTGGCCAGTGCTCCTTTATGGGCTGTCATTGCCCTTGTAAGAAAGCGAACTGTTTCTTACTAGAGAGTAAGCTGGTAGCGATTCGTGCCATCTCAAACTCAGCATGGTTCTCACATGTTCAGCTTGGCCTCTCAGCTTTACCCTCATTCTGGAACTTTTTAATTAGTTTCCTGACATGTCCAAGCAGCTGTCTTCTGGAAGAATTTCAACTACCTACAGTTTTTCCCTCGACTGAGAGCATCTCAATGCAATTATGATTATTATAACAAATATTAACTATTTCTGATGATTGTAAGTCTTGATCCAATCCCCATAATACTTTGTGGCAGTATAAATTTAAGCCAACTACATTTCTCTGGAAAACATTTCTTAGACTTTGTTTATATTCATTAATTTAAACAATTGTCTTCGTACACCATATAATAACACTAATGTTAACAGAGTCAATATCTGTTAATATCTGTTGTTCCACAATAATTTTTTTTAAAGATTTTATTTATTAATTTGAGAGACAGGGAGCATGAGAGAGCCAGAGAAGAGGCAAAGGGCAGAGGGAGAGGGAGAAGCAAACTCCTGGCTGAGCAGGGAGCCGGACAACTTCCGGCTCGATTCCAGGACCCTGAGATCATGACCTGAACCAAAAGGAGACACTTAACCGACTGAGCCACCGAGGCACCCCACAATAATTTTTTTTTGATATTTGATTTTATTTCCTTTAGTATTTAAAAAGTGCAGGCTATATAGAAAATAATGAAACAAAAGTACATAACAAATTAAAACACTGAACTGGACTATGAAAAACAGTTATAGTGTTAATGTGGCTAATTATTGCTATTCCTATTATTTGCCTTCCATTCTTTTTCTGTTATGGTTTTGTGTTTATTCAGTAGAATTAGGTAAAAGGAACCCATTCTCCTTTTTTTTTTTTTCAATATTAGAATCAGGTTTCATTATTCAGTTGGGAAAGATGTTAAATATTTTACTAAGCTGATAACATTAAGATTAAAAAAAGTAGCTTGGTTTATTGGGCATAATCTGCTAAAGAATAATAAGAAATAATTGTTCAAAAAGAAAATCAGAGCTCTTTAGGACCTCCCTTTCTCCTCATGGTATTGATGTTTGGGAAGGAGTAAAAGGCGTGCAATAGAGAAATAGAATGTGGATGTAGAAAAGGGAAGCACATATGAATGAGTAAATATTTGCCTGGACAAATTGCCAGGGAGAATGCAACTGAAACAGTTGTCAATTTATACATTCATGATATTGGAAGCTTATAAAACTGAAGTATAAGTAGACAAAATTTGTTCATTAGTATTTCAAGTAGGATTCTCCTTTCCCATTATTTAGCTCAACACTGTTTACTAGAGTTCAGTCTTGTCTCAATAATATTCACTAATGTTTCCCTCTCTGCTGGCAGTCTACATAATAATCAAAACTAAAACTCCCATCTTTAACAGCCATTAGCAAAACCTATACTTCAAGTAAATTTGAGGAAAGAAGTAGAGATGCTTCCCCCACCACACACACAATTTATTGACTATATTTAGGACACTGACCTTCTTTTTGATTCTTAAACAACAGGACTGTTTCCTCTTTGCTTGGAATAATACCTTTTCAACCCGTGCAAAGCCGCCTCCTTCACATCAATCAGTTTCTGCAATGTATCTGAAGTCCCCGCTCCATCAATCTTTGTGCAATACCCTTTTTAAATTCTTCATTGTATATATTGTTATGCATATCTAACTTACTTGTTTGTTTACTTATTTATTCACTGTTTCTCCCATGCAAGAATATAATCCCATAAGAACAGCAGTATTATCTATTTTCTACACTACTTTCCCTCTAGAACCTTCATACTTTCAACCAGGGTTTGGGTTACTCTATTACAGAAAGCCATATGACTGTTACATATATGTTACTGAAAAATAATTCTAATATCTGTAATTAAGGCAAATTGCCAGTAGTTATGACAACTAAAATATGTTACAGATAAATTCCAGTGTTAATCCAATACACATATATCACAAAAAGTTGAAGGCATCTGCTCAAAATTTTGTTGTGATTTAATTTTCCTGAGGGTTGATGATTCATTATAAGATAATGTATTTTAAATTTGTTGGCCAATATTTCCTGCATCACTGAATAACATTTACCTAGGGCTCTTAAGTACCTTTCTTATAAAGAGGAGCTATAAGTAGGTAAGTAATTTCAGGAAAACTACAGTTGTTTGCTGTTTTCTCTGCATGAAAAAAAAATCAATCAGTGAGCAATCATTCAGTGAAAAATGAGACAATTGACATATCTGGAGTTTAACAATAACCCAATTATCATTGCTTATGTTGCAATTCTTGTCAATTTGTTACAGAAATAATTGGTTTGTCCAGGGCATATCCTCGTTATTAAGTATTCCAGTATATGGCTGATACAGTGCCAAAGAATCCATGAGAAACTATAATATGGGCAATAGGAAACAGGAGAAAATATTTAAGGTGAGATCTTGCATAATATTGTTTTTTAAAGATGTCTGAGTGACGACTTGGTAAGGCTACTTTTTCTTCTTATTATTAATAGGTCTGGTAATGCTTACTACAAACATCCAACCTAGGAGTGGCGTGAACTCATGACCCATATATGTGGATCTGGGGCTAAAATTAGATGATTTTTATCCCATTCTAAAATTTGTTTTGAAAATATTATAAACCAGAGGTACTCCTCATTGCAGTACCTATCTTACAAATTTTGAATTCTTGAATCATTCTTTAAATGCTTTCATTTTGCATGTAAGTTCTTTGGTTGCTTACAGTTTACTTCAAGTGTCTGAGGATTTGTCACTTACTAGTCAACCAAGAAATTTATTTTGTTTTTATTTAAGCCAAAAACTTCCATTTTGATAAACTATTCCACAAATGGAGAGAAAAAGGACAGAAAGATATGTTCAAAATGGATTAAGGACCTAAATGTGAGACCTGAAACTAAAAATTTTAGACGAGAACACAGGCAGTAATGTCTCTGACATCAGCTGTAGTGACATTCTTCTAAATGTGTCTCCTGAGGCAAGGGAAGCAAGCGCGAAAACAAACTGTCGGGACTACCTCAAAATAAAAAGCTTCTGCACAGTGAAGGAAACAACCAACAGAACTGAAAGATGACCTACTGAATGGGAGAAGATATTTGCAAATGACATCTCTGGTAAAGAGTTAGTACCCAAAATATACAAAAAGAAACATTTTTCAAAAAAAAATCTCTTGTTTTAGTTCTTGGACTTTACTAAGAGTCTGACTGTGCTTCTTTGAATATTACTTGATCATTTTTACAGTCATAAAACAGCTACCATCCTATATCCTGCCATGTCAGAGCCACATTCTCTCTTAGCTTTACCATGATTTGGAATCATTCGTTCTTGTTTTGCATATCTCTTTTTTTTTCTTATAACTCTTCTCCATATCATTATGCTCTTGCATCTTCTCTGTATCACTTTTGCAGAACACTAACAATGTGTAGTATGTAAACTTGATTCTTATGTTTTCAGTTGTCTATTGTTCTATAAAAATCTATCACAAAACTTAGTGACTTCTATTATGCTTATATGTTTATCATTTGGGCAGGGCTCAGAAGGGTCAATTTCTCCCCACTCCACTGGCCTCAAGTGAGGGCTACAGTTTAATGACGGCTCTTTCACTCAATGTCTGTCAGTGAGTATTAGCTCTCAGTTGAGACCATAGCTGGGACTGTGGCCAAAATACCTATGAGTACCTTTTGCATGTGGCTGTTTGGCTCCCTCACAACATGGAACATGATGACTGGGTTCGAAGGCAAGTGACCATGTCCCATAAGAACCAGGCAGAGGCTGTTTTGCCTCTTATGACCCAGATTCAGATGTCATGCAGTGAGATTTCTACCACATTCTAATATTATACTGCTATATTGTTTGAATATGGCTACACTAGTAAAGTTGCTTCTGCCACTAGGATTTTTCATCCATGATTTTTTTTTTCATGTAATAATAAAAGAGTGTTCATTCTATCATAAAATATAAAGATGTCATTAAATACTAAGTGTATATCGTAGGTAGTAATTGTGTACTCAGACTATTTTACAAACATTTTTTCTTGCATCTTTAAAAGACCTATTATTCTGTAAACCTAAAGCTACTAGCTCTAGTTAATAATGACTTTTTAAATGACAAATGTTTAATTTGAAAATTTACCAGAAATTTAATCTAGATGCTAGTGACATTTTAGTAAAATTTCTGCCCTTTTTGTTTGAACATGAGAAATAAAGTTGTTTTTACCTTTTTTAAAGATTATTTATTGGCAAATCTTACATAAGTAGTTCCTAAGTTTTACCGCACTCTAATCATGTTCAATTCTTTTTTAAAAAAAATCTATGATAATTGCTTACTTGGCACTTCCTCTTACTTTGACTAATTTTATAGAAAAGTTCTGTCATAGTGTTTAGACACAAATTCCCAGTAATTCTATGGAATGAGAGACTGTTTATAACGCAGGAATTTGGGAGTCACTTCTTTATCACTTGAGGTTTCATTTCTCTCTTGTTTTATATTAAACTGATATTCTATGTACTCTCACTTGATGTAAACCCTGTCTGTGAACTGAGTATCACAAATGGCATTAAATTAAATAAAATAAAGGGAATAACTATTTCATTATTCATGAACTCACTAAGCAAATATTTATTAAGAACTCATAGTGTGATAGAGAGCTACTCTTTATTCAAAGGAATATTTAACTAAATCATCATCCTATAGCAAAAGTCAGATGTTAAAAAGAAAATAAAAGTAGAAAAAAGAAAAAAAGGATAAAATAAAGACAGAAAGCTTACAACAGAGAGTATTAATCTTATACAATTCCATACTGATTCATCTATTTTAACATACCATTTCAGAAGTAGGTTTGTTTCGAAAAAATTGTTTTTACTAGTCATTACTTTTTCCTATATTATGCTTTCTTGTAGCATGCAATAAATATGAGTTCTTGAAATACTGATGTAATTTTCTGAAAATATTAAAGTATATTAATAAAAATAGAGGGCTGAGTTTTAGCTTTCTTCCTATGAATTTTAAATTTAATAATTCCAATTGACTTGATGAAACACAAGTAAATCAGCTTAACTGAGTCTTGACTGTAATATGTATGTAAATGTTTTTTGCATTCAAATTGTGAAAGGATCAGAATTTGAAGTGGCCAGCATTGAATATTCTAATTCTCTGAGGGATTTCTTGGAATAAATAAAGCATGCCGTGAACTTCTGTAAACTATATTGGAAGTCCAGTGAACTGAGTGTCCTGCATCTCAAATGGGTAGATGGAAACAAAAACAAAAACAAAACAAAACTTGATTTTTTCTGTAAGCCATATGGTGATATCAATCATCTCCCTATGATCAAAGCTATATATATAATTGTTATATTTAGAATATTGAATATTATGATGTTGACCTTTTCCGATGCATATATGTCCTTAGCATATGATAACACTGGGATATTCTCAATATTGCTAATTTTTTGAGGTTTTGTTTTTTTTGTTTTTTGGGTTTTTTTGGTCTGTCACTGTAATTCACAAAGAGAATTAGCTATTCTTTATGTCCACATGATGAACTGAGGAGGAAAAAAATATATGGTTGTTGCTATTTGAATACTACTATTAAAAGTGTTGAAAAAGTGTGCCCCTCTTTCCTTTTTCAAATGGTTGATGTGCTTTATTTATTTTTTCAATTGAAGTATAATTAATATACAGTGTTATATTAGTTTGGGGTGTACAATAAAATCATTCAATACCTCTATACATTACTTAGTGCTCATTATGATAAATGTACTCAATCCCCTTTATCTATTTCACCCACCCCCCCACCTACTTCCCCTCTGGTAAGCACCAGTTTGTCCTCTGTATTTAAGAGTCTGGGTTTTTTGTTTGTCTCTTTTTTAATTTGTTTAGTTTCTCAATTCCATGTATGTAGGTAAAATCATTTGGTATTTGTCTTTCTCTTGGACTTAAAAATGGACTCTTCTTATACTATGGTGGCAGAATAAATTGGTAAATAATTTCAATGGAGAAATCCATATCCACATCATTTAAATATATAAGTTTTTGATCTAAAAATTTATATTCCAATAAAAAATATTATTGAAAAAGATCACAGTGTTGCACATTTTTTTATGGAGAATACTCATGATAGTATTGTTTATATTTGAAAATATTAAATAGAAGATTGAATAAATAAATCCACACAATGGGAAACTTGAAAGCCACATATTGGTTGTAGATTGATATATAATATATAATATGAAATTACTTAAAATATATTAACATATTAAAACATATAACAAATAACAAGTAAATTAATACAATTATAATAATATAATTAATATTTAATGACAAAGGAAATATGCCTGTGTTGTTGATAAACTGTTAAGTAGGGAGATGATTACAAAATATTATTTTGCTGTTTCAGAATGAGTAGAGATGTGTATATTTATGAACTACATAATAATAAAGTGACACAGATAGAAAAAAGACTTATGCAATATCTATCACGAAGTTAACAGCACTATCTATGTTTTCATGGGGACACAGATGCTTTTGTATTCTTCTTCTTTTACTTTTTGAATTTTCTATAACAAACTTATTAAGAATCAAACCAGTTGGGCACCTGGGTGGCTCAGTTGGTTAAGCGACTGCCTTCGGCTCAGGTCATGATCCTGGAGTCCCTGGATCGAGTCCCGCATCGGGCTCCCTGCTCGGCAGGGAGTCTGCTTCTCCCTCTGACCCTCCTGACCCTCCCCCCTCTCATGCTCTCTCTCTCTCAGTCTCTCTCTCTCAAATAAATAAATAAAATCTTTAAAAAAAAAAAAAAGAATCAAACCAGTAAATGTTCTTTGCACATGTTCTTTGCAAAAATGCTATGCCATTAATAAATTCTGGAGTGGAAATTAGCAGAAGGAAATTTATCTTCACCATGAACCTCAAATAGGTCATGATTTGTGTTAAATTCTCCAAACAACTGTTAAAACTTGATTATTTTCTGGCTAATGCACACAGTATTCTTTATAGGTGAGATCCTGATGCAAGTTGAAATGTGTGGCTTATAAGGCTAAATAAATAAATAAATAAATTTGCCTGTGACATAAATCTTAGTATTTGAAACATAAAGTTTAACTTGACCTTACAGTCTGTTTCCTGCTCACTTCCATAACCTCCACTACTTTGTGCTCCAAAACTAGAATGCCAGTAGTTGCAATTCTATTTCTGCTTTCAATACTTAGAGTACTATGTTAAATTCCTTTAACGTTTTTTTACCTGTTAGTTACTCATAAATAATATAGTGCTACTAGCACTACTTAAAATGTTTAAAAAGAGGTTAAGTAATTTTCCCAAGGTCATGTAGTAGATATTGGAACCATTAATACAATGTGGGTGAAGGGAAAATGAGGAAAATGAGGCTATGATGTTGGATTTAATGGTTTTAGGCATCTACATTGATAGCATCTGCTTTGGGGAATGAGACATGTTGACAGTTCAACATGTGTTTCTTGCTTTAATTTTGGAGATATACAGTAAAAAAATGCACTTACAGGATTAATAGTAAACAGTTGTGTACCTGCTTAAATGTGAGTAAAATATACCTAAATAAAAGAAAATCTAAAGAGAATAAAGGAAAAACTATGATATGCATATGAAGTCATTAAAAGTCTACATTTTAGAAAAATGAACATATTTTCTGAACCTCAGGCTCTAAAAATTGTTTTAAAACTATTTGTGCAGTTGGGGCGCCTCGGTGGCTCAGTTGTTAAGCATCTGCTGTCTGCTCAAGTCATGATCCCAGGGTCCTGGAATCGAGCCCTGCATTGGGCTCCCTGCTTGGCAGGAAGCCTGCTTCTCCCTCTCCCACAGCCCCTGCTTGTGTTCCTTCTCTCACTGTCTCTCTGTCAAAAAATAAATAAAATCTTAAAAAAAAACACACACAAAAAATTACTTATGCAGTGCAATATGATGTCCAGGATTGAATCCTAAAAAAAAAAAAAAAAAGGAAAAAAAAGGACATTCATGGAAAAACTGATGAAATCTGAGTAAAGTCTTGAGTTTAGTGAACAGTAATATGCTAATGTTAATTTCTCAGTTTTGACAAATGTACAGTAGTTATATACATGTTAACATGAGAAGAAATTGAGTGAAAGGTAATTGGGGACTCTCTGTATTAACTTTGTAAATTTCTGTAAATCTATAATTATCTTTTAAAAGTCTAATTTTAAAAAATTTATTTAATTAACTCTTCATAAATCAGCAAACTCTGCCTTCATCTAATACCATATTGCCACATATGATTCTATCTACCTATTTTAAAATTTGTCTTTATTTAGTATTTAATTTTCATATTTCATTGTGGTAAATTATATATACCATAAAACTTATTATTTTAACCACTTTTAAGTGTACAATTCAATGGCATCAAGTATATTCACACTGCTGTTCAATCATCACCACTATCCATCTCGTGAATTTTTTCATCATCCCAGACTGAAACTCTGTACCCATTAATATGTTTGATTTTAATTTAATTTTAAAGATGGGAACTATGTCTAACTCACTCTGCCACCTCACTTTGCCTAGGTAGACTCTTAGAATGCTTTTACAGTAATGTTTCTTTGTGGCAATGAGAGAAACTCCATTTAAATAAAGATAAAGAAACACCTAGGGTTCTGATTCAAAGAAAACAAAAGAGACTTCAATTCACCTTTGATTAAAAAAATAATAATAAAATATAAATGGTCATTGTTATTTTACCAAAAAGAGTGATTATTCTATATCAAGGAGTTATATGGTTATATTAAATTTATATGGTTGACTATCTTATACATACTATACCTGCCTAACATATCTTTGGGCTAATTTTTTTTTATTATTATTCATGTATGTAGAAGCAATTTGTATTAGATTTGGAAAATATTGATTCTATTTGTTGGATCTGCCACAATTAGCCATGTGACCCTCTAAAAGTCTATTGAATCTACTGAATTTCAGTTCCTTTAAATCTAAAATAGGGGAATAAAACTCAAATTCTAGGTGTATCTCCAAATATAAAACTATACAAATGACTCTTTATGACTTGTTATTTTTTTAAAGATTTTATTTATTTATTTGAGAGAAAGAGAGAGAGAGAGAAGAGAGCACAGCAGAGGAAGTGGCAGAGGGAGAGGGAGAAGCAGACTCCCCGCTGAGCAGGGAGCCCATTGTAGGACTCAATCCCAGGACCCCAGGATCATGACCAGAGCTGAAGGCAGACACAAGTGAGTAACCCAGGTGCCCCTCTTTATGACTTGTTATTAATTTATCTTGCTTTTCCCTATATTATCATAAATGAAAACTTTAAATATGCTGGGAATTTCAAAACATATTTGCAATTTTTTGACAATCCTCCACCAAAAGGTGTAATCTAATTCCCTTTTCCTTAAAAATGAATTGACTTTAATGATTCATTTCTAACAAATAGAATGTGGTAGAAATCTCACTGCATGACATCTGAATCTGGGTCATAAGAGGCAAAACAGCCTCTGCCTGGTTCTTATGGGACATGGTCACTTGCCTTCGAACCCAGTCATCATGTTCCATGTTGTGAGGGAGCCAAACAGCCACATGCAAAAGATATTCATAGGTATTTTGGTCACAGTGCCAGCTATGGTCTCAACTGAGAGCTAATACTCACTGACAGACATTGAGTGAAAGAGCCGTCATTAAACTGTAGCCCTCACTTGAGGCCAGTGGAGTGGGGAGAAATTGACCCTTCTGAGCCCTGCCCAAATGATAAACTTAGAGGCATAATAGAAGTCACTAAGTTTTGTGATAGATTTTTGTAGAACAATAGACAACTGAAAACATGAGTAAGAATCAAGTTTACATACTACACATTGTTAGTGTTCTGCAAAAGTGATACAGAGAAGATGCAAGAGCATAATGATATGGAGAAGAGTTATAAGAAAAAAAAAGAGATATGCAAAACAAGAACGAATGATTCCAAATCATGGTAAAGCTAAGAGAGAATGTGGCTCTGACATGGCAGGACATAGGATGGTAGCTGTTTTATGACTGTAAAAATGATCAAGTAATATTCAAAGAAGCACAGTCAGACTCTTAGTAAAGTCCAAGAACTAAAACAAGAGATTTTTTTTTGAAAAATGTTTCTTTCTGTATATTTTGGATACTAACCCTTAATTATTTTATCTCTGAACTTAGATTTTGCATGTGAGGTTTGATGGGACAACTGAACACATACATGCATGGGCAGAGGAGATATGGCAATAGGTATGCCCACCTTCCTTGCCACTCTGTCACAGAGCTTGTGATGCTCCATAAGCATAGAATTCTGGTGGATCCATGATGTGTGGGAGTGCCTTCGGACTCAAAGCCAGCACAGGGTTCATGTGTGAGGTCTATGACTCAGTAACTGCTGGGTGCTAACAACCTCAAGAGGGCACACTTAGCCGTTCAGGCCAGAACTTGCTTCAAATGTAGAAGAGAATATCCTTCTAAGACACATCGGTGAGCAAGGAATCCTATCATATCCTTTCTTTGTTACTTCCCCGAATTTGCTAAGCACTTACACTGAAAATTATGACATAGAAAGAAAGAGAACAATTGTCAGTTCCTTTTCCTTTCAGTCCTTGCTTACTCGCCAGTAAGCTAAAGGTAGAAAGCTTTGGTAGAAAGTGTACAAATCAAGAAGTGAAATAAAATCAGGTAAGTTTACTTATGTGCTGGGAATGGCCAGCAATCCCTGTACCAACGGATGAAAGATGGCTCCAAACTTTGCCGTCAAAGAGAGGAGAAGGCAAGGGGGTCAATGCTCAGAGAGAAAGACCCTTTGCTCTTCTTTACTCCTGCTTTTACTGGTCCTTCAGGATAATCACAAATCCTTATCACTGTTTCTCAAGCACGTGATGTGTGACTAGGGGTCTTACTGAAACTGAGAGGATTTACAGGAAAGATAAGATAGCTAATCTGCCTGTTCTACTAAATGTAGCCTAAAGGACAATGCATACGTCTCTTAGATCCCAGGGTGGCTGTTTGGGCTAAGGGAGCTTTGGGGGAAGGCAACTCCCCTGTGCATTCCAATGCAGAGTGGTCACGCAGATCTCAGCATTCCAAAGGTCCACGCCCTTCTCTGAAACCCTCCCTCGCCCCCAGTGGCCTTTGTGTTAACATTTTAGCAAGCCAGGTATTATGGCTGATTTCATGCTCTACATTAACCCCAACTTATGGTGACAGTAGATAGCACATTTTTAAAACACTACAACAAGTTGAGAGTGAGAGACCACAGGAGGGAAAAATAGCTTTATACCTTAATACCTTGGAAAACACCTTATTTCTGTTTTTTGAGCAAGGACCCCATATTTATACGTTGAGCAAGGACCCCATATTTATACGTTTTGCAAATTATGTAGCCAGTCCTCTTCACAAAATGCTAGTTGTGGTGTCTGAAATAATATATTCCGTTCAAACTGATGGCTCTATGGAGTAGCAGGCCCATAAAGAAGATGTTGAAATGGAAAAAGTTATAAATACCAAGAATGAAGAAGATATAAAGAACATAAGTTTTTGTTATGAACAACAAAATGCCAAGAAATATGAGCAAAATCTGTAAAATCATAAGGATTATGGAGTATTGTATACAAGCAAGTTTAATAAATCTTAAGAAATGGATGGAGTGTACCATTCTTGGAAGATGCAGAGATATAAATTGAGGACAAAATAAAAGTAAATTAATAAAAGTAAAATAATAAAGGCATGATAAAAATTTTAAAAATCAACAATTTACTTCACATCTTAGAACTTACTTCCATCCACGCAGGCTGGGACTACCAAACCCCTTCTACAACAATCCTGTTTCATTGGCTCCTCTGTTAATCTATTCATATGACAGCATGGGGACTTCCTCATGACCAATGGACCAAGACATGAAAACTCCCACCCGACTTACATGGGCATTCAGGATATGTCAGTGCTAGCCAAAAGTGAAGAGCTAAAACATTATGGTATGAGCCAGGAATGACTGTGAAGGACAGTGGTGAGAGAAAATAAATCTCCTAAGTGGTGAGTTAAAATAGCTGTCATGAATATACATGAAATGTATATTCAACTGTACCATCATTCAAGAAGGGTGAAATCAAGTTGCGTGCAGACAGTCCAGTGTTCCTCCAACTCCCATTACTGATAAAGTTTAACATTCTGCAGGTGGCAACAAAGAAGTATATAAAACCTAGCTCTCAAAATTCAAAACAGAGCAAAGAAACATGAGTTTGGATCTGAAAAGCATTGCATTAATACCTGCTGCATTCCCCTCTTTTGGCACGCAGTTTTATGCATTTTTCTACACATGTAGTTCCAGTTCAGGGAATCAGTATTGGTCTCTGGTGTTGACAAATAAGAGACTGAGCAGCAACATTAGTCATCTTGGAAAGGAGAAGTCCGCATTTCTGAGTCCATGCATAATCTCCATTTCTGCCACCATGGGAAATTTGTTTATGGGCTGACTGATATCCACAGAGCACATCATTTTTTCCCACCTGATTAGAGCCTCCTTTGCGGTGGATGCCCTTTGGTGCACATTTACATGGGATATAATATCTTCACAGTCTTTTCTACTCTGAGAGGTTCATCCACATAACTCTTCCCTGAGGGGTTCATCCACATAGCTCTTCCCTAGAATTTGTTGTCACCAATCTTCTAACCCTATTCCTCCCAAGTCCTGAACATCCACCCAAACTGTTAGCAATTGCCAATGAACCTTCATAGATCTGTACTTCTGAACATCTCTCCCTTCAGGCAAAGTAAACCCCCAACATACTGCTTAAAGTTTTGCTCATTAGAGTATTTTATATATAAGACTATCCTCTCAGGTAAAAGCTATAGTGCAAAAAAATCTGCCCACTATTATAAAGAACATGAAGCAAACTTGTCTGTCTTGGCTTAGACTCTGATTTGGAATAATCATCATCTGTATCTATGGGTTTACGCATTAGAGTTTTGAATTGTATTTTTATTATTCATGAGATTAGGAAGCCAGAATGAAAGGTATTAATGAGAAAATATATCAGTTTATGGCAATACCACTGGACTTTTTATCACTACCAAACCCAAACATTTATTGAATGGACATGGCCTCTATCCAGATCAAATACTATTCCCACAGATTAAGCTCAGCTGAATATGAGTTCACCTGTCAAAATGACAATGAATGAGTTTCAAAAGGCAAAAAAGTCACAGTATTAGAATCCTCTCATTCTTCTTAACTTTAGATACTAGAAGAGTTAGATCTTAACTTAAATGTTTGGTATTACTAAAAACATAAAAGACTTAAGCGCATAAAATGGAGAGGTTCTAAAAAGTGAAAAAACAGTTTTGAAAAGAGAACCAACTCACAACTTCTATAAATAAAAATTGTTATTCATTCAAAATCAACAAGACCCTGAATGTATAAAATAAGAAACAAATTATACACACTGAAGAAAAAAAAAATAATTAACATAATATAGATCTGAAAAATATTTGTAATACAGCATAGAGAAATTTTAAAAAAGAAAAATAAGGAACAAAGTTTGAGTCACTGAGGGGAGAACTAGGATTACACTATACTTTAAGAAGGTATTTCAGAAAAAGGAAATAGAGAATAGGAAAGAAATATAATTCAAACAAACTGTAATTTTAAGAATCGATAAAAGAAACATATCCTCAGTATGAAGAGTCATAATGAGTCCTGAACAAGGTGAAAATAAATGCATACCTGACATGTTGTACTGAAATCATACAACTCAACGGCAAAGACAATATTTAAAAGTTTTTAAACACAGGGGCGCCTGGGTGGCTCAGTTGGTTAAGCGACTGCCTTCGCCTCAGGTCATGATCCTGGAGTCCCGGGATCAAGTCCCTCATCGGGCTCCCTGCTCGGCAGGGAGTCTGCTTCTCCCTCTGACCCTCCCCCCTCTCATGTGCTTTCTCTCTCTCTCTCTCTCAAATAAATAAATAAAATTAAAAAAAAAAAAAAAGTTTTTAAACACCTCACGTTCCACCTCAGAGAGCTACAGTTCTGGCTCATGCACACACTGCTCTTGGGCTTCAATTCCCTCCTCAGTTTTAGCACAAAAATATCACTACTTTCTTATAAACTGAACTATGTTTTTAGATGATGGAGGGTGTTTTAATATTTTATTCTGGTGTTCTAGGTACTGTCAGTAAAAACTTTTGAGATAATTCAAATCCAGCATATTGCCAAAAATGGAAGTCTACAATTTAACTTTGAATCCAGAGTATTAATTACCTACTATTGATTGAA
This sequence comes from Halichoerus grypus, assembly GCF_964656455.1. Lineage (NCBI taxonomy): Eukaryota > Metazoa > Chordata > Mammalia > Carnivora > Phocidae > Halichoerus > Halichoerus grypus. The sequence goes on along the minus strand of NC_135714.1, from coordinate 142,919,636 downwards.
AATTTTATGATATACTTTTTATAGTACTTAGTACTTACCTGTTACTAGATTTTTGTCACTCCCATTCCACTATTATGTAAACTTTTTAAGGGTAATGCATTTTGTCTCGTTTTCATTGCTGTACCCTCAGCCCAGAGAAGAGTGGCTGACACATAATAGACACTTAATATGATTTTTTAATAAATGTATAATGAATAAATGAGTTCAGAAACTTCCTGTTAACCTAATAATTCCCACACTCCAAAATCATCATGAAATAATACTCTATAGTCTAGCTCCAACTCTTCTATCTGTCCATTAAATACAAACTTTGAAACAAAGAATCTTTTAATGTTCAACTGTACATCTTTCAGGTGTACAATTTAGTGATTCAACACTTCCATACATCACTCAGGGCTCATCCGAAGTGCATACCTTAATCCCCATCACCTATTTCACCCATTCCCCCGCCCCCCTCCACTCTGGTAACCATCAGTGTGTTCTCTATAATTAAGAGTGTTTTTCTTGGTTTGCCTCTTTCTCTTTTTCCCCCCTTATGCTTGTTTGTTTTGTTTCTTAAATTCCACATATGAGTGAAATCATATGAAGAATCTTTCCATTTTTATCTTCCTTGCTATATATCAACTATCCTGTAGGTAAATAGATAGATGTGCAATTTTGCCTTCAGATACTCCTTCCTTTGATATTAATGTTTCTGGAAGCCAAAATTCATGAAAATGGTTTCTTATATTCAGCTTTTTTATTCACAAAAACTTATCCCTTAAGCCTTAGTAAAATAGCATTATAATAATCTATTTAGAGAGATGATGGAGAAGATAAGTTATCTTATTAGTTTAATTACTCATTTCCCCAGGACAGACTTATATCCCACTGGACTATTCTTCTGATACAGTTTCATTTCCCTTCTCAATTACTAATTATTTACATCTGCCAAAATCCATTTCCTTCATGTTCTTCAGAACTCTCCTCATGTTCTAAGAATATAAATGTTGAATATGGTGGGGTAAAAAGTCAGTATGATCACAAAAAATGAGAACAATATTTAAAAAGACAGAGTTTACTGTTCCCACAGGTGTCAAACAGGGGATCACCACATGCCACATGGTGCCATGGGGGAAGCACCAAATTTTGATCAGGTGGTGGAAGACAGAAGATGGGGAGAGGCTGAGCCAGAGTTTATTGGGATTTCCAAATGGAAAAGCAAGGCAGGGCAGAGTAAACAGTTTAGGACTGCCTAGTCTGAGTAATGCCTGTGGGTTTGGGGCTACACGGGTGACCTGTGGTTGCCTGGTATCTCTGGCCCAAAGATGACTTAGGAGGGGGGGAGATATTGGTTTCCTGTGTGAGAGTTAGTTAAGGAAGTGATTGGGGCTATAGACTCTGGATTGGTTGGATTTCATATGAAAGCTCTGAGCCCTTTGCACTCTTTAAGAAATGGTTAGGCTTGGAAGGGGCAGTCTCTTCCCAGTCAGGAAGCATTTTAAGATGTCAAAACATCATAAAATACAGAATTTTAAAAAATGATTTATACACCTCAACTTAATTTCACTGTACTCTGCCAAAAAATATGAAAATCTCATTCTCTGAGCCAAGTTCATAAGTAGAAAAAGAAAAATGCAGATGATTATGCACAGCTTTTGAATTGGATTTTAATACAGGCTGCAATGCTGGACACTGTATGACAGAGATCAGTACTTTATTAATCAGAAAATAGGAAAGAATATGTGTATAGATATTCTATCTGAAGGCAGAGTTCTTATTGCTGGTATCTAATCTTAAGATTTGAATCAGATAAAATCTTTAATTGGTTCTGCCTGATTTAGGTCATAATTTAGTGCTAAATTAATTAATTCCCCCAGTAGTCATATTCCTGTAAAAAAAAAAAAAAAAAAAAGATTAAGCAGAAAGTTCTCCAAATGGCACTACTCTCAATTTATAAGACATTTTGAATCCTTCAGATCCAGGTGGCCGCCTCCCAAGACTGCAACACACTGCCAAGTCTTGATGTGCAGACAAGCTCTCTCTCCTGCCTTTCACCTGTGTATCTAACTTTCTATTGAACATCTTGTAACAACATGCTGAATAGCTAAATGACACGTTCAATGGGCTCACTATTTACCCTTTCCCTTTCCCCCAAATACAAAATACCTGATTCTCTTCCTATATTCAACATCTGCATTTCCATCCTCTTTACCACACTTTGCATACTTCTGATTGCCGTTCCTATCCCCCCATGCATCTTATACTATGTCTTGATTTCTTTAACTCACTCTCATCTCTAATGTCACTGCCTTAGCTCATGCCATCATTATCTCTCACCTAGTTTAACTGGGTCTCTGTCTCTAGTTTGTTTTCTTTTCCCTATTCTGCAGGGAGCGTGGTCTTAAAGTTAAAAGGGTATTCACCTACTTAACACACTTCACTGTCAGGTCCTGCAAGGTCCTTCTTGATCTGGATCTCATTTAACCATTTATTCCATATACTAAGCTCAAAAAATGCTGACCAGTGTTCAGATTATCAGAATGGCCATGCTCTGTCCAAATTCTTACCTGATACATTCTTTTTTTTTTTTAAGATTTTTTTTTTAATTTATTTGAGAGAGAGAGAGCACAAGCAGGGAGAGGGGCAGAGGGAGAAGCAGACTCCCCACTGAGCAGGGAGCCTGATACAGGGCTCGATCTCAGGGTCCTGGGATCATGACCTGAGCCTAAAATAAATGCTTAACCAACTGAGCCACCCAGGCACCCCACACCTGATACATTCTGTATCTCAAGGGTTCTTCCTCTATCTCCAGGGTTCTTCCTCAGTCCCCAGAAAGACAGGCCTGATTTTCATCACACCAAGATGAAGTCATATTCTTTTTCCTAAGTACTTTTATAGGTTTTTAGAATTAAGACTATGGTAGCCATTACCACAGTGCTTAATTGATTCTTTCATTTCAATGTAAGTTAATCAGTATCTTTTTTAGCAAGCAATCAACAAAATAACAATATAAATGTTATAATACGCATTTATATAAATTTGTATCCTCTGCAACTTCTTATAACAATTTTTAAAAGGAACCATAAATATTTCTGAAGCTTCGAGGAGAGCTGACTGGAAAATTGTTTCCAATTAAGGCATCACTTAAAAGAGGCTGATGATGAAAATGGCTGCCATCTTATTGTAACATATATAACCTAATTATTATAAAATATTGGTTGCTTATTATAGATAGTAATTTAATGCCCCTCCCTTTGACAAACAAGGTCTATGTTGCCTTCCCTTGAATCTTGTGAATATTTTGATAGAGTTGACAGAAGTGGCTATTTGTGACTTTTAAGTTTAGGTAATAAAGGGCCTTTTTCACTTAAATATTCATTCTTCATTAAATAGTCATTAAATGAATATTCATTCAATCACTGTGGTCCTGAGTCTCAGTGTAAGACGTCCAACTATCCAGAGGTTGTTATGCTGGGAGAAAACCCAACCTACATGGATATGAGGCATTCTGAATGTCTGGCTCAAGAGAATTTGGTCTTCACGTCATACCATCCCGTGCACAAGATATGTGACTTAAAGTCTCTCCAGATGATTCCAGGCCCCAGGTGTTCCAATGACCCTAATTATCTGACACTTTCAATCTTAGCTCCCATTCATATGGAATAAAGACTAAATCTTTGAAGTCAGAATCTGTAAGCATAATGTAATACTTTTTTAATACCACTAATTTGGGGGGTAACTTTATGTGCAGCAATAGAAAACTGAAGTGTGTGTGTATGTGTGCAGATAGATAACTATTTCTATATATATTTACATATTATAAAATTTTTATAGTGTTATACTTACATAAAATTTATTTATATATCTTTTTATATACAGTAATAGAGTAATATTAATAGATGTAAAAGGGTTAGGTGATTTAGATCGCTGTCCTAGTTGCAAGCTAATCTTAGTTGTGAGGAAGTCAGTTAACCCCTTAACATCAAGTTTTGCATTTTTAAAATAAGAAAAATGATGTTTCTGCAGAGTTCCTACAGTGCCAGCTTCAAATCATATAATATATGTAAAAGCCCTTTTTAAATGGAAAGACTGATTGAAAGAAACTATCTTCTTTCAAAGCAAACATTTAATTAAAAAAAAAAGTCATGGTATGAGGCAGGTGTCACATTAGTGCCCATATAACAGTAATTCCAAAGATTTGCAGACTGAGAAATGCATATGATGTCATGGACTATGATTAGAGTCTGCCACTCAGATGCATGGCCAGGAAGTGTAAGGCACTAACCAAATCTATAAGTTTCTTGTGCTTAACTTGAAACTAAGTTTAAGAACTAGAACTATTTGAATGTTTTATGAAAGTACTATTCAGAAATATAAACTCTCTGCTTTTTCCAATTTTTTTTGAGAGAAAATCCTACATGCTTTCTACGAGGCTGTCCCTTCTCTAGTCTCTCATCTCATCCGCACAGCTCTAAAGGGAGTCTGAAATATCATTCTTTCCTATCTCAAAACAAAATCTTTTCTTGATCAAAACTCTTCAGAGTATAGGGATAGAGGGTAGACACCTCAATATCATAAAAGCCATCTATGAAAAACCCACAGTGAATATCATTCTCAATGGGGAAAAACTGAGAGCTTTCCCCTTAAGGTCAGGAACATGGCAAGGATGTCCACTACCACCACTGCTATTCAACATAGTATTAGAAGTCCTAGCCACAGCAATCAGACAACAAAAAGAAATAAAAGGCATCCGAATCGGCAAAGAAGAAGTCAAACTCTCATTCTTTGCAGATGATATGATACTTTATGTGGAAAACCCAAAAGTTTCTCCACCCCAAAACTGCTAGAACTCATACAGGAATTCAGTAAAGTGGCAGGATAGAAAATCAATGCACAGAAATCAGTGGCATTCCTATACACCAACAAGACAGAAGAAAGAGCAATTAAGGAGTCGCTCCCATTTACAATTGCACCCAAAACCATAAAATACTTAGGAATATATCTAACCAAAGAGGCAAAGAATCTGTACTCAGAAAACTATAAAATACTCATGAAAGAAATTGAGGAAGACACAAAAAAATGGAAAAACGTTCCATACTCATGGGTTGAAAGAACAAATATTGTGAAGATGTCAATGCTACCTAGAGCAATCTCCAAATTTAATGCAATCCCTATCAAAATACCACCCACTTTTTTCAAAGAAATGGAACAAATAATCCTAAAATTTGTATGGAACCAGAAAAAAAAACAAATAGCCAGAGGAATGTTGAAAAGGAAAAGCAAACTGGTGGCATCACAATTCCGGACCTCAAACTCTATTACAAACCGTCATAATCAAGACAGTATGGTACTGGCACAAAACAGACACATAGATCAATGGAACAGAATAGAGAGCCCAGAAATGGACCCTCAACTCTAGGGTCAACTAATCTTTGACAAAGCAGGAAAGAATGTCCAATGGAAAAAAGACAGTCTCTTCAACAAATGGTGTTGGGAAAATTGGATAACCACATTCAGAAGAATGAAACTGGACCATTTCCTTACACCACACACAAAAATAGACTCCAAATGGTTGAAAGACCTCAGTGTGAGACCGGAGTCCATCAAAATCCTAAAGGAGAACACAGTCAACAACCTCTTCGACCTCAGCTGCAGCAACTTCTTCCTAGAAATATCACCAAAGGCAAGGGAAGCAAGAGCAAAAATGAACTATTGGGACTTCATCAAGATAAAAAGTTTTTGCACAGCAAAAGAAACAGTCAACAAAACCAAAAGACAACCAACAGAATGGGAGAAGATATTTGCAAATGACATATCAGATAAAGGGCTAGTATCTAAAATCTATAAAGAACTTATCAAACTCAACACCCAAAGAACAAATGATCCAATCAAGAAATGGGCAGAAGACATGAACAGACATTTTTCCAAAGAAGACATCCACATGGCCAACAGACACATGAAAAAGTCCTCAACGTCGCTCAGCATCAGGGAAATCCAAATCAAAACCTCAATGAGATACCACCTCACACCAGTCAGAATGGCTAAAATTAACAAGTCAGGAAACGACAGATGTTGGCAGGGATGCGGAGAAAGGGGAACCCTCCTACACTGTTGGTGGGAATGCAAACTGGTACAGCCTCTCTGGAAAACAGTATGGAGGTTCCTCAAAAAGTTGAAAATAGAGCTGCCCTACAACCCAGCAATTGCACTACTGGGTATTTACCCCAAAGATACAAATGTAGTGATCTGAAGGGGTATGTGAACCCTGATGTTTATAGCAGCAGTGTCCACAATAGCCAAACTATGGAAAGAGCCAAGATGTCCATTGACAGACGAATGGATAAAGAAGGTGTGGTATATATATACAATGGAATATTATGCAGCCATCAAAAGAAATGAAATCTTGCCATTTGCAACAACATGGATAGAACTGGAGGGTATTATGCTGAGCAAAATAAGTCAATCAGAGACAGACATGTATCATATGATCTCACTGATATGAGGAATTCTTAATCTCAGGAAACAAACTGAGGGTTGCTGGAGTGGTGGGGGTGAGAGGGATGGGGTGGCTGGGTGATAGACATTGGGGAGGGTATGTGCTATGGTGAGTGCTGTGAATTGTGTAAGACTGTTGAAATACAGACCTGTACCTCTGAAACAAGTAATACATTATATGTTTAAAAAAAAAAAAAAGAAGGTAGTAGGAAGGGAGAAATGAAGGAGGGACATCGGAGAGGGAGATGAACCATGAGAGACTATGGACTCTGAGAAAAAAACTGAGGGTTCTGGAGGGGAGGGGGGTGGGGACGGGTTAGCCTGGTGATGGGTATTAAAGAGGGCATGTATCGAATGGAGCACTGGGTGTTATGTAAACAATGAATCATGGAATACTACATCAAAAACTAATGATATAATGTATAGGTGATTAACATAACATAATAAAATAAAAAAATAAAGTAAAAAAGAAAAAAATTAAAATTAAAAAAAAACATTAACAGCTTTTCCACTGATGCCTCCCTTGACCACCAAGACAATCCCACCGCTCCCAAGTTAGTCTTCCTACAGTCTTGTCTTAGTTAATAGAAAAGCCCTCCCCACCACCTTCCATTTACACAGGACCATACTCACAATCTCCCATGAATCTTTAATTTCTCTGATAAATCACAACTCACTTCTATTTCTTCAACAAATCTTACTGGTGCTACCTGGGAACATATCCGGGATCTGACCATTTGTCACTGACTCCATTAGTACCATTTGGTATCATTTCATTCATAAGTATGAATATATATGGTCATATTTATTCCACACTACTTAAATACATATATCCCACCTTAGGCAACATCCATTTCCTTTACTTGCTTTATTTTTCTCCAGCTCACTTATAATTATCTAATATTCCATATTAAGTCATCATTTGGTTTATTTTTTTCTCTCTAATCTCCATTAGAATGCATGTTCCATGAGGAGACTTATATCTTTCGTTCACTGCTATATCTACAGTGATTGTTATGATAGTACTGGCACATTTGGTGCTCGACAAACATTTGATGAATAAGAAAATTTATTCTCTAGTGCTCAAAAATATGATATTATGTGACTTGTCTTTACTAAACATACATTGTCCCTCATAGCTGCATAGAAAATGTAGCATACTCCCAAATGATGAATCTAGCACTTGAGGGATCAAATTATACACTGGTGAGGAATGGGGTTTATTTTTCATTATCCTTACAAAGGGGGTGAACCACATAGCATTTATTTTCTAGCATACTTGAAGGTAAGATTAAAATGCTTTAAAAACATTTGATTTACATTCCTGAAAAAGGAACTATCAATCATATTTTCAATCTAACAATACATGCATGCACCTGCCAACAGACAAATACATTCATTAAGCCTATAGAGGGATGTATGCATGTGGAAACAATACTGCATTCACATCACTAAAAAAAGAAAGAATTTTTTTTTTTTTGTACAAATGTGCCCACTGGTATTAGCACTGAATACTAATAATATATCAGTGCCCTGAAGTGACTAAATATATGCCAAAGTGTGCTTGCTCTTTCAATCATTTTAAATAATTTCAACAAATGCAAGTATTTCATAATTCATCTTTCATTCAGAGAGGTATTCTGCATAGTCTCCTTGGGGATTCATTTAGGACTAACTTTTCCTTATTATACTTTGCACATAGCGTTTGGCTTATTGTGAGTTTTCATGGTTGATTTTACTTTATATGAATGCCAGGATCATATACTTTCATTTCAATTCATTATTTCTGGCCTTAGCATGACCTCTTGGTTTTATTTTTATTGTCCTTTTCTCAATCATCAACAATACTGCTTTTATTGAAATAGTGCAGTCATGTTAGTAACTGGAAAAATAAGGTAATTGAGACTCATTTTAGTTTCAACATAATACTTTGAACCAAAAATTTAGGGTACTTTTCAAAGCACTTGAGTGTCCAATGGTCATATATAAAAATGAATATGTGAAATGACATAAATTGGAAGACATAATTATAGACAGTATTATCCCTGACCTCTGTTTCCAATCAGAATAGAGGCCATCCTTGACTCTCTCTTAAATAACCAACTGTGTAATTGATACCATTTAGGTTCTCTGCGTCCCATGTTCCCAAAGCAGAAGATGACAATTCAACCTTTGAACATCCTTTTTATAAATATTTATATATAATAGTTAAATTGCTTTCAGATCTTGGTCAAAGGATTTATTGCTCTAAAAAATGGCTGAATTTATAGTTTTCACTCTTCTCGTTTCTCACTCTAAGGAATTAACAGAAGGGGGGGAGAAAGACACAAGAAATGAGGGAAAAAAGAAAAAGAGGAAGGGAAAACACAGTAATCTAAGAAAGCCACCTTAGTACAGTTTGAAAAGAGATATATTAACCAGAAGAGCTCAAAAATAAATGAACAAAATAAAATATACATTTAGATTAAAATAGAAATTTCACTGTGGTGAAAAATAATAGATGGTTAAAATGATACAAAATTTGACTAAATCTCTAAAGTCTTGGGCATTTGCATAGACATCAGGCAAAGTCCTAAATGATGAATGAAAGCTATAAAATTTACCAAATGGAAATAAATTAATATTCTATGAAGTTATATTTTCAAATGTTATGAGTTAAAGAATTGATTTATTGTATGTACTTTGTGTGTAATGAATTCAAATCATAGAGCAAAGCAGAAACATCCATCAATATCTGTAACAGGGACATTTGAATTAAAACTTTTTCTCCAGAGTACTCAATTAAGCTAGTTTCAATATATTAATTCACAAGTATTCATTAAGCATCTAAAGTAAGTCCACCACTATGACAAGTGATAGGAATCTAGTAAATGAAAAGAATAAAGTGTGCTATAGCCCACATTCTTTCTTTTCTTTTTTTTTTTTTATTAACATATAATGTATTATTTGTTTCAGGGGTACAGGTCTGTGATTCATCAGTCTTACACAATTCACAGCACTCACCATAGCACATACCCTCCCCAATGTCTATCACCCAGCCACCCATCCTTCCCACCCTCCTCCACTCCAGCAACCCTCAGTTTGTTTCCTAGGATTAAGAGTCTCTTATGGTTTGTCTCCCTCTCTGGTTTCATCTTGTTTCATTTTTCCCTCCCTTCCCCTAAGATCCTCTGTCTTGTTTCTCAAATTCCTCATATTAGTGAGATCATATATTTGTCTTTCTCTGATTGACTTATTTCGCTTAGCATAATACCCTCTAGTTCCATCCATGTCGTTGCAAATGGCAAGATTCCATTTTTTTATTAGCCTACATTCTTTCAATGAAAGGAGAGAACTGTAAATACAATTTTTCAATAAAATGAGTCAACAAAAGTAATGGAAAGAACAATGGAGATGATGAACGAAATTGTGCATTTTGGAGGGGAACAGTTAACAAAATCTTCAGAAAAAGAACATACATGACTGAAAAGTTAAAGTTTAAGGCAGAGTCCATTATGCCATTTGAAGGGAAAGAAACATTCTAGTTGTAGAAAAAAGTATGAATAGTAGTACAGAAGAATTAAGATGTTTAGGAAAACATGTTTCCAAGTATGCTTTTATAAATAATATGTCAAATAAAATCTTTTTGACTGATTTTTATTATTTACTAAGAACAGACTCCTAAAATTTGAATACTGACTTAGAGGATAGTAAGCCTTATTAATTTTGTAAGGCTTATTAATATTGTACTTACTACTATTGATATTGCATATTGTTTTCCATGACCCTTGAATTACAGACCTTTTTGTGCAACAATATTTACATGACACAATTTTTTGTTTGTTGAGCTTTCAAACTGCAAATAAAAAAATTGTTAACATAATTATTTTCCCTGTGTTCTTTGCCTATGGAAATTTGTAGAATTTTGTCCTTATCTTTTATGATTATTCATATATGTAGATTTGTGTTCTTTTTAAAATGTTTATTCCTTGGGATTCAGTGAGACTTTTAAATTAAGATCAACATGCTTCCGTTTAGAGAAACTTTAAAATTATTTCTTACATTATTACTTTTCCATCAGTTTCTTTATCTACTTCTAGGACTTGTTATATTTAGGTAATAGTTCTCTGTAATCTTGAATTCACTAACTCTTTTTTACTCTTTATTTACATCACACTCTCTTTTCTACAATCTATGAAATATTTTTTTCACTCAGATTTTTTGCTTTTGTATCATTATGATTGTCTTAGATAGTTTTGGGGGCTATAATTAAGTTTCTTAAAAGTTGATTTCGTTAAAGTTCTTTCCTTTGAGTCCCATTAACTGCTGCTGTAAAAGCATCCTTCTTTGCTAATTTTCAACATGTTTTTTTTCCTCATTCCTTTATTGAATTTCTTTACTCTTTACTTGTTCATAGATATATTTCTTTAAATATCTTCAAATATCCATAGAAGTCAGGAGTTCTTGGTCAGTGACAAATTAGCTACATAGGAATGTATTACTTTCTGATCTTATTGATAAAATTGAAAGTTCAATAAATACTACCTATCTGACAAGGCTGGGGTAGAAAAACCTCTATTTCTAGAGTCCTCAGTGCAAAGCTAGTGTGCTCTACCATTGTAAGACAGGGAGAAATTGGGTCATCCAATGAAGTTTCCTGTGATCTTCCTGCACTGATAAGATTTAAAACCACTGTATCATATGACCTCACTGATATGAGGAATTCTTAATCTCAGGAAACAAACTGAGGGTTGCTGGAGTGGTGGGGGTGGGAGAGATGGGGTGGCTGAGTGATAGACATCGGGGAGGGTATGTGCTATGGTGAGTGCTGTGAGTTGTGCAAGACTGTTGAATCACAGATCTGTACCTCTGAAACAAATAATACAATATATACTAAAAAAAAAAGAAGAAGAAGAAGATAGCAGGAGGGGAAGAATGAAGGAGGGGAAATTGGAGGGGGAGACGAACCATGAGAGATGATGGACTCTGAAAAACAAACTGAGGGTTCTAGAGAGGAGGGGGTGGGAGGGTGGGTTAGCCTGGTGATGGGTATTAAAGAGGGCACATTCTGCATGGAGCACTGGGTGTTATACACAAACAATGAATCATGGAACACTACATCAAAAACTAATGATGTAATGTATGGTGATTAACATAACAATAAAAAATTTTTTAAAAAGATTTAAAACCACTCCCTCCATCCACCTGTTGAAAAAATAGTCTTTGTCTATGGTTTCTCGTTTGCAATCGTTCCTCAGCTACCCTTTGGTGCTGGGATTAATGGACTTTTATAAACATTTTTGGTTTTTGAGACCCTCTAAGAACCCAACCTCCTCAGATGGATCTTCAAGCTCCACATTATAGCCTTCATTTGTTGCACTGTTTCAAAAGATGAGTTGGGAAGGACCAAAACTAAGACTACATTCTGTTTAAATGAGATCAACAATTAGTTATTTCATGTTTCAGTTCCTTTTCCCTTTACTATCTGGTTGTGGGGTTAAGAATAATTAAGCATATAATGAGGTTTGATTGGGAGGGGACACCAAAAGATTGGGTCTAATGGCTTCTGTGGAATGAATCTCTGTGTCTGTTGTTATTGCCTTAGAGAGGTCAGTTGCCTATAATGATAAACAAAGTGATCAAAGCTGGTCATGAATTACCTTTTTCTGAGTTTTGTAAGAGAATTTCTCACTAATATATTTAATGATAGCCACTGTTCTCCTAATTTAAAACAAGGTATTAATTTCAATAATGATAATAAAAGAAATCAGTATAAATCTAATATGTTTATTTCGCATTGCGGCAAGTCTATATTGTGGCATCATTATTGCTTGTTATAACTTCTTGGTTATTTTCCTTATAACCCTCTTTTGTGTTTTGATTTAACAATAAGAATTTATGCAAAAATACACAATTTATTTAACTACAAATAAAACTAAAATACTTTCATAACTAGAATAATAGGTGAAATGGGAATGATAATCAAAATGAGACTAACATATATTGAAACAAAAACTAGAATATAAACTAGTTTGTGTAACTTATTCTGGTTATAATGAGAGTCATAAAAAGGGAAATGTTCAAGGCTCAAGCAGAGTAGCTGCTCCTTATTTCAAGAAAGTTGTTTGACTTCACAATTTCCATTTCCATTTATTGAACAGCATAATACCTATCTATTAATGCTCTTGTATAATTTTTCAGTTGAATTTTCTTGATTTTATATCAAATAAACTATCTTGAGACTTTTACTTAAATGATGGGCATTGAGAAAAAAAATGCAATGTTTACAAGAGTGCATAAAGGGTACTTGAGATTTTATGTAGTAATTGGATCTGGAAGAAATTATGTGGAATGCTTCTTTTAAATGCTGAAAATCAAGTAGTTGACAGTTGAAAGGTTGGCCATTAATCAAAGTGTTATTTTGATCAGTAAACACATATGGACAGGACATGCATGTTCTGTATATGAGAATCATTCTATAATGCTACACCACACTAAAATATGTAATAGATCAATTTATATTAGAAATCAAAAAAAAAATGTAACAGGTAACTTGTGAGATGGAAGTTAATCCTTCTCTCTAATGTCAGTCTTGTAAAAAAGGTGCTATTTACAATAATTATATTTTATATTATGCATCATATTATATTGTCAAGTATTTAAAGTATCTTGCTTATAGTATGATAATATTTAATCTGATAATCTAGTAACATTTAGTATCATAAATTTTTAATCTGATAAATTTAAATATTTAAATTCTGCTTCATCAGAATAAGATGAAATACTATAAAATTATGGTTAATGACCAGATATAATTTTATAAATGTGAAATCAACACCTTTAAATATTGGGTCATACATTAAATATTTGGTGAGTGTTTGAGCAGTGGAGTGTAGATGTGAATGAAACATTTACCCCAACATTTGAACCACTGCTCAACACTCTGTCCTTAAACATATTCTTAAGGGGAATTCTTTTGATTGGATTTGGCCTAAAGAAGAAAGAATGCCCCAATATACAAAATAAGACTCTACAAAATAACTGAAGAAATTTCAAGTGTAAAAATAAACGTCAAGGACACAATGTAGCACAATTTGGAGCAGGCATCACAAGATTCTGCAATTGAGTTATAAAGCACAGCCAAGATTAAAAAGGTCACCCTGCTGCAGTGGAAAAAGGAGGGTAGTTGAAGTGGAACAAAAAGGAAAAAAATAAATTGAGTCGAAAAGAGTGGTATTATCCATTCACAAAAATACTTTCACAAAAGCTAAGGAATCCAGGTAGGAGATTACAGCACCTAGATGGAGTACAAAAATAAGAAAAGATGCTTTGAAGAAAGTAGGAAGGAGAATTTCACATTACCCAATCACCCCTTCCCCAAGACCAAGCAGCACACTCCAGAGAGATTTATCCAACTCATGGGGAAAGAAGAGTGATGTGAGCACCCAAATTTACCTCAGACCCAAGCACCAGTCCTGTCCCAGCAAACCTAGTGCCAGGCTGACTCCCACAGCCCCACGCTCCAAGTCTGCCCCAGCACCAGAATAGACCCCACAGACCTAGACTCCAGGCCCTCCTTAACACCAAACTGGCCCCTGCAGCCCCTGGTTCTGGGCTCACCCTATTACCAGGCTAGTGTCCAGAGATCCAAGGTCCAGAATTTCAGAAAGGAATCAAAACATGCCATTACAAAAAATCTTTAAATTATAAAGAAAGATAGTAAGAGAGGGAAGGAGGATCAATGGAACTAAAAAACAGAAAACAACAAAATGACAACAGTAAACTCTTACTTGTCAATAATTAATTTATATAGAAATGAATCAAATTCTCCAATCAAAATATATACAGTAACTGAATGGATTAAATAACAACAAGATACAACTATATGCTGCCTAAAAGAGATTCTCTAGCTTTACAGACACACATAGGCTGAAAGCAAAGGGATGGAAAAACATATTCCATACAAGTGGTAGCCAAAAAGGAACAGAAGAAGTGATACTTATATCTGACAAAATAGACTTTAAGTCAAAAACTTCCAAAAGATACAAAGAAAGACATCATATGATAACGAATTCATCAAAAGCATAACAATTGTAAATATACATGCCCTCAACATTGGAGCACTCAAAAACAAAACAAACACTAACAGAACTGAAGGAAGAAATAGGTAGCAATACAATAATAGTAGGGGACTTCAATACTCCACTTTCAAAAATGGATAGATCATCCAGACAGAAAATCAATAAGGAAATGGCAAAGTTGAAACATAATATATACCAAATGTACCTAACAAACAGATACATTATATCCCATCTAGCAGCTGCATAATACTCATTCTTTTCAAGCATATACAGAACATTCTCCAGGCTAGATCATATGTTAGTACACAAAACAAGACTTAACCAACTTAAGAAGGTTGAAAACATGTCAAGAACCCACAACAATAATAATGGTTATAAAACTAAAAACACAAAGAAAACTAGAAAGTTCACAAATACATGAAAATGAAAAAATACCCTTCTGAACAACCAATGAATCAAAGAGGAAATCAAAAAGGAAATTAAAAAAATATGTATCTTGAGACAAACAAAAATGGAAACACAACATATCAAAACCTATGGGATGCAGCAAAGACAATTTTAACATGGAAGTTTATAGTGATAAATGCCTATATTAAGAAAAAAAACTCAAATAAGCAATCTAACTTTATACCTCAAGGAACTAGGGGGGAAAGAAACTAAGTCAATAGCAGATGGAAGGAAATAACAAAGATCAGAGTGGAAATAAATGGAACAGAGACAAGAAAAACAATAGAAAAGATCAATGAGTTGTCTTTTTGAAAAGAACAAAGTTGACAAACCTTTAGCTAGACCAACTAATAAAAAAAGTCAGGACTCATAACTAAAATTATAAATGAAACAGATATTTAAACTGAAACCACAGAAATACAGGGACCATAAAACACTACTATGAACAATTATATGTCAACAAATTTAATAACCGGAAGAAATCAACAAATCCATAGAAATATCAAACTTATCAAGACTGAATCATAAAGAAATAGAAAAATGGAACAGACAAATGTTGAGTAAGAAGATTGAAACAGTAATAAAAAACCTCCCAAGAAAGAAAATCTCAGGACCAGATGGCCTCACTGATGAATTTTAACAAAATTTTAAGGAAAAATTAGCACTAAACTTTATTATACTCTTTCAAGAAATTGAAGAAGAAGGAATACTCCCAAACTTAGTTTATGAGGCCAGAATTACCCTGATATCAAAACCAGAAAAGGATACTATAAGAAAAGAAAATTACAGGCTGGTATCTCTGGTGAACATATTCCTAATGCAGAAATCCCCAACAAAATACTAAACAAGCAAATTTAGCAGTACATTAAAAGGATCATATACCATGATCAAGTGAAATTTATCTCTTAAATCCAAGGATTGCTCAATATGTACTAATCAATAAATGTAAAACACCACATTAGCATAATGATGGAAAAATCATATGATCATCTCAATAGATTAAAAAAAAGCATTTCACAAAATTTAACATCCTTTTGGGATAAAACCTCTCAACAATGAGGTATAGAAAGAATGCACTTCAACATAAAAGATGCCATATAATACAAGTCCATAGCTGCTATCATACTCTATGGTGAAAAGTTTAAATATTTTCTCTAAAGCTAGGAACAACAACAACAAAAAAAAGGATACCCACTGACCACTTCTTAATAGGATTGCAAGTCCTAGCCAGAGCAATTAGGCAAGAAAAATAAATAAAAGATACTCAAATCAGAAAGAAAGAAGTAAAATTGTCCCTTTTGCAGATTACATAATCTTATCAACAGAAAATCCTAAACACCCCACCAAAAAACTGTTAAAACTAATTAACACATTCAGAAAGTTGCAGGATGCAAAATCAATATACAAAATTCAGTAGCATTTCTATGCACTAGCAATGAGTTATCCAAAAAAGAAATTGAGAAAACAATCCTATTTGCAAATAGCATCAATAAAAAATAAAATACTTAAAAATAAATTAACCACGAAGGCAAAATATCTGTGCCCTGAAAACTAGAAATCATTGATTAAAGACATTAAAGAAGACACAAATAAATGGAAAGATCTCCTCTATAGATTGGAAGAGTTAAATTTGTTAAAATGTCCACACTACTTAAAGCAATCTATAAATTCAATGCAATCCCTATGAAAATTTCAAAGGCATTTTCACAGAGAGAAAAGAAAATCCTAAAATTCATACTAAACTGCAAGAATCCCAAGTAGCCAAAGCAATCTTGAATAAGAAGAGAAAGCTGGAAGCAGCACATTACCTGATTTCAAAAGCTATAATAATAAAAAAAAGCATGATACTAGCATAACCACATACATAGAGATGCAGGGAACAGAATTGAACCCAGAAATAAATCCACACATTTACGGTCAATTGATGTTTGACAGTGGTGCCAAGGACACACCATAAGTAAAGGACAAGCTCTTCAATAAATGTTACTGGGAAAACTGGATAGCCATATGCAGAAGAATGGAATTGGACCCATATCTCATACCATATACAAAAAGCAACTCAAAATGAATTAAAGACTTAAACATAGTATCTCAAAACATAAAACTGCTAAAATAAAAGATAAGGGGAAAGTTTCCTGACATTAGTTTGGCAATGAATTTTTAAATATGGCAGCAAAAGCACAGGTACCAAATGCAAAAATAGACCAGTGGGATTGCATCAAATTAAAAAGTTTCTCCACAGCAAAGGTCTATAGGAAAATCTACATTCTTCCTATGTTTGTTTGTTTGTTTATTGTTTGTTTGTTTTTTACTACTCACACAGAACACTCCACTTCTGACAATTCTGGTCACCAAATGTGTGAGGCTTTTTTTCCCACACCAAGCAACTCTCTGATACCAGCTGGGGGTCCTACAACTTCACTCAATTCTGACACTATTCTACCTTGAGATAACATCAGATTGCACAGGTTAAGGGTTCAGTCTTACAGGACTGCCATCCCCCTTCAGATACCAGCTGCAAGTCTCAGGTTGTCACCTCTACTTCTTATGACTGTATATAAATCAGAGTTCCCATGACCCCCTCCTTGTGTTCCATCATTTGCTATAATGGCTCACAGAACTCAGAGAAACACATTAATGTTTATTATAAAAGGATATCATGAAGGATACTGATAAACATGCAAATGAAAGAAATACATAGGACAAGGTTTGTGTGAAGGGTACAGAGCTTCTGTGCCCTCTCTGGGTGCACCATTCTCACAGCACCTCCACATGTTCAGCAACCCAGAAGCTCTCTGAACCCCATACTATTGTGATTTTTCTAAAAACTTCATGATGTAGGTATCATCAATTATTAACTCCATTTTCAGTCCTCTCCCATCTCTGAAAAATGAGGGGTGAAGCTGAAAGTTCCATGCTTCTAATCAAGGTTTGGTCTTTCAGTGGCCAACTCCCATCTTGAAGCTATGCTGGAGCTCACCAAGAGTTGCCTCATTGGAACAAAAGACACTCCCTATCACCTAAAAATTTCCAAGGGAGTTCTGTCAGTAACCAGGGTCAAAAACAAAATATTAAACAAATATTATATAAATGTCATATAAATATATATTCTATATAAATTTCCTATTATTTCACAAAAGGAAACAACAGACAACCTACACATTGGAAAATTTTTGCAAACCATACATCTGATAAGAAATTAATAACCAAAATCTATAAGGAACTCAAACAGTTGATACCAAGAAAAGAAATGGTCTGATTTTCTTTTAAGTAGGAAAAAAAAAAAACCACACCAGAATAATATTTTTCAAAAGACATACAAATGGCTAAAAAATATATTTAAAATGCTCAACATCACTAATCATCAGGGAAATGCAATCAAAACTGCAATGTATCTCCTCACACCTCTTGGAATGACTGTCATCAAAAAGACAGACGATAACAAGTGTTGGCAAGAAGGAACCCTGGTACACTATTGGTGGGAATGTTCAGCCATTATGGACAACAGTATGATGGCTCCTCAAAAAAAAAAAAAAATTAATAAAAAACTACATTATGATTCAACAATCTCACTTTGGGGTATATATCCAAAGGAACTAAAATCAGCACCTCAAAGAGATATCTACACCCATGTTCATTTCAGTATTATGGAAAATAACCAGGATATGGATTTAGCCTAAGTGTCCATTGCTGACTGAATGGATAAAAAAATGTGATATATATATTTTATAGCCTTAGAAAGAAGAAAGTCTTTTCATTTGCATCAGCATGGATGAACCTGATGGATATTATGCTAAGTGAAATAAGTCAGGCACAAAAGACAAATACTGTATGATCTCATTTAGAATTTTAAAAAGCCAAACAAATGGAAGCAGAGTAGAATGGTGATTTCCAAAGGCTAGGAGTATAGCCACTGTGTAAGTATAAGGTTAAAAAATTCAGCATTCATGCTCATGTCTATTAAATATAGCCTTAGAAATGAAGTCTAAATAATTACACAATAGAATTTTCTGGAGACCTACTCTGTAACCCAGATACAAATTCTAAAAGTGTCTGTAAAAACAAAAACACAGTAATTCCCCAAACCCAGAGATTTATGGTATTGCTACATTAGCTCTGGTATAATTTTTTATTAAGATTTTATTTATTCATTTGAGAGAGAAAGAGAGAGCATGCACAAGCAGGGGGAGAGGCAGAGGGAGAGGGAGAAGCAGACTCCCCACTGAGCTGGGAGACCGACATGGGACTTGATCCCAGGACCTGGAGATCATGACCTTAGGCAGATGTTCAACCGTCTGAGACACCCAGGTGCCTCGTTTTGGTATAATTTTTAAAAGGAAAGACAAAGCATAGGTATACATATGTAGTATCTTTTTTGGTGGCCTAACATTCTAAATTAAAAAAAAAAAATCCAGAGTGATTCCCATTCCTGCAAATATTTTAAATGTATTTTAAATGTAAACCATCACTTAAACATATTCAAATGTAGAGAGAATAAATATAATTACAATTACTCCTGTCATTATTGATTAAACATTTTTCAAAAATCATCCCATTTTGTAATATTTTGTAATAGTCTTCAAATTGTTCCAATAGTTCATCAAATACATGGCATGTCAAATACCTACTTAATTTAAAGAATCAATTCTTTTACTTAAAATTTGCCTGAAGTAGTCATTTGAGTTTCTGAAGTCATTACAATACTATAATCACATTTGAAATTACTGTATTTATATCTCTATATAACTATAAACTCAGCTCCAATATAAAGAGATTTGGAGGGTATCTGGGTGGTTCAGTCGTTTAAGTGTCTGCCTTCAGCTCAAGTCATGATCTCAGGGTCGTGGGATCAAGTCCTGCATCAGGCTCCCTACTCCACAGGGAACCTGCTTCTCCCTCTGCCTCCCTCTCTCTCTCCCTTTCTGTCTCTCATGAATAAATAAATAAAATCTTTAAAAAAGAGAGAGATTTGGAGGTTGTCAAACCTATTCTTACAATAAGGAAAAACTTAACAAATGAAAATTAATAACTTTTCTTGGATCCATCTGATAACTGAAGTTTCAGGGCAAACCGTCAATTTATAATCCAGAGAGACAGGATGATTTAGATAGTTGCAGTTGAAATCTGCAGAAGCTACCAGAGCCGTGAACTAGTAGAAACAGTTAAATAAGTGACAAGATTATGGAGCCTGAATACAGACTAACCTAAGGGTGTGAAATTCCTGGAGCTGCAGTTTCAGATGATTCCCTGTACTTTGATGACTTTTACTCCAAAAACCCCATGAGATTTTCATAGTAAAGGACCAAGAACGATCCTCTTATGGTTCTGACAGTGGGAAAGCAAGAGTAACTCTCGTGAAATACACCAAGAACATTTTTCATACAACTGACTATACTTCAGGAACAAAGATTTTACCACAGTAACATTGTACCCAGAAAGGGGTGTTTCTTCCACTCTAGCACCCTCTAGTTTTCCTGTCTCAACTAATGGAGAAGATGACTAAAAAAACACTTGTGAAGATCACAGCCAATAACATAAGCCTACTAAAGACTGAAACTTAATCATAGGATTATACAGTGGTGTCCCTCCACCATACCTTATCACTATAACAACACAGCTCTAGTAAAATAACAATGTAATAAAGGTGAAAGGGCTGAAAGATTAAGACTCTTTCAGAAGACAAGTACTTAGGAAAGCCTAAAGCCAGCAGAGGCAACAAAAACAAGAAAACTAGAGGAAACGAGTTTCTGCACCTACAGTTACAACAAACATTAAACACAAGCCAATTCTTATGAAGGTTACCATAAAACGACATATAAAATGCCTATTTATTTATTTTATTTTATTTTATTTTATTATGTTATGTTAATCACCATACACTACATCATTAGTTTTTGATGTAGTGTTCCATGATTCATTGTTTGCGTATAACATCCATTGCTCCATTCAGTGCATGCCCTCTTTAACACCCATCACCAAGCTAACCCATCCGTCCATGCCCCTCCCCTCTAGAACCCTCAGTTTGTTTCTCAGAGTCCATACTCTCTCATGGTTCATCTCCCCCACTGATTTCCCCCCCTTCATTTCTCCCTTCCTACTATCTTCTTTTTTTTTTTTTTAACATATAATGTGTTATTTGTTTCAGAGGTACAGGTCTGTGATTCAACAGTCTTATACAATTCACAGTGCTCACCATAGCACATACCCTCCCTAATGTCTATCACCCAGCCACCCGATCCCTCCCACCCCCCACCACTCCAGCAACCCTCAGTTTGTTTCCTGAGATTAAGAATTCCTCATATCAGTGAGATTATATGATACATGTCTTTCTCTGATTGACTTATCTTGGCTCTTTCCATAGTTTGGCTATGGTGGACATTGCTGCTATAAACATCAGGGTTCACATACCCCTTCAGATCACTACATTTGTATCTTTGGAGTGAATACACAGTAGTGCAATTGCTGGGTCATATGGTAACTCTATTTTCAACTTTTTGAGGCACCTCCATACTGTTTTCCAGAGTGGCTGCACCAGCTTGCATTCCCACCAACAGTGTAGGAGGGTTCCCCTTTCTCTGCATCCCTGCCAACATCTGTCATTTCCTGACTTGTTAATTTTAGCCATTCTGACTGGTGTGAGGTGGTATCTCATTGAGGTTTTGATTTGGATTTCCCTAATGCTGAGCGATGTTGAGCACTTTTTCATGTGTCTGTGGCCATTTGGATATCTTCTTTGGAAAAATGTCTGTTTATGTCTTCTGCCCATTTCTTGATTGGATCATTTGTTCTTTGGGTGTTGAGTTTGATAAGTTCTTTATAGATTTTGGATAATAGCCCTTTAACTGACATGTTGTTTGCAAATATATTTTCCCATGGAGGCTAAAGAGCATCCTACTAAAGAATGAATGGGTCAACCAGGAAATTAAAGAAGAATTAAAAAAATTCATGGAAACCAATGAAAATGAAAACACAACTGTTCAAAATCTTTGGGATACAGCAAAGGCAGTCCTAAGAGGAAAGTATATAGCAATACAAGCCTTTCTCAAGAAACAAGAAAGGTCTCAAATACACAACCTAACCCTACACCTAAAGGAGCTGGAGAAAAAACAGCAAATAAAGCCTAAACCCAGCAGAAGAGAAATAATAAAGATCAGAGCAGAAATCAATGAAATAGAACAGATCAACAAAACTAGGAGCTAGTTCTTTGAAAGAATTAACAAGATTGATAAACCCCTGGCCAGACTTATCAAAAAGAAAAATGACCCAAATCAACAAAATCATGAATGAAAGAGGAGAGATCACAACCAACACCAAAGAAATACAAACAATTATAAGAACATATTATGAGCAACTCTATGCCACCAAATTAGATAACCTGGAAGAAATGGATGCATTCCTAGAGATGTATCAACTACCAAAACTGAACCAGGAAGAAAGAGAAAACCTGAACAGACCTATAACCACTAAGGAAATTGAAGCAGTCATCAAAAATCTCCCAACAAACAAAAGCCCAGGGCCAGATGGCTTCCCAGGGGAATTCTACCAAACATTTAAAAAAGAATTAATACCTATTCTTCTGAAACTGTTCCAAAAAATAGAAATGGAAGGAAAACTTCCAAACTCGTTTTATGAGGCCACCATTACCTTGATCCCCAAACAAGACAAAGACCCCATCAAAAAGGAGAATTACAGACCAATATCCTTGATGAACACGGATGCAAAAATTCTCACCAAAATACTAGCCAATAGGACACAACAGTACATTAAAAGGATTATTCACCACGACCAAGTGGGATTTATCCCTGGGCTGCTAGGTTTGTTCAACATCTGCAAATCAATCAATGTGATATAATACATTAATAAAAGAAAGAACAAGAACCATAGGATCCTCTCAATAGATGCAGAAAAAGCATTTGACAAAGTACAGCATCCTTTCTTGATCAAAACTCTTCAGAGTGTAGGGATAGAGGGTACATACCTCAATATCATAAAAGCCATCTATGAAAAACCCACAGCGAATATCATTCTCAATGGGGAAAAACTGAGAGCTTTTCCCCTAAGGTCAGGAACATGGCAGGGATGTCCACTATCACCACTGCTGTTCAACATATACTAGAAATCCTAACCTCAGCAATCAGACAACAAAAAGAAATAAAATGCATCCGAATTGGCAAAGAAGTGAAACTCTCACTTTTTGCAGATGATATGATATGTTATGTGGAAAACCCAAAAGACTCCACCCCAAAACTGCTAGAACTCATACAAGAATTCAGTAAAGTGGCAGGATATAAAATCAATGCACAGAAATCAGTGGCATTCCTATACACCAACAACAAAACAGAAGAAAGAGAAATTAAGGAGTCGATCCCATTTACAATTGCACCCAAAACCATAAGATACCTAGGAATAAATCTAACCAAAGAGGCAAAGAATCTGTACCAAGGAAACTATATAATACTCTGAAAGAAATTGAGGAAGACACAAAGAAATGGAAAAACGTTCCATGCTCATGGATTGAAAGAACAAATATTGTGAAGATGTCAATGCTACCTAGAACAATGTACACATTTAATGCAATTGCTATCAAAATACCACCCACTTTTTTCAAAGAAATGGAACAAATAATCCTAAAATTTGTATGGAACCAGAAAAGAACCCGAATAGCCAGAGGAAGGTTGAAAAAGAAAAGCAAAACTGGCGACAATTCCGGACCTCAAGCTCTATTACAAAGCTGTCATCATCAAGACAGTATGGTCCTGGCACAAAAACAGACACATAGATCAATGGAACAGAATAGAGAGCCCAGAAATGGACCCTCAACTCTAGGGTCAACTCATCTTCGACAAAGCAGGAAAGAATGTCCAATGGAAACAAGACAGTCTCTTCAACAAATGGTGTTGGGAAAATTGGACAGCCACATGCAGAAGAATGAAACTGGACCATTTCCTTACACCACACACAAAAATAGACTCCAAATGGTTGAAAGACCTAAATGTGAGACAGGAGTCCATCAAAATCCTAAAGGAGAACACAGGCAGCAACCTCTTCGACCTCAGCCGCAGCAACTTCTTCCTAGAAACATCACCAAAGGCAAGGGAAGCAAGAGCAAAAATGAACTATTGGGACTTCATCAGATCAAAAGATTTTGCACAACAAAGGAAACAGTCAACAAAACTAAAAGACAAACGATAAAATGGCTATTGAAATCAACGCCCATTACCTGATACCTTATGCCTAACTTTGAACAAAAAATCACAAGGAATGCTAAAAGACAAGGAGAAAAGAAAAAGTCTGAAGAGGTAATGCAAGCATCAGATATTGGAATTATCAGAGAGGGAATTTAAAATAACTATGATTAATATGTTAAGGGCTTTATGGAAAAATTTTTTAAAAGTGCAAGAAAAGATGAATAATAAAAGCAGTGAGATGGAAACTCTAAGAGAGAATCAAAAGGAAATCTTAGAAATAAAAAACAACAGAAATGAAGGAAACCTCCAATGGACTCATAAGATTAGTAATAATCCAGAGACATTACCCTACTACAATGCTGACATTTTAGGCAGGTGATCAAATGCTTTCCTTTCTCCACACCTTACCACCGTGTGGATAGGAATCCAGTATAATAATAGTGGATAACAACCAAGCCTTCGGCAAGGAAAAACTCAAGTCAAAAATAATAAAACAAAAATGAAGAATGTCTGTGATAGCTCATCGTAAGACTGGATATGGCTAAGGAAGTAATAAGTTTAAATAAAGATCAATTTAAACTTCCCAAAGTAAGATGCAAAAAGAAAAAAAGGAAATGAAAAACTAGAACAGATTTTCCAAGAACTCCAGGACAATTTCAAAAGATGTAACATAAATGTAATTTGAACACCGGAAGAAGAAACACCAGAGTAGAAGAAATATTTGAAATAATAATGACCTAGAATTTCCCAAAAGTAATGACAGACAACAAACCACAAACCCAGGAAGCTCAGAGAACACCAAAAGGGATAAATACAAAACAAGCAAACAAACAAACAAAAAACTAAAGATAAGCATATCATATTCAAACTATACAAAGAGTAAATCTTGAAAAAAGCCAGGAAATCTTTGAATTTATTCTGTCTATAGAGAAACAAGAATTAGAATTACAGTGGACATCTTGTCAGAAATCACATAGGCAAAAAGAACATGAAGTATTTATTTTTTAAAAGATTTATTTATTTATTTGAGAGAGAGAAAAAAGAGTGGGGGGAGGGACAGAGGAAGAGAATCTTCAAGCAGACTGCATGATGAGTGTGGAGCCCAATGCAGGGCTCAATCTCAAGACCCTGAGATCATGACCTGAGCCCAAATCAAGAGTCAAATGCTTAACCAACTGAGCCACCCAGGTGCCCCAAAGTGAAGTGTTTAAAGTGTTGATAGAAAAATACCACCAACTGAGATTTCCATCCTTCAAAAGTGAAGGAGAAATAATGACATTCTCAAACAAAAATTGAAGGAATCCCTTGCTAGCAGACCTGCCTTGCCAGAGATGTTAAAAGAAGTTTTTCAGGGTGAAGGAAAATTATATACATCAGAAACTCAGATCTACATAAGGAAAGAAGAACAATGGAGAATGAATAAATTAAATTCAAATAAAAGATTTTACTTATCTAATTCTTAATTTATCTAAAAGATGACTATTTAAAATAACCTAAATGGGTGATTAAAGCATATAAAAAATAGGACAAATGACAGTAATATATAAGGATGGGAAAGGAAGTTTATAGTATGCAGTTATAGGGTACCTGAGCTACATGAGAAATGGTGTAGTGTTGCATAAAAAACTTAAATTAGTTAAAAATATATATTGAAAATTCTAGGGAAATTGCTAAACAATATTTTAAAAATAACTATAATATGTTAAGAGAAGATAGAAATGAAATCATATAAAAAGCTTAATTAAAACCAAAAAAGGCAAAAAAGAAAAAAACAAAAAGCAAATCTGATAAACAGAAAACAATTAAAAACATAGTAGATATTAATCCAACTCTATCAATCGTCACTTTAAATGTGAATAATATAATTACAACTGTTAAAACACAGAGATTATCAGAATACATAAAAGAAATATGACCCAACTGTATGCTGTCTATAAGAAACCAATTCTAGGGGCGCCTGGGTGGCTCAGTCGTTAAGCGTCTGCCTTCGGCTCAGGTCATGATCCCAGGGTCCTGGGATCGAGCCCCGCATCGGGCTCCCTGTTCCGTGGGAAGCCTGCTTCTCCCTCTCCCACTCCCTTTGCTTGTGTTCCTGCTCTCACTATCTCTCTCTCTGTCAAATAAATAAAATCTTAAAAAAAAAAAGAAAGAAAGAAACCAATTCCAAATATGAAGACACAGATAGATTAAAAGTAAAGTGATAGAAAATGATATATTATGTTAAAACGAATCAAAAGAAAGCTGGAGTAGCTATAATAATTGCATACAAAACAGACTTCAAAACAAGGAAACTGATCAGGGAAAGAGGAGACATTACATGATGATAATTTGATCAATTTTCTAAGAAGATATAACAATACTAAATGTGTATATACCTAACAACAGACCATCAAAATAAAAGAGACAAAAACAGAACTGAAAGAAGATAAAGACAAATCTACTACCATAGTTGGAGACTTACTACTCCATTCTCAGTAATTGATAGTTCAAGAAGGCAGAAAATCAATAAGGATATAGTTGACCTGAACAGTATCATCAATCTAGTTGGTCTAATTGACAATTATTGAATACTCCAGCTAACAATAGCAGATTACAGATTCTTCTGAAGCTTACATGGAGCATTTACCAATATAAACCATGTTTTGGGCTCTAAAATACACCTTAACAAATTAAAAAAATAGAAATTATATAAAATATGTCCTCAGATTACAATGGAATTAAACTAGAAACAAAAAATACAAAAATAGCTGGAAAATCTCAAAATATTTAGAGATTGAAAAACGCACTTCTAAATAAGACTTGGATCAAAACAGTTATCTCAAGAGAAATTAGAACATGTATTGAACTACTTAAAAGTTAAAATACAACTCATCAAAATTTTAAGAATACAGCTAAAAAGTGCTTAGAAGAAAATGTATAGCACTAAATGTATATATTAAAGAAAGAAGATCTAAAATTAATAATGTAAGCTTCTACCTTAGGAAACTAGACAAAAACGAACAACTTAAGCCTATACAAATTAGAACAGAAATCAATGAAATTAAAAACAAGAAAATCAGCAAAACCAAAAACTTTTTATATGAAGAGATTAAATTGATAACCTCTGGCCAAGCTAACAATAAAAACAACAACAACAACAACAACAACAACCAGAAGACAAATTACAATTATCAGTAGAGGAGTCATCAGTACTAATCCCACTGACGTTTTATGGATAATAGAGGAATACTATAAACAAATGTATGCTTATCATCTGATAGCATACATGAAATAGACAAATTTCTTGAAAGACAGAAACTACAAAACACATTAAGATCTGGATACTTTGAATAGGTCTATAGATCTATTAAAGAAATTATAATAAACATTGAATAGACTTTCCTGTGAAAAGCACCAGGTTTAGATGGTTTTGCCAGTGAATTCTACCAAACATTTAAAGAAGTATGGTACCATTTCTCCAAAATCTCTTCCAAAGACACTTTCTTAACCATCCTATGAAATCAGGATTGCTCTAATACTAAACTAGTTAAAGACCTTTTTTTAAAGTATAACTATAGGCCATAGACCAGTATTTCTCATGAACATAGATGCAAAATCTTCAACAAAATATTAGGAAATTGAATCCAACAATGTATAAGAAAAATATACACCAAAACCAACTGGGACTCATTACAGTTATGCCAGGCTAATTTACCATTCAAAATTCAATCTGCCACATCAACAGGTTCAAAAAGAAAAATCATATCATATTAATTCATGTAGACATCTGACAAAATTCAACAACTAGTAATGGCAAAAATTCTCATCAAACTAGGAATAGAGGGAAACTTCATCAACTTGATATATATAACTATGAAATTGTTTGTTAAAATAAAATTAACTACAGTTAATTAATGTAAAATTCATGCTTTAGGATCTGACATTTACTGTTAACATGGACATAGTTTAATCCAGGCAAAATAACTGTTTATTCCATCTGCATTTATCATGTACTTGAGCAGACTTCAATGAATATTTGTTGGTGTCTTTTTCAGAATATATTTCTCTCTTCTTATTCCCCTATACCCTATTTTCTTTGGGAATTCTGCCCTTTTCCAGGGATGTATATATAATAGGGCTGGCCATGACTTTGATCCTAACTAAAGCATTGGATCCTGTAGGTTTATGCCACCTGTAGATTTCAGGGATTGGACAATGAGCCAATGTGTTATACCAATAAATATGCATGGTATGATGTAGTTTTAAAGTCTAAAACAGCTACAGCTATTTTGCTGGCAAAAGATGGGAGCTAAGAGCTACTGTGGATCACTGAGTTAAGTCAGAGGATAAACTTAATATTGATGAAAGTTTCTTGGTAAAGTATGTTGATTTAAAGGTTCAAACAAACTTTATGTGAACTTAGGTCTTTTTCTTGGCTTTCCAGCTATTGGATATATTTGTTTTTATCTTACTGTTAGCCAGATTGGCTTGTGTTTTCCCACAGTTGCATGATGGAGTCTTAAATGATGCAATTATCTTTATATAATTTTATTAGTTAATCAAGAAATACATTCCTAAATATTTATAAAGTCACTGGATAAGTATTAATCAAAATATAAATAACCTGAAAATGAAGACTTCCTTTCATGTGACAATTTGTGGTGTAAAGAAGGGGTAGGATAAGGCTTCACTGAAATATTCAACACAATGCAATTCCCATAAAAGAGATATTAGTTATATTTATCATTTTAAATCAATCAAAACTAATATCAACAATAGTACTACTAATAAATTAGTTAATATGTTTGAGTACTTATTTTTGAGCAGTCACTTTACTTTTCTAGGAGTCTTATGTGTGGGGTATCCATATAATTTAGTTCAGAGAATGAAAGGTGTGGCTATGAAAGTTTACACCTGCAAAACTGGTGTAACTGAGAGTTCCAAGATATTTTATTTATCATCATTATTTAATTTGCTTCTTACAAAACTTCTAAGAGGAATGTACTATGATTATCTTCGTTTTGCAGATGAGGAAACTGAGACAGGGGAAAGTAAGTAACTTGTTACAGATCATATGGCCAGTAAGTGATACAGAAAGGATTTGAATATAGAATCCTGCCTCCAGAAACTGGGTTGTTAACCTACTCAGATTGCTGTCTATTCAGAGAGACATATATGTCAAATATCTATTGAAATAGGAAAAGCTTCTTCGGCTGCCATCCTTATACCCTAAATTCCTGTTATTCAGTATACACAAAAAGTTGTCTAAACATCTCCTCTCTAAATAAAAAACCCCAATCAATCTGTTTCCCAACAAGAGATCCATGACTAAAACAAACGAGACTTCCCACCTTGGAATACAGAAATAGCTATTTCTATTGTGATATGGCTATTTTTTCCTTCCCATTACAATTCCTGGGAAGAAACAGAGAAAAATGATGGGTCCACTTCTACGTGCTTTGGACAAAGGAAGGATCAGATAAAATTCTGGGGTGTTGGAAAAAATGAATCCATCACCAAAAAAACAAGTTACATATGGTATTAGCCAAACCGAAATGTCTTAACGTTAGGAAACTAACACAGGAGCGCATCATTCTTCAGCTATGGGTTAGCATTCCTGTATTTGCCAAGATAGAGTTGACTATGGCACAGAATCAACCCTAAGCCTCCAAAGACAAGTTCACTGCTGGGTCAGCTAAGAGTCCAGTGTGGATCAGAAAGCTTTCCTCTATAGCTCTCATACTGCACTGAAATGCAGGCAGGATCTATGCAGAAACAGCAGCATTAGAACACTTTGTTTGAAGCCTAAATGGAGAGAAAGAATATCCTGAAAACTCACACCAACTCTTAACTGACTACTACTATGTCACATGGTCCTAATGTAACCCAAGGGAGGCTGGGAAAGATCTTTTGTGTACACCTAAGAAGGGGACATAGGCCAGTAAGTGGGATTGATTCTTCTACAGTTGCCATTCCTAACAAATGAATGTTCCAACTTCCTATGAAATAGTACTCTATTTCAAGTGTTTGATCTGTGACACTTTACTTAATATGAATTTTTGAAGTGTTAAGGTATGAGATCTAAGCAAAACTTCCTCTCCAGCCGAGAAAATAAATTTAGAGTGATTTCAACACTATTACCTGGAAGGTATTATTAATTCTGACTAGTGAGTGTGGCAGAGTGTATAAACAGAATGTTACTTCATAACTGAACATCCCATGGCATTTACAGGACTCATCAAGGATTTTTGTACTAACTATAAATTTTAGAGTTCCTAAAAGTCTCCGCAATTATTCTTCCTACCCATCAGCAATTTGTACATCAGATATTAAAGCCAGCCTCAGCATATTGCATTTTTATAGGTTTCAACAGCTGAATTGTCCTCATTAAATTAATCTTCCTAAGCATTTTTACATTTGATTATCCTATACAGATATACAGAAAGTTTCTTTGATTATCAGACTTTTCATATTATTTATAACAAATATAATAGTCCTACTTTCCTTGAAACTCTCTTTTTCTAAAACAGTAAACTTTTTTTGTTGTTTGAGCCACCAAATAGCTTTTTTCCTTAAAAAAAATATTTTCCTCTATAACCAAACATAATCCTTTTTCATTATAGAAAACAGAGACTTGGAGAAGAAAATGATCATTATCTATGATCTTTCACATAAAAATATCCAGTATTATCATTTTGTTTATATCCTACCAATCACATATGAATGTGTGTGTGTATACACACATATGTGATACAGACACGACTTTTGTTTTTGCAAAAATTCATAATTATATACTTCCACTGCCCTTCTTCAAAGGCTAAGCTTTTAAGACACAAATAGTGAAAAAGAAGGAATGAGAATGAAACAGTGTTATATATTTAAACACTGTTCAAATAGACAACCCTCAGTCCAACATATGCAAGAAATATTCTTTAGGAATAATTAATACAATGTAGGGAATATTTAAATTTAATTGTGCAATTTGAACAATAGGTATTGAAGGAAACACTCATAGAATCTAGAAATTGAAAGCTGTCTACAATTGTCATTGAATGTATTCATTTTTAAGAGAAAATGTTTACCCACCTGAATTTGCAAACATCAAGACTTCTTTGTATTCTTCCTACCACCACCACCACCACCACCCTATCAAACCCTTGACAAAAAAATAGTGTCTTCTCTATTAATAAATGTTCCAGAGGATGACAAAATAACTGATACCATTATCTCATTTTGAACCTCTCTAACTTGTGGGCATATAAATTGAAATGTGACTTGTTTTGCAATTCTTTAGGAAATATCACCAAATATAGAGAGGAAGTTTTGTTTTTAAATTCCCTTAGTATTCAAATTTTATCACAAAATTCCAAGTTATAGCCTGTTACAGTTTTTGTTCATTTTGTTTCATGTGTGTGTATATATATATATATATATATAAAACCACTATATAACAAATAACATTATATGTGTTATATTTTACCTGTCTTATATATTACATACATATGCAATGTGTATGTAGTATACATTGATACATATATATGACACATACTCATTCATGACTTATATAATTATTATCAGTCCAACTAATAATAAAAGTGGCTAAGTAAAGCATAAAAAATCAGGTTGCTTTTGGGTGCCTGGATGGCTCAGTTGATGAAGTGTCTGCCTTCAGCTCAGGTCATGATTTCAGGGTCCTGGGATCTAAACTGGCATCTGGGGTTCCTGCTCAGCAGGGGAGTCTGCTTATCTCTCTCTCTCTTCCTCTGCCCCTCCCCCACTTGTGCATGCGCACTCTCTCTCTCTCTCTCTCAAATAAATACATAAAATCTTTTTAAAAATCAGGTTGTTTAGCATTGAAATTCTAGTTCTGCAGCCAACCTGCTTTGTATATCTAAATAAATCACTTTTGACGCTAACAAAATTTCATTGAACTTATATTTCTCTGTTATTCCTTTGGGCTACAAGAGAGTTTTATGTTTCATTCTTTGAACTTTTAAGTTAATACTTCATGTAATCTTAATATTGTTTACAGTGCAGTTGAATTGAAGACTACAGAAATTGATACACTTTCCATCTCCATTTGCTATGAGAAATGACTGCTCCAAATAAGACTTTTATAAATCCTACCATGAATTGAAATTATTCTGCTTTATTCATCTCCCTCTGAGGCAGCAATTATTCACATATTGTATCACCAGCTGTGTTTTACAAGATTCTCAATTCTGTTGTATAACTTTTAATTGTGTCCTGGGAGATAAAGGTCTATGAACCACAGAAGTCATATTGTCTTCTATTCCCTTATTTCAATTATCTCTATTCACCATTTGGGTTTTTCAGAATCTCCTTATGATAACAAATTTAGAACCCAGTGTGATCCTTTTCATACATGAACATTTCACTCTTTTCATCAGCAATGCTTAATAATAAAAAAAAAAAAATCACTCAAGACACCTTCTCTTTCTTTATAAAAAAAAGTGTAGATTAGTTATTTGAAAGTCATTTTGCAGAATAATATTAATTTATACTTTCCCTTTCTGTCTACCATACTTACCCATCACTTTCTAAATATAAAAACTTAAATTTTCTTCTATTTTTATAATTTTTTTAAAAAAATAAGTCATTCTCACAACAGTTTTGTGGTCATGGTGTATTTAATACAGGGAATTAGAAGTAGAAGATTATATGTCTAAAGTAGGAAAAAATATATATATAAATGGATAGATTACATTAAAATCTTGAAAATTGATTCAAGTGTATTACATAAGTGGAATTAATATATTAAGAATTTTATTGATTGGAAAAAATTTTATTGATTGAAAATATCAATCATCACAAAGAAACTGAGCCATTCATTGTTTTCACCTAATTAACAGACAGCTATTGTTTTTAATCAAAACTATTTTGACTGTTATTGATACAAAGATTAAAAAAAAGACATGTTGCCTGTCTTATAAGAGTATCTAGTGAATGTAGTTGTTGAGTATTTTAGAATAATTTGTTGAGAAGTTTTTCCAAAGTAGCAAAAGCTAATGTTAACATTTTGGTTGCATTTCAACTTTTTGACTCTACCTATTCCTCATTTTTATCTTATTTTATTATTAAACCTCCATCAACTCAGTGTGCAACGAACAATATTTCAGGGCAAGTTATTTGTATATCTGATATATTTAATGGCACATAATTCTCTTATTAAGAATCAGCTGTTTCCTCATTGATTAAAGCAACAGATGTTCCGTAAGCATAGTAAAGTGCACATGTTTGATTACCCAAACATCCTTTGATATGCATTGGCATATTCAGATAGTAGAATGATTATAACCCTAGGTTTTGAGTAGTAAGAAACTTACTTTAAAGAGCAATTTTATTCTGTTCACTTATTCACCAATATAGAGATGGGAAGATCTAGTCATCAATCATACGTGATTTTTACTTTCAAAGATCCATGATATTCAACCATTTTTCACTTCCCTTATTTCTTTCTGACTTTTGGATTCATTTGCTTGGATGTGCTGCAATAAAATGTTTTAAAAAAATCATTCTATCTTATTCCAAAATTGCTATTTCCCCTTTTATTTCCTCAAGTCCAATAGTATACTATCTCTTTCTTGGCTTTACAGTATCAGTTACCTACATGTATTATAGAATTATATCTCTTCCCTTTACTCTAGAACAAACTCTCTGGTTTGCATTACATACAGTCTTACAGATATTGTTTCTCCTTTTTATTTCCATAACTATGGCCTTAGCCCTAGTTACACTGATGATGCATTTATTGCATCATCATCCAGTTCCCATAACAAATTCTCCTTCATTTACCCATTTAAAAAGCAAGATCAGGGATGCCTGGGTGGCTCAGTCAGTTAAGCGTCTGCCTTTGGCTCAGGTCATGATCTCAGGGTCCTGGGATCAAGTCCCAAATCGGGCTCTTTGCTCAACAGGGAGCCTGCTTCTCCCTCTGCCTCTGCCCCTCCCCCTGCTTGTGCACTCTCTCTCTGTCAAAATAAATAAATAAAATCTTTAAAAAGATAAAAGAAGCAAGATCAGATTTTATTTTCAAAACATTGCAATTAATGCTTTTCAATTATTCTGAAATAAAATTGAAATACCAAAATTTGAGTAGTCTAAGAAAGAATTGTAATCTTTAATGGTAACTTGATGATAAAGCTTAAGTGTTTATTTAAAAAATAATATTCCTATATTTCATAGGTTCTGCCACCATCTTCAGATTTGTGACATGCCATTTCATCAAAAGCAGACTACGCTTCAGACTGTATGAACCTTTTTGTACGTCCTCCAATGTGCCTGCTTCTTTATGCAGACCATTGTTTTTTCTGAAGATCTTTCCTTGTTTTGACTCATTCCTATCCATCCTTCAAAAATCAATTCAAGTCACTTCATGGTGGAAACCTTTCCTAACTTCCAGATACCATGCTACATACTTTTTCTTATTCTGCAGGTAGTGGTAATTAGCAATCTGCCTCCTCCATGAGACATGAGGGCTGTCTTTTTCTCATGGCCATTTTTTCAGAGGCTGGATAACATGATACATGACATTTACTTAATATTCAGTAAGTGTTCAAAGAAATGATAATATATGAGTTATTATTCAGAGTAAGCTATAAGTGCCTAACCAATAGAACTCTCTGAAGTTTTTGGCCAGTGCCTGTATTTCTCCAGACTCCAGTTCAACTCATTTCATTTTAACAGTGCTCATAAAGTAATTGGCTTCTCCAAATACCTTAGCTTCTTCCTATACTGATTTTGTCTGCTTTTGTATTCATATAAATATATCTGCATTCATTTAAATAATTTGGTTCTCCCATATCCTAAATAAACCCAACTAAACTGGCCAACAAAATCATGAAAACAAAATCTTAGCACTGGGTGTAACAAATTTTCATTTTCATTTTTCATATTGGTGCCCTAATTATTTTATTTGTGTTTAATTAAAGTCTACATTTTTCTCAGGATGCAGGCTTAGAAAACTGTATTAGAGAACCCACAATGAAAAACACCTTAAATTAGCGTATATTTCTGTTTTAATAATATAGTCCAAGTTTTCATTATTTTAGTGTTTTTATTGTATCTAATACTAAAGAGGTAAAAGATACCTTCATTATTATGTCTCTGGGTCAACCCTATTCTTTGTCAAACTAAGCCTAAAACCACATCAGAACCAGAAGAGATTCTTAGTGTAACACCTGGCTGCTTGTTCCAGTCTCCTGACTTGATATAGATCAGAAGTTTAATCTTCCTTCATTTCTGCAATGTTATCCTTACAGCCAAATAGTGGTCTTTATTTGAGGTGCTAACTGTCACCATTTTCTAGGAGATCACAATAAGAGAAAACACTTATTTTAAACAACAACTCATAACTGTGAGATCGTATGATATATGTCTTTCTCTGATTGACTTATTTCGCTCAGCATAATACCCTCCAGTTCCAACCATGTCGTTGCAAATGGCAAGATTTCATTCCTTTTGATGGCTGCATAATAGTCCATTGTATATATGGTATGTGCTATGGTGAGCACTGTGAATTGTGTAAGACTGTTGAATCACAGATCTGTACCTCTGAAACAAATAATACATTTTATGTTAAAAAAAAGAAGAAGATAGTAGGAAGGGAAAAATGAAGGGGGGGAAATCAGAGGGGGAGATGAACCATGAGAGATTATGGACTCTGAGAAACAAACTGAGGGTTCTAGAGGGAAGGGGGGAGATGGGATGGGTTAGCCTGGTGATGGGTATTAAAGAGGGCACATATTGAATGGAGCACTGGGTGTTATATGCAAACATGGAACACTACATCATGGAACACTACATCAAAAACTAATGATATAATGTATGGTGATTAACATAACATAAAATTTTTAAAAAATAAATAAAATAAAACAAAGTTCCACTCCAAAAATAAATAAATAAAAAATAAATAAACAACTAACTAAAATCTTTTTACTCTTACTTTGATAACAATGATTGACCATTCAATCAGTGCAATTGTTTAGTGTCTTCCAACAAGGTCACAAATAGTCTAATTAGTCAATTAATGATTGTTTTTTTGTTGACGTACAACATTGACCCATTTGTACAAGGTAATATAAGTATGAAAACTGTGAAAGGGCTAGTGGGAAGATTAAAGGACATAATGAATGTAATGCCTCTAATACAGGGCTTAGCACTGAATTTCAATGATACCTAAATCATCTCTTATCATTGTTATTTTTTCACCACTGCAGGAAGAGTAGGCATTATCACAGTGATACAGGAACATGAACAAATATTTCTCCAAACTTTAGTAAAAATATGTTAGCCATATTCTAAGATTCATGACAAGATTCATGATTCACTGGCAAAATAAAATTCATTAAAATTTTTTTATTAAAATGTAGTGTTCATTTAAGGAGAGTGATTCTGGAAACCAAGCATTCTATAACCCAGATAAATGATGAGATTATTCTTGTTAAACTGGTAAAGAATCAGACATGAATTTTGACTCATGTATAACCAACACAAAACTAATGATAAAAATATTCCACTTAGGTCTTTGTTATGGATTGGAGCTTCTAACATTCACAAAGAACATTAGTCTTTTGATTTTTTGATGTCTTATTTTTCAAAATATTTTATTTGACTTTTAATTACATACATTTTGAATTAATATGCAAAGAATAAATAAACATAAATGTGACATTAAAAACATAAAGGAAGTTATCCCTTTTAAAAATGCCTCTTATCTTTTCTAATAACAGAGACGATCTCAATTTCTTGCTTGCCTGAAATATCCATCTCTTGATAATTTTCTTTTTAAGGAAGAAGAACTAGGTTTTATTCTCAAAATGCCTAGCTAACATAAAATAATCCTATTTTGTCTCCCTTACTCCATTATTTAATAGTTATTTCTTTTTTTTACATTTATTTTATTTTATTAGGTTATGTTAATCACCATACATTACATCATTAGTTTTTGATGTAGTGTTCCATGATTCATTGTTTGCGCATAACACCCAGTGCTCCATGCAGTACGTGCCCTCTTTAATACCCATCACTAGGCTAACCCATCCCCCCACCCACCTCCCCTCTAGAATCCTCATTTTGTTTCTCAGAGTCCATAGTCTCTCATGGTTCATCTCCCCCTCTGATTTCCTCCCCTTCATTTCTCCCTTCCTACTATCTTCTTTTTTTTAACATAAAATGCATTATTTGTTTCAGAGGTACAGGTCTGTGATTCATCAGTCTTACACAATTCACAGCACTCACCATAGCACATACCCTCCCCAATGTCTATCACTCAGCCACCCCAACCCTCCCACCCCCCACCACTCCAGCAACCCTCAGTTTGTTTCCTGAGATTAAGAATTCCTCATATCTGTTTGTTTCTAGTCATTCTGGTTTTCTTCTGTGGGCAAGCTAAAAGTTTACCATATAAGTAAATAGACAAGTTTAAAAAAGAAAATTTAATAGAAAGAAAAGTATTAAGTATAGAGATGACATGCAGGGATGATGAAAGTTACGGCAATATTTATTAATGGTGTTTGATACTTTTATTAGAAAAGCCTGATTGGTGGGTATTATAGTCAATATTATGAACTTAAAAAGAGAAATATTTTTTACATAGGAACAGATAACCAAATTTTTGGTGAGTAAAACAAACTTGTATACATTTTTATTTGTGAAATTTCTAGTATCACGAGATCATGGTATGTTCCATTTAGCAAGAAAATCTTTCAGTCATCTTAAATGGTATAAAAATAACCTGGGCTGAATACATATTCTATTAGAAAAAATGTATTCACTTTGTTAAATTATTTCTGCCATAAGTGCTTCTAAATTGGGATTTCTGATGATTTTTCATTTCATTTGCATAAAAATAGATTATTGACTAGAAGAAATATTTTCCTTTTTTATCATGATTTCAGGCATGATTTCTTATTTGATTGGAAAATATGGAGACCTTAATTCTTCAAAATATTGAATGGAATTGAGATTACAAAAACCGTACTTTTAATGCATTAAGTTGATATAAAAATACACTTTCTATATCAACATACTCATCTAACTATGAAAAATCATAATCTGGAACTACAATTAAGCTTTAAGACTGTTTTCTCTGACAGCAATTTATAGAAATAATCCAGTCCATCAAGCAATGTATGATTTGTGGCTAAGAAATTAGTCATTTAGAAAGGATCTAGTAATTACCAATGAGAATTTTCAAAAAATATATTTATGCTAATCCACAAATAATTGAAGCTGAAGGAAATGAGTTAAAATGTTATTTTTGGAAACTAATATGCGCAATGGAAGATGTGTTATGGCCTGTTTTCATGGTGCTGGCTTCTTTTGTTTAAAGATTTACTCATTTACAATTCAGATATCCTCAAGAACAAGTATCTTTGTTATTTTTTTCTTTCAGTATTAGAAGTTCTAACTATAATTCTTAAATAAATTAGCATGCAAATATCCAGATAGAAGTATAGTACTGCAATGCTGGATTATTTCCTACAAAATATTTT
Organism: Halichoerus grypus; assembly: GCF_964656455.1. Lineage (NCBI taxonomy): Eukaryota > Metazoa > Chordata > Mammalia > Carnivora > Phocidae > Halichoerus > Halichoerus grypus. Next base: position 142,880,969 of record NC_135714.1, on the reverse strand, counting down.
CACTTTCTATTAAATCAAATGATTTTTTTATTATATTGTCAGTATATTTCAGGAAATAAGGTTACATAGAATAAAGCACCCAAAGACCATGGTGTGAAACAGTTTAAATAAATTACATCCTATTAAATAGTATTTATTTCTTAACTGGAAGTAGATGAACATACCTATTTTTTTTTTATTTTGCCCCCACATTGTTAATTTCAGAAAAAGCTACTTCATGGAATGGAGATTACTAATGTAAATAAAAAACAATTAATGTAAATATAAAAATTAGAGATTATAAAAATCATCTCAGATCTAAAATAATGTAAGGAGTTATTAGCATTTATCATTGACTATTCTGAATTCATTAAAGAGTAGTATTTTTTAAGTGGCATTATCTAAATTAATCTTTGCAATAAGCCATACAGATGGCCATAAATGTTGCCATTTTACATTCATGGAAAGCTAAGATTAAAAGTATTAGTGTCTTGATGAATACTTACTAATACTAATACTTACCACAAAACTAGTAAATGGCAAATCAAAGATTTGAAAATGAATCACATGACTCCAATTTCTGTGTATTTTTTGTCAATTTCTGTCACCAGCTAGACTCCAAGACCTGACCTTTACTGCCCAGCTGCTTATAATCACTAACCTTTGCTTTACACTTCTCCTTAAACTCTTCTTCTCAGCTTATCTCTTAACTCAGGCATTTAAAACCCAAAACCACACCTCAGGTGGTGGTGACTGCCCTGATAAGACCTCTCACTGGCCCAGACCCCCCAGACCATTTGAGCTAAACCCTTGACTCGTGCCTGTGCAGATGGACTGTGGAGTAACCCCTGGAATGACCAGTAATTACATTTACCTCATTATAGTTCTAAAATCTCTGCCGAAGGAGGAGCCTCAGCTTCATGTACATAGCATACAATGTATGTATAGGTATGTTTCCTTAAGGTGCAAGTGTGACCTTATGCCTGCCTCTACATACATACAATGGCAAGGCTTCCTTATCTAAATATTCATCCTAACCCTAAATAAAAGGTACCCTCTAGTGGGGAGTCATAGCTTTGGAAACCATTCCAAGTGATCTCTTTATTTGATACAAATAAAGTTTTCTTTGTGCAACAACTCAACTGGTGCAGTTTCTGACTCACCAAGGAGCAAACTAATGCGGTTCAGTTACGTTTCGAGTTACATTTCTATCTCTGTATTTCTCACCTATTTTTTTGTTCCTATTTTGACTGTGATGCTCTTTCTGGGATGGTGTTATGCACTATGCAATCAAACAGTATAAAATGCACCATTTAAACAGTTCTAGTCAAGAAGAAACTAGGATAAGATAATAATAAATGAACTACCAAGGGAAAAAAGCTGATGTAAATCATTTTAAAAGCATTTTGCCATTTCATTCAGCAGAGATTGGAATTTGAATTAAGCAATGTTTTCCTATCAGAAGACTAAAACCTGAGAAACATCCAGTTTATGTATATTCGGATAAAAACCTCATATTCTACAATTATTCTTCCAGAAATCCACAAGATAGGTTTATGCAAATAGTTGTGACAGGTCTTTGGCTTTAGTGGATTAAAGTTGCTCCCACAAAGCTTGCTTTTATTGGGCTCAGAACTTAAAAACCTGATTTCTCTGACGTGCCTTATCTTCAAACAGATATGAAGGTTCATGGATATAAGAAAGTCATCTCAAGAGTTTGAGAGGATGCTGGAATAATTTGCTTGCAGATGAGTTTTCCATATATATATATTTTTTTACAATGAATTAGAAACTATCCCTGGCAGAGACATCACGAAACAATGTCGTAAGTCCTATTGAGCAGTTCGTATTTTAACTGCTCTACTCTCTTATTCACCAATCTCTCTCCCACCCTATGAACCAATGAAATGAAAGACCTAGAATTTCAGACACAAGCTAAAATGCCAATTTATTGATGTGAGAACAGAATCTTCCCTACCAAGATCTCATTCAGAAGTGCACTATTGGAGTCTAGAAAACACCACAAATATGAAGTAGAAAGGGGTAAGACATCCTGAGCCAGATAACATGGCCTCACACTTGGCATTTCTCCAGTCTCTATCATCCATTTATATTCATACCCACTGGGGCCTTATAATTCTGCATCCTTCCCTCTGACCTCACTGGAGAGGTGCTATTTCTCACCGGATTATTGGTCATGAGCTTACCTTGGATTCACAACACTCACTTCAACTTTCACCAAGGTAACATTAGCAAGGCATCACCATTAGTATTTCTTCTCCCTTTACTAGGCAACTTCCATGAAGTGCCTCTAGATAATCCAACATTTTAACTTCTTATAGCTGAAGTCCATCTGCCATATTATCCAAGTTCTATATTAAATCACAGATTTTGCACTGTGTTTGAATAACACATTTCCCTGTATAATGACAATGACACATTTTTACTGACATGTTCAATAATCAAGCATAATTTTCCATTTGCTTCTGAAAATACATTCTGGGGTGGACAAACTCATCTTCAGAAAGTAGATTGCTTTCAAATTCAGAGTGTGGTCCTATTTTGCCACTGGTCTGAGAAATTTTCAGTATTCTATTTTTCACATTCTTTATAAATGCCATGGTTGTCTCCAAATTAACAGCCCTACACAGTGAACTCATTTCAACCTCTGAAGTTGTATATCTGAAAATACATTGTGGTTGGAGAAAAAACGTGGTAAGAGGATATGAAGAAAATGGGTATTTAGAAAACAAAATGATCATTCACTGTAACATGATAAGGGACTTCTTTTAAATGATATTAATGGTCCACACATGTGTTTGTAATCCATCTCTTCCAAAACCCAACAAAATGATTGGTAAAGGGGACACACATCATCAACCAATGAGGCCAAAGGGAACAGGAAGAATACAACATGACCAATATTTTGGAAGCCAAAAGCAGATGTAATGATAGAAGCCAGCAGAGGGCACTGATACATATACTGACAGTGTGGGAAGCCCAGAAGCAAGCTGTTTGGTGCAGAGATCACCCATTGTGTCAGAATCCACAAGACACGAGTATTTCCCAAAGGAAAAGGCAGGTGGAACTTGAGAAAAAGCAGTCTGATCTGTCTTTCTCCCAGATCCTCTTTCTCTTGCAATACACCTGACTAACTCCCCCTTCTACAATCCCAGCAGAAGATTAAAAGCGTTACCTCTGGGAGAAGTTGAACCCTGGTGCTTCTAAATTCTGCAACAGCAAGCTCATTGCCGGTGGTGGCACCTGAGCTGATAATAGAGGATTAAATAGTCTATATATTAAGCAATGAGATTCCCATCCTCAAACTTTCACTTGGCTCTAACAAATTTTGACAGCTAGTTTTACAGCCTTTATCCAGGAAACTGGAGAATTTCTCTCCAGTAAAATTAGCAAACCCAAGAGAAGCTCAGAACCATTGAAAGTTGGGATATCCTGCAAAAAAAAAGTAATCCAAACTGATCACACTGCGTTGCAGCCCATCAACAGACTTTTAGCACCTATAAAATTCATATAGGGTAATGTAAAGAGAGGAGGAAAATAAAATAATCATACATCTTCATTTTATACGCATATATAAAGCATATTATTTGAAAATTACATTTGGTAAAATTGAAGAGTTTACTATTTTGGATGAGTATGTGTGGGTTTTGTGTCCATGAGCTCATTTCTTTTTTCTTAACCACTTTCATTTCTCCATGGCCATTACTATTTCAAAATGGTATTAAATCTTTTTGGGTCCAGATGGTTATTAGCATCATCAAAACAGTTCACTAATAATTAAAGTAGTATAACATGAAATTTATTTAACAAGTCACACAAAACTAATATTCTCAAAGCTACAAGATAACTATTAGTAAATTTAATAATCAGGTTCTTTTGATAAAAGTCAAGGGCCTAATATAGTAGCTTATTACTAAATACAATTTTTCTATTAATTTTTTTACTGCCTTCAAGAAATCTGTTAGTTTCATGCTCCATTCAACATCACCCCCCTAAAAACTAAAGAAAAAGAAAAAAGCAGTATAAACCCAAAGGGGTAAAGATACTGACTTTTGTTATTCTTTGACTCAGAAAGCAAAGATGCTTGACTTTGGCTATCTTTAGAAGTATCACTGTCTTTTCTGGGTTTGTATCTTGAATATCAATTTATAAACTTTTATTCCAAATATTGAATATTTTGTTCTTTCCTTTTCTTACTGTGTATGAGCCAAGTACATCTTTTTGCATGTTGTTTTGGATCATCTCTAAAGTGCTTGGTAGTACATTTATGATTTAATTCTGTCTTATTTTCTCTGTAAGTCATATGCAATTGAGAATATTTAATATTATTTTATAGATGAGGTTTTTAAAAAGGAAGAAAAAATATCTCCACTTTGGAAATGTATATACCAAAGAACACAATAAATGAAATTTTAAGTACTGATTTTCAGTGAAAGGAAATTCTACATAAAGTATAAAAGCTAAATTTCTTCTTCTTTGGTGACAAATATTTTTTTTCCTCAGACAAAAAGCTTAGATTTCCAAATTGTCATCTGAACACCATTACACTTTCCTACTCACGTACCACAATTTCCCAGCACCAGACTTTGCTCATCCCAGCGACTAAAATGTGATTTTACTTAATTTAAATATTCAATGATGAACACTCAAAAAATAGCTATAGACTCTTGCCATAAAAATAATTCTCACCAATAAATCTCACAGCACATTTTGTAAACATATAATTTAGCATTTTCTAGTTAATTTAAACAATATAGATTTGATTCTAGAAATACACAATCCTCTCAAAGTTAATAGATAATTGCCCACTGTTGTTTTTTTTTAAAGATTTTATTTATTTATTTGACACAGAGAGAGAGGAATCACAAGTAGGCAGAGTGGCAGGGAGAGGGAGAGGGAGAAGCAGGCTCCCGGCTGAGCAGGGAGCCCAATGCAGGGCTCAATCCCAGGACCCTGGGATCACGACCTGAGCCGAAGGCAGACGCTTAAGCAACTGAGCCACCCAGGTGCCCCAATAATTGCCCACTGTTTTATTCCCTAAAGAAATTTCCTAGGATCAAGCTTGGCCCAGCAAAGAGATTTTTCTGGGAAAAAAAGAAAGCCAAACTGTATTTTAGCAGTTATATTTATATGCAGGGTTGGCATGATGATTTGAAAAGTTGAGGAATCACAAATATGTTACTGATTTTTGCCCCCATGAACTATTTACTGAATTCTAGGAGGCATATGAAGCTGGGTACTGAGCAGAAGCTGAAGGGAAGTGTGAAAACCCCCACAATTCCATGGCATCTACAAGAAAATATCCCATTAGAGGAAACACAAATACAAGCCAGACTCTCCCTCAAAGCATTTGCAGGATTATGAAGCAAAGCAAAGCGAAAGGTTGAAGAACCAAACTCAAATCCTCTGAAGGGTACAAGTGAATCTTCCATATTGAGCAGACACAACAGAAGCTCAACAGGCTTTCAAGCCAAGTCCAGGAGATACAGAGTTTTTTTCTCCCCATGTATCCTTATTGATTATACCTATAGCTAGAACAATTTTGGTTCTTCATAAATTTTATTTTTATTTTTTTGTTATTTTATAAGAGGTAATTGCTGAGGTACATTGTCCATATAGATAAGTGGGTCGGAACATAAAACTATTTTATGGTAATGATGTCATACAATTCTTAGATCCCGTTGACTTGAAAAATTTGTATAGGGATCTGATACTAAGTACTATTTTTTATGATCAGCTATCACCTCTTTTACATTCTTCTTCCACCTATTAAAAGACAAAAGAAAAGAATTGGAAGCCGCTAAGTTGCTAAGTGTTCAGTACCTGGTCATTAGAGACACTCATTTCTGAACACCTATAACAATATATTTTTTTATTTTTTTAAGATTTTATTTATTTATTTGACAGAGAGAGATACAGTGAGAGCAGGAACACAAGCAGGGGGAGTGGGAGAGGGAGAAGCAGGCTTCCCGCTGAGCAAGGAGCCCGATGAGGGGCTCGATCCCAGGACCCTGGGATCATGACCTGAGCCGAAGGCAGACGCTTAACGACTGAGCCACCCAGGCGCCCCTACAACAATATTTTAAATTGCTGCTCCATAGGCGTATCAGAGGTTTTTTCACCGGGCAATGCACTCTAAGATTCAAACTGTATGAGAGTTATGTCATTCCTTCTAAAGAAGGAAGAAAAAGCTTGTGAAAGTTGACATTATCTCAGAGGGGAGTTCTCAGGAATGAAAATTTTAGGTTAATTGTGCTATGGAAATTTAAAATCTGCAAATTGGGTCCTTAAAACTATGCATGTCCCACTGCTCTTGTAAAATCTTTCTGTGCTCCTAGGTGATATCTGTATATCATTTCTGAAGTCACTGATAAAGGATACAAGCATTTGCAAGATGGGCAGATAAAGAAATCGAGAAAGAAGAGAAAGATAGAAGGATAATTAGCAAAGCACAGTCATGGTACAAAAGTGACATAGAAGTAAAGTAAAATAAGAAGCAAAAAGTCCCTTCCAAAGTCCCTACTTGATATGGCTCTCTGGCCACTTGGTGTCCCATTTGGGGCCCCTATCTACTCTCACCTTTGCTCACTCTGCTCTAGCCCTGGTGCCAAGAAAACATCATGTTCATTTTTGCCTCAGGGTCTTTACACATGTTCATCTCCCTACCAAGAATGATATGCCCTGTCCTGTTCACCTCATTCATCCCTTTCGTGGCCAATTTACAATCATGTTTTAGGCTTAATATCATGTTCTTAAGACAGTTCTCCAAACTTACATGTGTCCCCTTTTATCTACACTCAAGCACCTGTGTTATCCTTACATTTTGGAATGTATCACAAATCATAATTTATGTATTTATAGGTCTAACTGTCTCTATTCATTGCTAAACTTTGTGAGCTCATGACAATAGAAGTATGTGAAACTTGTGCATGGATATATTGCTAACAGTTGCTGATAAATGCTCCATTAATTCATTTTTATCAGCAAATATCTCATATATAAAAAATTATATATATGTATAATATATACAAGATACGTATAAGAGGAATTTTAAATAAGAGTAATTTTTAAAAAGAATATGTGTAGGCTCACTGTCCAGCCTTCAGGCTTAAGTAAGAGAACATTAATAAATTCTTTAAACTGCATAATTAGGATATCAAAAAAGTGTTGGTAAAATGGATGACAGTTGAGCACAATTCAAATCCTGAGGGGTAACAATCAGTGAGAGGAAAGGAAAGAAATATAAAAGGAAAGAAAAAGGAAAAGAAAAAGAGAACATGAAGAAACCATATGAAACAGAATTGGCCCCAAACACAAGAAACCAACTTCTTCCAGGTTAGCAGGACAAAAGATGGATTTAGGTGTATGAAAGATCTGTATGGTCTGGTGGCTGAAAGTTTAGAGATTTTTTTTTCTCTAATAGCTCTTTTTGGTAGTTTTTTGAATTATGAATAGGTTATCTTCTTTTTTTTTCTTTTTCAAAGATTTTATTTATTTATTTGAGAGAGAGAGAGAAAGCACGAGCAGGGGCAGGGGGAGAAGCAGGCTCCCCACCGAGCAGGGAGCCTGATGTGGGACTCCATCCCAGGACTCCGGGATCATGACCTGAGCTGAAGGCAGATGCTTAACCAACTGAGCCACCCAGGTGCCCCTGAATAAGGTTATTTTCTAAAGATGAGAATCACTTCTTGCTTATAGACTAGATTTTCAAGAAATGTATTTTGAACTAATGAAAAATTATTAGAGAACTTTTGGGATCATATATTTTTGCTGGCATCAACCTAGAAATTATATGTATAGCTAAGATGTTTACCTTTACAATGTAATGCCTATAAAACTTTCTATTATCAGAATCCAGTTTAGCCTACATATGTCCATTTCTCTCTTCATATACATATATATATATAACTTATACATGTTTAGAGAAATTGGGTCCAATATTGTTTATTTCTACCATTGTGCTTAAGGGCACACAGAAGCTGGCCTTTTGGAGCTGTAGAACAAAAAACAAAAGCACATTGGAACACATCATTCTGGAATGGGTAATGTGCCCTCTGGCATCCGGGCTGAGGATCTAGTGGCACAGGATAGCTGTCTTTGGAAGAGCTGTCTGCAGTGGGATGGTACTGTCTCAGAGGATGGTATCTGCAATTTGGTACCTTGGGACCATATTCTTTGCACATTTCACTGATACAGAGCGTGGTCCTGCATTAGAACTTCTCTCAGAGAGGATGATCCCCTTCCCTCAGTGTTCTTGTTCTATCCATAGGGAGCTGTGGGAAATAAGGTTTTCATGAATTAGAACTCTTTGGAAGGCTCTCACAGCCACTAGCCTGAAGATGAGAGCTCCTAGGGTTTGAGGCAATACTGACTTTCTCTTTCTTCCATGAAAATATCTACAATTATTTGTAAATAATTCAAGGTTTAATATATTTCACCACAAAGCAAAGATTTTTTATACCACAACTTCTCCATCCTCAGTTATTAATTTTAACACCTATATTGGTTGCTTGGAATTTGTTTCTGAAAAGAATATGAGGTTCCTACTGTTTTCCTCAGAACCATGCTTTGTAATTATAGGTATACCTCGGAGATATTGTAGGTTTGGTTCTAGACCCCTGCAATAAGGTGAATATCAAAATAAAGTGAGTCAAATGAATATTTTTGTTTCCCAATGCATATAAAAGCTGTGTTTACACTATACTGTAGTTTATTAAATGTGCAATAGTATTATGTCTAAAAAAATGTATATACCTTAATTTAAAAATATTTTATTGCTGAAAAATGTTAACCATCATCTCAGTTTTCAGTGAGTCATAGGTCTTGCTGGTGGAGGGTCTTTCTTCATTGTTGATGGCTGTTGACTAATGAGGGTGGTGGTTCCTGATGGCTGAGGTGACTGTGACCATTTCGCAAAATAAGACAATAAAGTTTGCTGCCATCAATTGACTCTTCCTTTCACAAATGATTTGTCTTTAGCATGAGATGTTTTTGATTACATTTTACCCACAGTAGAACTTCTTTCAAAATTGGAGTCAACCCTTTCAAACCCTGCTGCTGTTTTACAAACTAAGGTCATGAAATATTCTAAATACTTTTCATTTCCACAATCTCCACAACATCTTCACCAAGAGTATCAAGAAACCACTTTCTTTGCTTATCTGTGAAAATCAACTCTCATCCGATCAAGTTCGTTCATGAGATGGCAGCAATTCAGCCACACCTTCAGGCTCTACTTCTAACTGTAGCTCTCTTGCTTTTCATTTTTTTTTAATATATATATATATATATATATATTATATATATATTTTTTTTTAAGATTTTATTTATTTATCAGAGAGAGAGAGACAGAGGCAGGCAGAGGGAGAAGCAGGCTCCTTGCTCAGCAAGGAGCCCGATGTGGGACTCAATCCCAGGACCCTGGGATCATGACCTGAGCCGAAGGCAGATGCTTAACCGACTGAGCCACTCAGGCGTCCCTCTCTTGCTTTTTCTACCACATCTTCTTCCTCCACTGAAGTCTTGAACCCCTCAAAGTCATTCTTGAGGGTTGGAATCAAATCCTTCCAAACTCCTGTGAATGTTGATATTTTGACCTCTTCTTATAAATCACAAAAGTTCCTAATGGCATCTAGAATAGTGAATCCTTTCCAGAAAATTTTCAACTTAATTTGCCCAGGTCCATCAGAGGAATCACTATCTGTGGCAGCTTATAACCTTATGAAATGTATTTCTTAAGTAATAAGACCTGAAAGTTGAAATTATCCCTTGATCCATGGGCTACAGAATGGATGTTGTGTTAGCAAGCATGAAGACAACATAAATCTCATTGTGCATCCCCATCAGAGCTCTTGGGTGACCAAATGCCTATCAATGAGCAATAATATTTTGAAAGAAATATTTTTTCTGAGCAGTAGATCTCAACAGTGGGCTTAAAATATTCAGTAAACCAATGTTGTAAACAGATGTACTCTCATCCAGGCTTTTTTGTTCCATTTAGAGAGTTTAAGCAGAGTAGATTTAGCATTATTCTTAAGGGCACTGGGATTTTTAAAATGGTAAGTGAGCATTGACTTCAACTTAAAGTCACCAACTGTATTAGCTCCTAACAAGAAAGTCAGCCTGTCCTTTGAAGTTTTGAAGCCAGGCATTGACTTCTCTTCATCTAGGAAAGTCCTAGATCTTTTTCCATCTTTTTCCAATAGAAGGCTCTTTTGTGTACATTGAAAATCCATTGTTTAGTGTAGCCATGTTCATTATTTATCAGATCTAGACCTTCTGAATAACTTGCTGGCAGATTCTACATCAGCACTTCCTGTTTCACCTTGTATTTTCTGTTATGGAAACAACTTCTTTCCTTAAACCTCATGAAACAACCTCTGCTAGCTTCCAGCTTTCCTTCTGTGGCTTCCTTACCTCTCTCAGACTTCATGGAATTGAAGAGAGTTATGGCCTTGCTCTGGATTAGGCTTTGGCTTAAGGGAATGTTGTGGTTGTTTTGATCTTCTCTCCAGACCTCTCAAACTTTCCCCAAATCAACAATAAGGCTGTTTTTTTTCTTATTTGTGTATTCACTGGAGTAGCACTTTTTATTTCCTTCAAGAATTTTTCCTTTGCAATCACAAGGTGGCTAACTATTTCCACACAAAAGGCCTAGCTCTCAGCCTATCTTGGCTTTTCCATGCCTTCCACATTAAGCTTAATAATTTCTAGCTTTTGATTTAAAGTGAGAAGTGTGTATGGGGCACCTGGATGGCTCAGTCAGTTAAACATCTGACTCTTGATTTCAGCTCCGGTCATGATCTCAGGGCTGTGAGATTGAGCCCCACATCTGGCTCTGTGCTGGGCAGCTCCGTGCTGGCTGTGGAGCCTGCTTGGAATTCTTTCTCTCCCTCTCCCTCTGCCTTTTCCACCACCCGCCTCCCATGCGTTCTCTCTCTCTCTCCAAAAAAAAAAAAAAAAAAGAAACTAATTGTCTTTCTCTGATTGACTTATTTCACTTAGCATAATACCCTCTAGACCCATCCACATCTGGAGGACTCATGGTCAGGGCTGAAAAACCCAGCTAGTCCAGCTAGTCCAAATTCCAGATGTAGGACTGTAGATGGAATAGCATGTCTTAAAGTCATCCTTTTCAACAGTAACCTGGGCTTCCTGCTTTGTCCCCTACTCATGGATCTTTTCCTACCCACCTTTTTTTTTTTTTTTCCAATCCAGAAATCTGTCAGGCTTCCTTCATTCTTCCACATTCTCTCAATTACAAAGCCTGTTTATGTGCTTTCTATCTTTCAAACTTGTTTCTTTTCACTCCCATCTCTGTTCTCTAAATCCAAATGATCAACAGTTTGTGCCTTAATTATATCATAGTCTCTTAACATGTCTCCAAATTTCCAATCTTGCCCCCCTCTCTACTAGTCAGGTCTCACTAAGTTATATTGTGGCAAGAATCACAAATTCTAGTGGACTATAATGATAAACATTTATTTCTTACTTATATTCTTCTCCCTCAGAGGTCAGCTTTGTCTTTGTTTAGTGTCTTACTACTTGGGACTCAAGCTAAAAATTTTCTTCTATCTGGGACAGAAGGAAAAGGGAGAGAGTAGAACTGTGTGATGGTTCTTAAAGCTTCTGATTGGAAGTAACACACTCATTGCCTTCCTGAGATAATATAATGGCATTGTGTATGAAGTAAAATCTACCAAGGCTAGTAGAAGAAGAAAGGGCCAGCAAATATTTTAAAAATAAAATGATCTACAAAAATTTCACCCCCACTGTTCTTGAACTTTATTCAGAATGTTTTCTAAAATAAAAATCTAATCATTCTAATCCCCTACTTAAACTCAGTATATGGTTTTCCATTATTATTAGTGAAAAATTCAAATTTCTTAAGATGATTAAATTTTTTTCACTATCTGGGGGCACCTGGCTGGCTCAGTCAGTTGAGCATCCAACTCTTAGTTTCAGCTCAGGTCATGATCTCAGGGAGGTTGGACAGAGCCCCATGTTGGGCTCTGTGCTCAGCATGGAATCTACTTGAAATTCTCTCTCTCCCTCTCTTTGTGCCTTCCCCCTGCTCTCTCTCTCTCAAATAAATTAAATAAATAAAATCTTAAAAAAAATTTTTTTTTTCACTATCTGGATCCTGTATAACTTCATCTTTTTGCCATTTCTCCTCCTTCTTGATACTTTCAGTCTGTATGGTCTTTTTGACTGAACACTGGTAGTTTTCACCAGGAAAATCACCATTAAAGTATCTCATTACTGCCTTTTACCTCAATGAGGTTAAGAACACATCTATATGTTTCTATAGCACCCATGCTTCCATTCTTGAAGTACTTATCATATTATAAAACTATTGTATTACTTGTTCAATTGTTTGTGCCCATACCCCCATATCATAAATTTAATGAGAAAAAAAAGTTACTGCCTAGTGCTTGACACATTGTAGATAATGTGTTGAATGAATGAATTGATTTGATAACAAAAATATTGAAAAACCATATGTATATAAATTATCAAAATACTATTGTCTGCTCAGTGTACTAGAGAATACAAGGGAAATACTATTTCTATTTAAACAAGAAAGGAAAAAAATATATAAAAACAGCATTCTTTTTTTTTTTTTTTTTTTTAAAGATTTTATTTATTTATTTGAGAGAGAGAGCATGAGAAGGGGGAGGGTCAGAGGGAGAAGCAGACTCCCCGCGGAGCAGGGAGCCGGATGTGGGACTCGATCCCGGGACTCCAGGATCATGACCTGAGCCGAAGGCAGTCGCTTAACCAACTGAGCCACCCAGGCGCCCTAAAAACAGCATTCTTAACTTCTTTGAAATTAACACAGCTGGGTAAAATACATAGAAGCCAGTTTAAAACAAACAAACAAAACAACATTGTTTGCTAAATGCTATTTAAATACTTTCAGGTAACAAATCACAAAGTGCTCCAAAGGAGATGATGAAAAATGTTACTTTCTTAGACAAAGATAATTCTGTACGATTTACATATTTGAAAATTGCAGCAAATTATAAGAGATATGAGTTTATGATAATTCTTTTTAGTCCTTTTAAACCTGTTTCATTATTCCCACATAAAAGTTATTCTCCTGTAAATCAAACTCAAAATGGATGAAAGACCTAAATGTGAGACAGGAATCCATCAAAATCCTACAGGAGAACACAAGCAGCAACCACTCTGACCTTGGCTGCAGCAACTTCTTGCTAGACACATCTCCAGAAGCAAGGGAAACAAAAACAAAAATGAACTATTGGTACCTCATCAAGATAAAAAGCTTTTGCACAACAAAGGAAACAGTTGACAAAACCAAAAGACAACCTACAGAATGGGAGAAGATATTTGCAAATGTTTTACCAGATAAAGGGCTAGTATACAAGGTCTATAAAGATCTTACCTTACCAAACTCAACACCCAAAAAACAAATAACCCAGTCAAGAAATGGACAAAAGACATGAACAAACATTTCTCCAAAGAAGACATATAAATGGCCAACAGACACATGAAAAAAATGCTCAACATCATTCAGCATCAGGTAAATACAGATCAAAACCACAATGAGATACCACCTCACACCAGTCAGAATGGCTAAATTTAACAAGTCAGGAAACAACAAATGTTGGCAAGGATGTGGAGAAAGGGGAAACCTTTCACACTGTTTGTGGGAATGCAAACTAGTACAGCTACTCTGGAAAACAGTATGGAGGTTCCTCAAAAAGTTAAAAATAGAGCTACCCTAAGACCCAGCAATTGCACTACTAGGTATTTACCCAAAGGATACAAATGTAGTAATCTGAAGGGGCACCTGCACAACAATGTTTATAGCAGCAATGTTCACAATAGCCGAACTATGGAAAGAGACCGGATGTCCATCGACAGATGAATGGATAAAGAAGATGTGATATACACACACACACACACACACACACACACACACAAAATTGAATATTACTCAGCCATCAAAAAAATGAAATCTTAACATTTACAATGATGTGGATGGGTCTAGAGGGTATTATGCTAAGTGAAATAAGTCAGTCAGAGAAAGACAATTATATGATTTCACTCATATGTGGAATTTAAGAAACAAATCAGAGGATCATAGGGAAAAATAAAATAAGATGAAATCAGAGAGGGAGACAAACCATAAGAGATTCTTACCATAGGAAACAAACTGAGGGTTGCTGGAGGGGAGATGGGTGGGGGGATGGGGTCAGTGGGTGATGGGCATTAAGGAGGGCATGTGATGTAATGAGCGCTGGGTGTTATATACAACTGATGAATCACTGAACTCTACCTCTGAAACTAATAATATACTTTATGTTAATTAATTGAATTTAAATAAAATTAAATTTAAAAAAATCCTCAGTGACATAATGTCTACCAGTGTAGATTGGTGATTTCATGTCCTGTGACTTTAGTAATTTTTTAAATATGTAATTTTAGTGACATTAAAGAAAACTATACCTAAGTGTGTGGGGGAAAGATACATAACCATACCATTATTAGGTTTTGGTGGCAGAAACATTCTAAAATGTTGTTTTTTATATGCATTAAACTTCATTACTATGTATTCAGTGAACATGCATATCGCTATTTGGTTGTGAATATATCCCTTTAATTAAGTCTGTTTGGGTTTGTTGTTTTTGTTTTGTTTTGATATGATTATAAAATAAATATATGTTTTTGATGCCACAATTCAAAGACCACCAAAAATACACCTGTAGGGAAACAAAATTATGTACTGCTTGTTTAGTTAAGTTCATTGCATTTTTTAATGGATATAAGAATTAAAAATGTTCAAACTCAAGGATAATCCTTTCCTTCTCCCAAATAGATACCCAGAGACACTACACATATACACACTTTTTCCCCTTAATAGTGAATATACCACTCCTACTTTGACACACTCTTTGTTTTCACAAATCAGTATACATTGCTTAGGCAGTCAACAAATCAACCCACTATTTTTAAAGCAACTAAATTAACAGCTGAATAAGCATATTATATATTGAAGTCAAATAATCAACTTTATTTTTAAATAGTATACATTTTCCAAATACTTCTCATAGTCAAAATTATAGATACATTTTATTGACAGAGAGGAATCCAATCTTACTATGAATGAATTTCTGAACCATGAGTCTGTAACAAATGCATTTGTTAAATTTCTTATAACATGAACAAGCAAAGCATTATGATTTGCAAAAATGGAGTACTATTCACATATACATCCTAATCATTGAAA
This sequence comes from Halichoerus grypus, assembly GCF_964656455.1. NCBI lineage: Eukaryota > Metazoa > Chordata > Mammalia > Carnivora > Phocidae > Halichoerus > Halichoerus grypus. The sequence continues at coordinate 142,865,713 of NC_135714.1, read as the reverse complement.
AAGGAAATTATTTCTTTTCTTCCACTTTGCTGTTACTTGTTTATGGAGAGGATCACATGAATACTGAATAATGTGATAGTCTTGAACTCAAATAACAAGTGTAGTGAAAAAATTATGTATCCTTTGATATGAAAGATTTCTTTCCAAATAAATTGTTTTAAGTAGAACAAACCATAGCTATTATTAACTTAAGATCAAATGTTCTCCAAAAGAAAAATAAAGTCAGGGAGGTTTTTTGTTTGTTTGTTTGTTTTGGTTTTTGTTTGTTTGTTTGTTTTGGTTTTTCTTGTGATAAATTCTCCTTCAACATCTATTTTTTTCTTGGTTCTTAAAATAATAGTTTTGAATCTCATAATTTGTTGTGTGTAATACAGAATAATTGTGAATCTTGTTATAGCAGTAAAAAATATAAACCTGTCTTTGTAATTAGAAACACAGCATCATAAAGGAGGGTTTATTTATCCTCAGAATTCTATTCTTTTGTACATCAAGATATATATTCATGCATACATACATATATCTGTCTGTGTAGGGGATAAATTTGAAATATTTATCAACCTGGTGAATTTCCATTGCTTCTATCCCTTTGGTTGCTAGATTATGGGAGGTTCTAAGTGTACTGAGGGATGGGTCAGGTGATCAGAGTAGCAGCCAGTAACCAAGAGGATTAAAAGAAGGATCTGATAACAACCAGTACACTTTTATTTCAATATTTTGGCAACTAGAATGGCTCTATCAGTGCAAACCAACTGAATGTGCACCCTTCATCTGTCCAATCCGTAAAAATTTTTTCTAGCCCTTTTATGTGCTGTGCTCCTGACCACTCCTAACATTCTTGCCTTGTGGTGGGGACAATAGGATAAATAATTCCATTACAGTGCCAGAAGTTTTAATAAATGAATAAATAAAGTATCCCCGAAGCAAAGAGGATAGAGCAAATTTACCAATTGAAAAATATTGGAATTTTTTAATGATTAAAAATAAATCCATACAATCATTCCTTTGAAACTTTTTTTTTAAGATTTATAAATCTGCCATCCCTGAGACACTGATATTTCAAACTCAAAAACATCCTTTCCTAGAAGAATACACACAACACAAGCACATCGTTTCTGACTTCACTTCCTTCTCAAATCAGCCTAAATGTCAGAACAATAACTTCCATTACTTTTTCACCATTACAAAATTTTCTTGGTCTTTTGTTGGCCAGTTACCTCTGTCTTATTAAACTCAGATCATTGGACTTCTAACCAGCCACACAGACATTGAGTATAATGGGCCATTAATACTGTGTGAATCGGTAGCCTTCAAACCCATGCCCTCCACTTTCAATGCAGGAGTTCTTTTCTGTGATAATTTAGCTCTCTCTCCCATTTTGTCTCAATGGTCAAATAAACTGTCATCTGTTTTCTCATACCTCTTACTTACTTCCTAATTCACTCCAACTCCATGAAGAAAGATAATCTATTGGTTCAGAACAGTAGTCATTGCTTTTCCATATCACATGCCCTGATATTGTCATCTCTTTTAGCCTTGTCCAATCATTTGAGGGCCTTAGTAGAGGAAAAACTGATCTCAAAGAAGGAATTCTGCCATCAGACTGCATCTGGACTCAGAATCTAACTCTTCTCTGGGTCTCCAGCCTGCTGGCCTTCTCTGAACATTTTAAACTTTAACCTCCACAATTGCATGAGCCAATTCCTTAAAATAATTTTCTCTCTTTCTCTCTCGATAGGTAGGTAGGTAGATAGATGATAGATAGATGATAGATAGATAGATAGATGATAGATAGATAGATAGATAGATAGATAGATAGATAGATAGATAATGATAGATGATAGATAGATGATAGAGATACAAAAACAGAAATATACATATATATATATCATACATGCATTCTTTTGGTTCTATTTCTCTGGAAAACCCTTACTAATATGCTGGTCATACATTCCTGCCTAGGGTATTAGATTCTTTCCTCTCCCACTACAACAAAGAATTCACTTTTTCATTCATACTATTTTTTCAACTATCTTTCATCTCTCCCTGTACATTCTTTTCTTCTTTTCAGCAAATATATATGTTCAAGACTCCCTGTAAAATAAACAAGAAACAAAATCTTCCTTCCCATTCTCTTTTTTTTTTTTTTAAGATTTATTTATTTATTTGACAGAGAGAGACACAGTGAGAGAAGGAACACAAGCAGGGGGAGCGGGAGAGGGAGAAGCAGGGGGAGCGGGAGAGGGAGAAGCAGGCTTCCCGCCGAGCAGGGAGCCCGATGCGGAGCTCGATCCCAGGACCCTGGGATCATGACCTGAGCCGAAGGCAGACGCTTATCGACTGAGCCACCCAGACACCTCCCTCCCTCCCATTCTCATACCTGCTCTCTTTTACACTAAAGTTTATTTAAATTGTCTTCACTATTGGGGCCCCTGGGTGGTGCAGTTGGCTGAGCATCCAACTCTTGGTTTTGGTTCAAGTCGTGGACTCAGGTCATGATCTAGGGGTCATGGGATCAAGTTCTGCATGGGGCTCTGCACTCAGCAAGGAGTCTGCTTAGATTTCTCCTTCACTCTCCCTTTGCCCTTCCCCCCCACTCTCTTTCTCTAGTAAATAAATAATTTTTTAAAATTTTCTTCACTACTTACCCCTGCTGTGTTTGTAAAACAGTTTTCACTCCACTGCAGTTTTGCATCTACTCATTTCATCAAAGCCACCAATATTTATATGGTGTCTTTTGTAGAGACAAATCACAACCTTCCCTCAAAATAAGTTTCATAATAAAAGAAGACGTTTTGCTGATGTCAGCTGAAAAGTAGTGGCAATCAATATATCGTCTTGGTACCTCATTATATACCGTCTTTATTAGGGCACAACTTGTATAACCTTATGCAGCAACACTGAATCCACAGAAAAGTGTTTTGTAAGGTTAAAGAGTATCTCTTTGTTTTTTTGCCTTTTAATTCTTGTTTATCCCTCTTTGATTATCTCCCCACACTTAGCTTCTTTGGCATCACAGCTTTCTTTTTCCTTATTTTTCTTTTAAAAGACATCTCATATCTCAGAGCTCTTCTCTCACCATCTTCCACAAAAAGAAAAAAAAATCAATGTTCTTTTTGTGTATATTTTCTCCCTGGGTGACCTGACACACAAATATTGGTTTAGCTGAATCCATGACTCATACACTGAGGACCACTAAATCTCTATCACCAGCCTTGACCTCTGGGCTGAATGCCAGATATGGTATCTTACACATTGATTTCTCCATTTATTTAACAAATATTTATAGAGTGTGTACCAAGTGCCAGGCACAGTGCAGTGGCTAAACATATATTGGTGAGCAGAAACAGACATGGAAAATCTAACTTCAGGCGGAGCATCTGTACCTAAATGTCCAGTAAGCTTCAGACTCAACGTGCTCAATATAAATCTCACAATTTTTTTCCCTCAAACTGCTTCCTCATATGACTCTTAATCTTAGTAAAGGATACCACAGTTCCCCTATTTATTCAAACTAGAGACACAACTATTATTGTTGTTGTTCTGTAATTTTTCATTCATTTCTCTGAATCTTATGCTCCATTATGCACTTCATAGCAGCAACAGCCTGGTCATACTCTACACTGTATTGTCAGTGACTTGTATATAATCAAATTCTTTAAAAAATTACTTAATGAATATAATTGAATGAAACAATGAACAGAGAATGGGGTAGGAAAATACAAGCAGAGAGAAGTACAGTGCAAAAGCATTTATGCTTTCACAAAAGCATACAATTGTAAAATGATATATTCAGAAAATGGTAGGATTTTCAACATTTTAAAAGGATAGGGCAAATGGGATTATTGCATGAAGTTAACTTGAACATATAAACTGAGGACAGATTTTTAAGTTTTTATAATCCCTGCTAATGTTATTTTTCTAGTAGGATTCAAAGGGAGAGATATTTAAACAAAGCTGTTACATAAAATAAACTAAGCCACCTCAGCCATATTTTAAAAATTTTATCTGTTTCTGGGCTCTCTGTTCTGTCTTATTATTCTGTTTTGCATCCCTGCATCATGACCAAACTGTCTTAACTACTACAATTTTATAACAAATCTTTAATATTTGATTAGACAAATCCCCCAGTCCTCATTCTTCTTCTAAGGGTCTCAAAAAAAAGATCTCAAGCTGCCTGACAGTAAAAAAGAGCAATACCTTTTGATGAATCATTGAACTCTTACCTCTCAAACTAATAATACACTTTATGTTAATTAATTGAATTTAAATAAAATAAAATTAAAAAGAGCAATACCTTTCAAAAATGAAATTAGAGATAGTCAACATACTGTCTTACCTCTGAACAAAAATTTTAAAAAATATATATGAGCTTTATCAAGAAGCAGAAAAATATGACATACTAACCAGGAGATAATTCAGTGAATAAAATGAACCCAGAAATATTTGAGATGATAGAATTAAGATGAAAGTTTTAAAAATTTTCTATAAATATGCATTTAAGAATATGGTAAAGATAAAATTAGAAAGATTTAAAAGAGAACCAAATGAGTCTCTAGGGTTGAAATATACATTATCTGAAATAAAAAATTCATTAAATGGTCTAAGGACATATTAGTGGAAAAGAAAAGAATTAGTGAACTTGAAGATATACAAAGAAACTATGCAAACTGAAACACAGAAAGAAAAGACAATGAGAAAATAAACAGAGCCTCAGTGTCTTGTAAAACAATAACAGGTGATCTAACGTATGTATGATTAGATTCTCAGGAGGACTGGGACACAATAAAAATACAAAGATTATTACAAAAAACTGTTTCCAAGTTTGATTAAACACTATAAACCCATCAATCCAAGAAGCTCAAGGAATTCCAAGCAAGATAAACACCATGAAAACCAAAATAAAATTGTTAAAAACCAGTGTAAAAAAATTTTTTTACAAGAAAACAAGGTAAAATTATATATATATCACATTAAAATAAAAGGATGAGTCACTCCTGATTTTTCATAAAAAACAATGCAATGCAGAAGGCAATGCATCAAAATTTTAAAATTACTGAAAGAAAAAAGTATCTGTCACCCATATTCTATATCTTATATCTACTAAAAAGCATTCAAAAATAAGGGTGGAATGAAAACCTTTTCAGGCAAACAAAAGCTGAGAGAATTGATTGTCAGTAGAATTAACAAAAATTGAATTACAAAAAAGGTAAAGAAAAAATTTTAGAATGGAAAAAATAAATGGTACCAGATAGAAATTTGTCTCTCCACAAGGAAATAAAAAGCACCAGTAATGGAAAATATGTACTTAAATATTTAAAAATCACATTGCTTCTTTGTTATATCAAATATATATTTAAAAGGCTTAAGGAGGGGGAGACGAACCATGAGAAACTATGGACTCTGAGAAACAAACTGAGGGTTCTAGAAGGGAGGGGGTGGGGAGATGGGTTAGCCTGGTGATGGGTATTAAAGAGGGCACGTTCTGCAGGGAGCACTGGGTGTTATACGCAAACAATGAATCATGGAACACTACATCAAAAACTAATGATGTAATGTATGGTGATTAACATAACATAATAATAAAAAATAAATTAAAAAAAAGAAAAGCCTTAAGAAAAAAAAAGAAGAAAAAAAAAGCCTTAAGGAAAACTAATCTGTTTAAGACTAAGGCTAAATTAAACTATAATTAGAAGAATGTATGCCTCTGGGGAGATGATACAAGAATTGACTGGAAATGGACATGACAGAATTTTCTGTGGTGATGAGGATGTTTTATATCTTGATGGCGATATCAGCTACACAGGTGTATGCATTTCAGCAAATGTACCTTTAACCAGTGCGCATTAATTTTAAGAAAATTTACCTCAAAAGAAAATATCTGTAAACAAATATTGAACTACTGAAGTATTAGGAAATGTCCTGAAGTTTGCAATTTATTTTAAAATGTGTCAGAAAATAAGATGGATTATTGAATAGAGATAAATTAATAAACAAACAAATATGTGATAAATCAAATACAGTAAAATATTGATGACAAAATCTTGGTAGTGGATACAGAGGAATTCACTATAGATTTTTTCACTTTTCTAAATGTTTGAATATTTTCACAATACAATGTTTAAATTAGGTAATTGACTATAAAAAGCAAAAATAAAATTATTTTTACTTCTGCATAAGCTACATAGAAGTAAAATATATGAAAACAATACCCACAAAGGATGGACGTGGAAATATGCTATTTTAAGTTTCTTACATTAAACAAGAAATTACACTACTTAAAAATACACTATAAGTTTTTAAATATGGTATTAGAAACATTAGAAAAATTAGAAACATAAGAAAACAATAGAAAAATTAGAAAAATTTAAAAAGGGATATAGCTTACATGTCAATAGAGGACATGGTTAACCCAAAAAAACATAAAAGAAGAAATAAAGAAGACAGAATCAAAATCATGGAGAAAGATGATAGAAACTACTAGAAATAATAAGTGAATTTAGTAGGGTTGTGAAACTTAAGGCCAATATAAAAACCAATTGTATTTTCTATGTACTAGCTGTGACAAAAAATAAATTTAAAGTAACAATACCACTTAAGATAGTATCACAAATGAAATACCTTGTGGACATAATTAACAAGATATATGCATGAACTATAACACCGTAAACCAAAAAACAAGGCTAAGAGAAATTAAAACAGAAAGAGATAAAAAGATGAGTGAAAATTAATTAAATAGAAAATTGACAGAAAAATATTAATAAAGCCAAAGCTGATTTCTTAAAAATTTCAATAAAATGAATAGCACTCTAGCCCCATTAATGAAGGGAAAAATTAAAAAGCAAGACAGAAAACACCAATTGTCAATATCAGTAATGAAAGAAAGAACATAACCACAAATCTTGCAAATATTAAAAAGATAATGAGGGAATATTAGGAATAGCATTATGACAGCAAATTGGAGAGTGCAGATGAGGTAGAAAATTATTCTTTAAAAAACACAGATTTTCACCCAAATGAGCAATGGTGAGAGGCTGGGCAGAGGCAGAGGGGGAGGGAGAGGGACAAACAGACTCCAGGATAAGTTCTGAGCCAAGCCTTAGGCCACGCTCCATTCCACAACCCCGAGACCATGACCTGAGCTGAAATCAAGAGCAGGATGCCCAACCAACTGAGACACCCAGGGGCCTCCAAAATGCAAGTTTGATTAAGTATTCGAGAATCAATCAATGTATTTTACTATATTAGCAGAATAAAGAAAGAAAAATATATAAACCTGTCACTAGCATATGAGAAAATAAGACAATTTATTTGACGAGTCTTATGTGGTAAAAATATTTTTCCAAATAAGGCATTCTGAATGGCCATGAAAATATTTCTGCTGAAATATTTAGAAATTATACTATCAAAAAATAGAATTGAGAATATCCTCCATTGATCAGATTATGTTGGACTTCTACAGAGAGTATATCAGTTAAAACTAGTGTTGTCTACAGAAAAGCATCTATGATAGGTGTCAAAATTTGAAATGTATGACTTGTGAAAAACAACTTTGAAGAACTTGTAGGCAACTTTACAAAAATTAAAATGGTAAATTGACATTGAAAAAATACATTCTTTTAAAAAATAATTAAAAATATGTTATTTACAGACAGAAATCATTAAGAAAATGATTAGAATATGAGCATTTACCAATAACAATTTTCTACTTTTGTTATTTTAAAATGTTGGAATCATCCTTACAGGTTTTTTATTTAATTTGCTTCATGAAATTTTATTAAAAAAGAAATTTTTAAAAAATAGTTTTGAATATTAACAATATTAACAATAACCTAAAATCAATTTAAATATTTTGAAAAAGTATATTATTGTTTTAGTCCTTCTTTTTTCTCTCAAAATAACTGCTTTTGGAGACATATTATGTGCTCACCCAAGCCTTATAAACTGTAGATTTTATTTGGCTGTATTAGATTTGGGAGTTGAGACTGCTTCCCTAGGCTATTCCTTCTTTTTCTTCCATCTTCATAGAACTTACATATCTTTGGTCACGATTAGTACTGCAAAGCTCCTTGAGGTTCAAAGACCTCAATTTAAGGAGAACTGGAAGTATAGAAAGGCACATGACTTGCTATCAGAGAGGTTTCTATTTTCAGATTTGGTTATAAAAGACAGGACTCTATATTCTTTGTCCTTTATTTTGAATGATGTGTTGTTGTTGTTGTTGTTGTTGTTGTTGTTCTTAAATTATAAAACAAACGCATTTGAAATGAAAAGCAAAAGGACATACTGGAAACAAAAACATCTCTCCTTAAAACCCAGATCTACTTTCCAGATGTAAACAATGCTTGTATCTTATTTTAATATGCATTCTTTTAAACAAAAGATAAATGAATATATAATTTTTCAAAACATTCTGGAAGACATCTCCCAGTTTATTTTTGCCTAGCTCAACTAAATCATTCTAGTTGTGAGTGGTTTAGTCTCTAGTAAAAAGGAGCACAGACCCAGAGCCCATGGAGCAGGAAGAAGGACCAGACCCTGGTCCTTCACAGGAATGCCTACAACACCTCCTCTGAGTGGATCCCTGATCCAGGTGAAGCAGCCCCACACCAGGGCACTGGGGGAGCAGAGCCTTAGCTGGATTTTTGGCCACACTTGATGGAACATGCTTCCATGCTGAGTACCTCTGAGCAGAACACAGAATGCACCTGCACAGGTGAGCTCAAGAGAAGGAGAAGCTATTTTTAATGGGTGCATAAGGGAGTTCTATTTGGGAGATGCAACATAGCACCCTCCCAATGATACACTTTAAATAAGTGTTAACTGCCCCAATGGCTCAAAGTCTTGGCCATGATTCTGTATTACTCTTTTCTTTTTCTTCTCTTTTTTCCCTCTCTTTGTTGCTCCTTTATTCCTTCTTTCTTCGCTTTCCATCCTTTTTTTTTTTTTTGAGAAAAGAGGAGAACCACGTAATTTCTTTCTGACACTAATTTCTTAGCAAATATCATGGATAACAAAACTATCAAATGAAAATCTTAAGTGAGAAATATCAAAATAGAAAAACAATATAGAGAGAGAAAAGTTGGTTCTAAGTTTGGAACAACAACAAAAACAGGTCTCTGATTAGGTAAAATCCTCAAAATACAAATAATGTCTTACTGCTGAAAAATTTCTAGAAACAGTAAATAATTGGTTCTACCATCAATGAATTATATAGACAAGGAATATAATGTCAGTTTTCGTATAGTATCAAAATATTGCCTAAAACAGAAAATAAACTTCAGGATATTTATAACATTTTTATGTATTCTATACCTATTCAACATTTAGCTATTAACATGTTTGAGGTGGGGGAGAGAAAATCAACTGAGTTTTTCCAAATAATTAGTTATGCTTAAGATAAGGTTAACTTGTTTTCTGCACTCTAGCATCGGTTAGATATGGAATTCAAATTAACTCATAAATATTAAAATTACAGGCTTAAGGAAAGAGTGTTACTTGATGCATAACCTATCTGGAAGTATTAAGCTAAAGCAAAATTTGCAGCTAAAGTGTTGTTAGTCCGTGGAAAATGTTGTCCCAAAATGGCACCCCTGAGACCTATAGACGGTAATGCATGTCTTAGGACACATTTACTGCCGGGGAGCAGTTTTATCCATCCTACACCTACCACTAGTGCTATTGATAAATATTTCCTTCATATATGTTAACACTTTCCTCAAATGTTAGTACTGAATTTTCCAAAGTATTAGTCAAATAACAGAAAACAAAAACATTTGCATTAATTTGAGATGTTTTGATTGTTTTAGTTTTTTATAAAAATATTTTCCTCTGTATTTTCCTCTATCACAAAGCCTTTCATAAAGTAAGTGCTACTCAGTAAGCCCTCTTTGAGAAAATGAATGAGTGAATTATTTCCTTACACGTTAAGCAATTATTTGCTTACATTTGCTTAAACATGCATAGTTTTGTTAATTTTATCTAAGAAAAACTAATTTAAAATTTTAATGCAAGCATTCATAGATATAATTTTCATAAAAGTTTTCATGTTTCTTAGACTCAAGAATTCTGTCATGTTGCTATAAAATAAAAAAGTATATTATGTTTATGAAACTAATAATTTTGATTAGTTTGTAACATATGACATGATTTAAAAATTATTAAGAAAATTGTGAGAACGGGGCGCCTGGGTGGCTCAGTCGTTTAGCGTCTGAGGTCCCAGGTCATGATCCCGGGGTGCTGGGATCGAGCCCCACATTGGGCTCCTTGCTCAGCGGGAAGCCTGCTTCTCCCTCTCCCACTCCCCCTGCTTGTGTTCCCTCTCTCGCTGTATCTCTGTCAAATAAATAAATAAAATCTTTAAAAAAAAAAAGAAAATTGTGAGAAGTATTTGCATAGCCAGAAATATTATTTTTATTAATCAGTGGAAAAAATACTTTACTGATTTCTATTTGCAGAAAGATGAACGTTTTACTGTCCTGCATTTTGAAGTGCTTTACCACTGGATGCTAAGCTTAATGAATAATCAAGTGTTATTTTTGTCATGCCATTTCAATTTGGGACCATAAGTCTTTCTTGTAATATAGTTTAAAAGACAGTGCTCCTGGAATTCTCTTCACTGCCTAACTTGACTTCTAGTGATGAATTTTCTGTGGTGTTATATGAGTCCCATCTGTTTTTAAGTATCAGCTCATCAGCTAGTTATTAATTTAAATCCCACTGAATATTGCTGGAAGCTGACCAGTGTATTCACAGCATGACACTGAAACAGATCAAAATGACACACATTGCAATAATTCTGGGAACTAATGTCCACAGGCAACAACTATAATTGTTCTTCACACTAGCAGACATTTTCCCTTTCTCTAGAGACAATTCTTAACATATGCATTTTAATTGGCTTTAAGAAATGATATCATGATGTAGAAGATGGCAGTTCATCTTCCGGACCACTACATTGCACATACAGCTCTGTGAGCTAATGCTTTGAGTGTAAGGTGAGCTAACGGTGTTTTATTTATTTATCCTTTTTTTTTAAAGATTTTATTTATTTTTATTTGACACAGAGACAGAGACAGTGAGAGAGAGAGCATAAACAGGGGGAGCGGCAGACAGGCAGAGGGAGAGGGAGAAGCAGGCCTCCCGCTGAGCAAGGAGCCCAATGCGGGACTCGATCCCAGGACCCCCGGGATCATGACCTGAGCCGAAGACAGCCGCTTAACCGACTGAGCCACCCAGGCACCCGAGTGAATGGTATTTTACAAATGAGCTTTAATCCATTAGTGATAACATATAAGTTAGAAATGTATCAATTAAAACTGACCATTGGAATTTAAAGAACTAAAATCTATCATTAATAACATAACAAAACAATTACAGTAAAATGTAGCCTTCAGAAATGATTTCTTCAAACAATATGACAATTATTTGTTTAAATAAGAAAACATCAACAATCAAAATTTGATTTTACCAATTACATTTCTTGACTTTTCTATATATACATCCTGCAGATGATTCATTGCAATCAAGTCAACTCCTGATTATCATGCTAAATGAAATTCTAGAAATGACATAATTACTGTGACTATTTTTGAAAAGGAATTGCATAGTTCTAAGCTCTTTAATGCATTAGGAAAAATAATTGCAAACTGCTGAATTGCTAGCTCTTTCTCCACCACCTCTCCCTACCCTTCTACATTGTATATTTGGCCTGCAACTCCTTATTCCATTTTAATAATCCATATTATCTTGTGGTTTATATGTTGGCTTAATTTTAGATCTAGCATGAATAAAGTTTAGACAATTTGTTTTGTTTTGTTTTTTAACTTATTTTTTCCTACTTCATTGAAGTATAATTGACAAGTTTGGATAATTTATTCTGACAGTATTTACAAATTAATTCATATGAGTCACTGTGAAATGAAGTAATTTGAACTTTTTTTAAAAAGATTTTATTTATTTATTTGAAAGAGAGAGAGAGAGCACACAAGAAGGAGGTGGGCCAGAGGGAGAAGCAGACTCCCTGCTGAGCAGGGAACCAGATTCAGGACTCGATCCTGGGACTCCAGGATCATGACTAGAGCCAAAGGCAGTCGCTTAACCAACTGAGCCACCCAGGTGCCTGTAATTTGAACTTTTTAAGTAACTTATAAGCATTAGTCAATAGGTAGAGATGGCACATGTTTAGAAAAAGAGTTTCCAAAATCATTTCATAAACTGCCAAGAAAGCTTCAGTAAGATTGGGATGCCTTTTCCAGTAAGTAATAATTCTTACTCTCATCCTCCATTTGAGATTGTCCACAATCTCTAAAAACAGCATGAGAAGTGCAGGAACCTAACCTAACTAAGCTTTTGGAGGATCAACTCTGAGATTTACCACAAAAAGAGGAGCAATTCCTGAGCTTTAAGATTTTCTTAAGTCAAAAAAAGTTCCAGAACTCAGAATCTCAGCCCTGCCTTCTCCCTTCTGTCCAATCCTTTACTTCCCGCCCAAGTTCTCCCAGACTTGAGAATCTAACCATCAATTCCATCTTGCACATCTAAACAAAAATTGGATCCACATTTTGATTTTTCTCTCCTGAACATGACCTTCCCCTTGCTCCTAGGATGGTTCTTCAGTGTGGCAAGTGGAGGACGACTGATCATAAAGTCTCAAATCCATCATGTTGCATGAAATCCCGCTTTAGACTGTTCCAGAAAACCCACCAGCATACCACCTAGCCAACAGAAGTCTTTATTATCTAAGAATAAAAGGAAATGTTTACAGTGCATTGAACACATGCTGTTTTATACTTTTATTTCTTTGCGCACATTATGGTTTTTATATAGCATTTTTATCATAGTCCTGCCTTTTGTCATATGATTTGCCCTGCAGATAAGTAAAGGTGTTTCTGGAGAAAATATTGACAGTGACAGATAAAACAGTGTTCCAGTTGTGATGAAATGCCAAGATATGTTTGTGAAGCCTAGGGGAAACCATGTTGTTTAAAATATTATTCTCCCCTTTCTTCAAGGATACAGGCTTGGTTTGTTCCATTGAAAGTGTAGTGAAATGGAATAATACTCTAAATGAGAATTAATTTACTAGAAGTAGAGTAGAAGGGTAATCATTTCCCTCTTTAAGCGTGGCACTTTATACCAGAAACAAAAACTCACAAGTTAGGAGTGAGATACAGGAAAACTTTAATAGCAGTTTATATCCTTTATAAACCAACTGGGGAAGAAAGAAGAGATTCTCCAAGAAAAGGTGGGGAAAGTATATAAGATTTCAGTCCTTCAGCACTCCAGATGGGTGGGATTGCACACTGAACATGAAAGGAAAATGTGTCTGTTATGAGGGTGGGGAGGTGCTGTGGTGGTAATAGTTCTTAGAGTCAAGAGGTACTTTCTAGTTCAGAAAAGAGAAATAGTATATGTGATAATTGGTTTCAGCAGGTGGAACAGTAGGTGCAAATATCACTTTTCTTATGCTAACTTAGAATGCAGACATCTCACCCTCTCTTTTATTGGACCAACTGGGTATAATCTTAACTCTTAACCAGAGGGATGAGGCATCCTAGCCCATGAAAGTAGGCACATAAAATTCATCAGTCTTTTCAAAATAAATGGTTAGAGGTCAATTACAGCCTTATAATTTAAATATAGCATTGGCATCTATATCAGTCAGTTTTATATATATGAGATCCAAAGTTTTTAACAACTTTAGAGAAATTTAACAATTTCACAAATTGGTGAAAAAACAAAGAAAATTTTGTTTAAAAGCTGCATTTTCTGGAGAGTCCCAGACTTTAAAGGTGATTTTTCTCCTGAAGAACCCTAAACAAAATAGGGGCAAACCACTATATTTTTCTGATGTGGGGGGAGCAATCCAATGGGTCTCTTGTTAATTCATTGTTAAATCAAAGACCCTATTCTTAAGGGGCCAACTTTGAGGCAACCATACAAACATTATCTAAAAGAGCTTCCTCTTTTAGATAGAAAACATAAAACCTAAAATCTGTCTCTTTTTATTAAGGAATCAGTTTTAATTAAAAGAAAGCTGAAACAAATCATTTTCAGCTAAAATATTTTAAATTATTTAGCTGCTATAATATAATTGCTTCTTTCAGTTGATAAAGATTATTTGCTTGATCCAACTTTAGGCAGGCTTCAGAACCTTCTCTTAGATCTATCTGTGTACTTTCTTGTAAACTCCAATTTGGACAAAAATCCCACTAAATCAGTTTAGCAAGAATCCCCCATCCTCCACATCTGATTACCTTCATTATCTAAGAGTTCTCACCCTGCACCATCTCCCAGATCACGTCTGACCCCATTGGCCTGTCTTCAGCAAAAGTCTTATTAGATATTTTTAACCAGAATGCCTCCTTACACCCTATGTTTTCTCTTAATTTTTTTATCCACTGACCCCCACCCTGCTCCTTGTCTTTAAATTCCTACTTACTCATGCTGTGTTTGAAGGTGAGCCCAGTTCTACACTGAGAGCTCTTTCCCCTATTGCAAGAATCCTGAATAAAGCCTACTTTTACTACTTTCACTACTGTCCAACTCTGGTTTTTCTTTGACAGAGTTGATATAAAAAGTGAAAATACAGAAGAAATGAGATATTCTTAATCAGAGTTCATTAAAAAGAGGGTGTGGAGAGGAGACAAGAGCACATTTGCTAAATGATTAGGTTTCAGAGGACTCCCAAGTAAGTTCAAATTTGACTCTGCTCCATCCTAAGCAACTGATTCCCTTGGTTGCATAAACCTTTCATTGTAAACAAAACAGTTTTTTTTTTTCCCTCTAAAATTGATCTAGTCCCAATAATAAAGACTTGTTAAACATTGTTTGAGGAATCTTAAAAAGTGATTCGTTTATGGGTGTCTGGGTGGCTCAGCTGGTCAAGCATCCAGCTTTTGGTTTCGGCTCAGGTCATGATCTCCCAGGTTGTAGGATTGAGCCACACGTCAGGCTCTGCGTTGAGCACTGAGACCGTTTCAAATTTTTTCTCCCTCTCCCTCCGCCTCTGCTCATCCCTGCTCACCCGCTCTCTCTCTCTCAAATAAATAAATAAAATCTTTAAAAAATAAAATGATTGGTTTAACAGGCTAATTATGGTTCATGGATTACAGTAGACCCTTGAACAACACAGGTTTGACCTGTGTGAGTCCATCTACATGCAGATTTTTTACAGTACAGTACCATAAATGTTTTTTTCTTCCTAATAATTTTCTTAATAACATTTTCTTTTCTCAAACTTACTTTATTATAAAATATATATATATAAATATATATAATATATATATATAATATTATATATAAGTATATAATACCTATACAAAATATTGTTAATTGACTGCTTGTGTTATTGCTCAAGCTTCCAGTCAACAGTAGGTTATTAGTAGTTAAGTTTTTAGGGAGTCAAAAGTTATATGTGGATTTTTGACTGTGCAGGGGTTGGTGTCCCTGACCTCACATTGTTCATGGGTCAACTGTATAGTGACGTCTCTGAGATCTACCATTGAAATTATCAGTATATTTTAGCCAAAACTATAGAAAAAATTAAAATGGTTTGAGTTCTGTTATAGCTATCCTAGTATACTGTTACTGTTCTACAAAATTTAACAAAAGCAAATATGAATAATTAAAATGAAGGCTTTTAACATTTTCTACCCTAAGCATAAAACTTAGAGAAGTTTGATTTTACTGTAAGTCGACGAGGAGTCAAATTTCCTTCAGTAATGAAATCCAATATTGTCTTTATAATAGGGGGAAAATACAGTTCTCCTGAGTATATTTTTTGGGAGGTGCATTCTTTCTTTTCAGAGCCTTGAGGAGTGAGGCCAGTAAAATATTTAAGGGAGATTCTGTTGGGGAAAGCAACATGGTAGAAACTCAGCAGTAAGAAGGGAGAAGATCTCTGGGCTCTGTGGAAGGATTTTGTTCTACAGAACCTTCTAGCAATCACATTTTCTATGAAGATTTTCACAGTTACAATTTTCTCCAGTTATTTCTAAATCTTTGGTTAAGTTTACTTAAATGTTGTAGCTTGTCCTTTGCTTCACTGGAAGATTTGCGCCCATGGTTGGGTCAAAGCAACAAAGCGGGATAAGCAGCTCTCTGAGGAAATGTGGATTTAGAATTAAAATGGTTACCTCTAGAAGACCAGAGCAGCAACCCAAAGCCAGGAGGCTGACTGTGATGAAAAGTAACAGCCACGCGAGATTTGAAGACCTTATGCATTTCAGGAGTACTCGTAGTTATTCGGAGTTTGGAATGCAGTGAAATCAATCAAGTAGGATGAGACCTGAGAAATTACAACTTGGATATAAAAATATTTTTCCTTATCTGTAATAGAGGGCAATAAATTCTAGGATACTTGAATCACAGTCACCTATAGATAAGATAAATCCCAAAAAGATCATAGGAAGAAATAACTGATTTTTGAAAAATTAATGTGGATTATCATCACTAAATGAACTACTTACTTTTTATACAGAAACAACATATACACTAAATGTATAGTAGAATCAATTTGGTTTTAGTGTGCCTCTCTCCTTCCTCTAGGTGTCTATTCAGAAGTTTAGTTTTCTTTTATCTTGTTTTAATTTAATAAGAAAACAGGTAGAATAAGAGATTTGTCCTCCCAAGGAAAGAAGAGCAGTGTAAAAATAAACTGTATGGAGGGGCGCCTGGATGGTTCAGTCAGTTAAGCATCTGACTCTTGATTTTGGTCATGATCTCAGGGTCCTGGGATCAAGCCCTGTGTCAAGCTCCATGCTCAGCGGGAAGTCTGTTTGAGGATTCTCTCCTTCTCCTTCTGTCCCTCCTCCCATCTGCGCTCACTCTGTCTCTCAACTAAATAAATAAATCTCTTTTTAAAAATAAATAACCTTCATGGAAAAGGAAATGACCAAATAAATATAGTCTGTCCAAAAATTGGTGGGCAGCCAGAGTGGACCAGGGTTAGAATGGACACCGATAGCTGGAGAAAGATGGGGATGACAAGAGGGCAGGGTTAACTCAGCAGACCTTGATCACTCAAAACTTGTACATTCCCAAAAAAGACTTATCTTCAAGACTGGCCTTTGGCTGGTTCCTGTAAGTGTTTAGAGAATATTCTGCCTAACAAGGTTGCTTTTGTATGCCTGAAGCCTTGTGTCCTGCCGTACCGGTTTGAACAGATAAGTTGATCTACCTAATGTGATTTATAGTAAACATCTATCTGACTGAAGATGGAAGGATTGGAGTAGAGTCTCTGAGGTAAGTCATGTGGGCTCTGCATGTTAAGTGACTGACCCGCAATGAAAACCCTGGAAACCAAGGCTCAAGTGAGCTTCCCCAGTAACAATACTTGACACATGTTGTCACAGATTGTTGCTGGGACAATTAAATGCATCCCTATATGACTCCATTGGGATGGAAAACCTAGAAGCTTGTGCCTGGTTTCTCCTAGATTTCACCCCATGTATCTATTGAATTTGCTTATTTTAATTGTATCCTTTAACTGTAATAAAACCATAACTTTAAGTATAACAACTTTTCTGAGTTCTGTGAGTCCTAGCAAATCTTTAAGCCTAAGGATGGTCTTGGGGATCCTGACACAGTAAGATACCTTTAAATGTGTCCTCTCTATACTATACAAGTAACTTCAATTCACTAACCAAATCACATCTCATAATCTCTCAAATAGTCAATGAATATGAATTGCAAGGGTCATGGAAGTGAATTAGTAATTTTCAAACTTATTTAGTCATCAGGCCATATATTCAAGTAATAAAAGCAGAATTGATCTAGATTGGAGATGGTCGGAATCGGCAAGAAAAGACATCTTTCTAGACAGTAACCTCTGAGACATATGCACAGAACTTTTAGAACCCCCTAGATCTTATTTTGAAAACCAATAAAAGATGTAAAAATGACTTTAGCATATCAATCCAATACACCTGAATGCTTAAACATGATCATGGTTAAGCAACCAATAAAAATACAAAAAAAAAAAAAAAAAAAACTGCATGCTAGCTTATTTTCAACTGGATGGAATTACATCGTGTACTATATACAAGTAATGCAGAAATCCAGAGGATTGTAAAGTTTAAAGAATCTCCTAAATGTAAAAAGGATGATCCTCCATTGAATCTCTCTACACCAATAACTTCTAACATGGAAAGAAAAAATCATAAAATATACATATTTTCATGGGCACTTGGGTGGCTCAGTCGTTAAGCGTCTGCCTTCGGCTCAGGTCATGATCCCAGGGTCCTAGGATCGAGTCCCACATCGGGCTCCCTGGTCCGCGGGAAGTCTGCTTCTCCCTCTCCCACTCCCCCTGCTTGTGTTCCCTCTCTCTCTGTCTCTCTGTCAAATAAATAAATAAAATCTTTAAATATATATATGTATACATATTTTCCTATATAAAAGAGAAAAGCTTTAAAATCTTTTGAATTCATAAAAACTTCAGATATCCATCAACAAAATTTCTTAATCTGGTATGAAGCAATGTTGAATTACCCATGTATGTGATAATATTTTGAAGTCACTAGAGAAGGAAGAGTCCCTTTTCAATATAAATGTTGAGACTTAAAAGCTCCACGTAGCATAAAAATAATGACATACCCCTGATGACAGTCCCTTTGGCCAAAATGTGGTCATATTTTCTAGAAAACAAAACTGAAAACCAAAGATATGCTATTAATAGATTAAATTTGTTAGGTGTGCCCTAGGGGGAAAAAAACTATCAGAGTATGTTCATACATTAGCAAAATATTTTAAAAGAAAATAAGTTTCTCATTTTTCTCTTCCATAACTGGTGCCGAAATAATTTCATGAATGACTCGACTGTGGGAAAAAGGACTAGAAATAAATTTTTCTTCTGTCATACAGTTTAACTGTAAAAAAGCAGATTAGGTTAAAACATTATTACCTAGTTATGATAGTGAATTCCAATTCAGATTTAGAAAAATATTTATGGATAGATCCTACCATTCATGTCCTTCCCTCTGTCTCTCAGTGTACATATATACCAAAGAGAAGAAGAGTAATTTCTTTTTTTTTTTTTTAAAGATTTTATTTATTTATTTGACAGAGAGAGACAGAGAGAGCAGGAACACAAGCAGGGGGAGCAGGAGAGGGAGAAGCGGGCTTCCCGCCGAGCAGGGAGCCTGATGTGGGACTCGATCCCAGGACCCTGGGATCATGACCTGAGCCGAAGGCAGACGCTTAACGACTGAGCCACCCAGGCGCCCCAAGAAGAGTAATTTCTTGAACAGACTATTAACTTAGAAAAGTTTTTAGATATAAATGGTTATCAAATTGTTTACATAAAAAAATTCCTTAAATTTTATAAACTTGCCACAAAAAAAAATCCACTACATGAAAAAATTTGTAGAATGTTTTATCCCATAGTTTGGTTTTATTTTTGTTAAGAGATCTTTTGTCCGTAAATTTCTGGAGGTCGATAAATAAAACATCTCTTGCCCTCATGGAATTCATATTCATCTAATTTTATTTTAACATAATCATTTTAAAAATTGTACATAGGTTCTATATATTTTTAGATAGTTCTCATAAGTAGGAAAAAAGAAATGTCACCATAAAAAAAGAGAAACTGTTGAAAGATAAAAATTATTAGATTACAAAATGAATATTACTGTACAATTCAGACAAAAAAGATTCATCCTCTTATGGTAGAATACCTAACATTTGTTCCTATGAAAGGAATTTTTCCTTGGCAACTCTGCCTCTGGATGCTTTGCTGTGCGCGACCCTCGTGCCTCTTCTAACAATTATTATGTGGAAGAGGAAAGTAATGGCAAGCAGGAGGTCAGGTGTAGAGAAGTGTGATGGGGAGAACAATAGACAACTCAAGAGTTGGTGAAACTAATTTTTCAGTCTGGGTCTTCATAAGCCCCTCACACTAGTTTCATGTTGCCCCTAAGGCTGCAAAATCCTGTCTTTAAATATTAAATTTCTATGTAAAGTTAATAATTTATTTAAACATTCTCACTAAGAAAAAGAAAGACTTAAGGAAACTAAAGTAGAAATAGATAATCTTTTGGAATTAAAAAAAAAGTTCTGATTCCTAGTTTAATTTTCCTTAGAGTTTTTCATTGGAAAATGACCTTTCCTGTTTCAACTTTTGCATCACAAAATCCACTATAGTCCAAATAAGAAAATTGCAAACATTTCAAACTAAAGGGGAAATATTTTCTTATTTTTTTCTTCCAGATTATAAGTAATCATAAGCATTGCAGTTAGTAGGAAGATATAGGAAAAGCAAGAGATTCTAAAGATATACAGATGTTTAAACAAGAAGATCTCATTGCTTAAAATATGCACATTTGGTAGAATACTTCCTTCACTTTATCTTTCACATAAAAGAGGTATCAAAGTATCACAAATGTAGTTATTTTCAAAATCAAATTTACTCGCAGTAGCAATTCAGCCTTCCAAGGAAACTAGAAAGTTAGAAAGCATGCACTAACATAGAGTGTATGTATAGAGTGGGTGTGATTTCGAGCTTTTATTACTCTAAAAATTGTACAACAGTTAAACACTTGGCTTCTCAAATGGCCATGTTTAACTTCTCTTGTGCCGTCTATTTCCTCCCACAGTGCCAGATGCCTCTCGTGAAAGCTACTTGTCATTTTGCATGTGCATGCTCCCTGGAAAAGAGAATTATGTGGTTCTACTTCTTTGATCAATTATTCATATTTATTTTCAAAAACGTACTTATTACTTTGAGGACTAAATTGTGTTTATTCAGTATTTTGCATTGGTATGACTAGGATGGGAGGTAGCAGTGAGGGCAGGATATCATGACACAGTCCAAGAATACAAGGAAATTAAAAAGGAACCTCGAGAAGAACAGCAACAGAGGTAAAGGAATTGCTTATCAGCACTAAGCCCAGAGAAGTAGAAAAGAATGAAAGATTGAGGTCTACAGGGAAAGGGAAGGGGAATATCACCAATGCTCTAAGATAATATCTTGAAGATAGATACATAATTATAAATGCTTTTTTGTCATTTAATAAATGCGTCCCTTTATTTATTAATAATTTGAATATGATATTAAAGTAATCAAGTATATAATACATTTCCTAATGCAAATTTGCTTAATCTCTAAGTTATTACTTGGTCACGGAGTATTTATTTTAATATCATACTGAGTATGATATGATAATACCTAGTTTAGAATTGTTATTTTATTCTTGATGAAAATAATCTATAGAGTTTTTACTATGTCAATTTTTATTACAAAAGTTATATTTAATGCTAAATGACTATATTTATCTTCTTCAGAAAACAAACACAACAACAAAAGATTGTATGACTCATTATTTGGTCATTTACTCCCTTGGGAGAACCATAAACGCAATGTTGAAAATTTAGAATAAAGATCATAGATGTTTCACAGGATGACATAAAATCCATTTTAAAATGTTCAGTGATTATTTACTTCCCTTCACTGAAATAAAAAATAATTCTTATTCAAATAATTGTATATTCTATGACCATAAAAATTAGATCGTACATCACTTGATTAAGCTTATTATCATTCCAGTCATGTGAAGAGATTTGCATATGTTTCTGATTTAGTGTCAGTTATAATTATTTAGATTATTTTCTAAATCACTACCTGGATTTAGATCATTAAAAAAAACCCTGGCTTAAAAAATATTTTACTACTATTGAAGTTTATAAATGTACTACTCTTGAACAAACAATGTTTAGTTTTAAGTTTCATTAACTTAATCAAGCTAGTACAGAATGTGCGTTGAGGGGACTCAATATTTGACTGAATATACATGTTTAACCTCCTCCTCCTTCCTAAATCCTTGTGAAAAAACTAAATCAATGTAAAAAAAGAAATTTCTGTCTAAGTCCTGGAATCTGCAAAGCCATCACAGAGATGTATCCCGAACTTCAGTTTAACTATTAAGATGGTACTGGTAGAATAACTTGGATACGAGATTCAAAGCTCTCGACATCCTAGTAGTAATCACCACTCTCATCGAGAGGACACCCTGTTAACTTCTGGAACATGGTAAAACCCCATTCTCACCAGCTCTGGAAACACACCTGCAGAAAAGCCCTTCTACCTATTGCATTTTATGAGGAATTTGACAATGGAAGACCTAAACTACTTGCCACACTTAAGACAGAGATGGGGAATTGCTCCACGCCCAGTGCATACATTATGATATGTGCCTGTGGGCTCCCCACAATCATATCTATGCATGGGAACCCTGAATACAATCTTTCTTTCCAAACAGACAAGGGAGAAACCTCCTTGCTGGCACTGGCAGCCGACTAGCATGCTTTGTGGAAGAAATGCCTGCTAATCCATTTCTGCCCAGTCACTGTGGAGTTGGGCTAACCACTGACTTCACTCATTCCATAGCTGAGGGCCCTTAATAGGCAGATTAAAAATTGAGAATTACAAAACTGGTAGTATTCCATGCCCATGTAAATGTTCTTCAATCTCTATCTTCATTTATAAGGTTTATTTAAAAAATTTGACAATATAAGATGTATGAGGAGAGCAAATCCCTCAAAAGAGTGAAGCCAAACTGAGCAAAAATACTAATAATTTTTTTAGAGATTATTACTTTTTTTTAAAAGTTTTTAAGTTTTTACTTAAATTCTGGTTAGTTAACATATAGTGTAGTATTGGTTTCAGGAGTAGAATTTAGTGATTCATCACTTACATACAACACCCCGTGCTCATCACAAAGTGCCCTCCTTAATCCCTATCACCCATTTAGCCCATCCTTCACCCACCTCCCCTCCAGGCACCTTGTGTGTTCTCTATAGTTAAAGGGCTCTTATGGTTTGCTTTCCTTTCTTTTTTCCCCCTTCCCCTATGTTCATCTGTTTTGTTTCTTAAATTCCACATATGAGTGAAATCATATGGTATCTGTCTGACTGAGTTACTTTGCTTAGCATAATACACTCTAGCTCCATCCACATCCTTGAAAATGGCAAGATTTCATTCTTTTTGATGGCTGAGTAATATATATATCCCACTACTTCTTTATCCATTGATCAATCGATGGATGTTTGGTCTCTTTCCATTATTTGGTTATTGTTGATAATGCTGCTATAAACATTGGGACACATATGTCCCTCCAAATCAGTATTTTTGTATCCTTTGGGTAAATACCTAATAGTGCAATTTCTGGGTCATAAGGTAGTTTTATTTTTAACTTTTTGCGGAACCTCAATACTGTTTTCCAGAGAGGTTGCACCAGTTTACATTCCCACCAACAGCGTATGAGGGTTCCCCTTTCTCCACATTCTTGCCAAGAGCTGTTGTTTCCTGTGAATAATACTAATAATTAACAGTAATTGAGTGTTTATAATTTGCCAGGAACTGTATTAAGTGCATTTACATCTATTAGTTCATTTACTCTTTCCAAGAAGTCAAGTTTTCAGATGAGTTTGAATAACTTGCCCAATGTCACAAGCTGGCAAGACATTTAGCTGGGATTTGAATTCATACAGTCTGACTCCAGAACCTGAACTCTTAACCACAAAGCTGATTGGTCTCCTCCCCACTTCACATTATAAGTACCAAGGGTGGTAGTCAATAATTGCAAAAAAAAAAAAAAAAGTTTTCATGTAAAAAATACCCCCAACCTCCAACTTCAGACACCCTGTGGACAGGACTTTGAGTCAGAACTTTCTTAAGCTTCCAAGGTGATTCTAATGGGAAGCCAATGTTGAGAACCACTGAACTCACATTCGTATTGTGAAGATTAAATGGAATTTATTGAAAAAGAAAGATATGAGAAACAAAAGGGAATTAAAGTTATATTATATCCATATTTTCATTGAGAGTCAATACATTAAGACAGTGGATGTTTGTTGTTTTTCTCTTAGAATTTACTCTATCTTCTTATAATACTATTGTGATTATGTTTTGAAGAAGCACTTCTCCTCTAATCAGGCTATGAAGGTTCAATTATAGAGGATGGTATTCCTTCCCCTGGCCACGGCGTGGACATCTATTCAGAAAGAGTCCAATCAGGCACTATTTTTCTTTCCGAATTTTTAATCTTAACTAAATGACACAAGAAGAGAAATAAGTTGGAGCTAATTTAACTTAACAATGGTGCCCTAAAAAGCCTGGTCCAGAGCCTGTTTTATGGAGATAATTTTGTTTTCATGTTCCGTTCAAGGAATGTTGATTATATTTCCTTACACATACACACATACACATATATATCTATATTTTGCATATGTACATGTATGTATACGTATGTATATTTTTCACTTGTGTATTATTCTGAATTACTTTCTCATTCTTGGAAACAATGAATTTTAGTTGTAACAGATATTCATACCAGAGAATTGATTGCAATTTATAAATCTACAGAGAAGCTAAAAATTTCATTAGCTATATTACAATAGAATATCAGAGATAGAATGTGATATTAATTTATAAACACTAAGTATGTACAAAATCTCATTGCTTTTTGCCTCATGTCAGCCATGTCTCACTTAAAATGATTATTTATGGAGATCTTGAACCATGTCTTATGCTGGCTACATTTATAGCATCATATAAATTAAAGCAAAAGAAGAAAAGGAGTTCTATATTCTGGTCTGAAAGCAGGTAATGGGAATGTTATATTAATGTATTACTTTACCTTTAGGGCTGAAATCACCAAAATAAATGTTAGCATTGAATCTAAAGGGTTGCTACATTTCAGAGTCCATGAATTTACAGCCTGACTAAGTCTGTTATATGAAAGCTTCAGTCTTAATATTATATAAAAAATGGGATCCTAGCAATTGAAAAAGGGAAGATTTGCTGTGAAGGAGTTGAAAATAATTCATAAATATCATGCCATTAAATTTTTAAAATAATAATGCTTATTGAACTTCCATGAAAGAACACTGCATATTGAAAATATAAGATACAAAAGAGATGGTGAGATAGTAGAAGTTATGAAATGAGATCTGAAAGAAGACGGAGTGGTAAATAAAGAAAAATATATAAAACAATCTCAAGTGCAATATTAGAAAGATTAATGGAAGAATAGAGTTAGTGGCAATCATCAGGAAAGATATAGAAAATGAAATAATAAAAGGATTGAAATTGCTATAGGAAAAGAGTTAAAATAAGTTAAAGATGAAATAAGAATATTGAAGTTAGATGGAATAGATCCAACATGCATCTAGTTAATTTCTCAACAGAAGCTAGACAGAATAATAGAAAAGAGCAACTACTTAAAGATAAAATTAAAGAAAAATTTTTTTAACTAAAGAAGACATGTAACTTCATACTGAAGGAAAAGAAAAACTATTTAGGAAAAAATGACCCGGAACATTAAACCCCAAGATATATCATCATAAAATTACTGATTCTGAAGATAAATGAATTATTTTTATAAGCAGCCAATAAAATTGATCACTTTTTAAGAGAAAAAGTCGAACTGACTTCAGTTGTCTCAAAGCCATATTTATCATAACACAATGAAAAACTCATATCAGACATATAAAGGGGAAAAATATAAATGAGGCCAGGGTTTTGTATCTAGCAAAGCTGTCTTTCAAGTATAAAGACCAGATACAAATAGTTTTGAACTTGGAAAATCTCATGAATTATATTTCCCATAAGTACTTCCTAAAGAAACTACTAAAGATCTCATTTTGGGCAACCAAGTAGTGACTGAATAAAATACTGCAAGATGCATGACAGTAAGCATCAAAAATATTTAAATAGTCTAACTTACATTAAAGTAAATGTGAGGACTAGAATAAAAAAATAAAATGAAAAATTCAGATGTAATAATAATACTGAAATGTCCTAATTTATAAAAGAGCAGAGGAAGTTGGGGAAAAAAATAAAAAGAAAATCAGAAAGCAAATAGCCACATTCATAAGAGATGGGCATCAAAACTGTTATATAAAGCTGATGAATTATGAAATAGCAGTATTAGCATTCTTTATTTTTCTCTACTTGGATATAATTTAAATACATAAAATTCAACAATTTTAAGTGTATAATTTGATGAGATGTGACAAATGCAAAGAGTCATATAACCAAAATCACAATCAATAGAAATCAGTGGAATTAAGCACAAAAATATCACTATCAAAGTGATCCTTAGAAACTGTTTTGCATATCTCTATGTACTTGCACTTGAAAAGATAAATGGAATACAAAAATTCTAGGAAAATATAGTTTTAAAAAAGTGGATCAGATGGGGCTCCTGGGTGACTCAGTCGTTAAGCGTCTGCCTTCGGCTCAGGTCATGATCCCAGGGTCCTGGGATCGAGCCCTACATCGGGCTCCCTGCTTGGCGGGAAGCCTGCTTCTCCCTCTCCCACTCCCCCTGCTTGTGTTCCCTCTCTCTCTGTGTCTCTCTCTGTCAAATAAATAAATAAAATCTTTAAAAAAAAAAAAGTGGATCAGAAAAAAAAAACAGAAAATTTCCATAGAAGAAATGGAGAAACCTATAAAGTAATCATTTCCCCAAAAGCAGAATACCCATATGATGAACACATTCTAACAAATTTTATAGGCTCAGTTGGTTAAGAACCCGACTCTTGGTTTCGGCTCAAGTCATGATCTCAGGGTCGTGAGATCCAGCCCCACATTGGGCTCTGTGCCCTGCATGGAGTCTGCTTCAGATTCTTTCCCCCTCCCTCTCCCACCCCTTTGCTCTTTCCCCATACCCCCCAACTCACACAAACACTCTCTCTCTCAAATGAATAAATAACTAAGTAAAATCTTTAAACATAAATTTTATAAAGCAGATAATTCCAAAGAAACACTTTAAAAGTTATCTTTTTAAATTAACCATATTAATAATAATTATACAATATTGATATCAAAACTGAGCAGAGATTGACCAAAATTTAAAATACAAACAAATCACATTTATACAATTTAGCAAATTATATAAACTGTGCAAACCCTCTACATTTAAAACATTTTTAAATTCCTAAAGAACACCGTTAAATTTTGATAAAACTAAGAGATTTCATGTTTCTGAGAAAAATAAAATAAAAATGTCAATCCTCCATAAGCTAGTTTATAAATTAATTTTAAGCCCTAAAATTAATGTACATTTTATTTTCACAACAATGCATTCTAAATTTCATTTGGAAAAAACAAACAAGAAAAATTATTACAAAGTAAATCAATGATATCATATTAACTTTATTAGGTGTTAAAATATGCTAGAAAGTTTTAGTAATTAGAATATTGAAGAAAAAGGGGAAAACTAGCTAGAACTTGAGATTGTTTGTCCAACAAAATGAATGATTTTCCCTGAGTAGGAAGAAAAGAAAATCTTTTCACTTAAGAATATTCCTATTATTTGACTGATTTTGATTAGCAATGTTTATTAGATGGAGGAAGTTGAATCAACGCTAAATTTATTGTTGCTTCCATCTCGTAATGTTTTCCATTTATTCGAGTCTTTTTCATGTTTTTCATTAAAGTTTTATACTTTTCCTCATAAAATTCTTAAGCATATTTTATCATGTTTATTCCTAATTATTTTATAAACTCTCTTCTTTGTTTCAATTGGATTTTTTTCCTATTACATTTTCTAATGGTTTATTGGACAAAGAAACACTACTTGTACATATATATCTTATATCTAATCAACCTAAGGGAAAAAAATCTTATGCTTTTTAATGCCATTTTAATCACATCAACCTAAAGTCTGAACTATTTGGAAACCGTTCAGGTACCAGCTCTACCTAAATGTACAGAACAAAGAACTCAACATGTACTACTAAATAATTTTCTATCCCATTGATCTGAAAGATTTACCTGGGGCATTGTCACATCCAAAGTTTATTTGGGGGTAAATGGGAAAGAAATCCCTAAAATATTTTCTAGTCTGAATTCTTTATCTTGGACCCTCATGGGATCCATGAGATCTGCAGCACTTGTATGGAGAGTATTTGCTTTGATCAGGTTCTGTACTTCAAAAATGGTACATAAATTTTCAAAGTCGGTTAAAATCTTTCATATAAGAGTGTTTCTCTTCAAGAATCTTTTCCACTTAGCAAAGCATGAAGCTGTAGAAAACCATTTTCTCTGTAGTTACAGTTTTCAGTTCAGCTGTTAGGACTGATATTGAGTAGTTGTCCAGGAGACAGTGAATTGCATTTGCTCACAAACTAGGATATCATTCTTGTCTCAGTAGATACCAAAATAAGAAATAATTTTCTCAGAGAAGTTATACAAGTTTATATATAAGAAGTATGTTTAAGATTAAAGCCTCTTTGGCATGTGATTGGAAAAGAACATTTTTTTTCTTACTCATATAAGAATATTAATTTGGAGAAAAGTTTCAGGATATGCTAGATGTGGTCCTGAACTATGCAAATTTGCCTCCAAATGTTATAGTCTTGCACAGAAGAATTTACTTTGGAGCTCTATTTCAGTACATTGGTATATATTATATATACAATAAATAAATATTAACCATCCAAAAGTAAAAGGGAGAATTTGTTTCACCCTATGCTAAGTCTCAGCATTCATATTAGAGAAACATCTTAATACATAACCTTAGGTGGATAAGTACAACACTATCAACATGTTTATTATTTCCAAGGAAGCAAATAAATCAACAAAATTCGTATTAGTTTAAAACCAGTTAGTTAAAAATTAGTCAAAAAATGATTCCCTTCTTAAATTTGCCCTACTCATCAAATGTCATTGTTCTGTTACAAAATACAATTTGTTTCTCCTTGTCATGTTTACTGTGTCATTATATATTCTCCAAGAAGATCAAAGTAGAATGTATCTAGATCCTATAAGGCTAAGATATATTACCTTGAATAAACTTAGCAATCATGATTCTACATAAAGACATTATGTAGTATTAAGTAAATGCCAGAAAGGTAAGACAATAAGAGAAAGAAAAAAAATAAAACTACTGGAAAGTGTTTATATTTCTTCTTTTTAGCCTATTATAATCTATAAATGTAAAAACAAAATATAAAGGCAAGATACTAAATTAATGAGTGGCTATTTTAATAAAACTTTCTTAAACTTAATAAAAGTCTCTTTCATATGTTTATAAAGAATGTTTTTCAATAAAGTTATCTGTAGAAATATAAAAGCAAAATGCTAATTAAATTAATGATTTGTTTAATACAGCTTGTTTGTTTTTTAGAAGTTTCTTCCAAAAGATCTGAAATTTTAATCTGAAGCTTTAAATAATAATATTTTATACTTAATATATCTATAATAATTTATATTTGCATACAGAAAACTATTCACAAGTCTAGTATTTAATGTATTTCTAATTTTCAATGTTAAAGAGGTAGGGGGTAACATATATACATATTTGTAGAACATATGAATTATTTTAATATTGAAATTATTCACAGTGGTCAGGGACAATTCTTGAGAATAGTGAGCCAATTCAATAAGTATTTTACACTCCTATTGAAACAGAAAAAGAAGCAAGAACATAGTTATTTTGCACTATTTGGAATTATGTCATAATGCAAGAATCACTGTTTGGTTAAGCATGTGTGGGAACCTCTATAAGGCACAAGGCACAGGTCAGGGTTCTATCTTGTCCAGGGCCAAAGGTTGTAATGGATAATGAGAAGAAGTAAATGAAAGCTCATTCTTTTTTTTTTTTAATTTTTTTATTGTTATGTTAATCCCCATACATTACATCATTAGTTTTAGATGTAGTGTTCCATGATTCATTGTTTGTGCATAACACCCAGTGCTCCATGCAGAACGTGCCCTCCTCAATACCCATCACCAGGCTAACCCATCCTCCCACCCCCCTCCCCTCTAGAACCCTCAGTTTGTTTTTCAGAGTCCATCGTCTCTCATGGTTCGTCTACCCCTCCGATTTTCCCCCCTTCATTCTTCCCCTCCCGCTACCTTCTTCTTTTTTTTTTTCTTAACATATATTGCATTATTTGTTTCAGAGGTACAGATCTGAGATTCAACAGTCTTGCACAATTCACAGCGCTTACCAGAGCACATACCCTCCCCAGTGTCTATCACCCAGTCACCCCATCCCTCCCACCCCACCCCCCACTCCAGCAACCCTCAGTTTGTTTCCTGAGATTAAGAATTCCTCATATCAGTGAGGTCATATGATACATGTCTTTCTCAGCTCATTCTTGAAAGATACTTTAACAACTCATTTTTCTATCTCAGGGGCATAAAAAAAAAAAAGAATAGTGGCTATTAAAGATGAGCTCGCATAGACATAAAACATTACAAACACATATAGTAGGTTATTAAAATAGAAGCTTAAGTTAAGGCACAACTATAATTAATATAAAATGGATTGGAAAAGATCTTCAAAGGCTGAATTTACCATGGAAATGACTATTCAACCTGATGAAAGATATATAAAGGGTCAAATTGTGTTGAAAAAAGAGAATCTTTGAAAAAAGTTTTCTGGCTTTTGTTTGGTTTTTTGCTTGTTTTTTTCCAGACATTTGCCAAGCAATGAGACCTCCTCATCACTACAGAGTAATAGAGGACATTCAATAATTCAAGATATTATAGTACAATCTAAAAGGTAGTATGAAATAAAATGTTTGAAATAGTTGAGGAAAATTTTAAGATTATATAGAAATCATGAAAAAAATAAGGTAGTGCCCTAAAATAGAATGTATCATAAATCTTAATGAGAGAATAATAAATGTGTTCTAATTAAACATTCAATAATCCATAATTAAATGGCAAATGGGAAAAAAGAGGAAATAAGATATTTTATGCTATGGTGCTTTGTTATAAATATTTAAAAACACATTTTTTGACCAGAAGAGATTATTTTTTTCCACATTTTGTTAGTTAATGCAGCTAACAACTAGCCATTTAGGATTGAAGGTAGGCATGTAGTTTCTAATTTAAGTGGAATTTCTAAATGCATACCAATTCCAATAACTCTTAGTTCTAAAGTTCATTATCTACCAAAATTCACTGTCAACAATGTTAGCTCTCATCCCAGAAGACAACTAAAATTGAATTGTGCAAAACTTATATTCTTATTGCTTCCTCAACTTGACAGTTTCCAAATTACCAGTGAAAGCAATAGCCTTCAGCAGATGATTTTGACTATTAGCTTTATATACTGTCTTCAGTATATGTTAACTTGAAAGCAGTTTTATATCAGTTGCATAAATCATAGCCATTCTCATAAACTAGAAGAGAAGAAAATATACCACCTGACTGCACTACAAAAGCAATTGTAAGTCTTCAGAAATACGATCAAATACTTCACAAATTTAACCAAATAAAACATGCATAAATCTAAGCTGTCTGAGTTTCCTCGAGGTGTATGTAAAAAGATAAAGCTCTGAATTGTGCATAAGCAGCTTTATTTCATTTTAAAGGGTTCTTTTTAAAGTCAACTATTTTATGCATCGTCAGGAAAACAGTTATAATAAATTTGAAGAGCAGTTTGAAAGTCTTTTAAAAGAAGTGGAATTCTTATTTGCATGTATTTGCTAATAAAATAATTAGAGCCCAAAATAAATTGGCAGAACTTACGTGCATTTTAAATAAATATTGTGGGGAAAAAACTACTATAAAAATCATGAAACCCACTATATTTTAACAGAAGCCAAGGTCAGTTTTTCATAATGCTTTTACTACAACTAATAATTTGAAAAATGCTTCTTTCCATTTTTTAAGTGTCCATATAGAGTTAAGCATGCAGTGATCTGCAGTTAGAACACGTTTCCCCAGAGTGGGCTTTGTGGGACACACGTAGCACAAGATAATCTGTTGAAAAAGGATTTTGACGTCATTTACGTTTCTAAGTTACAAATTGAGAGGCAAATTAGTGGCTACAGGGACAGGGTCTGGAGCCCATTGCCTGGATAGGAATTGCCATTTCCGAGTTCCTGAACTTTGTATACATTTTTTTTTTCCCAGGGTGTATACATTTTTAAAGATCAGGAGCCTCAGTGTCCTGAGTAAAATGGAGATAGTAATTGTGCATTCCTCAGAGGAGTGTTTTTAGGATTAAATGAATTAATATGTGAAAAACTGCAATAGATAACTGGTACAATGACTAATACATGGCAATGTTGGTCATTCTGTCATGTAATTCTTGAGACATACAAGCATTTCTTAGAGAAAGAAATATTGACATGTGCTCAGAGGAGGAATATAGACCAAGATTTTGCCAAGTACATTCCTTCTAGAATAAAAATGGAGACAATGCTTTGTATATACGCATCCTCTGATTCTTTCCTAGTTTGTAGACTCCCCTAATTCCAGAATTCTTGTTAATACAGAGCCTCAAAGGAGATTTTTCTAAAAGAAAAACCTATTATTCAGTTTTTGACTATTAATTTTTAAAGCTTCTCATATCTTGCTTTCTCTCTCAGAGCTCTCTCCCTCTATTACCAGAATTGTAATTAGCTTATTTTGAAACTTAATGATAATTTTAATAATATAGTTAAAATCAAAAGGATTAGTATTTAATAGAATTTGTCACTTTGAATAATGTAAAATATGGAAAGACATCAAAATTATATTGTATAGTCTTGTAATAAGTTCTTATATAACAATACATTTTTTAAATTTATTCAATTTATTGACCTTAAAACCTAAACATCAGGGGCTCCTGGGTGGCTCAGATGGTTAAGCATCTGCCTTCTGTTCAGGTCATGATCCCGGGGTCCTGGGATCAAGCCCCACGTTGGGGTCCTTGCTTGGAGGGTAGATTGCTTCTCCCTCTCCCTCTGCTGCTCCCCCTGCT
Organism: Halichoerus grypus; assembly: GCF_964656455.1. Taxonomy (NCBI): domain Eukaryota; kingdom Metazoa; phylum Chordata; class Mammalia; order Carnivora; family Phocidae; genus Halichoerus; species Halichoerus grypus. Next base: position 142,833,005 of record NC_135714.1, on the reverse strand, counting down.
TGTGCTCTCTCTCGCTCTCTCTGTCAAATAAATAAATAAATAATCTTAAAAAAAAAAAAAAACCTAAACATCAATTTCAAAGTAATCTAGATTCAATGTCTTTTATTGAGATGAACCCTGGAAGAAGTGACTCAAAAATTCTGATCATCAACGGCAACAACTAATTGGAGGTAAGAGACAGCAATTTGTCTGTGAACAAATCCATCTTTGTAATCCATGGAATTCAAAATATAATCGTGCACATTTATGCTTAGTTTCCCTCAGATATGTAGTATAGGACAAGTAAAAGACAGATTTCCTTCTGGCTAATTGTCTCTTCAGGCCTTAAGACAAAAAACAGTAAGGGCCCCAAATCTCGGAACCTAGCCCAAAGCTATAAATCATTCAGAGTTCGTTGGCAAGAGAATAAGGGTGAAGGACCCTTGTCATCCGTCCTCCCCCAAAGGTGTGTTTCTACCCACGTAACCCATTGAGACAACAGAGTGGATTTATTTCCACAGATGTAGGTCAGGTGTATTACTACAATCAATCAATCAATCATGTTAGAATGGTCTGTTACCATACTTAAGTTTATAAAAACTAAAATCAAGAAATCCAATAAGGTAAAACTCTAGGAAAATTTGTCTTTATGGAATTATCATTTTTGGAAATCTGTGGAAAAGATAAAAATTAATGCACCAGAAACAGAAAGACAACTTAACATAGCTCAAAAGTCTTAACATTGTCCATGTGGCAAACATTTTATTTCAATTGAGTCTTAATTTATGATGTCTCGTTGTTCTCTGGTATCTGAAAATAAATGATATCTGACTTTTTGTTTTTAAGAAAGATGTAGAAAAGATAGCTGAATTATTTACATTATTGCTTTCCCTTTCTGTGTTTGAATTTTCATGTTTCTTTTGATTTGGAAAAATATAATCATTTTCAGGATGACATATAAAAATTTAGAAATAGAATTCAATGCAAGAGATTGCAACTATTAATGTCACAATTTTAAGTTATCATGTGTTATATGCTCCTAAATTATGAAGTAATTTTAGATTTGCACAGAATATGTATGACTGTTTATACTTTTATTTTCTTTCATATTTCAAAAATTAGATGTTTATATACAACATGGTTTGAATTTTTTTTTTATTTTTTTAGGGAGGGGTGGAACAGAGGGAGAGGGAGAGGGAGAATCTCAAGCAGGCTCCATGCCCAGCACGGAGCCTGATCTGGGGCCCAACTTGGGGCTTGATCACACAACCCATGAGTTCATGACCTGAGCCGACATCAAGAGTGGGTCACTCAACAGACTGAGCCACCCAGAAGCCCCTGACATTTTTCAGTGATGAAAATGAGTTGTGAAAAACTAAAAAATGACCTTACTGTTTAATTATCATTCACACCTAGATTCATTTTTCATTTGCAAAAGCAATATCTAGATACCCAAATGGAGATTTATTTTTTGGCATCATTTTCAGTCAAAACTAAAAAGACCCAAAAACCTTCAAATAGTTTTGCTTTACTTTAAGCAGAAATCAATGACACATTTTAAAGAAATTATCTTATCTTTACAAAAGAACTTTATCATTGTTGAAATTATCCAGTAGTTAATTCCCTTAGGTACATTATGATATAATTATATGTATTGAAAAATCATGTAGAACATTCCACAAAGGGGTAAAAACTGTGGCTCATAGAATATGAGAGCAGAAAGGGGTATAACAAAGTACACTCTTCAACATTTTCATCTGACTTATTCATGGTCATGTGGCATGCAAATATTTAATAGAATCCCCATCCTGCATCTTTCCACTAAACTGAATAACATCTTTTGATGATGATTCATGGAGTTAAATAGATTATACACAAGAAAACTTATGTAAAATTTATCTAGGAAGATTCCGAAAACCTTATTTGAGCACAAGAGCAAATTCCTTGAAATCGAAGTTTGTGCTTTACCAGTTTTTTTGATAAGTTATCCCTTTAGAGTGTCTAAAATAAGACAATTACCCCTGGGAAGAACCATACAATTTACAAACCTCCTCACTTAAAATAAGGAAGTATTCAGGCAACCAAGACTTATAGTTGGAATAAGAAACATTTGTACTTGAGATATCATCAATTGTATTTTCTTTAAGTTGTTCTTAAGATTTTTAACTATTATCCTTTGGTGCTATAGAATTTATTCTCACATCTTGCCTATTTAAATATGTTCTTTTGCTATGACCAAATTTAAAATTCATTGCATTCAATTACTACCTCCATCTTCCACAATACTGAACTATTTATTTGAACAAGAACATTTAAAGAAGTTCAATTTTGTTCATTGTATCTTGAGGTATAATTATGTGAGCCACTGAATTTTATAGTTTGTCTGTTTTACAATAAGACTCAATGATCTGGCAAAAACACTGATATAAAGGGCCATCAATTATTTCCTTTATTAGAAACTGTATTTTTAGTTTTCAGAGAGTTAACTACAAAATGTCAGAATTCACTGGGTTTTGCTTTTTCATGCTGAATAATGATGATCAAAGAATCTGATCTATCTTAAGAATTAGATTTTCAAAAAGGAGGTAAGAGATAAAAGATGATCTTCACTAAGATCACTGATGGATGGAAGAACCAAATAAAATATTGGGTGTGGCACTTCTGCTTTCAATAAGAGCAAAACCTGAAACTTGAATATACTCAGAATTGATCTCACTGTATTTAATGGTCACTTCCCTAAATAATAATATTCTTAGTGTTTCTCATATTTATAAATTAAATAGAGAATATAAGTGCCATGGATATGAAACACTCTAAATTGTTAAGTTGGTATAAACATCGTTAAGAAAATGATATGGCCAAGGATTTCAGTCTAGGCCAGATCTCTCATCAAAATGGCCATTGGGCTGTGAAATAAGCAAAATGTACTTCGAAGTCAGCAAAAATTCTAAACATCTTAATTTCAATAATTACATTAATTTCAAAGCAAAATGGTTTACCTAATGTTTAAATTCTGTCAAGTTCTATATCAAAGACAACTTTTGAAGATCATATTTCAACAATCAAAAAATAAATGTCATATAAAAGGGATTAAAATGGTCATACAAAAACCATCATTTATAATCATAGGTGGAAATTGAAAACTAAAATTGAAGCCTTTCTAACTATCCTTTTTCTAGATTATAGGAGAATAATTTCCACTCAGCTGACTTTTCCAGATGACCTGGAAATTAATTAACACCTCTCCTCTCCATTTTAACCATTCAACAGATTAATACATTCTAACAGGCTTTCTTGTCTAAGATGCACATGAAGAATCCAAAGGGCTGGTTTAGTGTTCTCATGACCCCCAACTGGTATTGTCTAATGAAATAACATGTCCTTCTTTAATTTACAATCTCTATATCATTTGTTCTTCTATTCCTCACCACTTCCTTCTTCTAGTCACTATTTTTCACTATTTCACTATTTTTCTGATTTTTTTTTCTTTAGGCTCTCAGCCTATTAAATACCCATCTTGAGTTGCCCTTTCAAACACAGGCTACTAACCTAGATTTTGGCTACTGGTTAAGAAGAGTAAAAGGCTATTTGACTTTGGATATGTATTTTAATAACTTTGAACCTGAGTTTATTTCTTCCTAAACTGGGGGTCTTAGTTTATAATTTTTTGTGAATATTAGCTAAGTGTGTAAAGTCTGCACCGAACAGGTGGCAGGTTATAAACAAACAAACAAACAAAAAGACAATTATTTTTCCTAGTGGCAACAATAATGGTAGTAGCAATAGTATAAAAATCGCCAATGCTTACTACTTTGCCATTTCCTGATGAGTCCTATTCTAGGTGTTTTACATATATTAACTCATTTAGTCCAATAATAACTGTATGACATAGATGTTAGTCTTATCTCCACTTTATAGCTGATAAAAACTGAGGCTCGGGGCGTTATATAAATTGTCACAGCAACTGGGAGGATTTTGAACCCAGGTACTTTTGTTAAGAGCACATGACTTTACCACTACACTATATTAACAATAGCAAACATCATTTTATCCAATCTGATGTATCTTATTTTGTTTTTATTTTTCTGATTGTTTTTGCTTTGAATTTTTCTGAATGATTTTGTTATTTATAATGGCTAAAATCCAGTATTTTTTAATTTGCTATATATCTCATTTAATCATTTACGTATAAAAAATGTACCTTGAAATACAGACCACTGATGAAAAAGAACTTTTGTATATAGAGTAAGAAATTCTGGATGCTTTCCCTCTCATATTTCAGAGGATGAAAAACAAAACCAAAAGCTTTACTCTCGAAGTTATGGAGATCTGTGATCTAAGCCAACACTGCCTCCACCGAGGTGGTTAGATGGTTACACAACTCCAGGAATATACTAAAAACCACCCAATTCTAATTTTACAAGGTGAATGTTATGTTAGGTGAGTTATATCTCAACAAAGATGTTATAAATTTTTAAAAAAATTATTATAATTCCATCTAATGCAGCCCAGATCAATAAGCAAAAGGAATTTTTACCACCATTCACCGTCTGGCTATGGAGCTTGTAAGAAAGAAGGCATACTAATTCCCTTCTTCTCTGTGATGACTTGCTCTGCCAGAATGAGACGCTGAGCTTGTATTACATGAAACTGCAGAAAGTGAACCTTGAGTTTAAGTTTGAAATCATATTGTTTAAAAAAGTTTATCTATCCAATTGGCTAGATCTTTAATTCCTATTTACCTTGTCAGGTAGCAAAACCAAACCACGTTTCTCTCACTACCTAACCAGTATTAATGGAGGCAAGTAATGATTTTACTGCATTTCATTATCTATGACATTTTACTGATACTGATGTGTAAAATAGACTTAAAGGTGGTTTGAAGCATACCATTTTTAATGGCTTTGGGGAATGAAGACAGTTTGCAACATTAAGTTTTTACATTAAGGTTTGCTATATGATTTCATTATGATCAGATTCAATGCTTTCTAAGGAAGCATTTGCATCTATAAATCACCCTTAAAGGTAAAAATATAGTGTTTGCTATATATTAAAACTCCGAGAACTAGCTGTGTTTAAATGAAAAAAAAAAAAAAAAAAAACAAATATAAAGTTTGGAAGGTTTCCAATGAACTTAGTTTAAAAAAAAATTGCACAAACCTATTCACAACTCATGTTATGTAGTTAGTTTTTGGTTGGTCTGTTGTTACTGAATTATCTGAATGGTGAACCCATTTCCCTTTTCTTTGCTTATCAGAAAAAAAAGACATGATAAGCATAATAGTAACCAACTTCTATTTTGAAAATCTCATCCAAGTTTATTTTTTCAAGGTAATATAGATATTATAATACATATCAGCTGTGTTTGTTTAGAAAAAACTTAATGTATATTCAATATCTAATTCATTATTTCAAGCCAAAAGGGATCAATACATCCCCTTAAAATTTTAGCATTCCTAACAGCTGTAATAGACTGTATTTTTTTTTCTTTTTCTTCAAAGGTCTCGATTTCAAAAAGACAAATAAAATACAAAACATTGATTCCATGAAATACATAGTAATAAGTAGATAGTGAATTCCATACCAATTTTTCAATATCTTTTGGTATTTGGAAATCTACTAACTTCTCTATTCTCTCTTCCATCAATGTCCCTAAGCCACTCAAGTCTACTTTGCAATAGAAGCCACAATGACCAGTTTTATATGAATTTATATTCGATGAACAATATTCTATACACATATATGCATTCTTTTATAAAAATAAACAATGGTGGAAAATACGCACAGAGTTCTAATTCTTTACTTTTTTCATCTAACAAAATCTCCTATTATATCCATACACAAAGAATCTTATTTTTATAAGCATTATTATTTTATGTATGATGTGTAACAATTGATTTTTAAGTACATCCTACCAATGGACACTTTCTTTCCTATATTTTAGTATTATGAAATAATTGTATTTTACAAACATGCATATGAATCTGAAGAAAAAATTCTTAGAAGGGAAATTTCCAGATCAAAGTATATTTGACTCAGAAATGTTTTTAAGAATTTTTATGTTAATTTTTTATGTTTAACATTTTTTAACAATTTTTTTCATATTTGACGCATTCACAAAGAATTCCAAGTTTGTCAATTTACATTCCATTCCAATCAGAAATGAATAAGTGCCTATTTTTCCATAACTTCCTCAATACAGTTTGTTCTCAAACTTTTTTTACTTTATCAAATTAATAAATAATGACATTGTCTTATAATTTTCATTTGTTTTTTTCTTCTAATATGAGATATTAAAAGCCATCATATTATTTTTCTCATAATGTACTTTGTTTATTTCTTGTCCTTACTGGTACATGTTTTATCATTTTTTTCCCTTAAATTAGTGTATTGATAGATTAGCCCTAGCTAGTCTTTATATTTTCAAGTATAAACCAAATAAAAAGAAAAAGAAGGGGGAAAGACAGAAAGATAACTGTTTGGGGGATGAGAATCTAGGGAATGGTAAATAAGCATAAGAGGTGAAAAAATTTTGGAAAATGTCAGAGCAAAATAAAAATACAAAATAACAGGAAAATATAAACCTGTTGGTCCTTTAGATAAAAAGTGAATGCAATAAATCAGAAGAAACCAAATGCAAAAATAAAAATAAAAACATACGCACAGCTACTCGCTATCAAATTTAGACTCTGGATAAGATTGCCAAAATAACCTAACAGTGCCATCCTGATGCTTATCTTCTGAGATGGTTCATCCTGTGATCACCACACTTACTTAACACTGCTCTGGGACTCACTGGGCAATGGCCCATTTATGTAATAACTAATTCACAAGATGGAGCTTTTTACCAAGGGACAATTTGTGTACTAGATTCAGAGTTACACTACAAATAGTCTTACATTATTGAGATATTTGGTATAATATCCTCTAGGAATTGTAGTAATGGCTAAGAATTTGAATGACTTATCTTTAAATTAGTCATGACTAAGGTAATATATACACACATGCCTTAATTTTCTATCACCCTCTCCTTTATGTTATTAAGAACTTTGACAATTTGACTCCATCTTCCCCTTTGGTCCAGTCCAACTGACATCTAACAGAATCCATATAGACAAACTTACCAGACAGCTAACATGATTTCTTGAATATTTTCTCTCTGTTGAATTTAACCCTCACCTCACCAAACCTTTATATTCCTGGACAGCAGGAGACCTTCTACTGGACAGAACTCTTCCACCTGGTCTATCTTTTCTAACCTCCAGTTATATGAATAAAACTTCTTAGTCATCTACTTCTCCCATTCAATTATTCCCAAAACACATATTTAACCACAATCAAATCTCTCTTTAGCCTTCAATTTATGCTTACCCATAATATTACTTTGATTTTTACTTTTACAGCTTTGACTCCAAGTTTCTTTACTTTGGCTATCTTCTTGTCAATACCTTGTTCAACTCCTTCTTACCCCTGTTCTCCTTGTCACACAATCCAAAAAACCACAAAAGCCAAATAAACAAAAACAACAACAACAAAAACAAATGTTCAAAGCTGGAAGAAGTCAGTTTCCATATCCTCTCCTTCTATACTCAGGTGACTTTCATAGTATATTCAACAACTTCAGTCCAGCTCTGAAAGTCCTTAAAATCTCTTTACATGTCTCTAGCCAATTCTTTTCATTCCATCATCCACAATAACTATATTTAACTCCATTTGTATCATCAGAGGCCTAATATTAGCACTCCATTCCTGGATTACCAAATTTCCTACTTGTGACAGAAAACAAAGTCTTTCTGGTAAGATATTATAAACTTCCTGTCTTTTCCCAATATACAAACTCATGGGCAACTCTACTTTCATGTTTCATATCCCTTTTTCTTATGGAAAAGGTATATTTATGCTTTCTTCTACTTGGGGAGAAAGGGCAGTCTAGATGTAAAAGCTGTCACTTCATTGATCACCAGGATTGTGATTTGACCAGTTATTCAGGTATCATTTTTCTCTTTCTTTAGGGTCAGTGCCTCCCTAATGGTTTTCAAACTTGGCTACAGATTAGAATTACCTGAAATTTTTTTTAAAATTCCAGGAAGTGCTCAGACCACACTGCTAGAAATTCTGATTCAATTGATCTGGGAAAACACAGGCTTTGGTATATTCTTAAACCTCCCAGTAATTCTAAAGTGTAGTCAGAGTTGAGAACACATTTCTTTATTCCCTGCCTAGCCCCAGACCTTCCAGAGCTTTGCTTCCTCAACATTTCCTGCTGCTTGTATATCTTCATGGATTCCTCCACATTAGCTCTTACCCTCTCAGCATATAAGTGTAAGTCTTTCATACACTAATAATTTTTAAAAACTTTCCTTCCACTTTATGCTCATTCTAGCTACTGCTCTTTCTTTCTATTTCTTTTGAAAGAGCAGTCTATACATGCTTCCTCTATGTCCTTGCCTTCCTTAAATTTACACTGAAATCCATCTTACACCCAGATCACTTCACTTAATAAGAACTTTCAAAGGTCATCAATAACCTACTTAATGCCCAATCCAATAAATGGTTTTAAGACTTCCTCTTAATTGAATTCTCTACAATATTTAATCTATAGACCAATTCCTTTTACTTGGAATTCCTTTACTCTTTAGCTTCTTTGATACACCCGTTTCCTCATTTTTCTTCACCTTGAAATGTACCTCAGTTTTATTCTGGGGGTTCATCTTCTCCCATCCCCCTTAAAATACTGTTTTTTCTATAGTTTTGTATTTTTTCCAGTCCCCTATTCTCAATTTACACATTTTACTTGAATGAATAAATTTATTTCCATAACTCCTACTATCACCTAAATCTCGATAAGATACATGTATATGTAGGTATGTACGTGTGTGTGTGTGCATGGGTGTGAATTTTAGTTCAATGCTTCTCAAACTCTAATGCATATTTAAATCATGTGGGGATATTGTTTAAATGAAGCTTATGTAGATCTGAGTTGGGACCTAATATTCTGCATTCTAATAGCATTCAGGTGATGCTGACGCTGCTATTACAAAGACTACACTTCGATTAACAAAGATCTAGCTCTCTCTTTTGAGTTCTAGACCCATTAATCCAACTATCCATTGAATATCCCTACTTGGTTATGTCATTGGTATTCAAACCACTACATCCAAACTGGTTAACCAATATATCTTCTCAAACTTTGTCTTTCTTCTGTACACTCCATCTCACAAAACATTCAGACAAGAAACTGTCAAATGAGAAGTGTAGAAATCATTCCTGATTTCTCCCTATTCTTCAGCCTATTGCTTCCAATCAATTCTCAAGTTGCAGCCATTCCATCTCATATGAGTCTTTTATTAACCAATGGTCTCAGCTTTTTTTATTTCAGGATCGCATCAATTTTTTTTCTGATTATGCAGCAAACTCAAAAATGATCTCCCTGCCTCAAGTATTCCATGCTCCAATTATACTCTAAATTGTCTCTATGGTGACTTTTCTAAATCACACAGCTGATGAGTCACTCTCAAAGTTTTAATGACTTCTAATAGATTTCAGGACATAATCTGAACTTAGCATGACCCAATGCCTCTACTTACCTGTGCAGTCTAATAATGTTTCTCCCTAGACCGTACATTATGTTCCATAAAGGAGACATGGATTTTCTTGGCATTGTGCTACTGCATAGGTTCCTATTTCCGTTTAGAATGTCCCTACTGCTTAATGTGATGGAGAGCCTTTCATTTGCTATGAGTTTTGGTACTATGACAACCTGACCACCACTAACCAAAGCCTGTCTTATGACCATCCCCCACATATATGCATCATAGCCCTTGCCATACTGTACTATGCTGATAACCATCAGTATGCTTGTCTCTTTTTCCGTTTATGGTGTATGCTCCTTAATGACAGAGAATGTGTCTTATTAGTCTTTATATACCCAAAGTCTAGCACAGTGTCTAAGACATAATACATCCCATAAATGAATTGTTAATTGCTTAAAAGAAAAAGTAGCTAATGATATCGCTAAAATATACCCTAAACATCTTCTAAATATGCAAAAATATCTAAAATTAGCAGCATAATTTTAATACCCTATGTATTTTACTATATTTTGTTTATTTGAAAATGACTTAGAATATTGAATATTATTAATGTCAACTTTATTGAGACCAGGCATGAAATTTTCGATGTCTCATAAACACTAATCTAGATCAGATACCAATTATGTGTACTCTGTGTTCTTGCAAAATTATCCTTTCCTCATCTTTTATTTATTTTTTTAAAGATTTTATTTATTTATTTGACATAGAGTATGAGAGAGGGGACACAAGCAGGGGGAGTGGGAAAGGGAGAAGCAGGCTTCCCACTGAGCAGGGAGCCTGATGCAGGGCTTGATCCCTGGACCCTGGGATCATGACCTGAGCCAAAAGTAGATGCTTAACAACTGAGCCACCCAGGCACCCCTCATATCCTCATCTTTTAATGCAACCTATTAATCTTCCTGAAGTTTTCAGAATACTACTCTCATTCAAAATCTTTTCATTTTTCTTCATTTTAATAGATACAATTATCAGGTTCTTGTCAGTCAAGATCTAGTCTCACCACACTATCAGAATTTTTTCACTAAAATTTTTTTTATGTAATATCTTAATCTTTTGGGATTGCTATGACAAAATACCACAGAAGGCAGATTATAAAAAAACAGAAAGTTATTTCTCACAGTTCTAGAGGGTGGAAGTCAGTGATCAGAGTGCCAGCCTGATTGGGTTGAGGGACATTTTCCTGGTCTGATTGTATCCTTTCATGGAGGTGTGGGACAAGGGAGCTCTCTAGGGCCTCTTTCATAGGGCATTAATCTCATTTATGAGTACTCCATCCTCATGATCAAATCACCTCCTACATGTCCAACTTCCTAATATCATCACATTGGGCATTAGGATTTCAACATATGAATTTGGGGAGGACATAAACATTCAGACCATAACAAGTAGCCTACTCTGTGCCTCAGCTTAGTTTTCTGTAAACACTTTCTTATTTTTGTAACTTGTCTCACATCCTTCCTCATGAGGGCATATGTTCAAATCGAGAACAGAAGGCCCTGGGATGAGAGAGAGACAGAGCATCACTCAGTCTTTCCTAGACAGATAAGGCAAAGGGGCAGCTGATGATGTACAGATTCACTGGAGGAAAACAAAGACTCCTTACCAATCAAATGATAAAGTCTGAGACTTTCTGTAAAAAGTGATAAAGTATTTTTTGCAAGCAAGTGAGGAAAAACATGGGATGCACTACATAGGATCAACAGATTACACTGAACTTATATATTTTTAAAGAAATAATGTAATCAAATCAGAAAAAAATAATTGTTGTAACCATATCTAGCTACTGTTTTTTTTTAAGATTTATTTATTTGAGAGAGCGTGCACGTGAGAGAGAGAGAGAGAGAAGGGGGGGGTGAGGGAGAGAATCTCAAGCAGACTCCCTACTGAGCACAGAGCCCCACATGAGATCATGACCTGAGCCGAAATCATGAGTCAGACACTTAACCTCCTAAGCCACCCAGGCACCCCTCTAGCTATTGTTTTTTTGTTTTGTGTTTGTTTGTTTTTTAAAAAAAAAAACAATTATTTAGTAATCCTTGTGAAGGATAGGGTAGGTGGAAAGGGGTATAGTGGACATAAATGTTAGTACATGAATGTAGACTACCTATAGTTTGCTGAATGTGATTTATATTTAAACTACTCATAAAGGAAAATGCACATGCTTCTCAATGCAGACTTTAGGATTAGCCATTCTCTACAAATCCTTTTATTTTATTCATAAAATCCCAAGTAAAGGATCCCTGGATATTTTTTATTTGAAAAGAATGAATTGATCCCTTATACTGAAGTCAAGATTTTAGTTTCCAAAGTACTAAAATTCATGTGGGCCTTCTAATAGAATGTTACAATAAGACATATCTCTGCCTATGTGTTATTTATTACATATATATTCAGTGACTAATAATCCAAACTATGAAAATATATAATATGTGTAATTTATTTATATACAATATATGTAACATATGTAATATATTTATATATTGCATATAATTATTTAATCCAATAAGGTATTTATTTTTTTATTTTTTACTTTGAATATACAACCTATTTTATAATTTTAGTTGAAAAGTGTTTTTATTTATTTTAAAAATACAGACACATTTTACTTTTAAGATTAATCTGCACTTTTCATAACGCAAAGCCACAAAGTTTAACAGAAAGTACATGGCATACGTGTAATTTATGAAGGAAAGTTCGAAACAAAATGTGATTCAAAAGGAATTTAGAAATGGAAACTAAAATAGCTAATTTTAATACATAAGAAAAGCTGACAATTTTGTTTCTTAGAATATACTATCACCAGAAAACCCCTATATTCAAAGAGCGAATTTAATTTCTTTGGCAAGGCTTGCATTTTTGAACCTCACATAGTTTATTTTCATAGTCTATTGTCCTACACATAAATTATTACAAAATGACAAAATAAAAAAGGAAACTCCGTGTATAATAAGTTGGCAACTGTCATTCTAAGTAGCTCATAATCTCAGGCCTCCTATGTTCATATGCTTCACCAATAAAATCTAACTGAAATGTAGGTATTTTTTCTTCTTTCTTAAGCGGTAGTTATTCTTCTGCCTCATATAGTTGGTTTTGTCTGATTGACAAAAAAGTTAGCTACTCCAGTGACCTAAGGCAAGATCTAATTTCCAAGTATTTTTAATAAATGAGAGCTTCTAGGCATTTAGAAGAGACTAATACAGACATCTCGTCCAATATTATTGTGTTAATAACATTTACCAAGCACAATTTTCAAACTCTCTCTTACATATATAAGAACTTCCTAATATCCTTATCATATCCCATCTTTTTTTAAATACTAGCTCAAATATTGCTTCCTTCAAAAAGCTTTTTATCAAACATCTTCATTCTGTAAGCTTTCAACAAATTCCAGAATCATCCTTTGCTGTCTCTGAACATTTATATTTCAGTTGGTTTCAACTGACAATGTTCCTTTTTAACATGGTGAACTTCAACATCATGTTGTCTTCAATAGTATTACCATGGAAATATCTTCAAAGATAAATTTTCTTTACAATTAGAGATTATTTTTAATGTGATCATATACGTATAGTTGACACTTGAACTAGAAGGGGGTTAGAGATGCTGACCCCTGCAAAGTAAAAAATCTATGTATAACTTTGACTGCCCAAAGACTTAACTATTAATAGCCTACTGTTGACCAAAAGCCTTACGCATAACATAAAGTCAAGTAACACATATTTTGTATGTTGTGTTATATACTGTATTCTTACAATAAAGTATGCTAGAGAAAAGAAAATGTAAGAAAATCATAAGAAAGAAAAACCACATGTACTGTTACTGTACCTTAAAAAAATCCCTGTATAGGCAGTCCACCCAGAAGTCCTGTGGGTCTGTCTCTTGCTTCAACAGTGTTTGGACAAAACAGATCCAGGGAGGCCTTTTTCCCAGCCTCTGACCACCCTCCAATTTCTTTTCCAATGAAATCCTTGGGAATCATCTCCTCAGACATCCCCTGCCTCAGGCACCAGTGAACACCATTTTTTGAACTTAGCTCCCTATTGCTGATCAGCCATGATTCTTCAGAATTACTCCATTGAGGTGGAGGCTGCCAAACTGCCTGGTCAACATGCATCTGTGAGCCTCCTACACCTACCTCTTTCCGGGCTTCTATTCCCACCAGGATGATGTGGCTCTGGATGGCACAGGCCACTTCCTGTAAGTTGGCCAAGGAGAAGCACCAGGACACTCAGCACCCCTAGAAGACTCAAAACTAGCTTCTGGGTTGTGCCCTCTTCCAGGACGTGTAGAAGCTGTCCCAAGATGAGTGAGGTAAAACCCTGTTCACCATCAAAACCACCATAGTCCTAGAGAAGAACCTGAAGCAGGCCCTTTGGATCTGTATGCCTTGGGTTCCACCCATGCAGACCCCCATCTCTGTGACTTCCTGGAGAACCACTTCCTGATGAGGAAGTGAAAGTCATCCAGAGGATGGTGACCATCTGACTAACCGCTGGCTGGCTGACCACCAGGCTGGGCTGGGCAAGTATTTCTTCCAAAGGCCCAGTGGCCTGGGAGGGGACCCTCTGGCATACCCCAGTGCCAGGATTTCTTCCTTCCAGCCACCAGGCAGCTTTTTAACCACCCTGGAGCCCTCTCTCAAGCCTCAGACCAAATGGAAACAAAGAAGCTTTTTGCAGGGGAAAAAAAAAAAAAAAACACCTATAAGTGGACCTGCTCAGTTCAAACCCATGTTGTTCCAGGGTCAAGTGTATACACACACACACATACACACATATATAATTGTCATTACATTTCATATATAATATATATAAATGTCATTATATACATATAAAATCTTTTATATATCCTAAGCATTTTCTACAGTAAAGATGGCACAAGATACACACGCTCAGAAACATTATCTTAAAATTGCTTCATCATAAGCTGTGATATATTTAATTTTTGTCCTCAAAAGCATATTCTGGTAATTTCTCCCATCTTCATCTTTCTACTTTAAATGTAGCTGAGAATGCCAATTGGGTGGGAGTTGACTCGTGTAAACACCATCTGGCTCCTTAGTTAGAAGAAGAAGTTTTATAAAGCAGAGCTTTCCCAGACCCATTGTCATTTCTACCAATCTTGCTGACTTCTTTCAGAATTCCCTGGGAGATAAGGAGAGTACCTTTCCGAGTACTACACTAAATTATAAGATCAAACTGTCTCCCATTTTGGATTTTTCTTTGGAATGAAAATAGTCAAACAGTGTGAAGTTCCACAAACAGAAGGATCTTGATCTCCAGAAATGTGTCACCACATGGCATCTTTGATTCTAAGCAGAAGCGGCTCAGGCAAGCGGTTTCCAACTGTCCTTAGAAATGGTTTCCTCTGTTCATAAGATTCTTATTTCATGGATATTAGAACCTGCTGTGTTGTTTCAAACTATGTAACCTGAGGAGAAATAGTAAACTTGAACATTTTGGGATGAACTTTCCTTAGTTTATTTTACCAAAGTTTTACAAATTATCATTATTATGCTTTTAAGCTAACTACAAAGGATGAATCACAAAGCAAAAACCTAGCAGACAGAAAGAGAAAGAAAAAGAAATCTTATGATCTTTAGCTCTTGTTTCTGCCCTCCATGAGATAAGAAATAGACAGTCCAACTGCCTGAAATAAGGTGTTTTTCTGATACTGCTAACCTGCAGCTAAGTGCCAGTAGGAAAGAGAAAAAAGAATTTAATTCACTGAAACTAGTTATTGTTTAAAATAATTGCTACTGTAGAATAATACCTTTCCGAGGTTTCTGTGTGTGCAGAGGGCAAGATAGCTGTTGGCTTCTCACCAGAAATATGATTTCCTATCTTATGCATTTCAATGAAAGAGGTAAAATAGCCTATCTCACAGGTCCACTTCAGGAAAATCACGCCAAAAAAGAAGTATTCCAAATCAAAAAACAGCCAAATGACATGAAGAGAAGTTAAATATCACATCAAAATATTCTGTAGAAGGCCTTTTGCTTCTTTTAAACACAGAAATGTTTATTTTTCACACATCTATATATTCCTAGGATTCATTTTATGCCTGATAGAAAAAATAAGAGCCGTACCCATATACAAGTATCATTATAACTTCCTACATTCCATATTAACCATTATCTATAGCCCCAAGATGCTGTTGTCTGCCTTTTTAATAACATTTTCCTCATCGAACATGTTCAGCCAGGGTTATCCTAATACAAATCATCTTCTTTATGCAAAGGTACACCTGCTACATTGTTCACACTCACCCCAAGGAAGAGCACAGAGCTAGTCTAAGCCAACTGGAGCCTCTCTCCATGACCTTAGGTACCAAACTTAGCGATGAGTAAGCCTGAGAAAGTCACCCTGTGAGTAAACTACAACTAATTTTCATGGATATACTAGACAGTTAATTTGAGAATGACTAATAATAATAAACACATAGCAATAGAAGTGATTGAAAAGACCACGATCCTAGAACTGTTCTTTTGTCATTTACCAATGTGACATCAGCAGCAATAGAAGCTGTAAGTCAGAGGCAATCAGCACAGAAAAGCAAGAGAAAAGGGTCATTCTAACATAACTCTGAAGGGCAATCAGTGACAAGTAGCAGAGACTTAAAGCAACAAGTTTAAATCCATCCCTGTGGATCAGTAGAGACTAGGTAATAGATGTCATTGGGTATTCTTTCAGTAATTTTCTCTGCTTGCTACTCTTACATGGGCTATTTCTCCAAATAAAGGATATTGATTTAGTTTTGACCTGATGGTCCAGAGAATTTTTTTAAGTGAATTCACATTTTAAATAACAGAGTTTATTTAGTTTCATGTTTTTTACAGATTAGATTATTGATTTTATTGGATTTGTTGACAATAACATACCATAATTTGAAAATCAGCTGTAAATTGCCTGTAAGAATTCTTATATTTTTGAGCTATGTACTTTCTGAAGTATACAAAGCAAGTCTTATTTCACAGAGTTAAGCCAAAAACAACCAACTCAGACATAATTCTATATTCAAATTTACTTTTAAATGGGGTTCTTCTATAAAAGAACCAAACTGTTACATAACTAAATTTATAGCTAAACTATTAAAAAATAGTAGCTAATACATATGAGTGTTTCTCATGTGTCAGACATTATTTTAAGTGCTTGCATTGTATAGCTCATTTAATATAATAATCCTAAGAGATGGGTACTGTTATTGCTTCCATTTTTCTTTTTTTTTTTTTTTTTTTTTTTTTAAAGATTTTATTTATTTATTTGAGAGAGAGAATGAGAGACAGAGAGCATGAGAGGGAGGAGGGTCAGAGGGAGAAGCAGACTCCCTGCCGAGCAGGGAGCCCGATGCGGGACTCGATCCCGGGACTCCAGGATCATGACCTGAGCCGAAGGCAGTCGCTTAACCAACTGAGCCACCCAGGTGCCCATGCTTCCATTTTTCAAAAGAGGAAATTGGGGCACAGAGAGGTAAAGTAATTGACCCAATGTCATCTAACTGACAAGGAATAGAACCAAGATTCACACCCTGGACAGTCTGGCTCCAGACCCCAAACTCTTAACTCCTTCCCTTACTGCTTTTCCAAATTAACTTTCCCAGTCCAAAGAGTGGGCAACACTAGTATTGAAATCCACTATACTTAATATCATCTCTTTATCAATCAGAAAGTTTAGCTACATAGCAGCAGTACGTGGACTAATGCTTTGGAAGAAGAGGTGGCTACATATGTAATTATATGGCTGGGGGAATGGGCAATGGGAAATGCATATGCCCAAAAGGTTTTTCCACAAAATCCTGAAACTTTGCTGGTTATATACAGTCATCTTTAAAGACTGCTCTGTCTAATTTATCCTTCTAAAATGGAAACATTTTCAAATGTGAAACTTCTCCTAGTATGTGGCACTTCATTTAGGAAAACTGAAGGCTAGGCTGAGTCAATAGCCCAGTCTGGTATTCAGGGGAGATGTCTTTGCTCATATGTCTGGCGATTAGCACTTCTGTTCACCTGGGATCTCAAATAAGGCTGTTGAACAGAACATCCAGGTCAGGACTGGCTCTGTAGTGTGTCACCAGGGCAGTTGCATAGGTCTCCATATTCTCAAGGGGTTCCTGCTTGGACTAATGCTCTGCCCTGTGTCTTGAAACTCCTAATAATTTTCTCTCTTTTTAAAAATTCCAGTGTAGTTAACATACAGTATGACATTACTTTCAAGTGTGCAATATAGTGATTCAAAGGTTCCATATATTACTCAGTGCTCATCAAGATAAGTGTACTCTTAATCCCTTCAGGTATTTTACCCATCCCCCACTCACCTCCCCTCAGGTAACCATCTGTTGATTCTATATAGTTGAGTCTTTTTTGGTTTGTCTCCTTTTTTTTTTTTTTGTTCCTTTGCTCATTTGTTTTGTTTCTTAAATTCCACATACGAGTGAAACCAGATGATATTTATCTTTGACTGACTCATTTTGCTCAGTATTACACTCTCTAGATCCATCCACATTGTTGCAAATGGCAAGATTTCATAAAAATCCTAGAAGAGAGTACAGACAACAAGTTCTCTGACATTGGTCATAGCAACATCCTTCTAGATATGTCTCCTGAGGCAAGGGAAGCAAAAGCAAAAATAAGCTAAAAAAATCTTCTGCACAACAAAGGAAACAACCAACAAAACTAAAAGTCAACCTACTGAATGGGAGAAAATATTTGCAAATGACATGTCTGATAAAGGGTTAGAATCATTATAATATATATAGAGAACTTTTACAACTCAATACACAATACACACACACACACACACACACACACACACAAATAATCCAATTAAAAATGGGCAGAAGACATGAACAGACTTTTCTCCAAAGAAGAGATCCAGATGGCCAATAGACACATGAAAAGATGCTCAACATCATTCATCATCAGAGAAATGCAAATTAAAAGCACAATAAGATATCACCTCACACTTCTCAGAATGGCTAAAATCAAAAACTCAAGAAACAACAAGTGTTGGGGATGATGTGGAGAAAAAGGAACCCTTGTGCACTCTTGGTGGGAGTGCAAACTGTGGCAGCCACTGTGGAAGACAGTATGAAGGTTCCTCAAAAATTTAAAATAGAACTAACCTGTGATCCACTAATTGCACCACTGTGTATTTACTCAGAGAGTATGAAAACACTAATTGGAAGGGATATATGCACCCCTATGTTTATTGCAGCATTATTTACAATAACCA
Source organism: Halichoerus grypus (assembly GCF_964656455.1). Taxonomy (NCBI): domain Eukaryota; kingdom Metazoa; phylum Chordata; class Mammalia; order Carnivora; family Phocidae; genus Halichoerus; species Halichoerus grypus. The sequence continues at coordinate 142,814,203 of NC_135714.1, read as the reverse complement.
ACAATGGAAGAAGCCTATTTCCATTGATAGATGATAAAGATAAAGAGGATAAAGAAGACATATATATATATATATATATATATATATATATATATATATATATATATATATATAAATGGAATATTATTCAGCTATATAAAGAATAATTTTATCTTTGAATTTGTGTTTTATAACACCAAAGGAGCAGTAGAGCATGTGTGTAAGCTGAACAGATATGTGTAATGCATGTGTCCACCATTCCTTGCCCCCCATCTACATATAGTGTTTGTGATGCCTATGAGCCCAGTGGACCGTGTTGTGTAGGAGTTTAGTAAGACTCAAAACGAGAACAAGGTAAGAATTTTACATCTAAAACTGAGTAATTGAGGTGAGGGGGAGGTGCTGACAGCCTTGGGAGGCCATGCTTTCTTTTGATTCATAATTTATTTCCAAAGCAAGAAGGCAATGACATTCTAGGAAACATGAAATCAGCAAAGAAACTTAACCACATCCTTCCTTACTCCTGTTACTTTCCCATATTAGATTGAAAATGATGATGTGGAAGGAAAGGGAAAGATGGAGAAACTCACAGTTTCTCTTCCTTTCAGTCCTTCCTTGCTCATTAGCAAGCTGGAGGTAGAATATTGGTTGAATGCATGTGTATCAAGAAGTGAAATAAAAATTACTGAGATGGTTTTGTGCAGCATTTCCATTCTTCTGGTAAGAACTAAATGTATATGCATGTATGAGCTAAAAAATGTGAAATGTATAATTTTGGTGACTCCCATGAGTTAAATGTCCTTATATTTGCATTTAAAACTGGCATTGCACAACTTAAAGAAGACCAGTAAAACTCATGTTAATAATTTAAATTTTTAATTTTTCCTTACTTAGAACACTAAACAGCAAATATAAAATACCATAATAAAGAGAAAGAAAGCTTGAAAAAGAAAAGAAAAACTTTATGGTTTAGTATTTTAGTAACACACTTTCATTTTTGTATTGGGCCACACAAATTATACAACCAGTCTCAAACACCTGCAGATGGTCTCCCCATTATATCGTACTTTATGAAATATTTTTCAGCATCGTTGTAGGTTCATGTGCTTTGTTCCTTTCTTCTGTAATATAATGAATTATGTTAAAGAGTCATATAGTTCAGTGGTGAAAAGTATTGCTCCTCCTTTCGCTCTTCTCATTTTCTCCAGCCCAAGAAATTTTCTTCTAGTCTGTTCTAGCAGGGGCAGGCAGGAGATGGTAGCAGAGTAGAAGTGGAATAACCCACCATTTTCAAATGCGTCCTCGCAAACATTTTATGTATTTCAAGACTCCCCATTGCCCTCTGTGAGATTTACGGTTTTTGTTTTTTGTTTTTTGTTTTTATAATCAGACCCAGGAATCAATTCTTTTTTTTTTTTTTTTTTTTTTCTGTTTCAGCTCACACATTTCTCCCCTAAGGTAAGTTCTAATGCTTGAGTCAAAGAAAGAGCAATAGGCAATAAAAAAATAAGGGGCATATAAAAGTGAGTATTTTAAAAAATACCATCATTCCACACCATAATAAGATAATGTTTTAAGTTGACTTAATTTTCTAAACTCCACATATCTCTATTCTCTAAGGCAAGCTACCACATAAACACAACTATTTGGAAAGTTGCTGTTCTTTTTTAGCTCCCTATGCTTTGTTTTTGCAACAAATTGTGACCACGTGATGATTTTAGTAAATTTTTTGAACCACTCTTCCTAGAGTGGGAATTTTTTTTCTGCCTTTTGTTTTTGTTTTTGTTTTTTGGCCATCACTGGCATAAAGCTTGTTAACTCATGGCCGATTTATTTGATAGTATCTTAACAATCCCTCTACCATCTTTAAAAATTCACTTTTCTGTACACGTAATAGACTGCAAAGTCAAAATTTTCCCGTTGCCCTAGAGCGGGCATGTGGGGATCAAACCAGAGGGAAGAAAATTAAGAAATCCACATTCTAAAGAAAAGTCTCCAGCACTGAGGACCAGAAGATGCCCTCAGATCTTAAGGTCAGGTGACCAAATAAGCTCAGCAAACATCATCCCAGTAGATCCCAGCAGCCCATCCAAAGTCTGTAGACCATATTTTAGTGATTCTAAGACACACGATCCTTTCATGTTTTAACAATTCTGAAACCAAGTGCCTTTGCGATCAATACTGTCTAACAGTCACTTAGGCCTGGCAGAAGTTCAAATACAGTTACGACCGCTATTCACGTGAGACAAGTTGTACAAAAGAGCCAGCATCCAAACATACAGAATGAGTGCTGGCGCCATGGAAGAAGGTCCTGGAGACAATGGAGGAAGCTGCTAACCCTGGAAGCCAGGTGCTTTTACAGGAGCAACAGAGGCAGAAATTAATTAGACACCGTTCCAAACAGTATTCAAGGGGAGTCTACAGCTCCCTAAATCTGCATAATTGCAAAACTTACCTGAGGACACTGGTTATTGATGGATTTTATTCAAAAACACCTCATTCCCACAACTCTTGATGACACAAAGTACCATCTTGAGGTAGAAAAACGTGGACGTTGATGGCTGTGAATCCAAAGTGATTTCGAAGATTCAAGCTATGAGGTAGTTCTAGTAATAAATTCGTCAATTTATTTTGCTTATATTTTTCAGTTTTTGTAGGCATAAACATGATACACAATAGTCTACCTGTGTCTAAAGAGCTCTTTTCATGTAAGATATAATTTTCCAAAAAATGTGTGACGAGATTGCGTTGTGGCATAGTTTAATTAGTAGCATTGATTCTCACGTAGTGAGTGACACATAAAGTAGTATTACAGCCTACAATTGATGGTGTTTGCAAAAACCAGGACAATGAGAACCTTAAGGTTCTTACCAAGAGTAGTATTCATGGATAAGAGGTCTGTGCCGAAGTCCTATGAAGTTAAGGGAGCTTCAAAAGAAAAGTTCATATTGATTAGGAGGGACTCATGAAGAGGACATGAACATCTCCCAAGACATATTGTACATCTACTCATACAGCTTTTTTGTTGATCTGCCCTACTTGTTGATCTACTTGGATAAAGAAACAGAAAACCGGAAGGGAAAGTAGGACAACTATAGAAGAGTCTACATGCTCACCATTTGCTTTTGCAAAGAAGTGTTCATTTCAAAGAGGTAAAGTTACATCACAAAAGTCGCTCGCTTTTGCTCATGTTCCACACAAGAAAGCGACTCTCCAGGTAAGGAGATCAAAGTTTGTACAGGTTTAAGTTTGTACAGGTTGAAAGGGAGCTGAAGTGGATGGTTGGAAGAAATTAAGTCAGACCTGGTCTCCAAAGTCAGGGCAGTGAGCACTGGAAAAGTTCAAAGGCTCTGCATAAAAGAGGTATCACTGGCCAGATGCCTGCCTCACAGAAGACACCATGCTGACACGGTGTTTGCCAATGAAGCAGCAACAATACAGAAATAAAATCACATACAAAATTATATGAAGAGATTTTTGCCCATCTACCCTAATGCTGCCTATCTCTGTAGTAGCTAGAATATAATGAGGGAGGGAGAAGGGGTGTAAAAAGGCAGAAGCCTCTCCATCGAAATCCCTCTAGCAAAGGGTTAAGACATTGCTTGAAGATAGAGGAAGAGATGAAATTGGAGTTTCCAACTGGATTAAATTTATGAAAACCAGAAATGAAGGGACTGCTATGGGGTCTGCCTAAATGCTTTTAAGGGACATTGAATTAGAAATTTGACAGAGCACAAAGGAAGAATGTGATTAGAAAAGATAAAAGTTCGAACTGCTCCATTATCTAGTTACCTTTATGTGTCAAACATTTTAAAATGTAATAAGTCTTACTCATACTCTCCTGCCTGAAAAAGCCATACAAAAACAAACACAAAGGATAGATTTGCCAAATATATATTCTCGTCCAGTCGAACTCTAAAGATTTCACATAATCTCAGCCTCCAAACTAATTCAAGTACTTTGGATACAATGCTAGAATTCTTTTCTGGGCTGTATTCTCAGACAATGCTACTAATTGTGTTTTTTGTAACAGTCCACTAATCTAACATTCTAGTTGCAATGTCAATAACAAGGCTCTTAATGTTTTTTCCAATAGTTTGCACTTCTCTGTTAGCTTACTTGGAATAATGCTAAAATGCATTCTTATTGTCAGATTTTAATATTTTTTACATAACGTTTGTTTCAATATCATGTTAAGCAGTTTAGTTTATGCTGAAAGACGTTGAGAACTTTGTGTATGTTTAATCTGATTTGTTTGAATATGATGTAGTAATTCATCAAGAGCCATAAAATTATTTTATAATATTTTCCATTATAATAACTATTGACAAAAATTCAATATCCACGTATGATTAAAAACTCTTCAACAAAGTGGGTGTTGAAGGAACATACCTCAACATAATAAAGACCGTATCTGACAGATTAAGCAGCAGATTAAGGAGCTAGGTAATGTTCCTATTTCCTCCACTTGACTCTAAACTCTGTGATTGCATCATTTTATTTAAAATATCATGATATAACAAATCATGAACAAATATAAAAGACATGTTCTGAAGTCAAACAGAAATTCTTGTATTACCTTCATTGCTCTTCCTCTAAACTCATATCAAGAATGAATTTTGAAATTCATTTTGCAAAAATTACTATGCCACTTATGAAAAAGAACAATTACATGAAGACTTTCAAAGCTCTCGTCTTAGAAATTTACTACATTACCTTTGAAAAGGTGACTCTTCTCTAAAAATAGGATTGACTTAATCCTGTAAAATAGGAATCACCTCTCCCTGTAGCCTAGTGTTTTTCAGTAGATTATAATCTTATCCGGAATGGATATTTAGCTCTGCTATTTAGAACGACTGATGTAAACTTGGGCCAATTATTACCTTTCTAAATAATTCAATAGCTCTCTGGAATTAATATTTCTCCCCCAACCCTCCAGATTTGCAAGAATATGCAGGGTTTGTAAAATCCCTTTTCTGATGTTTGCCTCCTGTTCTGCCATTTCCAAATCAACATAATAAAAGTAATAAATTAATCAAGTTAACATCTGGTTCAGATATGGGAGGCAACCTTAAGTTTGGCCAACACTTGAAGATTTTATTTTGAGAGAAGTTTTAAGTAATAACAATGAAACATTTAAGGTCTTTCCAGGTAATAAATCCTAAATCTACATGCCAAGATATAAAATATGATTGGTTTAACAAAATACAGCAATCACTACTTACCAATTTTGCTCTAAACGATGTACAAAAATTAACTTATATAACATTCAGTTTTATAGATGAAGTCATTAAAGTCCAGAGTAGTTTAGTAACCTGCCCTAGATCACACAGCTAATTAAGGCCAGAACCAGGATTTGAACTCTGGCAATCTAACCTCAAAGTATGAGCTCTTTCACATCCTAATAAGCTCCTTTGAGAACTAACCCACGAGAGCAGGACATTCTATCATAATCAGAATATAATGACTTTTGTATATTTCCCCTAAAAAATTGTCACCATATGCTGTTCCAGAGTTCCTAAAAAGGAATCTGAGCCTCTTGTCCATGTTCATCTAGATTGTTCTCACTTTTACGTAGATGTCTGTTGAGATCTCTGAGAAAATACACAAGAGTTTTTCAGTTTTACTTGCTCTAGGGAAGCTGTCGTCATAGTTTTCTATTCCTCCTGATTGTGAAATGTGTAGCTTTTTCCTGGTCTTTTATCTTGGGAATATACTTAGAGGAAAGCACATAGATGATTAGAACTTTAACATGGAATAAAGTTCAGGTATGATCAAAAAGAAGATATTACCAGGATTTTTCTAAAATTATTTTTAAATTGAATCACATTGTCCCTGCCAGTAGTTGAGCTTCATCTGGCAATCCTGAAGATAATGGATTAATTAAGGGAATTTGAGACAAATTAATTAGAAGAGTATATATCACTCATTTATGTTCTATTTTTATCATTTCTTGATGCCAGTTTTTTTCTTAAAATACTTTATTTAAATGATATGTGCTGATAGATTGATTTTTGTTGTTCTTATCATTCACCATACCTCATACCTGGAGAATGAGAGTAGCAAGAAATACGGCATGAAAAGGAAAAGAAATGTCACTGAACCCAACTCTTCTCTGTCTTTCTCTCTTTCTCTGTCTTTCATTCTAAAACAATTATCTTTCTTCAGCTTCCAACAGACCACACACCAAAGTGAACTACAGTGCCCTAAAGAGGAGGAACATACATAAGAAGTAGGATATAAGGACAGAAACACTTGCATATTTTCATCCTTATAAAAGTAAAATGATATATCTGAGTGAATTCCATTTGGACGATTGTAAGTGTTCAGAAGTTTGGCATCCATTTCTAGTACGTAGATCCATTCAATAAACAGACATATAGAAAAAAATCAGAGAAATGCGTTATTTATACAGCAACTAATTAAAATCATTTTGTTTTCCTTTGAAATATATTTTATATTGTATGTACATATGGCCTGCCGATGGCTTGCAAATTTACATTTTGAAACAAAATTAAGCCATCACACTGTACAGAAGCAATGGAAGGAAGCTCTGCTCTTCTGGTCTACCTCAAACTCATCTTTTATCTTCCACCTATGGAGATATTGCCTATAAAAGGGCGAGGTTGAAAAACTTTAGAACGTCAATTGGCCTTTTCTGGTCTTCTCTGCTCAATAACTGTCTCTTTTATACCACCAAATTTCTTATATTACTGGAGAAGAATAATGTGAAGACATAAAATCTAGAGCTAGGAAAGACCTCAGAGAATAGCTGGACCTGGATGTCCCATTACAAATTCTTAGCACAGCCCGGCAGATAATGTAATGACTGATGAAGTAGGAATGTGGGCAAGTAGAGAGCTCATGTTCCATCTGAAGGGTCCATCCATTGCTGCATTACTGGTGACCCACTGGCTTGAAGAATATAAGATCAACAGCACTAAATCTCCATAGTTTTCAATTAAAACCACAAACCCATAATTTTATATGACATGTTCTAATTTCAAGTGTTTTAAACTAATTTAATTTATTCCAACAATGACAACACTGTGAGGGTCAGAAAAACACATATGAGAAAGTATAACCATCCCCAAGATTACCAGTCTGTGAGCTCTGGCCCATATTTTCATGCTTATTTTATAGATAAGTAACTGGTGAGTAAGTGAGTAAGATGGAGAGCTGGAATAAGAACTCAGTATTCCTCACCTTCAATTTAGTGTCTTTTCTTATACCTTATGGCATCAGCTACTTCTTTGTTGCAGTACATCATTAGAAACATGGAGTGTGCTTAAAACTTAAAATGTTAACTTCCTACAATAGCTTAGTAGTTGACAGTACAGGATCTAGTGCCAAAATGACTTTATTTATTTTTTTAAAGATTTATTTATTTATTGAAGCAGGGCGGCGGAAGGGAAGCAGATTCCCCACTAAGCGGGGAGCCCAGACCTAGGGCTCAATCCCCCCAACCAGGAGATCATGACCTGAGCCGAAACAAGAGTCGGGCTCCCAACCCACAGAGCCACCCAGGTACCCCGCCAAAACGACTTTATATTTACTCTCACTGCACCATTTTCCCCTAGTCTTGTGAACTTAGGGAAGTTCCTCAAACTCTCTACAACCTAGTTCTCTCGTCTATAAAGTAGGAAACGATATTATCCTTTTCATTGGGTTGTTGTGAAAATTAAGCAATATAATAAATGTAAAGTTTTTCTAAAACTGCCTGGCCCATATCCAGTCTCAACAAATATTAGCTGTTATTTTCATCCAGAGCATGATCACCATCGTCATCATCACCAATCCTCGGCAATCTCAATCCTGAAATGCTCCAGTCCTGATGTTTAGCAACTGTATTCTAATTCATGACACTCACGGTAGAAGGGCCTCCTCAGTGACAGCAGGTCCAACTCTATTGCACAGTAGACTGTCTTTGCTGTTCTCTGGCTTCTGCTGCATGCCCCACTGCCTCACTTCATTGAGGCCTAGGCTCAAAAGTCACCTTCACATTTATGTCTTCCAAGGCTACTCTTGTTAAACAAATTCTACTATGTGATGTTCCATCATTCTGCTTTTCCTTTCTTAACGGAATTTAAAATTCCTGAGATTGTATAATATACCTTTTTGCATATTTTTGTCAGTTCCGGCCCTCACCCTTGAATTCAATCTCCACGAAGATGGTCATATTGTTTGTCTTGTTTATTACAGTAGTCTCAGAGCCTAGAACACTCTAAAAAAAAAGAAAAAAATAGTAGGCATTCAATAAACTATTTGCTGAATGAATTAACAAGTAAGAGATTAAATAAATAAGTGCCAAATGAAAACCTGCTGATAAAAGCAAGTGGATGACAAAAACCCTAGATAAATTTAGCTCCTAAGCAAATCACGCTAATATGAAAAGTTGGATCTGCCAGTTAGAGTGACTATGGGGCTTCAGGTACAAGGGTACTGGTGAACTTTGTTTCAAGGTATTTCAGTGTTGTTTTCACGTTCTCATGAAGACAAAATGTTTAAATATAGCTTTCTGATTAAGTGCTCTTAAACATTCATAGTATAAATGAAACAATATAAATAAAAACTATGTATAATTTTAAAAATATTTGACACACAATGCTTTTCTGAATGCTGTTTCTTGTATTAAAGCTGTTTTTTATTCACCAGGTTTTCAAAGATGCTCATCAGTTTTAGTTATATTTGGAAGTAATTACTGCTAATTGCATTTTATGATATTAATATTATTAAAAAGGCCCTGACAAATATCCTCTTATTTTTTAATTATTTTTATTTTTTCTTTAATTTTTCCATAAAAATGTTGTTCTTTACGTAAGAAAAGTAGTAATCGTGTTAACTTTAAACAACAGAAACTGTATCATAGTGAACCAGAGAGTACATGGCAAGTACCACATCAGTAAAAGATTTTGTGACTGCAAAATTTTCTCCGAAGAATGTTCTTTCTGAAAGACAACAGGCTATGACATCATTCACCAAGTCCATTTGTTTGGAAGAAAAAGAGCAATGCTGACATCTAGTGTCTATGAGTTATAAGACAAAGGTTGATAATTTTCCTTATGAGTGTGATTTCTTATGTGCAGAACACTGAGGAGGAAGACAATGAGCAGACAAGTAAAACAGTCAGCTTCAATTCACAGCCCAACCTTTTAGTTACCCAACAGAGCATTTCTATTTGTGAATAAGGCCAGAGTTTGAAATGACAGTTTATGGATAACAGTAAAATAACTAGATTTTCATAATCACTTTGTGTGGACTCAGATTTCCTGCCAGGGAAGACAGCTAGGCACTGAAAAAAAAAAAAGAGAGAGAGAGAGAGAATGAGAGAACCTAAGGAAATAGTGGCAGAAGCTGTGATATAAGCATTCATTTAAAAGCCCTGGGGTGGAGCGCCTGGGTGGCTCAGTTGGTTAAGCGACTGCCTTCGGCTCAGGTCATGATCCTGGAGTCCCGGGATCGAGTCCCGCATCGGGCTCCCTGCTCGGCGGGGGGTCTGCTTCTCCCTCTGACCCTCCTCCCTCTCATATGCTCTCTCTCTCTCTCTCATTCTCGCTCTCTCAAATAAATAAATAAAATCTTTAAAAAAATAAAAAAATAAAAGCCCTGGGGTGGTAAACATCCCTAGGATGCTGACTGCTGATGCCACTGAGGTTCAAATAACACAACAGCCCCCAAATGGCGATAAGAGTATGCCTCTCCTCATTGCAGCTGGTTCCCAACTCCCTCAAACAATCAAAGAATCCCCCTTGCCTTCAGAATAATACTTGTTGTGGGAAATAGTTAGCCCTGGCTTCCGTACTCTATTCCATAGCAGCACATTTCCACAAAACTTCAGAACTCGTGAGGCAGCGTTTGGATATTTTCATCTGCCATAACTATCTCGGTCAGCCATCGGAGAAAAACCACTGGCCAGGTTATCATAAACGAGGCTATAAGACCGGGTTGTCTGAGAATACTCAGCAAAGTCTGTTTCACCCATTTCAGATATTTCTAGAGACAGCTAAAACATTAATATGATTCAAGGAGAAAGCCGTCTGTAAATGTATTTACTCTAACTCTGGTTTTATTGAGGTATATATCAATGGTGGGTCTCAGATGTCATCAGGTGTACCAGAAGGAAGCTTCAGAACCAGAACTATGCGCCACGGCCTCTAAAGCATACCCAAATCCCCAAATCGGGTTTTATTGACTTTGAAAATAGACAGAAGTTTCCAATCTAACTCAAGCAGCTATAAAACAAATGACAAAGGAGAACCACGTATGGATAACAAATATCAAATTGCTCTGTAGTTGGAAAAATGTTATATGTCTTCTTAATAACTTTACTTATTTTCTCATAACGAACATGAGTAATTCTTACCTCACAAACATTTTTCTTCCTAGAGATGGGAGGTATCTCTCATGGTTAGAATTTAATAATTGAATATAGCAACTGTTGGGGCGCCTGGGTGGCACCGTTGGTTAAGCATCAGACTCTTGATTTTAGCGCAGGTGGTGGTCTCTGGGTCATGGGATAGAGCCCACATTGGAGTCTGCTTAGAGTTTCTCTTTCCTTCTCTCTCTGCCCCTCCCTTCCCCTGCTCTCCCTCTTTTTCTCTCTAAATTTTTTTTTAAAAAGTTACATTCTGAATCAGATAACATTTGTAAGGTGATCTCTACCAATTGCTCACAAAAAATCTGTTAAGGAATTCTTCCAGACTGGAGAGGTGCAGAGGACTCTGTAACAAAAGACCTACAGCATCTCTAACATAGGCGTAGAAAATACGTACCTGGATGGAAAAGTAGGATTTGGTATTCAACCCAATATCCCCCATTATATATTTTGGATCATCAAGAAGCAATATGGCACACATTCCAAGAACTTAGGATCTGGATTCAGAGCTCAAAATTTGTTTTTGCGATTCACTGACACATTACCAATATTTACTCTTGTCCCAGTTTCCTCAATGGTTGTGCTGCTCACTTTGGGCTGCTTTAACAAAGTAACATAGACTAGGTAGCTCATAAACAACAGAAATGTATTTCTCACAGTTCTGGAAGCTAGAAGTCCAAGATCAGGGTACTAACAAGGTTAGGTTCTGGTGAGAACCTTCTTCCGGGTTGAAGACTGCTGAATTCTCATTGTATCCTCACATGGTGAAGAGCAGAAAGAGGGCTCTCTCATGAGTCTTATAAAGACACTAATCCCACTCATAAGGGCTCCATTGTCATGATATCATCTAATGCTAATTACCTTCCAAAGGTCTTACTTCCTAATACCATCACACTGGGGAATAATGTTCCAGAATACGAATTTTGAAGGGACACAAATATTCAGAGTATAACATCTGTACAGGAGAAGAATGATAGTGACTGCCTCATAGGTGGAGAAAAATAATTAATTCTTGCTGTCCATGAAAAATAGTCCTTGATATAGAATAAGTCTCTATAAATACTTAATATAGTTGCTTCATTAAAAAAAATAAAAGCCTGGCACAAAGAATATTCTCAATAAATGTTAATAGTCATTATTTCAGAGAACTTCCTTGATTAATAAAATATAAGCAGTTACAATGATGATGTGGTTTTTATAGGAAAAGAACAAAAATAGAAAACCTCCAAGGAAAATATCAATTAAAAGAGTAACCGTGGTCCTGAGGATAGAGGCACACAATGCTGTAGATTTTTGCTGTTCTACCAATAAAGCCTTAGAAAGAGGTATTTATTGTCTCAACCAAGAGGATAGGTCCACCTAGCTTATTCTTCTATGGAATAATGTAAGACATGAAAGACAGCCCATGAACCCTTGGAACAATCTACTAAAGAAGTAACATCCTACTAGGGAATAAACAGCTAGACAGATTGCCCTATAAAGCACAATTTAGGAGCAAGAAGATGTTGGGAAAATTTTAAACATAGGAAGATATGCACACACACACACAAAGTACAAGTATAGTGTTTACTACACTGTAATATACTGTTTAATACACACTCCTTTGGTCAATGTGTATTAAGTAAAGCTAAAGTGGGAACATAGAATAGTAGGTTCTTAAAACTAGGCAAAATTTGCCATGCAAGGGCAGAAAATATTGAGATACATATACCCAAAATGTTAAAATGTAGGTGAAATTATTTTTTAGGGCTCAAGAGAAACATAACATTAAGTGCCTGTATTGAATTTACATTTCTATGTAATTTCACAAGCAAATCTGGTAACGTGGGGATAAGAAATGGAGTCAAAAGCAAGATAAAGAAAAAGGCTTTCCCACGCATTCTTAGTGAAAAGCACAGGGCTTCTCTGTGAAACTCCCCTACAACCTCTTTGCTCACCTCATTAAATGGAAGCTAGCTGCATAACACACACAGCATAATGACTACATCCTATTTGCCCAGGTTCAAAGTTTCTGTTTTGTAATTTGTGTTCTATCTCCAATTAGCCGAGAGATGGTAGAATTAAGCAATAAATTAATGAAAAGTTCAGGCTGAGTCTCTTTATTTATACCGAATAATGCCCAGCATCTTCTTGGGTAAAATTAACTACCTAATAATGTTTGATGACAAATACGAAGAAAAATGTACAGTTCCATGTATAAAATAAATGTAGTGATAACGTACTTTTTAAAAAAGCATTTAAATTAAAGCTTTTCCTAAGTGAAATTTTATGTTCAAATATTAAAAGAAACTGCCTGTTATATTTTTCACACCAGGAATTAAGAACAGCTCCTTGTTTCATTCTTAATTTTAGATCAGACACATACCCATTTTATAATCCACCAAAAATACAAGGTTTATGAAATGATAGCATGTTAGGTAACCGTGCTCGACTCTGAGAACAGCTAAATGGTAAAGACGTAGATATCTGATCCTCCATTAGAAGAGCTTGTTACCCAAGTCTTAATGGGCAGCACGTATTTGCAGAGGCTTATCAGAGAATATACAAATCTATGAATGTGGGGACATGTTCAGAAAAGCTATCACTGTCCTTGTTATGAGTTAAATTGTAAATGCCCCCCAAATATATATTCAAGTCCGAAGCTCTAGTATCTCAAAAGTAACCTTATTTGGAAGTAGGGTCATTGCATACCTAACTAATTACAATGAGATCATACTGGAGGGGGGTGGGACTTTAATCCAATACAATTGATGTCTTTTTAAGAAGGGAAGAAAATGCACAGATCAGGAAGGGAGAACACCTTTTGACAACAGAGGCAGAGTTTGAAGGGCTGCAGTTGCCAGCCAAAGAAAGCCAAAGCTGGCCAGCACAAAACCAGAAGGTAGGAAGAAGGAAGGATTCTCTCCTGCGGGTTCTGGAGGGATTATGGCCTTGCTGATCCCTTTAGTTTGGACTTCTAGCCTAGGAACTATGATACAATAAATGTCTAGTTTTAAGCTATTTTATTGCTGGTACTTTGTCACAGCAGCTTTAAGAAACTAATAAAACCCTTAATATTAAAAGATTTAAAATTTGGAAGACCCCAAAGGACTTTTTATGAAATGATTATAACATCATCACAACGAGAAGCAATTAAAAATTGATGTGAACGATTGCCAGCCAATAGCAACATTCAGTGACAGAATCCAAGTTAGATGGAAGGCATGGATGACCCTTTAATTGATAGAATTAAGTCACTAAATCCATTCATTCTTTAAGTATATAGGACTTGAAGTCTTAAGCACTTGTTTACAGTACATTCAGATAATTATTAGTACACCTCCTAGTTATTAAGAGTGATATTTGATTTTACTTATTTTACTTGCATGTAGATTGCTTACATCTATATCTAATAAAAAGATAGTACATCTAAAAATATTTTCACATTTGAATAACTAACAGTGAATTTTCCACTGTGAGCCATGTACTTTTCCAAGAGCTTTATTTTTTTTAGATTTATTTATTTATTTTTAGAGAGAGACAGAGAGAGAGCATGAGCAGCGAGAGGGGCAGAGGGATAGAATCTTTCAAGCAGACATCCCGCTGAGCAAGGAGCCCCAATACAGGGCTAGATCCCACAACCCAGGAGGTCATGATCTGAACCTAAACCAAGAGTTGGAGGCTTAACCGACTGAGTCGCCCTCCAAGAACTTTTTTTCACATTATTCACTTCAATTTTCTCTGCCCTCACATTATTCATTCAATTCTCTCTACCCTAGGAGATAGGTTTATTAACAGTATTCCCATTTCAAAACACTGGAGAGTCAAACAAAATGTTCGAGATGGCGCGATCGACAAATCCTAGAGGTGGGATTAGAGTATAGTCCCTAAGAGTCTGGGGTCTTGATACCTTTATAATATTGCTCCTTACCTGGAAACAATTTTATGCAAACCTACTTTCCAGCCACTTATAAATTGAAAATCATATCAGTGAAGCAGAAAAAGGTCAGCGTGGCTATTTTAACTAATAAACTAACAAAGTTTGGTTGTTCTAGATCTACATGAGAAAGTGTAAACATGAAGTTAAAACATTAAAAAAATAAGGTAGTCTCTTTGGCTTTTATATCAGAAAATTATCAGAAGAAAAAGCTAAATGACTTACACATCTAGTACATTATTTAACTCAGGTTCCATATCCATTTCTTCTACTAGCTGACCTTGGAGCCAGGCAGAGCTGGGTTTTATTACTGGATCCTAGCTAGATATGACATTAATTAATTTGTCCCAGAGTTTTTAATTTATAAAGTGGGGATAATGAAACCTACCCTGCAGTGTGTTACATATATATGCTATCAATGAAAAGCCTTCAATATGCATAATAAATGTACAGCGAATAGTAATTCATAATGATGGTCCTACAGACTTGGTCCTCATGCCATTTAAAAGATCCTGTTGAGAACCAGGAATATATCATTCTATTATCAGATCAATCAAAACAAAAATACCTAGTGGAAGAATTAACAGAGTAGATAAAACAAGAGAGTGGTGACTATTTATCCCATTAGCTAAATTAGCATATTCATAAAAATTTCATATTTTATAATCATGTGGGTTAAAGTAATATATGCATACATATTTAAAAGCTACCTCATCTCACTCTTCTTTTGTCCTTTGAGATTTTCCTCATTTTTCCTTCCTATCTTTTTTCCTCACAAATTAAATTGAAAAATAGAATTCACATATATTTTTAAGGTGACCATATTTCGGGCAATATTTTGACATAATAATCATGCTGTAAATAAAGATTTATGTTTTTCTGGATATAAAGTATGCAATCTAGCATTATAAGGTAAGTAAGATGCTCAGATTTTTTTTTACTTTTTGTATACAAATTCAAAAAATGAAAAAAGAATTACATTTATAACAGTTTTTCTCAAAGTCACCAAAAACTGGAAACAATAATCCACCTAAAAGTGAATGAATAAACAATAGAACACTGTTCAGCAATAAAAAGGAAAACAATTGACATGTGCATCAAGACAAATGAATCTCAAAAGTGTAAATGGTGAGTGAAAGAAGCCAGACCCAAAAGGCTACTTACTGTATAATTCCACTCCTTCTGGAAAAGGCAAAACCACAGGGACAGAGAACAAACCAATTAGTGTTTGCCAGGTGAAGGGCAGGGGAGGAGATTAATGGCAAATGGGCATGACAGCACTGAGGGTGATGGAACTGCTCTGTATCATGATGCAGTGGTAGTTGCATGATGTTTTGTGTGTTTCAAAGTCAATAAACTTTACATCTCCAGGGGATGAATTTTACTATAGCAATTATATTTCAATAATGTAATCTTTAAGTGAAAAATAATTGCACAAAACATACACCCTGGTGAGTGATTATAGGGTGAATACTGCTATAATCAACACCCAGGCCAAAAAGTAGAACTTTCTGATAAAATCCCAGCAACCCTAGAAGCTCCTCCCTGTGTCCCAACTCAATCGCAGCCTCCTCTATCTTCCAAATGTAGTCTCTCTCTGACTTTTTTGTTTAATTAATTGATTTCATTTTTTAGAGCAGTTTTAGGTTTGCAGAAAGATTGAATGAAGAGTTCCCACATATTCCCTCAAACTCCCCTTGCTGTGTCATTATGATTAACATCTGATTATAGATTTTGCTAACCGCATACCAATGGCTCAATTTCACATGTTCCTCTGTCCTCTGTATTTCCTGCAAGTACATAGGTGGATTTAGAGGCTTAAGTAGGTATGCGCTCTATTCCTTTGGCAAGACTATTGACATTGTTTTGTTCTTTCAGCAGGGTAATACCTGTTTTTCACACTTTATTGATAGTGCCATTAGCAGTGCCATTAGGAGCCATTATTTATCAAAGTCTAGAGTCATTAATTTATTGGAGACTTCAAAATGGTGATATACTAATTCTATCATTTTGCTTACATACATTAGCTGACATTATTTTATAAGTACATACTTTGTATCAGTAGTACAGTTAATATAGGAAAGGAAAGATAAATGCCCGGTTCTTTCCTTTTATATAATATAACCAGTTCTCAGGAGTTGATCATTTATTGACATTTTTTAATATTAAAAACATGGATTTAGGGGCGTCGGTTAAGCATTTGACTCTTGATATTGGCTCAGGTCATGATCTCAGGGTCATGAGATCTAGCCTGGCATATGGCTCTGTGCTCAGTGGGGAGTCTGTTTGAGATTCTTTCTCCATCTGCCCCTCCCCACTGCATGCGAGCACATGCACTTGCGCTCTCTCTCTCATGTCCAAAATAAATAAATAAATCTTAAAAAAAAACTCATGGATTTAAATATATTTTATGAGCTTCAATTCATTATGATTTTTATCATTGATGAAATTTAAATTGTCTCATTTTTGGCCAGTGAGCTTATCTTCAAAGGGATTCCTAATTCTTCTTAAGACGATCTTAACAGTCTGATAGCTCCCTTACTATCTGGTACAGCAAGATATTCCAGAATCATCTTATACATTTGCTGCCCAGATCTGGAATCAGAAACAGCCATTTCTCTAAAAATTCTTTTTTTTTATTTTATTTATTTATTTGACAGAGAGAGAGAGTGACAGCGAGAGAGGGAACACAAGTAGGGGGAGTAGTAGAGGGAGAAGCAGAATCCCCACTGAGCAGGGAGCCTGATGAGGGGCTCGATCCCAGTACCCTGGGATCACGATCCCATCGGAAGGCAGACACTTAACTGACTGAGCCACCCAGGTGCCCCTAAAAATTCTTGATTTTTTATAATGGGAAACAGTACTTTAAAGATCCCAATCTGCATACTAACAATGCTCATTACTGCACAGTTAGCTCATTATTTCCAGGTCTTTTTAGTAGACAGAATTAGAAGACCACGCATAAGATCATACTCTTATTTCTAATTCAAATTTAACACTATAACATCTTCTACTACTTAACATATTCTGTACCAGATCTGTATCTCCCCTTCTCACACCAAGCATCCTCATTATTAAGAACAAATGAAATGACAATTAGAATATTCCATATGCACTTTTTGCCTTAAACTGCAATAGGACAGATTTTCTTTCCCTAATGATGATTTGTCATTTTGTTGTTGTTCTCTGATTTTGGTTTTCTTTAGAGTTCACCTTTCTCCATATCTTGGATCTTCTTTGACTATTTTCAATACTTGAAACTTTTCTTTGAATCCTTTGTGTCACTCTCTTTATTTTGAATGTTACAAGTTCTCCTTTTCAACTTATATTTCTTTGAAGATATTTTTATTTGCTCTTGAGTTTCTTCTACTGTATTCTTAATTTCTAAAACATGGTTTTATTTCTATTCTTTCCTGAGTTTCATTATCTCATTTTTGAGTTTGTAATTCTGATTTATGTTGTCCTTTCAAATCTCCTTTTTTGAGAACCTTACCTTGTTTTGAAGTGTTGTGGGGTATTGTTTTCTTAAAGCTTTTATTTTCTATAAGATGGTAATTCTCCTTTTATATTTTTCTATTATAATAACTTAAACTGAGTTTTGTCTTTGATTTCTTATCCTTTTTGCTATTTTTTAATGTGATTTCTTTTTATTGAACTTTAGAGGGAGGTTTGGTTCAGGTAGCTTTTCTGGCTTCACAAATCTCTCTTCTCTGTTCTATTCATGTAGTGTTAAAAAAAAAAAAATGAGATATTGCATTCTGAGATTCCCTAGCTCTGTAACCTGCTCCTACTTTTATCTGGGCCTTCTCTTTCCTTTGCCTCTGTGGTCCCTATCCTCTCGGCAGAGGAGTGTCTGGTGGCTCAAAGCCACCTGCTCATGGCAGCTCTAATGTTCCTATTCCTTTAGACTTAGTATATGCTTTAGATCTAATTTACCCACTAGCACAGTGAGCAAAATTCGTTCTGGTTTCATCAGCTCTTCTACATCGGACCATTTGTATTGCAGTGAATAGATATTTAGGGATTCCCCGCTTATCATTGTAATCTGTCAGATGCCTAATTGTTTCCCTTCGCTTTCCCCAGAGCAGATGCTAAAATCATATAGGTCTTGCGGTTGTTGGTGGTTTTCCCCTCCCAATAGTATTTTGGGGGATATCTTGTTACCCAGCTTTATTGTAACTATTTCCCATATGTCTTCAGGTTTTGCTCTCTAGTTACTCTGCATGTTTTAACAAGGGCATGCAGAAAGCTCTAAAATTATGCTACCCATGTCACTGTGCTCTTACCACTTTCTCTTAGATTTCTTATAACAGTATTAATTAATTTTTTTCCCTCCAAATCCTCTTTGGTTTATGTGTTTAATTTTACTTCATGTCAGTGTTTATGCAAAGGTTAAATGATGTTTGACATGGTTTGCACTTAGTCAATTTAGTAAGATATCAAATTCTGTGTGTGTCCCTAAGAGCTCTTATTTTATCTCCCGCTAAATAATTTCATGTTTTCTTTTGTTTTCAGTAGTGGATCTACTAAAGTATGTGTCTGCCCTGAATTAGCATCAGTGTTTATATCTGTGAATTCTTATACATGTATATTCTCCTTACCTCCCTGTATTATCTTCCTGTTATTTTGGATGGGATTGTTTATATTAGAAAAAGTCAAGCTCTTTGGGGCATTTTTTAATTCTTAAGTCATCTGAAAGATTGGTCTTTAAGTTTTGCTCTACAATTTGAACATGACTGACATATATCATTTTCATATTTATTTGTCACACAATGAAGCTGTCATTGTAAGGCATAACTGTAAAAAACTAAGAAAAAAGATAAAGAAATAAAGATGGAGAAGACTGACTTTAAAAGGAAAAGATAAAGGAAGAAAAGAAAGATATATGAATAAGAAATTTTGTGATTTCATTAGTAATATACTGATGATAACATAATAAATCAATAATCCCCTTATTTGACAAACAGTACTGTTTTCTGTAAAACACGCATCCATAAATATTCAATAATTTCTTATGGTAAAGTATAACTTATTAGGTCAGCTGATAAATTTAGGACAAAATTTCCTCAAGGGGAAGACCATCCTTAATGGGATGTTTTATTTGCACTGACCTAGAAAAGCTCTGAAAACCTAATGAGGTTTTTAATTTGTGCAAACATCTGTAATAGCTATCATATGCTTTATTGTTTTTTGATTTTTAAATCATGTAATTTTTGGCTCCTCTTGTTTCAATTCATTTCCTTCCTTCAAAATGCACAATGTATGGATCTTTAACAGTGAGGCCTAATAAAAAGTTTGCAGTTTAGGGGCGCCTGGGTGACTCGGTCATTAAGCATCTGCCTTCGGCTCAGGTCATGATCCCAGGGTCCTGGGATTGAGCCCCACATTGGGCTCCCTGCTCGGCGGGAAGCCTGCTTCTCCCCCTCCCACTCCCCCCCTGCTTGTGTTCCCTCTCTTGCTGTCTCTCTTGCTGTCAAATAAATAAATAAAATCTTTAAAAAAAAAAAGTTTGCAGTTTAGAAAACTACTAAATTTCTCACAAATGTACTAACAAGATATCCAGGGTAAAACTCTACGGCCTCAGAGATTTGAGGGATTGGGAAATTTTGAGCTGTACTAGCACCTGCCTTTATCACAGTCCTCCATTTGCAAATCTTCCACCTCTTCCATTTGTCTGTGATTATTTCCACTTGAATCAGTAAGTACTCCCTCAGTGCATTTCTATAAGAGTTATTATACAATCTGACAGCTTCACTGATTCTTAAAAAATCTTGTGTGTTTTGCTTTGTATTATAACTTCTTTTACTGGAAGAAGCATGAATGTACATGATTTTGGGGAGAGAAAAGCAATGTACAAATGACAAGACAAATTGGCAAAAGCTGAAGAATTATAAGTGAACAGAAAAATCCAAATTTGGATGCATGTTATATTAAAACTCTCCAGATCCCTACATAATTCAGGCTTATTCAATTGTCTTCTTGTTTTATGTCTTACATGGCTGGATTTGTTTAGGTAAATTGGGCTCATGTTTATTGATACTCCTAAATTAATTATGTTTTGCTTCTCTTACTTAATTTTTCCCAGGTGAATCAAGATAAATGCATAGTACCTTGGCAGAGATGAGATGCTGTTTTCCCCATTCTCTCATGCACTTGGAATTTTCAGGCCAGTTAATACTTTAAATGCTCATGATACTACGTCATGTCTCACTCAATGTCTACCAACCACACAAGAGATCAAATTGAGAAAGATGTTATAATTAGGTCATAATGAGAATTTCTGAAAATAATATTCGAAAAATCCCAACACTTGTTATAAGGCTATTTACCACAGACACTAAGAGAAGACTTCCATTTCACCCATTACTACCAGGTCTTATCCTCTTGTAGTATAAATTCAATCTTCCTACATATCTAAAGCTACCACTGGACCTGTGAACTCTGAGTCAGCTGTCAGCAAAATATTCTACATCTTCAAGTTACTCTCAGAACACCTTACTGCTCTATCTGAAACCAGACTACTTTCTGAGAGCATAATTTACCCTGCATTATTGTCAAGATGTGGCACAGTTCTTTCTTCCCATACTCCTCCTACCACAGGCTGAAAGTAGGTAATATCCAAACTTATTGAACAATCACCACATGTTAGAAGTATACATCAATTTAGCTCACTTAATCCTTAAAACAACCCTATGAGATGGAAAATATTCCCAACTTACTAATGAGCAAAGTGAGCTCCCAAGAACTTAAGTTACTAAGGTTACCACATCTACTAAATGGTAAAAGTTCATTGGATTCCAAACTCATTCTAATAATCACTGTGATTTGATGCCTTTCCAAGACAGTTGAATTAACTGTCATCATTGAATTTCATTGCATATTCCAAAGCATTTACTTTCCCTTTTCCTCGTGAAGCATTACTTCTTGAAGCCCAAACCACCAGACAATATCACTCGCTTTTTAGACGTATTTTTTTTTCTAATTTATTTTATTTTTTTTTAAATTTTTTTTATTGTTATGTTAATCCCCATACATTACATCATTAGTTTTAGATATAGTGTTCCATGATTCATTGTTTGTGCATAACACCCAGTGCTCCATGCAGAACGTGCCCTCCTCAATACCCATCACCAGGCTAACCCATCCTCCCACCCCCCTCCCCTCTAGAACCCTCAGTTTGTTTTTCAGAGTCCATCGTCTCTCATGGTTCTTCTCCCCCTCCGATTTCCCCCCCTTCATTCTTCCCCTCTTGCTACATTCTTCTTCTTTTTTTCTTTCTTAACATATATTGCATTATTTGTTTCAGAGGTACAGATCTGAGATTCAACAGTCTTGCACAATTCACAGCGCTTACCAGAGCACATACCCTCCCCAGTGTCTATCACCCAACCACCCCATCCCTCCCACCCCACCCCCCACTCCAGCAACCCTCAGTTTGTTTCCTGAGATTAAGAATTCCTCATATCAGTGAGGTCATATGATACATGTCTTTCTCTGTTTGACTTATTTCGCTCAGCATTTTTTGACAGAGAGAGAGACAGTGAGAGAGGGAACACAAGCAGGGGGAGTGGGAGAGGGAGAAGCAGGCTTCCCACCGAGCAGGGAGCCTGATGCGGGGCTTGATCCCAGGAGCCTGGGATCATGACCTGAGCCGAAGGCAGATGCTTAACGACTGAGCCACCCAGGTGCCCCAATATCACTCGCTTTTAAAGTCAACCATTTATCTCCTTGTCACTCTCTCTTATGTACCACGTCCTAGATTATGATATTTCTTTTCACCAACACTCATGTTATCATTCTGGGTGATCTCTATACCCATGTAAAAGACCAATTCCAAACCCAGTCAGTGACCATTCTAGAGCTTTGTCTTTCCTGATTTTGGCACATCTTCCATTCTCTGACGTCAACCTCCTATCTTCCCAGCTACCTTGCTTTAGTAATTGACTGGAACAATTTCTCAATCTCATAAGCATCACTAATCCATTAACCTGGACTTCGTGATTTCTCACCACCTGAATCTCTACTCAACCTTTAGCATTAGCCAGGAACTCCAGTACATTTCCCTAGTCAATTCACTCTTACATTCTTCAGGATGCTTATTTCATTATTATCCTCTCTATTCAAATTTTCAACACCCATTCTTTCTCTCTTTCACATAATGACTTTGCTTTTTCTTTTACTGGGGAAGTAGAATCACTCGGAATAGATTTCCTCATCTTCCCACCATCACATCCATAAATTGGTCTGTACTTATAGTGACTTATTTTCATTTCCTGATGGTTAAAAATAGATTATGCATTCAACCTACTCTTATACAACCTACTCTTATCTTAGCCAACTCCCTTGCTTATGCAGAAGACCTCCCCATCTCCTTTCAGCCACTCCACTAAGGCCTCTGTGCCCACCAAGCTCGTGCCTGCCTACTGTCACTAGGGTCCAGTGACTTCTATCTTTCCAGTCCCAGTGATCATCTCTTAGTCCCCATTTGATTCCACATGTCTGTAGCACTAGGAACAGTAAATTAATGCCCTCTTTTAAAGCACTTAATTTCTCTGGGGCGCCTGGGTGGCTCAGTCAGTTAAGCGGCTACCTTCAACTCAGGTCATGGTCCCAGGGTCCTGGGATCAAGCCCCACATCAGGCTCCCTGCTTGGTGGGAAGCCTGCTTCTCCTTCTTCCACTCCCCCTGCTTGTGCTCTCTCTCTCTGTCAAATAAATAAATAAAATCTTTTAAAAATTTAAAAAATAAAGCACTTCATTTCTCAGAAAAGGAAAAAAAATAGAAACAATTTTCATGGAAACTGTAGAAAAAACAAAATGCCATCATTTTCAGACAACCATGGAAAATTATGTCATTCCACGAACTTAAGCTTCCAAGAATTTAAGTCGAAATCTGTGGGAAATATGCAGTGTCTGCTTGTGGGAAGGGCATAGAAGAAATGTATAAGAGATGGAGGATGCTTATCCAAGATACTTGAAAAAATTTAAAACCTACTCCATCTTATTTGAAAGGCACCTCCCCTGTTGCAAAGTTTATTCAAAATATTCTGGACTTATTTCTGAGATCCATGGTTGAAGAATCCTTTTAAGTGCATAAATAAAAGCCTATACTCCCAAGGCCATGCTATTTCTGTTTAAGGAAGAATTCGCTATTAAATCAGCATATAATATTTAAAAAGTAGGTTTGATTTTGAAAAGTTATAAAAGAGACTCTTCCTGCTCTCCTCATCTCCCTTGAACCTGTGTATTTCTTTCACAGGAGCTGGCCTCACACTGAAAACCTGGGACTGAAGTGTCAGCAGCTTTGTTTACCGCCCACACATGGACACAGAGTCCTGTGTATTAAGTCCATGTTTAATAAGCTCATTCCCAAGATAGACTCATGAGCCAAACCAAAAAGGAGGAGCACATATTCATGCTGTAAATAGCTTTAGGCAGATTTCTCTTGAGTAAAGCATCAAGGTCAGCTCGTCATTGTTAACTCTGTTTTCTATTTTCTGGGAAAAACTCATTGTGATACTAATTGCTTTCTAAATTACTCAAAGAATTGTCCAACCATTGAGATCAGAATTGTGCCTGCTCAGATTCTCTTGCAAGAACCGGTAAAAGTGTTTTCCATTGTTATATAGAACATAAAAATTAGAAGCAACTACTGTATTAGACTATAATGACAGATTTGTTATCCCTGCCCTATTTGGGCTGATAATCCATCTGCCTGGCACCAGCAGCATTTTCTGTTATACTGTGTGTGTTCTTTGCTTCATCCACTTATCTCCTCCTACAAATACATCCCATCCCATCTAGGCTGAGCTAATTAGATTAGCCCCATTGTTCTAGCAACTTTTAAACTTCCTCTGTTAAATAGTTTTCTCCAACTAGTTCAAAAAGGTTGGATCATTTTAGATATGTCCGTGTACGCAGGCCATGTAGCCTATGCCACAGGATGTATCTCGTGACATGGGAAGGAACAGTCATTCCATTTCAACATTCATTTTTTAAAATATATTGAGCCTCCTTCCCCCCAATTCTGAGTATTTAAAAAGGTAAAAATTAATATTTTCATTTCTAAGTGAGAGTCTATATTTAAATCAATTAATCCTGCATATATTATTTTTCTCAAACAAGCTTGCTAAGAAATGTTTTGTTTTTTTTTTCTATTGCTATATATCTTCATCAGCACTTGGTATTGTAAGATTTTCATGTCTTTGATAATATATGGATGTGAAATGGGATCATATAACAACATTCTCCTCCCCGAAGTACTAACATTATTGGGTGTTTTTAAAATGGGTATAAGCTCTTTGAATTTTGCCTTTTTGTGAAATGCCTGTTTATGTCTTTTGCTCATTTTTCTTTTTTTATAATTTTTTTCTTTTTTTTTATTACGTTATGTTAGTCACCATACAGCACATCATTAGTTTTTGATGTAGTGTTCCATGATTCATTGTTTGCATATAACACCCAGTGCTCCATGAGATATGTGCCCTCCTTAATTTGCTCATTTTTCTGATGGATTTCTTACTGCTTTTGAGTTCTTTATGTGCTCTGAATATTCATTCTTTGTTGTTTATATGTGTTGCAAACATCTTCCAGTTTTTAGTTTGTCTTTTCATTTATTTTATGATGTCTTTGGATGGAAAGAAATCCCAATTTTATTTAGTAAAATTGACCACTTTTAAAAATGATTGCAATATTTGTGTCTTATTTAAGAAAACATTCCCTTCTGCAAGGTGATAAATCCTTCCCCAATTTTTATCAAAGTTTAAAATTTTGGTCTTTCCTATTCAAATTGTGAGTCCATCCAGAATTTATTGTGTTCATGGGATAAAGTAATCAATTGTCCCCTCACCATTTACTGAATAGTCTCTGATACTCATTCTTCCCCCCCACCATGTGCAATTCATCACTGTCATATACACATGAGTACACCTGTATTTCTGCTTTCTAATGAACTGTATTAGCCTGTCTAGCTCTGTAACAAATAAATACTAGAGCTTTTTAGTATATCCTAATATTTTCTAAGTTTCTCAAAAATTCTATTTGAGGACTATCTTAATAAATTTTGGATCTTGGAGCGCCTGGGTGGCTCAGTTGGTTAAGCATCTGCCTTCGGCTCAGGTCATGATCCCAGGGTCCTGGGATCGAGCCCCGCATCAGGCTCCCTGCTCGGCAGGAAGCCTGCTTCTCCCTCTCCCATATCTCCTGCTTGTGTTCCCTCTCTCACTGTGTCTCTCTCTGTCAAATAAATAAATAAAATCTTAAAAAAATAATAAAAATAAAAAAATAAAAAAAATAAATAAATTTTGGATCTTAACTTTCTCTGTGCATTTTAGAATCCACTTATCAAGTTCCTTGCTAATAGATAGATAGATGCTGAGATGTAATTGACATATGACATTATATTAGTTCCAGGTGTATGATGATTCAATATATGTATACTGAAAAATGATCACCACAAGTCTAGTTACCATGACTATAGTTAATAATATTGCATTGTATATTTGAAAGTTGCTAGGAGAGCAGATCTTAAAAGTTCTCATCACAAGAAAAAAGATTTCTTGTGGTATGAAAATGGATGTTATCTAGAAATAATTTACAATACAATTTCCTTGATTTAACACTAACTCTACATTTCACACTAGAGGACAATTTCTTTTACAAAAGGGCATGTAATATAAAAACAAACCAAATCATATTGTAAAAAATTCCGTTTTTTACACAGTCTGGTACTTTTAACAAAATGCTAATGCAACTTTTTAAACTACTTTGTGAAACTCAAAATGCTATGCGATAATAAGAGATTTTATTATTTTTTTAAAGATTTTATTTATTTATTTAATTGACAGAGAGAGAGAGACAACGAGAGAGGGAACACAAGCAGGGGGAGTGGGAGAGGGAGAAGCAGGCTTCCTGCTAAGCAGGGAGCCCGACGCGGGGCTCGATCCCAGGACCGCAGAACCATAACCTGAGCCAAAGTCAGATGCTTAATGACTGAGCCACCCAGGTGCCCCAAGAGATTTTAGAGAGAAGGGTTCCATGACTGAATAATATGGGAAACCCGTATGTCCTATCAACTACCTGAAGGTTCACAATGCTGATTAGTATATTAAATGCTCTGATCCATAAAGAAGAAATAAATTAATTAATGATTCTAAAACAATTACTGCAATTCTTAAAAAACCTATTAATATCTATTAAAATACAACTTGGCCAAGAATCTGATGAGACAGGAATATATCCATATATTCTTCTTTCTTTTCAAATAAATGATAAAATAAGTAATTTCTAATGACCTACTAGTAAATAGAGAGGGTTTTATAGAAAGCTACATTTTCAGACTCCAATAACCAGTTAAGAAAAATTCCACAAGTATTTTAAATAAGCCTGTGGAAGTAGATCAGTCTTTAGATAATTGACTAATTCTACCATCAAGTAACACTATCTTGTATAAAGTAGAAAAAAATATAAAATATATAGCTGAAGAATGTCATACAGTTATCTCTTACTCATTTCCTTTACATACCAAATAATTTATTTTTTTCTCATGTTAATCCATACAGATTCCAATCATTTAGTAACATTTATTGGACATAAAGCCTCTATAGTGATTTTCGTTATAAACAAAGCTTACTTTCCAGGAGTCAAATGTTTTTGGTTTTTTGGTTTTTTGGGGGAGTTTGTTTTGTTTTGTTTTTATATATATATATTTCTTTATTTTATTATGTTATGTTAATCACCATACATTACATCATTAGTTTTTGATGTAGTGTTCCATGATTCATTGTTTGCGTATAACACCCAGTGCTCCATTCATTACGTGCCCTCTTTAATACCCATCACTAGGCTAACCCATCCCCCCACCCCCTCCCCTCTAGAACCCTCATTTTGTTTCTTAGAGCCCAGAGTCTTTCATGGTTCATCTCCCCCTCCAATTTTGCCCCCTTCATTTTTCCCTTCCTACTATCTTTTTCTTTTTTTTTTAACATATAATGTATTATTTGTTTCAGAGGTACATGTCTGTGATTCAACAGTCTTACACAATTCACAATGCTCACCATAGCACATATCCTCCCCAATGTCTATCACCCAGCCACCCCATCCCTCCCACTCCCCACCACTCCAGCAACCCTCAGTTTGTTTCCTGAGATTAAGAATCCTCATATCTTGGGCGCCTGGGTGGCTCAGTTGGTTGAGTGACTGCCTTTGGCTCAGGTCATGATCCTGGAGTCCCGGGATCCAGTCCCACATTGGGCTCCCTACTCAGCAGGGAGTCTGCTTCTCCCTCTGACCCTGCCCCCTCTCATGTGCTCTCTCTCTCTCAAATAAATACATAAAATCTTTAAAAAAAAAAAAAAAGAATTCCTCATATTAGTGAGGTCATATGATACATGTCTTTCTCTGATTTACTTGTTTAGCTCAGCATAATACCCTCCAGTTGTATCCACGTTGCTGCAAATGGCAAGATTTCATTCCTTTTGATGGCTGCATAATATTCCATTGTGTGTGTGTGTGTGTGTGTGTGTGTGTGTGTGTGTGTGTATTTATATATACACCACATCTTCTTTACCCATTCATCTGTTGATGGACATCTTGGCTCTTTCCATAGTTTGGTTATTGTGGACATTGCTGCTGTAAACATCGGGGTGCACATACCCCTTTGGATCCCTACATTTGTTTCTGGGGTAAATACCCAGTAATGCAATTGCTGGGTCGTAGGGTAGCTCTATTTTCAACGTTTTGAGGAACCTCCATTCTGTTTTCCAGAGTGGCTGTACCAGCTTGCATTCCCACCAAGAGTTTAGGAGGGTTCCCCTTTCTCAGCATCCCCGCCAACATCTGTCGGTCCTCACTTGTTAGTTTTAGCCATTCTGACTGGTGTGAGGTGGTATCTAATTGAGGTTGTGATTTGGATTTCCCTGAACCCAAGCGACAATGAGCACTTTTTCATGTGTCTGTTGGCCATTTGGATGTCTTCTTTGGAAAAATGTCTGTTCATGTCTTCTGCCCATTTCTTGATTGGATCATTTGTTCTTTGGGTTTGAGTTTGATAAGTTCTTTACAGATTTTGGATACTAGCCATTTATCTGATATGTCATTTGCAAGTATCTTCTCCCATTCTTTCAGTTGTCTTTTGGTTTTGTTGACTGTTTCCTTTGCTGTGCAAAAGCTTTTTATCTTGATGAAGTCCCAATAGTTCATTTTTGCCCTTGCTTCCCTTGCCTTTGTCGATGTTTCTAGGAAGAAGCTGCTGCAGCTGAGATCGAAGAGGTTGCTGCTTATGTTCTCCTTTAGGATTTTGATGGACTCCTGTCTCACATTGAGGTCTTTCAACCATTTGGAGTCTATTTTTGTGTGTGGTGTAAGGAAATGGTCCAGTTTCATTCTTCTGCATGTGGCTATCCAATTTTCCCAACACCATTTGTTGAAGAGACTATCTTTTTTCCACTGGATGTTCTTTCCTGCTTTGTCGAATATTAGTTGACCATAGAGTTGAGGGTCCATTTCTGGGCTCTTTATTCTGTTCCATTGATCTATGTGTCTGTTTTTGTGCCAGTACCATACTGTCTTGATGATGACAGCTTTGTAATAGAGCTTGAAGTCTGAAATTGTGAAGCCGCCAGCTTTTCTTTTCTTTTTCAACATTCCTCTGGCTATTTGGGGTCTTTTATGATTCGATACAAATTTTAGGATTATTTGTTCCATTTCTTTGAAAAAAGTGGATGGTATTTTGATAAGGATGGCATTAAATGTGTAGATTGCTCTAAGTAGCATTGACATCTTCACAATATTTGTTCTCCCAATCCATGAGCATGAAACGTTTTTCCATTTCTTTGTGTCTTCCTCAATTTCTTTCATGAGTATTTTATAGTTTTCTGAGTACAGATTCTTTGCCTCTTTGGTTAGATTTATTCCTAGGTATCTTATGGTTTTGGGTGCAATTGTAAATGGGATCAACTCCTTAATTGGTCTTTCTTCTGTCTTGTTGTTGGTGTATAGGAATGCCACTGATTTCTGTGGTGCATTGATTTTCTATCCTGCCACTTTACTGAATTCCTGTATGAGTTCTAGCAGTTTTGGGGTGGAGTCTTTTGGGTTATCCACATAAAGTATCATATCATCTGCAAAGTGTGAGAGTTTGACTTCTTCTTTGCCAATTCGGATGCTTTTTATTTCTTTTTGTTGTCTGATTGCTGTGGCTAGGACTTCTGATACTATGTTGAATAGCAGTGGTGATAGTGGACATCCCTGCCATGTTCCTGACCTTAGGGGGAAAGCTCTCAGTTTTTCCCCATTGAGAATGATAGTCGCTGTGGGTTTTTCATAGATGTTTTTATGATATTGAGGTATGTACCCTCTATCCCTATAGTCCAAAGAGTTTTGATCAAGAAAGGATGCTGTACTTTATCAAATGCTTTTTCTGCATCTATTGAGAGGGTCCTATGGTTGTTGTTCTTTCTTTTATTAATGTATTATATCACATTGATTGATTTGCAGATGTTGAACCAACCTGCAGTCCAGGGATAAATCCCACTTGGTCATGGTGAATAATCCTTTTAATATACTGTTGGATCCTATTGGCTAGTATTTTGGTGAGAATTTTTGCATCCTTGTTCATCAAGGATATTGGTCTGTAATTCTCCTTTTTGAAGGGGTCTTTGTCTGGTTTGGGGATCAAGATAATGGTGGCCTCATAAAACGAGTTTGGAAGTTTTCCTTCCATTTCTATTTTTTGGAAGAGTTCCAGAAGAATAGGTAATTTTTATTTAAATGTTTGGTAGAATTCCCCTGGGAAGCCATCTGGTCCTGGGCTTTTGTTTTTTGAGAGATTACTTCAATTTCCTTAGTGGTTATAGGTCTGTTCAGGTTTTCTAATTCTTCCTGGTTCAGTTTTGGTAGTTGATACATCTCTAGGAATGCATCCATTTCTTCCAGGTTATCTAATTTGCTGGCATAGAGTTGCTCATAATATGTTCTTACAATTGTTTGTATTTCTTTGGTGTTGGTTGTGATCTCTCCTCTTTCATTCATGATTTTGATGATTTGGGTCATTTTTCTTTTTGATAAGTCTGGCCAGGGGTTTATCAATCTTGTTAATTCTTTCAAAGAACCAGCTCCTAGTTTCATTGATCTGTTCTACTGTTCTTTTGGTTTCTATTTCATTGATTTCTGCTCTGATCTTTATGATTTCTCTTCTCCTGCTGGGTTTAGGCTTTATTTGCTGTTGTTTCTCCAGCTCCTTTAGGTGTAGGGTTAGGTTGTGTATTTGACACCTTTCTTGTTTCTTGAGAAATGCTTGTATTGCTATATACTTTCCTCTTAGGACTGCCTTTGCTGTATCCCAAAGATTTTGAACAGTTGTGTTTTCATTTTCGTTGGTTTCCATGAATTTTTTTAATTCTTCTTTAATTTCCTGGTTGACCCATTCATTCTTTAGTAGGATGCTCTTTAGCCTCCATGTATTTGAATTCTTTCCGACTTTCCTCTTGTGATTGAGTTCTAGTGTCAAAGCATTGTGGTCTGAAAATAGGCAGGGAATGATCCCAATCTTTTGGTACCAGTTGAGACCTGATTTGAGACCTAGGATGTGATCTATTCTGGAGAATGTTCCATGGGTACTAGAGAAGAATGTGTATTCTGTTGCTTTGGGATGGAATGCTCTGAATACATCTGTGAAGTCCATTTGGTCCAGTGTGTCATTTAAAGTCTTTTTTTCCTTGTTGATCTTTTGCTTAGATGATCTGTCTATTTCAGTGAGGGGGGTGTTAAAGTTCCCCACTATTATTGTATTGTTGTCTATGTGTTTCTTTGCTTTTGTTATTAACTGCCTTATATAATTGGTTGCTCCCATGTCAGGGGCATAGATATTTACAATTGTTAGATCTTCTTGGATAGACCCTTTAAGTAGGATATAGTGTCCTTCCTCATCTCTTGTTATAGTCTTTGGTTTAAAATCTAATTTGTCTGATATAAGGATTGCCACCCCAGCTTTCTTTTGGTGTCTATTAGCATGGTAAATTGTTTTCCACCCCCTCACTTTCAATCTGGGGGTGTTTTTGAGTTTAAAATGAGTCTCTTGCAGGCAGCATATCATTGGGTCTTGTTTTTTTTATCCAATCTGATACCTTGTGTCTTTTGATTGGGGCATTTACCCCTTTTACTTTCAGGGTAACTATTGAAAGATATGAATTTAGTGCCATTGTACTGCCTGTAAGGTGACTGTTACTGTATATTGTCTGTGTTCCTTTCTGGTCTATGTTACTTTTAGGCTCTCTCTTTGCTTAGAGGACCCCCTTCAATATTTCTTGTAGGGCTGGTTTCATGTTTGCAAATCCTTTAGTTTTTGTTTGTCCTGGAAGCTTTTTATCTCTCCTATTTTCAATGACAGTCTAGCTGGATATAGTATTCGTGGCTGCATATTTTTCTCATTTAGTGCTCTGAATATATCATGCCAGTCCTTTCTGATGTGCCAGGTGTCTGTGGATAGGTTTGTTGCCAATCTAATGTTTCTACCATTGTAGGTTAGAGATCTCTTGTCCCAAGCTGCTTTCAGGATTTTCTCTTTGTCTCTGAGACTCATAAGTTTTACTATTAGATGTTGGGGTGTTGACCTATTTTTATTGATTTTGAGGGGGTTTCTCTGTGCCTCCTGGATTTTGATGCCTGTTTCCTTCCCCAAATTAGGGAAGTTCTCTGCTATAATTTTCTCCAATATACCTTCTGCCCCCCTCTCTCTTTCTTCTTCTTCTGGAATCCCAATTATTCTAATGTTGTTTCATCTTAAGGTATCACTTATCTCTCGAATTCTGCCCTCATGATCCAGTAGTTGTTTATCTTTGTCTCAGCTTCTTTATTTTCCATCATTTGGTCTTTTATATCAGTAATTCTCTCTTCTGCCTCATTTATCCTAACAGTTAGAGCCTCCATTTTTTATTGCACCTCATTAATAGCCTTTTTGATTTCGACTTGGTTAGATTTTAGTTCTTTTATTTCTCCAGAAAGGGTTTCTCTAATATCTTCCATGCTTTTTTCAAGCCCAGCTAGTATCTTTAAAATCATCATTCTGAACTCTAGTTCTGACATCTTACTAATGTCCATATTGATTAGGTCCCTGGCAGTTGGTACTGCCTCTTGTTCTTTTTTTGAGGTGATTTTTTCCATCTTGTCATTTTGTCCAGAGGAGAATAGATGAATGAGAGAACAAAATGTTAACAGGGTAACAACAACCCCAGAAAAATATACACTAAACAAATCAGAAGAGACCTGAAACCAGGGGAAAAGAAAGGGAAAGAAAGAAAAAAGGGAAAAAAAGGATATGATCAAATATGATCAGGCTGGTGCATAGATCAGTGCCACACACTAGACTTTGGGCATATTTTGGTCTGTTATAAGAAAGTGCTTCCCAAAATTTTAAAGAAAGAAAAACTTATATATGTACAAAAATAAGGGTAAATATGATGAAGGGATGGAATATGACTGTAAAGATGAAAATTATAAAAGATTTTATAAAAGGAATTGATAAGAAGTTGGTTGAAAAAAGAAGAGGAATTAAAAAAAAGGGGGAGAGAATGTGATTAGGCAGGGGACTAGAACAAAGCCATACACTAGAGATTTAGGGTATATTTTGGTCTGTTAGAAGAAACTGTATCCCAAAATTTTAAAGAGAGAACAACTTATGTATATATATATATACTTATTTATATATATAGTTTTATATATATATATATATATATATATATATATATGTTAACTACTCTGAAGGGGTAGAGTATGACTCTAAAAATGAAAAATTAAGATTTTTTATTTATTTTTTTAATTTGTTTTTTTTAAAGAATTTTATTTATTTTGACAGACAGTAAGAGAGTACAGGCAGGGGGAGCGGCGGGCAGAGGGAGAGGGAGAAGCATGCTCCCTGCTCATCAAGGAGCCCTATGTTGGGCTCAATCCCAGGACCCCGGGATCATGACTCAAGCCAAATGCAGACACCCAACCATCTGAGCCACCCAGGTGCCCCAAAAAAGATTTTTTAAAAAAGGGATTGATAAGATGTTGGTTGAAAAAGGGAAAAAGAAAAATTAAAAAACAAAAAAAAGAAAGAAAAAGAAAAAAAAGAAAATTAAATAAATTAACTTTGAAAGACTACAGAATCAGGGCGCCTGGGTGGCTCAGTCATTAAGCGTCTGCCTTTGGCTCAGGTCATGATCCTTGGGCCTAGGATTGAGCCCTGAGCCAGGCTCCCTGCTCAGCAGGGAGTCTGCTTTTCCCTCTCTCACTCCCCCTGCTGTGTTCCCTCTCTCACTGTCTCTCTCTGTCAAATAAATAAATAAAATAAAATCTTTAAAAAAAAGAAAGAAAGACTACAGAATCATAGATTTAAAGCCATGAATTCTATGTGCAGTATTCCCCTAGTGTTGGAGTTCTGCCATTCTCACTGATCGGTAAACTTGGTCTTGGCTGGCTGTTCTTGCTGATCTTCTGGGGCTTGTTGCTGTGGTTCCCAAATGTCTTTGCCGGAGGTGGAATTGCCCCGCCCTTGCCAGGGGCCTGGCTAAGTAATCTGCTCGGGTTTGCTCTTGGGAGCTTTTGTTCCCTGCAAGCTTTCCATACAGCTTTGGAGGCTGAGAGTAAAAATGGCGGCCTCCCAATCTCCGCCCTGGAGGAGCCAAGAACTTGGGGCCCCACTCCACAGTGAGCCCCAGAGAAAAGCAGTCATTCACTCTCGTCTCCCCAGTCTCTGGCCGCACTCCGTGCTCACCTGGCCTGTGACCGAGAATTTTTATCTCTGGCACCCAAATCGGTTTGGAGTCTCCAAACCCAGCAGATCCCTGCAGTGCAATATCGCACTGCTCCTCCCTGGGGAGGAAGGGGAGTCTCCCCGGATCTGCCGCTTGTTGGGGCCCTGCTGGAGGAGCAGTGACCCGACTGTGTCGCAGATCATAGTTTATGGCAACCGTGGGCTGAGAGCCCACTCCTTGGCTCTGTCTCTGCAGCCGGCTTCCCTGCTCCGATACCTGGGAGCTCTGCCACACTCAGGCACCCCCAGTCTTTCTGTGACCCCGAGGGTCCTGAGACCACACTGTCCCAGCGAGGATTCCACCCCCCGCTTAGCCACTGGAGTGATGTCCCTCAGCAGAGCAGACTTCTAAAATTTCTGATTTTGTGCTCCGCTGCTCTATCACTTGCCTGTAGGAGCTGATTGAGGCCCCCTCCCCTGCCATCTGTCTTCCCAAATTTCGCCTGGGATTCACTTCTCCACACGTCCTACCTTCCAGAAAGTGGTCACTTTTCTGTTCAGAGAGTTGCTGCTATTTTTTTCTTTTTCTTTTTTTGCTGCTATTCTTTTCTTTGATCTCCTGTTGAGTTTATAGGTGTTCAGAATGGTTTCATCCCTATCTAGCTGAATTCCTAGGACCAGACGAAATTTAGGTCTCCTACTCTTCCACCATCTTGCTCCTCTCCTGTTTTGTTTTGTTTTGTTTTGTTTTGTTTTGTTTTGTTTTGTTGAAGGAATGGGATCCTCCAGGTTGTCAGTGAAGACCCCTCTCTAACAGTCAGGATTCTCCTGTCTGAGGGCCAGTGCAAGCAGCCTCTAGGCTTCACTTGGCATGTCTCTTTACTTAGATCTAGTTGAGAGTGAGGTCTACAGTGAAATGTGACTATTCTGGAGATATAGGTCACATCATTGTGTGTGTTTTATGAACTATCCCACTCCTCATATTCTCCCTCAGCTTCAATAAACATTAATGGTGTTCCTCTGAGAATTCTTTACCTTTCCACCCTTCTTGGGATATTCTTCCCCTAATAGAGTCATTTATTATTTCTGGCTTCTACAAGGCATCCAATTTTATTTGAACATTAATAACGAATTATTTTTTACTTTTCTTTTATCCTTTGAGTCATTTCACTGGAGTTTGGAAGAGGACAAGATATAAGCACATATGGCCATAACATCTTGAGCTAGAAATATGTTCCATTTAATAGCTGCTTTTATTTGTTTTGGTTTTACAAATAAATGATTTAGTTTGTTTATTCCCAGGAAGTGAGACTAGTCACAACTACTAAATACCTTGCATCTGTTAGCAATAAAACCAAAATGTATAGTCACACGTCTGCTATGACTATTAGAAGCTAATGTATGAATCACTTCAAAAATCCTACAAATATATAAATATTTTACCAGGGATGAGTTTTTAAATTACAAAGTACTATATGATAATCATAACAAATCTGAACAACCCAATATGTAATATAAATCCCAAAGGTCTTCCCCTCTCTTGCCTATTCATATTAAACCACATCTGTTCAAAAGTTTAGTTATTTGAGTCTTTTTCTATTTCTCACATCTGTCCATTTGTCACAGATTTGAAAATTTTTAGATTACATTCTCTTCTGTGTATAGCTGGGTGTGATGTAGAAGACTGTAAAAACTTGCTATTGTTTTATAGCTTGCTTGTTCACTCTAAAACACCAAGGGTATTTTACTGTGGTAGTAAATGTAAGTGTACTTTGTTTAGACTGCCACATATCATTTTCTGGATAAACGATTGTGCCTATCTATAGATGTTTAGCTCATTTTAATAGTTTGTTTAAAAAATTTCTTCAAGGAGCATCTTTCTTCACCTCTGTCAAAATATCTTTGTTGGATAGATTCATAGAAGGGAAATT
Organism: Halichoerus grypus; assembly: GCF_964656455.1. Taxonomy (NCBI): domain Eukaryota; kingdom Metazoa; phylum Chordata; class Mammalia; order Carnivora; family Phocidae; genus Halichoerus; species Halichoerus grypus. The sequence continues at coordinate 142,778,271 of NC_135714.1, read as the reverse complement.
GTTGGTTAATTGGTATGCAAATTTTATGTTTTGATACGAATTGCTAAATTTCTCCCAAAAAAAGAATGGACCAATTTACACTCCCATCAGCAGTTGGGGCCCATTTCTCCACACATCTAGCACCATTGGATGTCACCAACTTATTTTTGTATCAGTCAAAATAGTGTTATGGTGCCAAGAAAAATTAAATAAGTACATAACTACTAAATCACAGTGGTTTAACACAAATAGAATTTTGTCTATCATGAAAATTTTCTCTTCTAACCTTGTCAGTAAGCCATTTGGAACAAATGTTCTGGAAGGTTGTCATAGAAGGAGAAGAGAAACTATTTTTAAATGTCTAGATCCAATAGTAACATTATACTTCCTCTTGCCATCCGTTGACACTCATCACTTGCCCTATCTAATTGCCAAGGGGTTGAGAAATATAATTCTTTTATGGGATAAGAAGGAGAAAGCTACAGTTATAGGTGAGTACTGGAAGTTACAACCTTGTTGTTACTAATAATGAGGCGTGAAAAGTGTTATCTCATTATGGTTTCAGTTTTCTTTCTCTTTTGTGATCTTTCTCCTGTGCTGTTCCTTATTTAATTAATGACTTTTAAATTTTTATTACTGTTTTACAGGAGCTTCTAATATACTGTGCACAATATCCTTTCCTCCTATTTATTACAAATATTTTCCCTTAGACTTTCTGCTCTTAATTATAATGATGACATGTTCGGTAAATGACACTCCCTTTGAGAAATCATCAGTTAAATCCATGACACACCACATCATTTGGGTCTTTTATTTACATTAACAAATCTCTTGCAAGCTACAAGGCTAAAAAGACATACATAATTTAAAATGTCATATTTCATGTGTAAAAGTGAAGAAAATGATGCTACATTACCTCAGCATAGCTTCTAGATTATTTCCTAATCTTCCCATCAGTATCTTTTTTTTTTTTTTTTTTAACCAAGGGTCAGAATTTGTGAGGTGCTGTCTGTGTTTGGGGACTGTCATCCTAACATATAAATAACACAAGAAGAGGCCTAATCCAGAAAAATGCAGGCCTGAAAATCTAATGAACAAAAATAATGCCATGTATACAGTAGTTCCGAATAAGCAGGAGAGGGCTGACAGCAGTTACACTTCAAAAGCATACATAAGTAATGCAAATATGTATTTGAGGGAACCTGTCCGAATTTGGAAAATTAGCAAAAATTGTAAATAAACGATGATTTTTAAATCAATAAGTCAGGCTCCAAGTCCAGGAGCTAATCTAGGCACTAATGGCAGCATCAGGCGGACCTTATAAACTCATTTCATGGCAAGAGCTACTGGTTTGCCACCCTGGTTCTATGCTCCTTGTTGAGGGTGATTGGAAAGAGTTTCTAAAGGCCTAATTTTGATTGGCTCAAGTGACCTCCAAACACAAAATGTACAAAACTGCCAGTTTTCTCTATATGCTTTTTAAAAGCCTTTATCCTTCAGAAAAATCTTTCTATAAAGCAAGAAATAATGGTGCCTTTTCAAATGAGCACTTCTGGTCTTTTGAAAGCAAGAATGGCTAGTAGAGGAGAAGGTTCTGAAGGGGAAACTTCTTATCACAGCTCCAACAGCACATGCCAACATAGCAACTTTTCCTCCTGGAAATGGGCCAGGAATAGTGTACAGGTATGCTCACTCCCTTGGGCAACCTGAAACAGACATCCTATCAGAGACCACAAAGGATGACAAATACAATAGGACAGTGAATTCACTTTACACTCCACTGTAACCATGGCTGTGTTATCATCACTTCTGCCGTGAAACATACTTCTCCAGACTAAATCACATTAGCTACAAACTCTGTGCCAGGCTGGAACTTGGAATATAGAATCATGACTGGGAGCTATGCTTTTTTAAGTCAAGTGTCAAAAGAATTGGGGTTACACAGTTGTAAACAAAAGAGAAATCCGGCAGCCTTAGGATTAACATAGTAATTTAATTCTGTAAGCATTTTCTATTTTTAAACCATTTTGGAGGCATTAACCTAGGACATAGAATTTACAATCTCTACCTTATTTAACTCGTTGTCCATCACATTGCCTGGTGCCAAAAGTGTCACAGTGAAGGGATTGAAAACTTACATATAAAAGACTGAATCAAAAAATGACCAGGATGAAGGTATACCAAAATGTAATTTAAAATATAAGTTTCCTACAAATTCAAGTTCTCTTTTCTTCTAGTAACATTACAAACTCAAGTTTTGAAAACCATTTTTTTTCCTTTTATGCATCAAGTTCTCCTAAGAATAAGCTGGGTGGTCTGCTCTATGGTACTGAAAGAGAATAGGAAAGCCTTTGGCACTCATTCTCTACCATTTCCTGCCTGACCACACCATCACACCTCTATAGTAAATAATAAGCATATGGCATTATTTGTTTACATTATACCCCACCAGGGTCACAGATTCTGTTTACTTTAGGGGTCATCAGGGTGACATAAATAAGCAAAAAAGGGCTAGATGAAATACAGTGGGGAGAGCCCTCATTCAATAAAATGAATTATACCAAAGTAGACCTACGCTGACTAAACACATTCAATTTTTTTTTAAATTAGGAGTCTCTGTTAAAAATAACACAATATATGTAAATATTCCCAAATTACATCTGTTAAAATGTGCATTTCTCAAAGATAAGACTAAGCAATACTGTGCCTTTGTATCCCTAGAAGGGGAGCAGAATCTACTACTGAGTTTTGTGATGACTATTTGTTTAGTTGACTTGAGGGATTTCTCCTGGAAGAGTTGTGATTAGAGAGGACTCTCAAGTTCCCATCTCATCCCCTCCCAACCAGATGGGGACAATGGGAAGGTTTGGAGAGACAATCGGACAAGCAGAGCATGTGGCATGACCATGTCATGCGATAAAGAAATGCAGAACATGAGGAACACTTGACATCTTCCTCTGGACCCTCAAACATCTCTGGGGTGCCCTTCTGTGGTATCTCATCCTTGCTCAGTGCCCTACAATTGCTCTGTCAGGAAATTTAAAGTCCATTTGCACTTTAAATGAATAACCTGTTAACCCAAAATAAATGGGCTAATGATAGAAGTTCAGTAAATAATCTAGGGTTATATGAAACTGGAAAATACTACCAGAATTATTAAAACCACCCTATGGAAATGAACTCCTACAAGAACTACAGAGAAAGGGAGACATGTTCCTGGAATTCAGTTGTGCTACAATCAGAAAAGGATGCAGAAGCCAGTCAATCCTTACTCTTTTATAGATAGAATAACTGAGACCCAAAAGCGTCATGTCCTTTTCACAAAACACATAGTATCTCAGGAGCAGAGCCAGAGCTAGAATTCAAACACTTTGATTCCTAATCTAATCCTGGTTCCTTCTATTGAATTACATGGTCTCTTTGTCAAAACAAATCTATCACATGTGATCTTCCATTTCAATAATGGCAGGTGGGCAGGGTAGTAAAATATAGCCTGCAATTAAATAAAGGCCACACGAGGTCTCTCAGGGAGGTGGCAGGGGTGGGGGGGGGGAGTAAAAGAAATCTCCCTATGCTCTTGTAGAGAATCAAACAAACCTCAAATGGGTCAGGGTATAGCAAATCTATAATAAGTGCCATTCTCTTAAAAATAGTAAATTTAATAGTTCAAATAGAAAAATAAAACTGTAGTTGACATAAATTATATACTTTTTCAAAATTTCAAATCAAGCTATGATTTATTTAAGTCAGCATTTTCAAACATTCACTGGGCTCTGTCCTGTAGAAGTATTAAGAGCAGATTAAAAAAATAAAGTAAAAATCGAGAGGTACAAAAATAGCTTTTGTACAGAGGCACTGCATTTCTCTATATTTCCACTAAATGTAGCTTATTGCAAAGAACTTTCATTTGAAATAAATGCTGAAAATTTCTTTTCCTCATTTTAAAAATTTTTGTATAATTTTGCTTACACTCTGTGCTTTCTTTCCTGTCTTTAACAGTGATACAGATCTTTGATGTTGATATATAGATATACGTATCTATTATTATTTAATTAATTCCTTATTTTAAGCATTTCTTACTAATTAGATGATGTCTTGCCCAGACCCAAAGTGGCCCACAAGACACTCACATTCTATCCCTGACTCCATGAGTTTCTTATTTAAAGGTTGAGAATGGGTTGAGATGATTTCAGCCTCAAGACAACCTCTAAGCATTCCCTTTACCAGATAAAATTCTGTGGTTCAGATGAGTGCCACTGATGTCCTGATAATTCAGAGGGAATCAGGTACTAGTTGATTCGATTGGTCTTTCTCCCCTATAACAAGGTAGAATGTCCAATTTGTGTTTCAGAATCAATACACATCTCTACAGGAGAATCCTCTGGTTTGCCCTGCCTGGGCACACCTCACCATCTTTTGGGTCCTAACTCATGTTCCTGTTGTGCCTCCACTTCAAGGTATACCCAAATGGCTGGCACTGCCTTGGGATCCAGCAAGTGCCAGCAAGTATCCACTGCCTTCACCTTGATTGAACCAGTAGCTCCTGAACAGCCCTTTCCTATCCCTTAGGACCGACGGACTCCTGTTCAATTGCTGTTCTTATGCAACCTGGTTCCACTTCAGCCTTCAAAATTCTCATTTGTATATTTGCTCCACTACCAAGATCTGTACCTGCACCTGTGATGGCTCCAACACCATGGCTTTCCTACTAATAGAAGTTTGGGGAGCATGGGGATTGTACCCGCTCCCTTTCTTCTCAGTCATCCACTGCCTTCAAGGCCAGGTACGGGTCCGAAGTCATAGTCCCATCCATTTTCAGAAACACACTTGTTCTTTCACATTAACCAAATTAGTTAATCTGTTATCTCATTAAACAAATATTTTGTGTCAGTCATTGCTTATATTGGAAACAAGACTGTAAACATGACAGACACTGTCCCATTCTTCAAAGAGTTCATGGTCTCAGAAGGAACTCTTCATATCTTCCCAAAGCTAATTATCTTAACACCCCCCTGCCCTTCACCCAACATCTTTTTATTATCAAGTCCTTCTCATTCTATTACTTTCTAGATTATTTCCTCTAAACTGGGAAGCCATTTGTTTTCTTGATCTCTAATTTCCTTCCTGAAATGATGTCTCCGTCTTAGAGAAACTACCCAATTTATTCCTCATAAAGAACAATCCTTTAGAAAAAAGCGACTTACCTCACTGGCCAAATAAAATTAGAACGGGTTAAACCCAAAAGAAAAAAAACTCAGTGGAAAGATACAGAAAGACACAGGTAACCACACAGAGATGTGCGAGAGAATGACAGTTTTCTTATATCCAGTACCAGACCTTAGGAGCCTCCAAGTTCTATAGACTCAATCTACTTTCTTATAAGAATTCTAGTTAATTTAGTATTTGGTAATGAAGAGTGGGTTTCTGTTTCCTGCCACCAAACTATGCTAAACAAAATACTTTCCTTTCCATGTACAAAATCACCACCATCATTCAGGCCACCATCATCTTTTACTGGGTCTACTGTGATAGTGCTTCTAGTAGTTTCTGGTCTAATACACTGCCAACGTGGGCTGCAGTTCTACCTGGCTAAAATAGATACTATTCATGGCACGCTTTCTTACAACTTTTAAAATACCCTCATTGTCTACAAAATGATGTCTATATGCCTTAGCATAGCATTCCAGGCTCGGTGTAATCTGCACCCCACACACAACATTCCCCAGTAGTGTACTTGCCATTGTCCTAAAACCACATTAATTGATGTGTGCACTTACCTCATGTTGTACCTTCTTCCATGATGCTTTTCTCTCCGTAGGCAATTATCTAAGTCTATTCATCCTTCACAGTTCAACTCGGCTGATACTTCTTTGATGAATACTTCCACAAAGAATATTTTCATTACTTTCCCCACACCCCAAAAGACTAAAAATTGATATTTCATCTTTATAATAACCCAATAAAGTTTAACCAACCCTGAAAACCCCAATGAAATTATTATATTCATAATCATACAGTGTCTAATTACAAAGTTAGTATGCAAGCAGGATCAGATTCCACTATCCTTGCTCTTCCCAATGCAATAATTTTCCCAGTGTTACCTGTCACCATGAAAGTTTTATTTTCTAGGTCAATAATTGCTATATCATTCCTTGAATAATATATATATCAAAAAAGATTAAGAAGGGGTGCCTGGGTGGCTTAGTCATTAAGTATCTGCCTTCGGCTCAGGTCATGATCCCAGGGTCCTGGGATCGAGCCCCGCATCAGGCTCCCTGCTTAGTGAGAAGCCTCTTTCTCCCTCTCCCACTCCCCCTGCTTGTGTTCCCTCTCTTGCTATATCTCTCTCTGTCAAATAAATAAATAAAAATCTTATAACACCCAGTCCTCCTTTAAAGAGGGCACATACTGAATGAAGCACTGGGTGTTATATGCAAACAATGAATCATGGAACACTACAACAAAAACTAATGATGTAATGTATGGTGATTAACATAACATAATAAAAAAAATAAAGATTAAGAAGCAATCAATAACTTGGGCACCTAGGTGGTGCAATTAAGCGTCCAACTGTTGGTTTCAGCTCAGGTCCTGATCTCAGGGTCTTGGGATCGAGCCCAGTGTTGGGCTCTGTGCTCAGCAGAGTCTGCTTAAGATTCTCTCTGCCTCTTCCTCTGCCCCCCAAAAAAATAAAACTTTAAAAAATGAAAAATAAAGAAGCAATCAACAACTTAAGAGCAATTTAAATTTTTATTTCCCCAGGATCCAGACTAATTTCACATATTTTAGATTTTAATAACTCTTTTTTGAGGTACTGACACACAAATCTAAGTTCCAAAGCTTGCATTCAGTAGGAAAAATAGCTACAAGTCTGTTTTGTTATTTTTTATTTTAAAAGAAAAGCTTTTGGAAAAGCGGAAAGCTATGTTAGGACTTAAAGATGGTTGACTGTTACAATAGACTCAGCAGGGAATGTTTAAGAAGCTGGGTTTTTTTAATCATTTCTTTTTCAAGATTCATTTTTAATCCTAAAAACATTAATTTTAGATTAACATCCATAGGAAACAAGGTTTTTTTGTGACATAATCCAATTGCTTTTTGATGTTAAATATAAATATGTTCTTAGAAAAATCTCTAATTTGTGGCTCAACATTTTTTTAAAACATAAAAAATATCAAATTTCAATCCAAAAACAATTACATTAAATTCTCTAAAGATTTAAATCAACTCTATCAGAAATTTACATCATATGGGGACAGCTTTTTCAGGTACTGGGAAACCTGAAATTAATACTGATTCAGGAAAACTTAGGTATTAATGATGACTTGCCTTGAAATTTGAAATCAACTCTATGGTGCTAAGCCAGGAGGGTTGGTGAAGAAATTTTTATTTGAAACTTTTTTAAATTATAAAATGATGTATAAAGAAAGTATCCTCTGCTAAAGTATTTTATCTCTTTTGATGATGAAAATATGTTTTCCATGCTATTTAATCTTCCAAGTTTTATTTATCCTCATATGAGACTCAGAATTTACTTTGAGCAACTTTTCTTAAAGTATGTTCTGCAGTACAGTAATCAAGTAGATATAAAATCATTACTTAATCTCTTTCTCTCTCGAAGACTCACAATACATAAATTATAATAAAAGAGAATTACAATGAGGTAAACTAATCTTATTTAACTCATCATTTCCTAATATCTTTTGAACATAGGAACTGTTATTTGATATGATACATATTTTTTAAATAAACAATGAGAAATTTTCTCCTGGCACATCTTAGGGAATTTCCCTGTTATGCTGAGGGAATCTAAGTAGTTCTTGTGATTGTGCATAACGAAGCAGAGAAGATCACCCCTGGAGAAGCTATTCACCTTTCCAGGTAAGAGAATGCCCTAAATGGGGAGCACAGAACCGTGAGTGAAGGAAGACACATTTGCCCCTCTCTGAAAGGGTCTTTAATGAATAAGTGGGCTAAAATGAAACAAAACAAAGGCCCCAAGAAAGTTGTGGACATTACCAATCAGGAGATCACCATCAACAGGGTCATAGGGGGCAGAATGAACCAGTTGGAACCAAAATAAGACTGAGGACATGAAGCCCCAGGGCAGATGTAATTTCCCCACTCCACCTACATATCTTCATCCTCAAACACCAAAACTAGATGAGGGAAGTGTGAAGGAGGTGACTTAGAACCCACTGGAAGGTCCCTCCTTCAAAACACTAGGTGACAAATCAATCTTATGGCTGGTAGATGTGAAGATATGAAATCCAAAAACATATGAGGTTAGATTTTTAAACAAACATTTTATAACAAAGTTATCAGAAAGTTTTGAGGTCTTGTCATGTCATCTTTATGAGGTCAGAAAGAGGGATTTAACATAGTGTGGTGAGAAGTACTAACTAGAAAAAAAGAGAAGTTTATATTTATGACACACTGAGTTGAGAATCCTCAAAAAATATTTATGTCTTTCTCCTCCACTGCTCCTTGAAGGGAGGCATTGTCTATCATTTATCTCAATACCAAGCCTATAATAGCTGCTCCAATTTTGAAGGTTAAATCAAGAACTGTGTAGTAGAGAAATTAGTAAAATAACATAAAATCCAAACTCTCCGTACCCAAAACCTTTCATGTTCAAACAATTCTCCTAGGTATGTATATTATCTATATTTCTTCATGTTCAAAAATGTTATATGTATACTATAGAAAAAGAGTATCCTATATATGGTTTTAAAGATGTATCTAAGTGGGTAGACTGAGTAGAGGATCAGTAGGAATAGTCTTTTCATTGTGATTCTTTTTTTTTTTTATGTAGGCTCCATGCTAGGCGTGGAGGTTTAATAGATCTATGCTGAGATCAAGGATCACACACTTAATCAACTGAGCCACCCAGATGCCTTGTGAAATTTTTTTTTATAGCCAAAGCAATGGATTTGTTAGTTTTTCAGTATGACAATATTCACATAACTCAATATGTCTTCTATCCATTTATTTAGCTTCTTATGTACATGTGTGACTGGATTAGGATTTTCTTTTTAAGATTTTATTTACTTATTTGAGAGAGAGAGTGATGAATTGATAGAAGTCTTTCCTTGGGAGCCTCTCATGATAAGAAGAGAGACTCCCAAGGAAAAGCTTCTATCAATTCTAGAAATTCTAAAGCTGCAGATAAAGGTCCTCATGGAGGGTCATACACATCACACTCAAGAGTTTGATATTTACCCTACAGGAAATGGGGAGCAACTAAAAGAATTTAAGATGGAGTTGCATGGTCAGATTTTTGTTTTAAATTGACCCCTCAGTGGCTCTGAAGAGCATGCAATCTAGAAGCATAGTCTCAATGCAGGGAGACTATTGAGGAAACTGTTACAATAATCCAAACAAATGATGGTGAGAGTCTAGACCAGGGCTGTTTTAAGAAGGATGAAAAACTAGGGACTGATTCAAAAAACTGTTTAGGCAGTCAAATAAGCAGTACATGGTGATTTGATTAAACGTGGACCATGAGGAGGAGTAAAAATCAATGAGAACTCCTGGGTTTATAGTGGGGTGATGGTGGTGAAAATGGAATGATCTGAGTTAAAGCATAGAAGAAACGTGGACTTCAGGAGGAAGAAGGCAACAAAATATCTTTTAGTGCAAATCCGGACTTTAATGTGATATGAGGCATCAATTCAAAATTGTAGAAGACGTAGTTTCTATAACTTGCCAGTTGTGTGCCTTTAAGTAAAGCACATGAAGAAATACAGACTGGTTCCATGTTCCTGTGTTGTTTAGAGAAACATGAAACAAAGGAGCCCAACAAACCACTTACCTTGACCCAAAGTAGTTCTGAAATTAAATAATAACAGAAGCACACAATTTGTTTTGTATTGTTCTATTTTTCATTGAGGATTTTGGTGAGTACAGGGAATGTAACTGAGTAAAATCTCAAGCAAATATAATTCCATGTTCTCCTTTTCAATAAATGTCAGGTCTTAAAACTAGTTTTGTGAATAACAGATGTTATAACTTCAGGCTTTTATAGGTTGGAAGAATCCTTCTATTACTAAATGATTGTTAGCATATCAAGAAAGCCAGTGGGTAGCTGTAAATTCAATTTGTATCTCAACGCTTTTCCCAATGATGATCTGGTGGCCTCAAGCCCTCAGGAGTTATGAGAGCATGAGAACAAAATGGGAGGAGGTAGCAAAACCAAGAAGACAAGAGGGGAATGATCTGAATATTGCCTCCAGTAACCAATAATTCTAGCACATAATGTAACATTTTCCAATCTCATTTAACTTTAAAGAGCTTGAGAACATCCCATTTCTTCTAATAAGAACAGATAGGCACAGATGAACATAGTCTGAATCATTTCGTTCAATAGCTTCCTTGTTCCCACATGGTTTGCATATTCTTCTTCTAGTTGTTCATGTGTTTTACAAAATGTCCAAAGGAATACACACCAAACATTAAGAGTTGCTTCAGGGAAAGGTCATTCATACTACTGGCTTCTGATTTTTAGGGCGTTATTAATATGATAAAGGCCCCATGGCCCATTCCCTGTGCTCTTCAGAATAAATAAATGTTTCATTGTTATACTGCTGAGGGTATGCTTGGATAATGTTGTGATTTTTTTCTTCACTTATTGTAATTCAAGCCTGCATAGTCATACCAATCAATATTTAAATAAACATCCTTATTTTCCTTATAATAAGTACAATGTACTTCAAAGTTGGTTGTTCAAGTATAGCAGTTCACCAATTCTGAGAAATTAATTTTTGTGACTTTGAATATTTTCAAAAAAGTCTATCAGCCAACTTTTAAATTATTATGTTAGAACTTCTACCTATTTCGATGAAAGAATAATACAGTGTTTTTTTTCAAACTAAAATGAGGTTAACTCCCTTTTCCCTAAACTGTAAGCCCTTGATTTCACTACTGAGAGAGTCCAGGATCCCTGATATCATAATAGCAAATCTCTATTTCCTAGAGGGAGAGTCTGCCCTCAAACATAGCTTCCAGGGGCACCTGGCTGGCTCAGTTGTTAAGCGTCTGCCTTCAGCTCAGGTCATGATCCCAGGGTCATGGGCTTGAGCCCCGCATCGGGCTCCCTGCTCCGCAGGAAGCCTACTTCTCCCTCTCCCACTCCCCCTGCTTGTGTTCCCTCTCTCACTGTGTCTCTCTTTGTCAAATAAATAAATAAAATCTTTAAAGAAAAATAAAAAAAAACATAGCTTCCAAAAATAAGACTTCAGTGAGATATATGCTCATGTAGACAAGGTGATAATCTTGGTGGTTGTAATTGCCAATCCTCACCAAAAATCCCCAAATAAACAAAAATACAGATTTGATTATTTGGCTGTCCATTAGTTTGGTTTGGCTTGGTTTGGTTCAGCTACAGGAAAAAAAAAAAAAAAAAAGACATGAAGCCAAGATAGAAATGTTGGCTGTTTTCTGAATTGCCTAGCCATTCCAGTGTTCCCTAGCCATTCCATCTACCTAACATAGAGCTTGAAATTGCTTGTGCTCCTTCTCTCTCTTACTTCTGCTCCTGAAATAATAAGACTTCTTCAGCCAAAATGGCAGGAATGTTTAGCAAGAAACTTCTCTCCATCTGCCAAGCTTTTTGGCTTTTAGTACCTGTATTCTCTAATATCAAACTTGTTTAAAATAGTCAGTGAACCATATAGCATTGTTGTCCAGATCTTGTATTCTTATTTTTATTTCTTTTAAAGATTTTATTTATTTATTTGTCAGAGAGAGAGAGCACAAGCATGGGGAGCGGCAGGCAGAGGGAGAAGCAGGATCCCCACTGAGCAAGGACCCTGATGCAGGACTCAATCCCAGGACCCTAGGATCATGACCTGAGCCAAAGACAGATGCTTAGCCGACTGAGCCACCTCTTAATTTTAGGTATATGCACACCTAAAAGAATTTAGTCTGCACATGAATTAAGAAATACCAGAAAAATATATGTCGTAAGGTAACCCATGTTGAAATCCTTCCAAAAGGTCCTGTTATATAATTGCTGGAAATGGTGCTTTTCGAGATTGTCTCATCCATGATGGGCCAAAGTGGATCTTGAAAATGTTCAAATAAGTCATCCAAAGCACTTTTTAAAAGAGCTGTAGGAAGCCAAGCATATTATGAGGATTTTTAAGCTTAGTTTCTCTGAAGCAAGAAATGGATATGTGTCATAAGCATAGAGGACTTAAATCAAACTATAACAAATGGAATCAGTTCTAAAATGGACTGTGTGAGTTTTCTTCTCTTCAGGAATGGAGAAAAGAAGGAATCCAACAATTGCCATGGAACCAAGTGAAGAGACTCACATGATTCTCTGGCATGTTTCTTACAGAGCTTATTTCATATGGAAGAAATCACCATGTTCCTTCTTGAGTCTTAGCAAACTATTACTAATAGGAAAAACAAAAAACTAGCAACTCCTAACCCAACTAGCTGTACCAGAAATGAAATAAAGTGGATACGGGCACCTGGGTGGCTCAGTTGGTTAAGCAACTGCCTTCGGCTCAGGTCATGATCCTGGAGTCCCGGGATCAAGTCCCACATCGGACTCCCTGCTCAGCAGGGAGTCTGCTTCTCCCTTTGACCCTCTTCCCTCTCATGCTCTCTGTCTCTCATTCTCTCTCTTGCAAATAAATAAAATCTCAAAAAAAAAGAAAAAAAAAAGAAAGAAAGTGGATATGTTGCAAAACTATATCTCTGCTACACTATAATTTTTATGAAGTTCTTCTGTTGATAAGTGGTAGTTTTTCTGGTCATTTGGCCATCAAGCATAAATTTGCATCTAAGAAAGTTTGATAAACTAAATTTTAGTACTTGAAATTTTGAAACATCTATAAATTGCTTACTATTGAAATCTGCCAGTGTGTATAACCTCATATTAGAGAATGGGTCATGCCCTGGATAAAAGCCAGATCTCTAATCCCTAGGGAAGAAATATATACCAAACTCATTTTACAAGCACATGTAATATAACGCTGAATTGGATTTGTAATAACTTTTCACATAGATTTATGAACCAGCTAACATATGGGAATAATAACATTTTGAATATCGTACTTTGAAGTATTCAATTGTCCCACACATTAATACAGTAGCAAACGATATATATTGAATGTGCTATGCTTTGTGAAGCAATAACCACAAAATACTCTTCTAAAATTTGAACCCTGAACAATATTAACTTTAACATGTACTTATTTAAAACTATGGGTCAGTCTGTGCCAATTTAACATTCTCAGGCAGAGTTAGAGAGAAATAACTACCAGTCTGGCCCTGCCTGCCATCCACAATCTTGAAAAACGCTTCCAGCCCTCATGATTTCCCTGTGTTCCTTAATGTCTTTCTTTATTATCTTCCCTTGAATAATAGCCTGGTATGTAACCTCAGCACTTTGGATCATAACGTTTTATCCTTCTGGAATACTTCTCTTCTACTTAGAAACCTATTCAATTCCTTTTTATGATTTAAAAATTTGCTCAAACCCCATGACCACCCAAGACTGAAAAAGATTGTTCCTTTCTATTTTTAACTCACTTATTATCCATGTACCAGATAGAGACAGCAGTACCACACTCTCTCTTGTTTCCTTCTCTTTGGTTGTATACAATCAGTTCATTTTCTCATCTTTTATTTTTAATATTTCCATCCTATTTCATAAGCTCCTTGAACAGAATTTTTGTGTCTTTAATTTCATTCGGTCCTCCATATGATGTTTCGGGGCCTTGCAGGTATTTGTACCCCAGTAAATACCTGTCTGTTTCAGTTTGAATGTCAGCATATTTCTATATGCCGGTGTTTTTCTACAGAAATTGAAACAAAGCTACTACTTTGACCAAAATATCAACAAATCTGATATTTTTTCTGTTAATACATCATTGCTTCTGCGAAGCTAGCCAAATAATGTGTCATATTTACACAATAATATTCTATTTGTTTGACTTATTATGTCTTCGGAGCATTTTTTTAAACATCTGGGCTCATCGTGAGGGAATCATTTTGGGAGTTGAAATTTGTAAGAACACATCCAAATAGATTGGGTAAGAGAGCTAAATTTATTAGAACTCACACATTGGTGGTCACATAATTAAAAGATAAAGTCTCCAAATAAACTAATGCCAGATTCCACCATAATTCTAGCAAATGGTTTTAATTTCTTAAAGATTGAGAGTAACAAGAACCAGTCAATTTATCTCAGGAAGATATATCTGGGGAAAAGAGTAAAATTTCCCACGTAACCAGTTTTTAAGAGTTGCATATTCTTAATGGATGAGGAAAAGCAAGTTCTCAGCTCAACTTTATGACAATTTTGAGACAGCACCAACTGTACAAAAAAAAGTTTCTTGCTTTACTGTCTATACAATGGCAAAAATATGACTTATATTTATGTACAAACAGCACAGAAATTCACTCAAATAGATGTTTTAGTTATTAGTGTTAATAATGTTAATCTACTACTCCTTGAAGTTTTAATATGTCCCAAATACTGTGCTTCAGATTTCATGCAAACTATCTCATTTTTTTCTACTAAATTCTGAAAAAAAAGAAAGAAAGAAAAGGGTGCACCCATTAGTCCTATTTTATAAATAACAAAACTGAGACCTAAGTAATGGAAATTGTACATTGTCTGACTCTCAAACACCAGTCATCAAAACCTATGCAAGATTCACATTTTCTTCATTAAGAATTAACAACTAATAATTAAGTTTATAAAGTCATTCAGAAGCTGAGATTGACACAGTTTGCATCTATATTATATAATACAGTTATGTTAGCTCCCTAAAATATTTCTATCCAATTAAACCAATCTATGTTTATTTATGTCTTACTGAAGGAGATGGAATGTAATGATAATGAAGTGTTACAGTTTTAAAATTAATCCTTATTGTAGTCATTATGGTTTTGCTTTGGTCAAAAAAATTATTTTATTTTATTGATAAAGCATGATCTTCAGTTATTCTTAGGGAATTTAGAATTAACAATTGCTTACAGACAGGGAAACTGGGAAAAAGTAAGAGTGGCACATTAAGTATGAGAGAATAAAGTGAGTTCTAAGTTTTCAGCTTTTGCTAAGTAAATATAAAAGGAGGATCTGAAGGTAAGAACATCCTACACACACACACACAAACACACACACACACACAAGTCTGCGTTAGTTTTAACCAGCATAAAAATCCCTAGGAATTAAGTCACTCCTCCCATCTAGAAGAAAAATAGATAAATGTGATGTTGAGCTTTGTTACTTAAAGTTTAAGAAACTCACTCTTATAAAAGAAAGAAATATGTTGAAATCTATTCAAGTTTAATTTTGTAAGTAACAATTATTGTAACAATAGCAATCATTACATTGGATTAGACTTCTCTTGTTCATATGAGAGATCTTATAAACTTCAAGTCCAACAAGAGAGAAGTTAAAACTAAATCTCTTTAAACACTTCCAAGACCAAATAATACATTGGTGTTACATTTGCAAAATTATATTTTTCCTTGTTGGCATCATGGTCTACTGTTTCTCCTTGCATATGGAATGTGCCAAGAAGCTTATGTTCTGGAAAATGGTCTAATGTTGAAGATGTGTTCTTACAACAACATTAAGACCAGACAGAGCTGTGTAGGCAGAGCACCTATTTTCTTTCCTTTCCTCTCTTACCCACTATAGATCATAAGTGGGTGGTAGAGGAAACGTGGACACAGAACTTTGGCAGATTTCAGGAAATTAATTGTGTAAACAAGGCCTTGATAATAGGTCCTAAAATTTGGCAGAATGTTCAGAAGGCTTCACATGAGACATGAATGTTTTTATTCAGTAAATATATAATTATGACATGCATACCCAAATATTAGAGAAGTGAGAAGCTGATATTTAAAGAAAGTCCCTTTATGTTTTAATATTGAAAGCAAATATTCAAATAGAATGATCTCATTTGGATATATTTTGAAATAATTGATATTGATATGATATTATATACTATAACACTTTAATATTCAAGAAAGCCAGTAAAGCAAAGAGCTAAAATAGCAGAGTGGGAAGCATTTTAAATTGGGATCTATGAGACTTTGGACAAGTCACTTAGAAACATGAATTGTTTCTTCCTTTCCCTAAAATTAAATGGCCAAACTGAATTATCTGTGAGGTGCCTTTAACCTGGAAAATGATATAAATGTATGTAGAAATATGCTTCTGAAAAACTGTTTCTGATATAAGCAGCTTCACAAAAAAGGTGTTTATAAATTCTGAGAGGAGACAGAAATAATAGGGAAATGAGGCAGTGAAGAGAGAAAATAGTTACTTAAATATAAGGAATATGGTAAATAGAAAGAACCAAAATAAAAGCTGGCTTCTTGAAAGGTTTAGTAATAAATGTCATCACCAGTTTTGTAATGGTAATCTCTTATAGTAAGAAAACTTTATAATAGTGAAGTAACTAAAATATCATTCATTCAACAAGTAAGTCCTGAACACCTACCTACTTTCCAGTAAGTAGGTGCTAAGCCATTGCTGTAGGTGCTTTGAAGAGATAATGACCCCAGACCTCATGAATCCCTCATGCCAACTTTACACAGACACATGCATACATACATTTAAGGCACATTGTGGCTAATTTCAGAAAGATACTGCATCCAACAAAGATAATCCACCAACAGCAACAAAAATAAATAGTGTTGGTTTGTACTTTCAGATCTCCCATAATCCTTCTTAATATCCTCCCTTTCCTCTGGGACAACTCTGTCAAACTTCCACACTCTTCTAATCTCTCATTCCAGAAACCTTCACTCTTGGTTCTGTACTCCAATTTATTTCAAGTCCCAGTGCAGGTGAATGCTTTCTTCCCCTCTCAAGCCTTCCCTCCAGCTCTGCTTTTAGAATAAGGAATGTGTTGTTGTCATAAAAATGATACAATATCACACATCCTTCATTCCCAGCCTTCTTATTTTGATTCATCTCTTACTCAACTGGACTTTCTCCAAGAATATTTACTAAGGGATACATTCCCTGAGTTGTTTCATATCTCAGAGTGTGCCTTTATATTTGAGTGGTAAGTTGAATGATCATAATATTCAATAACTTCCCACCTTTTCTCAGGAATTTATATTCATTTATTAAACAGGTATTTACTGAGCACATACTATGTACCATAAATTGCTACAGGTGCTGTGGATATAGCAGCAAATAAGGGAAATCTGGTTCCTGCTCTGGTGGATCTTTAGCTAGATGATCTACATAGACACGTTTCTATTCTTCTTTGGCATTGATGGCTATGTGAAGATCTCTGAGGCCAAAGTGATTTTTTTAAATTTCTCAAGTTTCTTACTTTATTCAGATTGAATGCCTGAATAGTTATATTTTCATTCTTATGATATTCTATAACTTTATCAAGATAAGATTCAGTGTGTGCCCATTTAACTTTCAAATTCAGTCATTTCTTCATTTCAGAGAAATTTTCCTATGCTGTGTCACTTAATATTTTCCCTTTTATGTGTGTTACCTATTTCAGAGACACCAATTATTTTCTCTCAGATTATCTCATTTGTCTTCCCCATTATGGTCTCTTTCTACTTTAATCTTTTTTTTTAATTTCCCCTCTGTCTTTACTGTGATTATCTCAATATTTTCTTCTATTTCAGGAATTTAATGTTCAGCTGAGCCTATTCTCCTCTTTGCAATTTCATTTGTTCTGTAGCATGCTATTTTGGTAGAATGGTATTTTGCCAGATCATTTCACATTATTGCTCATGCTTAACTTGAGAAGCTCTGTCCAGAATCTCTAATTATTCTTACACAGTGTGCCAGAACTTTCAATTCTATGTGACTCCATCTCCAGATTACCAGAGAACATTAGCCTTCTCTGGCTGCAACAGTTTTAAGGCTCAGTCTTATGTTATATTCTTTGAGAGAAAACCCAGAGAACTGAACTAGAGCTCTTTCATGATCATTGGTGGGATGGAGTTCTGCACCCTGTTCTCCTACTGAACAGTTCTCTTCCAGGGATCACCCCACCCAGTGAGCGATCTCTCCTATTTCCAGGATGGGAATTGGCCTTGCAGTTTTGGGGGCTCCTCTCTTCTGTTCTCTGAAGCTAACACTCTGAAGCCAGTTCTGCTCCTATATAAAAAGGCAGTCCTACTTTAACGTATATGCTTTTCACTGATCTCTACAAAACTAACATTTCTACTGACAAACAGAAGGGGAATCAGACAGGGCAAACCTCAAGCCTGCCTCTTTCCAAATTTAGAAACATTGTCAAAAAATCTTCTATTAAGTCATCATGACTGACTGGGGCAAGAGTAGAAATGAGGTGAGGGAACAGTCTAGTTTCCTGAAATCTTCTCTACCCATAAATATCATGGATCATGGATTAACACCTTTATCCAGGTTGGGACCCTGAACAATGAAAACAGAAAAGCCTAAGCTTAAAAATAAGAGTTGAGGGAGGAGGAAACGATGGCAGAGGAGTAGGGGACCCGATTCCAACTGGTCCCTGGAATTGAGCTGGATATCTACCAGACCACTTTGAACACCCACGAAATCAACCTGAGATGTAAGAAGAGAGATCTGGATCTCTACAAACAGAATTTCACAAGCAGTTGGTTTCAAGGTATGAAGCGGGGAGCTGTGATTCTGCAGACAGATATTGGAGGATAAACAGAAGGGGGAGGGAACCATGGTGATCCTACACTGCCGGTAAGCAATAGCCTCCTGAGCTGGGGACCGGGCATAGACTCGCAGACCAGTAGCGGCAGGGAAAGGACTTTAGGGCAGATCCCCAGACTGAAACCTGGAGCAGTGGGGCCACACATGTGAACTGGGGGTGGCTGGCAGTTTTAGAAGCACAAAGGGCAGAGACGTGCCCCAACCTGGAGGCAAGTACTGGGAGCCCTGATGAGGGGCGCACAACCCCGGATGCTGCAGTTTATAGCAGCACAGACAGAAACAGAGATAATGTGGCCTGGAGAGCTCGCTGAAGAACAGACTGTGATCTCTGTGCTCTGATGCAGAGGGTTGGAAACGATCTCTTCTGCTCTGACTCTTGGAAGAGACGCGGAAAGCCTCCAGAGGAAGCCACCAGAGAACAAAAGCCCCAAAAAAATGGTTTTCACTGAGCCCATCCCACACCACAGGGGGCAGGGCAACTCTGCCCAAACAGGGTGCCCCTCCTCCAGAAGACAGGTTAGGAAAACAGGAGGCAAGCAACCCTAAAGTCCCTATAAAACAGGTGCATCTTGCTTGGGTTGTGGTCAATGATTTGGATTCTGTACAGTCCCTCAACCACCCCTCAACAGAGTGACTAGGAGGAGGAGCCCCCAAAATAGGAAAAACTCAGAGACCCTGACTTATGCCACAGATTTACAAATGGATACAGATATAACCAAGATGTCGGAAATGGAATTCAGGGTAGCAATTGTGAAGATAATAGTTAGAATGGAGAAATCAATTAATGGCAACATAGAGTCGCTAAGGGCAGAAATGAAAGCTGAACTGGCAGAACTTAAAAATGCTATCAAAGAGATCCAATCTAATCTAGATAATCTAACAGCTACAGTAAGTGAGGCAGAAGAATGAATTAGTGATCTAGAAGACCAATTGATAGAAAAGAAGGAAAAAGAGGAGCCCAAGGAAAAACAACTAAATATCCATGAAAATAGAATCAGAGAAATAAGTGACACCATGAAACATTCCAATGTCAGAATTATTGGGATCCCTGAGGGGGTGGAGAGAGAGAGAGGACTAGAAGATATATTTGAGCAAATCATAGCTGAGAACTTCCCTAATCTGGGGAATGAAACAAACATTCGTGTCCTAGAGGCAGAGAGGACCCCTCCCAAGATCAAGGAAAACAGGCCAACACCCCGGCAGGTAATAGTAAAACTCGCAAATCTTAGAACCAAGGAAACCATCTTACGGGCAGTTGGGGGAAGAGATTCCTTACGTACAGAGGGAGGAACATCAGAATAACGTCAGACCTATCCACAGAGACCTGGCAAGCCAGAAAGGCCTGGCAAGACATATTCAGGGTACTAAACGAGAAGAACATGCAGCCAAGAATACTTTATCTGGCAAGGCTGTCATTTGGAATGGATGGAGAGATGCAGAGCTTCCAAAACCAGCAGAAACTGAAAGAATATGTGACCACTAAGCCGGCCCTGCAAGAAATATTAAGAAGGGTTCTATAAAAGGAGAAAGACACCAAGAGTGATATAGAACAGAAATTTACACAGACAATCTATAAAAACAAGGTCTTTATAGGCAACATGATGACAATAAATTCATATCTTTCAATAATCACCTTCAACGTGAATGGCCTAAATGCTCCCATAAAAAGGCACAGGGTTGCAGATTGGATAAAAGGATAGGACCCATCCATATGCTGCCTACGAGAGACTCATTTTGAACATAAAGATACATCCAGACTGAAAGTGAAGGGATGGAGATCCATATTCCATGCCAACGGACATCAAAAGAAAGCTGGGGTAGCAATTCTTATATCAGACAGAGTAGATTTTAAGCTAAAAACTGTAGTTAGAGACACAGAAGGACACTATATCATTCTTAAAGGGTCTATCAAACAAGAATATCTAACAATTGTAAATATCTACACCCCCAACATGGGAGCAGCCATCTACATAAGCCAACTATTAACCAAAAGCTTTGAATGACACACTGGACCAGATGGACCTCATAGATATATACAGAACATTCCACCCTAAAACAACAGAATACTCATTCTTCTCGAATGCACACAGAACTTTCTCCAGAATAGACCACATACTGGGTCACAAATCAGGTCTCAATCAATACTAAAAGATTGAGATTATGCCCTGCATATTCTCAGACCATCGTGCTTTAAAAATTGAACTCAATCACAAGAAAAAATTTGGCAGAAATTCAAACACTTGGGAGCTAAAGACCCCTCTGCTCAAGAATGTTTGGGTCAACCAGGAAATCAAAGAAGAATTTAAACAATTCATGGAAACCAATGAGAATGAAAACACATGAGTCCAAAACCTATGGGATACTGCAAAGGCAGTCCTAAGGGGGAAATACATAGCCATCCAAGCCTCACTCAAAAAAATAGAAAAATCCCGAATTCAACAACTAACTCTACACCTTAAAGAACTAGAGAAAAAGCAACAAATGATGCCTAAGCCACGCATTAAAAGAGAAATAATTAAGATTAGAGCAGAGATCAATGAATTAGAAACCAGAAACACAGTAGATCAGATCAACAAAACTAGAAGCTGGTTCTTTGAAAGAATTAATAAGATGGATAAACCACTGGCCAGACTTATCCAAAAGAAAAGAGAAAGGACCCAAATTAATAAAATTATGAGTCAAAGGGGAGAGATCACGACTAACACCAAGGAAATAGAAACAATTATTAGAAATTATTATCAACAACTATATGCCAATCAATTGAGCAACCTTGAAGAAATGGATGCCTTCCTGGAAACCTATAAACTCCCAAGACTGAAACAAGAAGAAATTGACAACTTGAATAGGCCAATAACCAGCAACGAGATTGAAGCAGTGATCAAAAACCTCCCAAAAAACAAGAGTCCAGGGCCTGATGGATTCCCTGGGGAATTCTACCAAACATTCAAAGAAGAAATAATACCTATTCTCCTGAAGCTATTTCAAAAAATAGAAACAGAAGGAAAGCTTCCAGACTCATTCTATGAGGCCAGCATTACCTTAATCCCCAAGCCAGGCAAAGACCCCATCAAAAAGCTGTCCATTGACAGATGAATGGATAAAGAAGATGTGGTATATACATATATATACAGTGGAATATTATGCAGCCATCAAAAGGAACGAAATCTTGCCATTTGCAACAACGTAGATGGAACGGGAGGGTATTATGCTGAAAGAAATAAGTCAATCAGAGAAAGACATGTATCATATAATCTCACTAATATGAGGAATTCTTAATCTCAGGAAACAAACTGAGGGTTGCTGGAGTGGTGGGAGGTGGAAGAGATGGGATGGCTGGATGATAGACATTGGGGAGGGTATGTGCTATGGTGAGTGCTGTGAATTGTGTAAGACTGATGAGTCACAGACCTGTACCTCTGAAACTATTTGTTATATGTTTATATAACATATATATATATATATATATTTATATATATAACATTATATGTTAAAAAAAAAAGAAGATAGTAGAAAGGGAAAAATGAAGGGGGGGGAATCGGAGGGGGAGATGAACCATGAGAGACTATGGACTCTGAGAAACAAACTGAGGGTTCTAGAGGGAAGAGGGTGTGGGGATGGGTTAGCCTGGTGATGGGTATTAAAGAGGGCACGTATTGAATGGAGCACTGGGTGTTATATGCAAACAATGAATCATGGAACACTACATCAAAAACTAAATGATGTAATGTATGGTGATTAACATAACATAATAAAAAAAAGGAGAATTTCAGACCGATATCCCTGATGAATATGGATTCCAAAATTCTCAACAAAATCTTAGCTAATAGGATCCAGCAATACATTAAAAGGATCATCCACCATGACCAAGTGGGATTTATCCCTGGGATGCAAGGGTGGTTCAACATTTGCAAATCAATCAATGTGATAGAACACATTAATAAGAGGAGAGAGAAGAACGATATGGTCCTCTCAATTGATGCAGAAAAAGTATTTGACAAAATACAGCATCCTTTCCTATTTAAAACTCTTCAGAGTATAGGGATAGAGGGAACATTCCTCAAGTTCATAAAATCCATTTATGAAAAACCCACAGCAAATATCATCCTCAGTGGGGAAAACATGAGAGCCTTTCCCTTAAAATCAGGAACACGCCAAGGATGCCCACTCTCACCACTATTGTTTAACAGAGCACTAGAAGTCCTAGCAACAGCAATCAGACAACAAAAAGAAATAAAAGGTATTTAAATTGGCAAAGAAGAAGTCAAACTCTCTCTCTTTGTAGATGATATGATACTTTACATAGAAAATCCAAAAGATTCCACCCCCAAATTACTAGAACTCATACAGCAATTCAGTAATGGGGCAGGATACAAAATCAATGCCCAGAAATCAGTTGCTTTCTTATACTTTCTAACAATGCAACTGTAGAAAGAGAAATTAGAGAAACGATTCCATTTACAATAGCACCAAAAACCATAAGATACCTCGGAATAAACCTAACCAAAGAGGTAAAGGATCTATACTCTAAGAACTACAGAACACTCATGAAAGAAATTGAAGAAGACACAAAAAGGTGGAAAAACATTTCATGTTCATGGATTGGAAGAATAAACATTGTTAAAATGTCTATGCTACCCAGAACAATCTATACCTTCAATGCCATTCCAATCAAAGTTCCAATGACATTTTTCAAAGTGTTGGAACAAACAATCCTAAAATTTGTATGGAATCAGAAAAGACCCCGAATCACCAAGGAAATGTTGAAAAAGAAAATCAAAGCTGGGGGCATCACGTTGCCTGATTTCAAGCTATATTACAAAGCAGTGATCACCAAGACAGCATGGTACTGGCACAAAAACAGACATATAGACCAATGGAACAGAATAGAGAGCCCAGATATGGACCCTCAACTCTACGGTCAAATAATCTTCAACAAAGCAGGAAAAAATATGCAATGGAAGAAAGACAATCTCTTCAATAAGTGGTGCTGGGAAAATTGGACAGCTATATGCAGAAGAATGAAAATCGACTATTTCTAACATCATACACAAAGATAAACTCAAAATGGATGAAAGACCTCAATGTGAGACAGGAATTCATCAAAACCCTAGAGGAAAACATAGGCAGTAACCTCTTCATCATCGGCCACAGCAACTTCTTTCAAGATACATCTCCAAAGGCTAGTGAAACAAAAGCAAAAATGAACTTTTGGGACTTCATCAAGATAAAAGGTTCAGCACAGCAAAGGAAACAGTCAACAAAACAAAGAGGCAACCCACAGAATGGGAGAAGATATTTGCAAATGACACTACAGACAAAGCGCTGATTTCCAAGATCTATAAAGAACTTCTCAAACTCAACACCCAAAAAACAAATAATCATGTCAAAAAATGGGCAGAAGACATAGAACAGACACTTCTCCAGAGAAGACATACAAATGGCTAACAGACACATGAAAAAATGTTCATCATCATTAGCCACCAGGGAAATTCAAATCAAAACCACATTGAGATACCACCTTACACCAGTTAGAACGGCAAAAATTGACAAAGCAAGAAACAACAAATGTTGGAGGGGTTGTGGAGAAAGGGGAACCCTCTTACACTGCTGGTGAGAATGCAAGTTGGTACAGCCACTTTGGAAAACAATGTGGAGCTTCCTCAAAAAATTAAAAATAGAGCTACCCTAAAACCCAGTAATTGCGCTATTGGGTATTTACCCCAAAGACACAGATGTAGTGAAAAGAAGGGCCATATGCACCCCAATGTTCATAGCAGCAATGTCTGCAATAGCCAAACTGTGGAAAGAGCCAAGATGCCCTTCAACAGATGAATGGATAAAGAAGATGTGATCCATATATACAACAGAGTATTACTCAGCCATCGGAAAAGATGAATACCCAACTTTTACATCAACATGGATAGGATTGGAGGAGTTTATGCTAAGTGAAATAAGTCAAGCAGAGAAAGTCAATTATCTTATGGTTTCACTTATTTGTGGAACATAAGGAATAGTGTGGAGGACATTAAGAGAAGGAAGGGAAAAAGGAATGGGACGAAATAGTAGGAGGAGATGAACCATGAGAGACTATGGACTCCAAGAAACAAACTGAGGGTTTTAGAGGGGTGG
The DNA here is from genome assembly GCF_964656455.1 of Halichoerus grypus. Classification (NCBI taxonomy): domain Eukaryota; kingdom Metazoa; phylum Chordata; class Mammalia; order Carnivora; family Phocidae; genus Halichoerus; species Halichoerus grypus. The sequence goes on along the minus strand of NC_135714.1, from coordinate 142,753,502 downwards.
AGGTGGGGGGATGGGTTAGCCCGGTGATGGGTATTAAGGAGGGCACGTACTGCATGGAGCACTGGGTGTTATACGAAAACAATGAATCGGGGATCACTACATCAAAAACTAGTGATGCGTTGTAATGTGACTAACATAACATAATAAAATAAAATAAATTTTTTTAAAAAAATAAGATTTGAAGATTACCATAAACTCACCTAAAAGCTATTCCTACTTACTAAGTTATGGCTTTGTGGATGTATATATGGTAACATCAGTGAGGATGAAACTTCATTCTGAGCTGGAAGTCAGTGTATCTGGAGTGAACAACAACAACTAAGCTCTAAAGAGATAGAATCAGGCTGTCCATTTCGCTTCTGATGGCTTGTGTATGAACACCACTGGGGAGCTAGCTAAGTGTTGCTATGTCCTGTGAGTTACATAGAAACTGTAAACTAGAGAAGGCATTAGAACCTAGTAACCTAGGAAATTCTGGAGAATATGAGATACGAGGAGCTGCTACTGGATGTCATCATAACTGACAGTAAAGAAAACTACTAAGTGCTGCTCCATTATTCAGCAGACTTTGGCGCTGAAGGAAAAGCAACAGCCAGTATTTGAAACAGTTGTTAAAAGATGATCTCCCAACTAGGAGCTTTCAAAAATGTTAGGCATCAGGATTAACTGATTCAATATCATCCAGTAATAGATGAGGACATGACATCAGGAAAGAGAGTATAAATTGTCAGATTTTTTTTTCAAAATACCCCTTACTCTGGAGAGAAAAATAAGATGTTTCTCCCTGGAAATTTGATGGATTTCAAGGCTTTGTAACTCTGGGTATGGTGTCAACCCAATTACAGAGATTTTGATTTTGAACTCATCCATCATATCCTAACATAGAACATAGCCTGGGAATATAAAGGCATTTAAAAATAAAGAGCCCAATTAAATAAATCTGCAGAATGTCTTGGAGTCTATCTCAGTGTAAATTTGAAATGGATCTTGAAAGGTAATGCAGGTCAGTCTCCTCAGTTTTCAAAACAGGATGTCAAGTCAGCCACCGGTGTATCTGGAATTTAAATCACATGGATCCTTCTGTAATCAACAGGGATAGAAGAGCTGCACTCAGGCACTTGTCAGAGGATTCCACTGTAAACAGACCAGGACACAGCTCTTGCCCAAGGCTTACTTGAGGGAACTGATATAGGACAGGCACTGTCTAAGAACATGTTAAAATCTTTATTCCTCAAGTTTCTCCAAACTCGTCCCCTGTGTTAAGCCAAATGTCAGGTTTTAGAAGGAAAAAGATCTGGATCACATTATCTTAATTCCCTGTAGAAAGAATTTTAGTGAGCTAAGATTTCAATGTTATATTCTCCATCTTGCTCAAAGTCATAATTTAAAGAACTCCAATATGAAAAAGAATTATTTTCCATTTTACAAAGCTGGATTGAAGTCTCAAGATAACTTCAATTAAAATTTTAATAATGTGGGTTTTTTTGTAAAATTCAAGGACAAAAAAATATTTGTTTCTCTGGATCAGGTTCTATAATGTTGTGCTTGAGGACATACTCGGAAACCTGACAGACCTGGTTCAAATTCCAACACTCTTCTACTTACTGGTTGTGTGATAGTAAGCAGATTACTTCATAGATGAAATCAGGATGATCAGAGTACTCATAGGATAAGGGTTAAAGAAGTTAATATACATACAGAGCTTCGATGACTGACATGTAATGAGCTATTACAAAAGGGCAGGGAAGACATGACGATAACTTACACAAGTTCAGTAGCAATAGTGATGGAGAGAAGCAGACAGATGGAGAGACGTTTAGGAGTTAATATTGACAAGACTTCATACTGAAGTGAATATGGAATGTAAAGCAGAAGGATTTCTAATATTACACCTAGGACTAGGTCTTACACAACTAGAGATGAAATATCATCATAAAAACAGAGTACACTGAATCTTCTTTTTTTTTTTTTTTAAGTAGGCTCCATTCCCAGTGTGAAGCCCAAGGCAGGGCTCAAACTCACAATCCTGAGATCAAAACCTGAGCTGATATCAAGAGTCAGATGCTTAACCGAGTCACCCAGGTGCCCCCAGAGTACACTGAATCTTGACTTCAGTTTGGATCTATTGAGTTCGAGGTGCTTTTGAAGTAGCTAATTGACAGTTTGATACTTAGATCAGAGGCATAATAAAGCAGTCTGAACTGGCTATGTAAGTGTGGAAGTTAGCAGTTCCATATGAGGATGGGTGACTAGAAAAATAGTTTTAAATGAAAATAGAACTAGAACTAAGACCTGAGGAAGTCCAGGGATATTATAATCTTATCACACTGATACACTAATTCGTATACTAGTACATTTACCTCATATTTGTTTAAGTCAACTCTTAAAAATCCACATTAATAGGAAACAGGGATGGTGGACATAGATAACCCCATCTGGAAGAAGCAAGACAGAATGTCTTAAAACATGTTATAAAATAGCTTTATTATAAGTGTATTTTTTAATTTTTTGAGTATGGTTGACACACAATGTTACATTAGTTTCAGATGTACAGCATAATGACAACTCTATACATTATGTTATGCTCACCCCAAGTCTAGCTACCATCTGTCACCATACAACACTCTTACAATATTATTGACTGTGTTCCTTAGGCTGTGCCTTTTACTCCCATGACTTCCTCATTCCATAACTGGAAGCTGGTATCTCCTCTCTTTCACCCATTTTGCTCATCCCTCCACCGCTTTCCCTCTGGCAACAATTGGTTTATTCTCTGTATTTATAGCTCTGATTATGTTTTTGGTTTGTTTACTCATTTGTTCTTTTAAGATTCCACATATAAGGGAAATCATATGGTGTTTTGAATAATTGTTTCCACTACTGAGAAATTAAGTGCACTTGATGATTAACTGTGACAATGTTCAGGATTGTATCACTGACCTTCTTCCTTATACCAACGAATATCACAATTTGGTGAGTCTGTAATCAAAGAAAAATTATCTGACTATTCACAGTTGGGCTTCACTTGGTTTATTATTCTGAAATGCAAAATTTTAAAATACATTCTGACTGTCTTTAACACTTTCCTCAAGCTTATTTACACACACATCTTAAAGAAATTTTAATATGTTAACAACCATAAGAGTAATGCAGCTATAGACCTTCATTGCATGCAAGTTCTCAGGAAAAAAAGAAAATAGCACTACATTAAATGAATATCCGAGGCAAAATAGCTAAATTATAGTTTGTGAAAGACTGTGGAAGATTGAGAATGAACGAGGTAATTAATACTCTTTACATTAAATGTGACAGTTTTTCTATTTGTAAAAATGGATAATATAATAGTATTTATCTTATAGGATTTTTCTGAGGATTAAGGAAATTAATATAATTAAAGATCTTGAAATAGTGCCTGACACATGGGAAGAGCTTAATAATATATAATGGAGGATTATGGCATGTTTTTCAGTAAACTAATGCATATTTTTAAGGAAATAATATTATTTTTTAAATCTTCTTCAACTAGAAATTAATTTTAGAAAAAAATAATCAGGAAATGATTGATTCCAATTCATCAGTAGTTGGAGATAATATTAAACTTTACTGAAAATAAAATATTCAGTGAAAAGTAAATTATCATGAGGAATTTACATAAAATTTAAAATATGTTTGGACAACTAAATACAGTGAGTCATCATTAATGCAATAATTAATTGGTTTAGTTTAATAAAAACTAGCTAGGATAGACCATCTATTATAACAGGGATAACTATTATACCTAATATATGTGGATAGATAGATGATAGATTGATGACAGATTAGATAAATAGATGATAGATAGATAATAATAATGATGATGATAGATGATAGATAGATAGATAATGATAGATAGGTAGATATAGATTGATATGGATATGGGTATAGGTATAGGCATTTCCCTAAGGATAATCAACTATTTTAATAGGAATAAGAGGGAAAATTTGAATGTTGACTATGTAAAATAAAAGCATTGTGTTAATATTAAATTTTCTGAATAATATAGTTGTACTATGACCTTTATAGGAGAATGCATTTGTTCTAAGGAGATAAAAGCTAAAATATTTAGGAATAATGTGTTGTGTGCAACTTACCTCTGAATTATACACACACATATATTCACAAAGAAAAGGAAATCAAATGTGCTAAAATGTTAACATTTAGTGGACCTAACAATAGAGAAACACAAAGGAAAACATAATAAAGCAAAATAAACAGCACAATTTTCTTCCAAAAACTATACCAATCAGTTATGTGCCTTAGCATTTTATTAAGTCATTTATATTAATACCTTTTCAATATTTCTTACATATCCATATCTTCGATATTAAAATGTGAACTCTTTCTGTCTATACATAACATTCCCTGTACAATGCATTACAAGCAGTAGGGACTTAAAAAATACTCATTTTATTAATTAACATCCATTGCATCAATAACCATTTAAAAGGGATTAGCATAGGATTTCATCAGATGCATAAAGATTTAGAATACTGTAGTGGACACTGTCATTGTTCTGTCTGAATCGTCTTTTATTTTACCCATTCTGCTAGCCTTTCCTTTGCTACTACTGTATGCTTTTTGTTTCCAATGGCTCATATCTGCAACTATCTTCCAAGAACTGGCCTTGATCTATTGACCAACTTTACCCCCAAGTGAAGCCAGAAAATCCAGAAGCAGGAGTACCTGGGAGTTTACCTCCCAACTCACCTCCTTAGGATGGCCCTTAGCTAATGACTAATCAATGGGCCAGCATGAACATCCAGCAATCTTGATTCAGGATGAGAATCACTCTTAAATGTATTTTACATTCTATAAATTCCCTGAAGTTGGATCCATCCCTGGTCTTCTTTTATTTAGCTTTTCCTGCTCTCTTTCTTGGCTTTCTCCTGAGAACACTTTTTTGGGGGGTTTTGTTTGTTTGTTTGTTTAAAGATTATGTATTTATTTTTTCAAGAGAGTGAGAGAGAGAGAGAGAGCCTGGGGGAGGAGGAGCAGAAGGAGAGGGACAAAGAGACGCTGCACTGAGTGCCGAGCCAACGTGGGGCTCAATCTCAGGAACCCGAGATCATGACCTGAGCGGAAACCAAGTCAAACACTTAACCGACTGAGCTACCCAGGCATCCCATGGGAACACTTTCTTAATATAGCCCTTATAACCAAACCTTTATCTCAAGCTCTGCATCATTCTAAGACAAATATATTTCATCACAGATTTTACCTTTTTTTTTCTTGTACTTTTGTACCAAATTGAGCATCTTATAAGTCCCCTGAGTAGATGGTAAATTAGCATTCCTCCCAGATAGCAATAATTTCAAAACAGTGTATATATATTTGGACCTTTCTTCTCCCATATTAAGTTTTATTTTAACAAAACATTGCCTCCCAAAGAAATACAAATTCATACTCAAAAGCCTTAGACAAGATAATCTCTTAAAAATGTGGCAGATGGAAAGATTATACTTTAAAAAATGCACAGCAAAAGTTAAAATAGATCCTCTTCGCCCATGTATCTTTCAAAAGTTCCATATCTCATTAAAATTCTCTTGTTCTCACTCTTTTCCAGCTCTGCTCACACAAAACTACTATTCAATGATGTCCCAGCTCTGCCCTGACTCTACTTCTCCCATCTTCTAGCTATTTCCTAATACTGCATGCACACACACCCACATACGCACACAAGTATAACATATATAAATATATATACATTCATATAGATTTCATTTAATTATGTTTGTATATACTGATTTTAATGCAGTATTTGTTTAGTTTAAATAATGTAATAAGCATTTCAATTTCCAACCATAATAGCCAAGTATTATACCTCTGCCCTGAAAATTTGAAGCCCCTTATATTAAGAAAAGATATAACTGAGGTTAACTATTTTTCTGATTCCTATACATAAATTCTTATTTGAACTTAATTCAGAAAAAAAATTTAGCTGCTTACTAAGATACATTAAATAAAGAAAAATAAGTAAATAGTGATTGGTGAGAAAAATAAAAGAATATGGGGAAGACATATATAATGGAGCATGGAGAGGAACTAGTTTTATTATAAAGGACAAATTAATCATGGGTGTGAGAGAGCGAAGGAAGGAGGGAGGACCAAGCATTGCATGTTGCTTGCTGCCTGCATTTTCCCTTGCAAGTTTCCTTTATGCACCAGGATAGACATGATTACAAAACACATTGTTTCTTCAATGACATCACTTAAATATGAGAGTTTCTATATCTTTTCTCTCATTTAAATTGGCATAACTCAGGAAAAGAGACTATGGAAATGGGATAATAGCTTTTTAAAAAGTCATACTAATAAACTGGTGTCACCCAGCACCCAAGATTAAACATCTGTCTCTTCACCTAGAAATGTAAAAGATGTAGATTATGTAAAGTTTACATGTTTTATTACTCCATAATACCTTATCCTTAAAGATCAGAGTTATTAAAGAAGAATGTGGTATCTGCTGAGGAAAATTTTACAAAACATACTAAAATATTCTCAATACTTTTAAGTTGTTTGAAAATTAATATTTGACTGGTAGTAGCTTTAAACATATATTTTCCCAAGTTAATCCGTATATCCAGTGATATATGTCTTCCCCATAATCGTTTATTTTTCTCACCAATCGCTATAATTATAGAAGATTGCAGATATGCTAGGACTTATACAGAAGCAACCAGCACAAAAGCAAACAAACGAACAAAGCAAAAAAAAAAAAAAAAATGCTGTTGCCTGGAAAGGGATCTCCTTTTTCCCCACCCACTAGCACTCCCAGCTGTTTAGACCTTGGCCCCAATATTTTTCGAGACTAAGAAGCTTTCTTGCTATAGTCATCAAACCACTTATGTTTCAGGGTTTGCTTATTTGTTTGTTTGCTTAGTCTTTTGTAGTATCAAAAACAGCCGGAGTCAAATGGTCTTATAACGAGAAATATTACTTCGCTGCGGATCCTGAGATAACAAGGACAATATTCCTCTCATTTCTATTTAGCTCAGAAACATTATAAAGAACATTATAAGAAAAGGTGGAAAAACCTAGGCAACACTAGGATGCTGGCTTTAAATCTATTCTAGCTGGCAACAGCATGTGTTTACTACTAAAAAACATTTTCTTTTGAGAACTCTAAGAAGCAAATAGGAAGGAAAATTAAAAAACAACCACTTTGACTTTTTTCAGGTCCAAAATGTGGTAAACATCTCTAATGATTAAACCAACTGTAAACAATACCTTCACACATCTTTTTATTTTACTTTCATTTTTTTCCTAGATGCATGCCTCAAAGGATGCCTTCATTAGGTAAATGCCAGTAGAAATATAATTAATGCCTCAATTGAAATAAAAAGAAAAGTGTTGAGGCACCTGGTTGGCTCAGCCGGTTAAGTGTCTGACTCTTGGTTTCGAATGGGGTCATGATCTCAGGGTTGAGAGATCCAGCCCCAAGTAGGGCTCCATGCTCAGTGCAGTATCTGCTTGGGATTCTCACTCTCTCCTTCTCCCTCTGCCCCTCCCCCTACTTGTGTGCTCTCTCTTTCTCTCTCTAAAATAAATAAATAAGTTTTTTTAAAAAGAAAAAGAAAAGTGTCAATTACTGAAAGGAAATCTAACAATTTTTATTTTAGCAGCTTTTTGTGTTTGGAAGGTTTCCTAGAAAATTTATGGTGATATTATAGTAGCTAAAGTCACAAATTAAAAACTCAAAATAAGATTTCACTAGTTTCCCCAAAAATAATTAGCATACAGTTTTCTTTAATTTATACATATTGTTTTTAGGCTTATTGAAATTATTGTTTCCTCTAATTGTTTTGTTCTAAATTTTAAAAGAAAAAATTATAATGCAGATTAGAAAAGGAGACTAAGAGTAATACTTAGTAAGAGAAATACCACTAAATGCATAGAATTATATCATGTTAATACAATTTTTTCCTAATATAAACACTTATTATTTCATGGTGGTATATACATGTATTTCTTAACATTAAATGACTCATTACTCGAGAGCTTCATCATAGGTGAGAAAATAATTTTTGGAAACTTAATATTTATACTGTGAATGTTTTGGATTAAAGTATAGCATAATTAGCATAGCAAGATGAAAATAAGAAAAAAACTGATAATTTCATTTGTGTTGTCTCCCATGAAAATAATAAAATATGACACAAAAAATAACAATAGGATCACATGAATCAAGGACATGAGATACTGTGATAGACATCTTCTAAGGTAGCTTCCATTGATCCCTCCCTGTTTGATCCCTTCTTGACTGTAGGCTAGACCTCATCATTAACTTCTAATGAGGGAATATGGTAAAAATAGTGGAGTGTCACTTCTGAGATTAGGTTATAAAAAGGCTCTAAATTATGTCTTGACTGTATTCTCTCACTCTCTTGCTCACTCAGAGAAGCCAGCCAGCATGTTCTGAGATGCCCCTTTGGTTTTTTGTGTTTTTTTGTGTTTTTTTTTTTTTTTTTTGAGATGCCCTATTCAAAGATACACATGGCTAACAACTGAGGGAGGGAGACCCTGGCCAACAGCCAGTAACTGAATCTTGCCAGCAACCACAGGAGTGAGCCTAGAAGTGGCTTCTACCCCAGTCAAGCTTTCAGATGAGATCACAGGCCCAGTCAACACCCTGATTGGACTCTTGTGAGGGACTTTGAGATAGAGGTACCCTGGTAGCCTCACCTGACTCCTGAATCACAACAACTATGAGATAACAAATGTTTGTTTTAAGCCACCTCATTTTAGAGTAAATTGTTATGCAGCAATAGATAACTAACATAGATGCCAATTGCAAACATATTGGGTATGGTGGATAGGTGTTCTGCATCTATGCCCATATTCTTTCATAAATTACTAAATTGCTAGAGCTGTAAAATTAAAAACTACGTTTGCTAGGGTTCACTGCAAGTTGATGTTTTGAATGTAATTAAATTTTGCTAATTAGAAGCAATTTACTGAAATTTGGCAGGCAAAAACTAGATAGAAGTCATATTTCTGCTACCATTTTCAGCTTTGCAGCTTGGTCATGGATAGGTGAAGATTTTCTGCAGCAGTGTTCTAGGGTATAGTCTCTGGTTTCAAAGGGGTCAAGTGGTACTAATGGCCATGGAAGTCCCATCTTCAATGGCCATGTGCTCTTGAACTCAACAGCTCAACAGGTAGTCAGTCTCCTGGCTCTTTTGCCCTTTGGATACGCACAGGCAGCAGCTCCCCCAGCAGATCAGTTTCACGCAGTTCAGGGAGGTCTGACTGGCAGCCTGTCAGGAGCCCACCCCTCCAGTCCTTCCCACGGTTACACCAATTAGTTCTCCTTCTGCTTAAAATACCCAACACAGTTTCTACTTCCTGCAATAAACCACATCCATGCTTGACCATACACTTATAAAAAGCAGAGGCTATATCAATTGTGGTTTTTTTGTTGTTGTTGTTCGACAGCTATTTGTTTCCATGGTACACTTGTGTGAGGTCAGCTCTATGTGATACTGAAATACTGAGTTCATTTGGCTAATTTAATAAAACTTGTTTGCTCCCCAAAATTGTATTGATTACTTTCTTTTTATTATTAGGAATCTCTTTTCTCTCATAGTTCTTCACCTCCAGACACTAATTCTTAGTCCTTTCCCTTCATCATAAGCCCCCCAAAATTGAGAATTTATTCCATACAACTTAATACAAATGAATAGATATAGTTCTAAAAATCTCTGACAAGGCAATTTCAGGTTTCCTGAAGGTTAAATTATGTTCATTCCGAACTTCTTATCTATTCAATTTTGCAAGGTTTCCACTGAGATCTTGATCCATTTTTGCCAGAAATATTATAGGAACAAAAAAAAAAATCTCATTTTGGAAAAAAAATGGAAGTAAAAATGTGGTAATTTAGCTTTATTCTTTTTTTTTTTAAAGACTTTATTTATTTATTTGACAGAGACATAGCGAGAGAGGGAACACAAGCAGGGGAGCAGGAGTGGGACAAGCAGGCTTCCCACAAAGCAGTGAGCCCAATGCGGGGCTCGATCCCAGGACCCTGGGACCATGACCTGAGCAGAAGGCAGACGCTTAACGACTGAGCCACGCAGGCGTCCCTAGCTTTATTCTTTATTAAACAAATCCTTTTACATTTACTGATTAAATAGAGATTGATAAACTAGCCCTTTCTAATGGTGAAAACCTTTCTCTTCATTCACACAGCTTAAAGCCAGTTAAGAAAATTATTTACTTAAAAATGGAAGTACAAATTTTTGTCATTATCGCAGAAAATCAAATTTATTAGCAGGCTGTAAAATGAGCTCATGGTTTTATCCCAAATTTGCCCCTTATAACCTAGAAAAAAAAATGAGGCAAACAGAAAAAAGAAAAAGAGAAAGAAGTTTCTTGTTTATTTTACAAAAGTAATTTCTGTAATGTAACTAAACTAAACTAAGCATGTTTATGAAGGTAAAAGGATAGCATTTTCCATATTCATGATTATTAGTGTCAAGTCCATTCTTATATCAGTTATACTGTAATAATTTCATACTAGTGTTACTCAGATAATATCCCAGATCCTAGAGTGACAGATGCTCATCTTCTGAATAGACCCTTCCTAGTAAAACAGGTAATTCAACCCAATTTAATTCAATCCCATTTCACTTCAATTCAAGCCAATTCTAAATATTGGAGGTTTTTATTGTGCAATTCTTGTACAGGGAAAAAAATAATAATATCCACTGACTGCTCTCAAGAATCACAAAACCTTACACTGGAAAAAAAAAATCAGTATAAGAATAAATGAAATCAGCATGAAAAGTAATTTGGTGGCACCCAGCGAAGGGCACTCAGTATAATTTTCAAAACCTCTACTGTAGTGCTTTTAAAAGTACATTATCTGATGACAAAATCTATATATTCAACCACAATATGGTTCTAAATTGATTTATTTTGTCACTCTCCACAGGATTTCTTGAAGGAAACTATAGCATAAAATGAAATTTATCTTCATTCTTCATAGATAACATGCTAACAGAAATATTTTACAATCTCTGTTATTTAGAATACTCTTCTTATATTCTATCAAATAAAATCTTGATCTCATTAAAAATCAAAAGGACAAAAAAACATGTATGGGAAAGGAAGAATTCTCTATAGAATTATCAATTTCAAAATGCTGTTACCTTGAAGTTAAGACAACCCTTTGTAAAAAGCTAAAACTAAAAAATGATTCAAATATACTTCACTTCTGGATTCCCATTTGAATTTTCAGCTTCTGATATATAATTAACTGAACCTACCACAACAGAACTCTTAACTGTATTTTTTTTGTCAATTATCTTCCATGAACAATTATCATATTTTCCTATTATTTATTCTTATTTTAATAATTATACTGTTTGTTGTCATTTCTCTTCTAACATATAACTTCTTTTAGGATATGGATTTCTTGTAATTTTCTCAAAAAATAATTGTTCTTTCAAAATTTCCAATTTCCCTACAGTCGTGTTCTGTAATTAGGTATTTGGTCATACTATTCATTTAACATTTTCTCTCAAGAATATTTTGGCAAAGATTAACAGTCATCCTCTACACAGATTCATAGCTTCTCACCCAGAATCAAGAATGAGGTAAAACCTGGAACAGAATGTTGAAGAAGCAGAACATAGGTTTTTGTCTGTCTGAGCATTTGGCCCCTCAAGTCCTGGCTCCCCTGACAGGTCTCAGATGACTTCAAAAAAGAATTGTTTTCTTTTAAAAAATATCATCCCATCTCTGTGAAAATCCATTGGAATTTTTCCATTTATATTCATTGATATGGACTGAATTGAACCTGTATATTGCTTTGGGTAGTATGGACATTTTAACAATATTAATTCTTCCAATCCATGAGCACAAAATATTTTTCCATTTATTTGTCTTCTTCAATTTCTTTAATCAATACCTTATAATTTTCAGTGTACAGATCTTTCACCTCCAGTGTTGTTTATTTCTATGTATTTTATTCTTTTTGACGTATTATAAATGGAATTGTTTTCTTAAATTCTCTTTCTGATCTTTCACTATTGGTGTATAGAAATGCAATTGATTTTTGTAAATTGATTTTGTATCCTGCAACTTTACTGAAATTGTTTATTAGTTCTAATAGCTTTTGGTGCAGTCCTTAGGGTTTTTTTGTGTGTAATATCATGTCATCTGCAAATAATAACAATTTTACTTCTTCCTTTCTGATGTGAATGCCTTTTATTTTGTTTCTTGCCTAATTGCCCTGGCTAAGACTTCCATATTATGTTGACTATAAGTGGCAAGAGTGGGTCTCCTTGTCTTATTCCTGATCTTAGAAGAAAGCTTTCAGTGTTTCACCATAGAGTTTATTGTTAGCTGTGGGTTTGACATATGTAGAGGTATTTTTTCTTTGTACCCAGTCTGTGAAGAGTTTTTATCATGAATACATGTTGAATTTTGTCAAATATCTTTTCTGCATCTATTGAGATGGTCATATGATTTTTATCCTTCATTTTGTTAATATGCTGTATCACATTTATTGATTTGCAGCTGTTGAACTAGCCTTGCATTCTGGAACAAATCCTACTTGATCATTGTGTATGATCCTGTAATATGTTGTTTAATTTGGTTTGCTAATATTTTGTTGAGGATTTTTGCATCTTTATTCATCAGGGATATTGGCCTGTAATTTTCTTTTCTTGTAATATCATTGTCTGGCTTTAGTATCAGAGTAATGCTAGGCTCATAGAATGAGGGTTTTTTGTTGTTGTTTGTTGTTTTATTTCCAGTATAGTTAACATACAGTGTTATACTAATTTTAGGTGTATAATCTAATAATTCAACAATTCTATACATTACTCTGTGCTCATCATGACAAGTGCAGTCTTCAGTCCCCCTCACTTGTTTCACCCATCTCCCACCCACCTCCCCTCTGGTAACCATCAGTTTGCCCTCTATATTTAAAAGTCTTTTTTTTTTTTTTTTGGTTTTTCTTTTTTTGTAAAATGAGTTTGGAAATGTTCCGTCATTTTTTTTATTTTTTTGGAAGAGTTTGAGAAGGATTGGAATTAGTTCTTTTTTAAATATTTGATAGAATTCACCACAGAAGCCATCTGATTCTGAGCTTGTCTTTGTTGGGAATTTTTTTTAAATCAATTATACCATTTATTGATGATGGAATTATACTGGAAAACAATCACAACAAAAGAACAATCTTTTGAATAGAACAGTTTATTTAGTGAAATATTTCTTTGAAACATAAAATGCAAAAGACTGTCAAGTATGTCAGTATGGATGCCTGTGGATTTATATATAGACATTCTCAGTCATGATTTTCACAAGTTTCACTCCATATCACATCAAGTAATTGTTTTGTGTGTGCATGTATGTGCGCATGTTTAATGCCTGTATCTCAGAATGATTAATTGCATTTTTGCTGGGCTTCTTGGAATAGATTTGCTTACACTGAGATGTATGAAAGCATTATTTTTGGTCAGTGGGTGTGCATTTCTCTTTAGCTATAAACTAAGGTGATAAACAGTTTAATTTCTGAATTTAGAATAGTCTGTTCAATACTATGTCTTTTTGGTAAAGTTTTGTGTTTGCGTGTGGTTTTATTTTTGGTTTTTGGTTTTGTGTTTATGTGTGTGTGGTTTTTTTGTTTGTTTGTTTTGTTTTTGTTTTTGTTTTTGTCCTTGGTGCCTTAATTTCTTCCCTTTGCTTATCAGGGAAAGACAGAGGTATAGGAGAAACTGATATTGGAGACCCAGTGGCAAACATCTTGCTAAAACCATTTTAACCGGTTGTTTGGATAGTAATCGGCTTGGTTGAGAGTTCTTGTCATGGATTTCAAATGGAGCTTTTGGTATTCATATAGTCATAATTTGCAATCTATTGTTTCGTGATGGATGAACTTTTTAAGGGTGATGGTTTAGAATTTCATTTATATTTGTCAACATTGTTCCAATTACATTTGGAAGCATTTTGTTCAAGGTTGCCAGAAACAAAATTGGTTGTTTTTTTTTTTTTCTTTTTTCTTGACCTTTATCTACACACGTTGTCTGAAGACTCAAAGAGTCAGGAAGTTTTGGCCATCTCATTTTGGGTATAGCTTTGAAGGGAGAGTGTTGTTCAGTAACTACTGAAGCACAAAAGATTGTTGTCTTGGCCTTTTTGTATAGTCACATGTTGTATTCTTTCCATTTCCAATAAATGAATAATCAAATGTTCAATAGTTTTCTGGATATTCCAGAAAATTCCCTATTATTCCTTGCTTTCCAATTTTCGAACTTTGAGAGGGCTAATTTGTGCAAGTCCGAAGTATCAAAATGAAGAGGAAGGAAAATCAGGATATGGAAAAATTCTTCAACATTTTCTATTGTTTTTGGCTTTATGTTCAGGTCCATCTTTTAAAAATATCTGAATAAAGTATCATTTGCTTTTTTATTTTCAGATGAATCACTTTGATCTCTTAAATTTTCTTTCACACTGCTATATCCATATGTCAAATTCTAATTTGGAGCATTTAAAGTTTCAACACTGTAGTCGTTTTCTGTAGTTGAACATGAATTAGTGTGAGGGTCATTTTTTTGTCCTTAAAAAAGTCTCCACAAACATAGGGCCAGCAGAGACCTAATGCATTTGCAGTCCAGGGTAAGAACAAACTTGCTTATCAACTGAAGCATTTGTTAGTGAGTGGCTCAGAGTGAAGAGATTTATGGGATTAGTGATTCCTAGTTTCCATTGATGATTTTCTGAAATCTCTGTTCTCCATGATAGTTCCTTCATTAAAGGATAACTCCATAACTGAAATAGCCATTGTTTACCATTCTGTGTTCTTTTGTGAGCATGTTCTGACAAATTAAGCTCTAACACCAGTTGTTAGATGGAATTTCCAGGTGGTTCTGCACTATCTCTTCTAGGTAGGAGGTTTTTATTTTCAGGAACAGCTACTTCTGAATCCAAATTCCAGTGAGATACATTCTCATGAGAGATGTTTGACACACACAGGTTGGTGCCACATTTCTATTTCTTCTCCTTGTTTTTTCCCCAGTTCTTTGAAATCCCCATGGCCCATATGTTATCCCCAGCATTGTCTCCAAGGACACTGTAGCTTTCAACCCCGGGCCCTTGCACATGGGCCGGGTGAATGGCTTGATGGGAGCCCGCTCCACCTGGGCCTTCCTGCAATGGGAGTACAGGGAGGGCAGTGGGCATTGGCTCCCTCAGCTGTGGACAGCCTGCCAGACCTGCAGCCGCCGCAGGGTAGATGTCAGCCTGGGGCCCAGGGTAGGCCCAGCAAGACCAAACTTGGCTGTGGCTGGGATTCTGCAGGCTTCCCCAGAGGCCGGTGGGAGGTTTTTGATTATTAATTCAATTTCCCGACTAGTCATTGGTCTGTTCAGAAGAGAAATTTCTTCAAGCTCAGTCTTCTTAATTCAGTAGATTATATGTTTCAAGGAATTTATCCACTTCTTCTAGGTTGCCCAATTTGTTGGCATATAATTATTTCTAGAAATCTCTTATGATTCTTGTATTTGTATGGTTATCAGTTGTAATATCATCTTTTTCATTTATAATTTTACTTATTTGAGTCTTCTCTTTTTTTCTTGGTAAGTTTAGCAAAGGTTTGTCTATTTTATCTTAAAAGTAAAAACAAAACAAAACAAAAACAGCTTTTAGTTTCATTGATCTTTCTATTGTCATTTTAGTCTCTTTCATTTATTTCCTCTCCAATCTTTGTTTTTTCCTTTCTCTGATAACTCTGGGCTTACTTTTCTTCTTTCCTTAGTTTCTTAAGGTGTAAATTAGGTTGTTTATTTGAGATTTCTCTTTTTTCTTAATGTAGGTGTTTATCACTATAAACTTCCCTCTTAGAACTGCTTTTGCTGCATCCCAAAAGCTGTGTTGTTGTGATTCCATTTTCATTTGTCCTGTGATATTTTTTTATTTCTCTTGATTTCTTCTTTGACCCATTGATTGTTCAGGATGTTGACTAATCTCCACAATTATTAATTCTGGTTTTCTCTCATAATTGATTTCTAGTTTAGTACCACTGTGATTGGAAAAGATGTTCATATGATTTCAATCCTCTTAGATTTATTAAGGGTTGTTTTGTGGCCTAATATGTGATCCATTCCAGAGGATGTTCCTTGTGTGCTTGCAAAGAATGTATAACCTACTGCTGTTGGTTGAAATGTTCTATACATATCTGTATGTCCCTCCCATCTAACATGAAGTTCAAGTCCAGTGTTTCCTTACTGATTTTATAGCTGGATGATCTGTCCATTGTTGAAAGTGGGGTATCACATTCCCTGCTGTTATTGTATTCCTGTCTACTTATCCCTTTTGATCTGTTAATATTTGTTTTACATATTTAGATCCTCATATATTGATACATAAATATTTATAATTATTATATCCTCTTGATGAATTGACCTCTTTACCATTAAATAATGACCTTTTTTGTCTCTTCTGACAGTCTTTGGCTTAAAGTCTATTTTGTCTGGTATAAGTATAGGTACATCTGCTTTCCTTTGGTTTCTATGTATATGGAATATCTTTTTCCTCCCTTCACTTTCAGTCTATGTGTATCTTTAAAGCTGAAGTGAGTCTCTTATAAGCAAGATATAGTTGGGTCTTGTTTTTAAATCCATTTAGCCACTGTATGTCTTTTGATTAGGGAATATAGTCCATTTATATCTAAAGTAATTATTTATAAGAATCTACTTACTATTGTCATTTTGTTCATTGTTCCCTAGTTGCTTTGTAATCTCTTTTGTCCTTTCTTCCTCTCTTGCTTTCTTCTTTTGTTATTTGATAATTTTCTATAGTAGTACACTATGATTTCTTTCTCTTTACCTTTTGTATATCTATTATAGGCTTTTGCTTTTTGGTTACCATGAGGTTTATGTAAAACATCTTCTATTTATAACAGCATTTTAAGCTGATAATAATTTAACTTCAAATGCATAGTATCACTTATATGTGGCATCTATAAAAATTGAACCCATAGAAACAGAGAAGAAAACAGGTTGTCAGGAGACAGGAGAGAGAAATAGGGAGAGGTTGATAAAAATGTACAAATTTTAAGTCTTAAGATGAGTAAGTTCTGAGGATGTAATGTATAGCATGGTGACTATATTCTATAACACTGTAGTGTATAATTAAATTTACTAAGGAGTAAAACTTAAATGTTCTCTCACACACACAAAAGTAAATATGTGAAGTGATGGATGTGATAATTCAATGAGGGGAATCCCTTTCATAATGTATACATATTTCAAAGCATCACGTTGTACACGTTAAATATCTTACAATTTTATTTGTCAATTATATTTGTCAATAAAGCTGAAAAAGTCACCCTACTTTTCTATGTGTTCTTGATAGAATATATTAGTTTGCAGCAAGCTATTCTATCATAATTCTAAATAGAAATCAAAACAATTTAATCAAGCAGAATAAATCGTTTACTTAATGGGAAAGTTAGTGGCTTTTCTTTTTTTAAGGGAGACTTAGTTTTGAATATATTAGTATTCAAAATGATAAATATTAAAACAAAAATCTGAATTATAATTACTTTTTAAAATTTAAAATGTAATGGGTATATCAACTCCTTTTCAGATATATTTTCTTTATCACAGACACAATGTGATCTTGGAAAAATTATTTAATTTATTTTCTATTCAAGTTCCCCAACTGTAAAATTGGAATAATACTTACCTCACAAGCTATTGTGCACTCTAAAAATGCTGAATCTGAATTAAAAATCAACATAGATATACATTAATTATGGTATCTTATTTAAGAAATCTTTGAAAACATGTTTTTTAAATAACAGATTTATTAATGTTGATCTCCTTCAGGAAGAGCTAGAGGGGAAAAGGAGAAACAGGAAAATGAGGAAATGGTCACTTCAAGTTGAGAATTTTATTTTTGCACAATTTATGGTATATAGAAACTTTCATTTTTAAAATTTAGTTAAATATTTAATTCTTATGATTGTGAATTTAAAAATCTTAAAGATCACAAAATATGTTACACATCACATGCACTTATATTCTCAATATTATGTCATTTTATACATTACCAGTTGTCTATTTATTGTCTTTCAATTCAAAATATGTTTTTTCATTGCCCACTGTGGCAAGTGGAGCTGGTACCTTTTCATATTTGTCCTTTGCTAGCCTCATGTTAAGCTCTGTCCAGGCAAAGCACTAGATGACATTACCGGAGGAAAACAGAAAAACACCAGGCAGATACATGTTTTAAATTTTAAATTTTACATATTGTTTTGGCCATCTTATTTTATACTTTCCATTTTCTTTATTTTTTATGTAATTTCCTCCCTTTTTTTAAGCTATCCTTAATATTTATTATTTTAAAATTTCTTTTCCCTCTCTGTCGGTTAAAAGTTATTTATCCTGCTTCTAGTCTTTCGGTTACCCTTATAACTTTACTAGGTATTTAACAAAGTATAAAGTTAATCCTCTCCTCAAACACTATGAGGAACTTAGAACCCCTCAATCCAACGATTCCTCTTTAATTGTACATAATATTTTCTCATAATTAATTCCACTTCCTCTTCAAATTAGTCATTGCTATTATTTTTATAGTATTAATATCTTTTAAATTGGTACATAATCACCAATTACTTTGATCACTATTCTTTCTTATGTATCACTCACTCCTGTTTTCATTTTTCTTCTAGAAGAAAATCCCTTTAACAATGAGTATCTAGGGGCGCCTGGGTGGCTCAGTCAGTTAAGCGTCTTGCCTTCAGCTCAGGTTGTGATCCTGGGGTTCTGGGATCAACTCCCACATCCAGCTCCTCGCTCAGTGGGGAGCCTGCTTTTCCCTCTTCCTGCTCTGCCTGCTGCTCCCCCTGCTTGTTCTCTGTCTCTCTCTGACAAATAAATAAAATCTTAAAAAAAAAAAAAAAACAATGAGTATCTGTTAGTGGTAAACTTTGTTTTCACTAATCTGAAATTGACTTAATTCCCATCTGTAACTAGTAGTTCAACAGAGTACAAAAATTTAGATCAACAATTATTTACTATAAATACCTTGAAGACTTTATTTCAAAATGTATACACTGTATTTCTGAAAGTAATTCCTTCTAGGTAATCTTTTCTTTGGTTGCTTTTAAGATGTTTTTCTTTAACTTTCTGTTATTCAATTTCAGTACTCTGTGTCTGGGTGTAGTTTTCCTTTTATTTATTTTGTTTGGGAACTTACTGAATATGAAGATACACATCTTCCAAAAGTTCCGAGGCATTTCAGATATTGTCTATTCAATATTTTATTTTCCTCCGCTCTCTATATTCACATTTTAAACTCCTAATATATATCGAATATTCACATTCTATTCCGTATCTCTAAATATATTTTCTCATCTCTTTGTCTCTCTCAGCTTAAACTCTCCTAGTTCATGAATTATCGGCAGCTGTACCTAATCTAAATTTAAATTTCAATTACTGTATTTTTTTGTTTCTACAAATTCAACTTATTCTTTTTATTTTTTTTTAATTTTTTTATTGTTATGTTAATCCCCATATCAACTTATTCTTTTTAAAAATCTCAGTATTTTGATAGTGTCTATACCTTTTCCACATATTTTCTCTTTCTTTTTTTAAATCATTTTACTCTACATGTGATAATTCTAGTATCCAATGTTCTAAGTCTAATTATGCTACTTGTTATTTTGGATTACTCTTACCTAAACATTTTATAATTTTTTATTGTGGCATCACATCACATTCGATTAAGCATTATCTGTAGGGCCACAATATTGCAAGTATATGCCCATAGAGTGCTTTTATATGAGTATGCTCTTGAGAGGTCTGAGTATCCCAGGGATTTTACCAACATTTAAAACATAGATGTTGACTTGGAGAAGGAAGCAAATAGTGAGGCAGTGAGGCATTTCACTGTCCCACAAGTCATACTGCAATTGCAAAACATCCCTTTTCCACCAATTAGGCCAGCATTGATTGGATATTCAGGGTTTCAAGAATCTTAATGTGTATCATAATAAGAATTAGAATTTATCAAGCACTATAGGTGCTGGCCATTGGTAGTGCTTTTTGTAAGTTATATTGTTTAGTTCTATTTGTTAATTACATGAACATCAGAATTTTGATACGCTATGCCACCCTCATCATCCATCTTAAGAATGAATAATTTACGAGTTAAAAATACAAGTGATTGATGGAAAAAAAGAGTTAATTTCAGAGAACAATTGAAATTTTAAAAAGAACAATGCAAGTAAGAAGATAGAAAACCAAGGATAAGGAAAGGTTGATGTTAATGCTTGTCTCAAAATGCAAACCAGGCTATTTGGAATAATGTCCCCAGAATGGCTGTAAAATACAAATGCATGTTTTATATTGCAATTTTGACACTTTGTGATTGCTTTTAATTAATGTTTATCTCTTCAACTAGAATTTAACCTTCACAAAAGCAAAAATTGTGATTTTTTTCTTTTTCAACCTTTCATTAAATTTTTAGTACTTAGCACAGTGCTGAGCATATTTGAAGGAATTAAGCAAATATTTATGGAATGAAGAAATAAATGAAATAAATGAGGGAATAAACTATATGGTTGTAATATGTCTTTTGGGTTGAAAATGACAAAACTTATGAGGACCCTTTACTCCCAGGGAATTCAAACACAAATAACAGACATTCAGTGGTATATAAAGGACTTTAACAAATTTATTAGATCCTTGTAGAAAATTTTCTTGTAATTTACTTTGATTTTTAATTATAGCCTCCTAAAGAATGTTCACTAAATATTCTTTTAGGGTAGCTTTATCTAAACTTTATTACCTATAATACTTTCACTTTGTCTTTTCTGGCAATCTTCCTGTTTAAATAATTTAATGACATTCCTTGAAATAAACCCCTCCCCCTGACCTCAACCTTATCAACAGTATTTTAGCATTTAGCTGTCATTTCTGTGAGTCACTGATTCTGACATAAAAATATCATGAAGGAATATAAATGCACTTCTACATTTTGATTGAAAATTATCATTTTTAACTAAATTTCTAGTAGTTACTCTTTTAAAAATATTCCTAATTGAGCTTTTGACAGATATGAGATTTGTCAGTTCTTAGATATGTTGAATGGTTAAATATTTGACTAATATAATCACCCTCTAATATTTAATAGAAGCAGCACCATTGGATCTGGTTTTTTAAATGTAATTTGTAAAATACACTGAAGCATTAAGCACGTTTATAGTATTATAAGTTGCTTTGAATAGCCTTAGTTGCTATTTTTATTTCAGATGCAAATATGCCAAAAGCTTGATAGTTGGGCAAAAATGAAATGCTATATAACTGGTTTCTCAACTACACAAACAACATAGGTAGGCAGAGCTCAGTAAGAGTGGAGGGATTGGTGAAGCTAGTATTTCTTGTATTCACATAGAAATAACACATAATAACACAAGTAATTTCATTGTTTACTCAACACCTCCACCCTGGCAGCTAAGGCAAGACCAGGTACCAGGACCTTTTGTCCACATGTCTTAAGCTGCATGTTGGCTTCTTAAGTCTTCAATCTTCATCTGCTTTAACCCAGGTATGTTTCCAGCTCAAGTTTTCTAAAGTTAGAAGTTGATTTTACGGTTTTAATTTTTTATTTAAAATATTGGATGAGAGGGAAGTTGCATATAGTGAGATGTACTCAGGGCCCTATAAACTTTTTGGAATCATTCTGCATAGTCTCTGCACAGGAGTTGACTAGAGTCACAGGGCAAGCCTGGACACAGGCTCAATATACTGGTGCAGGGCTGAAAAGAGGGGGAGGTTGTGGCTGGACAATGAAAAAAGTTGATGTCAACAGAAAGTTTGGAGACTAATAATAATATCTCACAATGTATTAGATCCATCCATTACATCAATTATTTCTTAAGCTAATGACAATGTGTCTTAATTTTATAATAATAACACTAGAGATTAACAGCTAACTGTTCATTGGTGACCATTTACTATGCAATGAAGCATAAAAAGCTTTAACTCATTCACAGACCAGCTTTTTGTTTTCTTTTTGATATGCTCATTTTACATAATTTTTCTTATAAAATAGAAGGCATTACTTCAAGTTATAAACTTTAGAAGGTAATTATTTTTTCCTGTTTACTTCCTCCCATGCCAGATTTCACAAGTGGTATTAAAGGTTTTCCAAAAAGCAAGTTTTATTCCCATTGTCACTAAATACAATTTCCAAACATTTTGAGAACTGCTTTAAGTAAGTTATTTTTAAATGTCACACATAGCTATAGTTTACTTTTAAAAAGTAATATTTACCCTTATGAAGAATAATAATTAGTCATTAGATGTGCTTTTAGAGATTTTCTATATGGGAGAGCAAAATTTAATATTTGAGGCTTACCATCAAAAATACAGGAGCAAAAGAAACCAAATAAAAAAGACTAAGAGATTTAAAAACAAAATTGGACAGAATATGAACCTGATACTGTGATATATTAAAATTAGTCATACATAGCAAAAATCCAGCCAATACGGGAAGGGGACATTTGGAGACTTTGGAAATACTATTGCTGTTTCTCATACAATTTTTTTAAATGTTGTTTTGTGAAATTATGCTAAGTCATGATCTCATTAATAAAGTAGATTAATATTCAAAATTGACTTGAAAAATAATTTAATAAAATCATATTAAGTAGGAGCAGTTTTTTTCTGTGTATAGTCAGGATTGTATAGGAGTTAGAACTTTGGCAAATAGAGAGCACAACCAGTATACTGATGTAGGGGTTGAAAATAATTTACAAAATTAATTTAATAAAATGTTTAAAACAGTAACTAACAATTATTAACAAAATAACAACAAAGCTGTTTGTACTTGCATTTAACAACACATTTAAGCCAAAATTGAATTAATATAAAAATAATATGCAGCGAATTGATATCTGACATAAGATACAATAAAAATTAATGTTCACATTGAAGACCTGAAGTTGCAACATCTCTATATATGCCTTCTAAATATCTTTTCACTTTCATTTCTCGGTTGTGTTGATTGCAGCTCGTTGTGACCTAATAAGATGTCAATTGTAATACCCAGAATATTTCTTGAAGTAGAACACTACATTTCCCCTACTACGCCAGATAAAATAATTTAATGTATTTATTTTAACAAAAGGTCCATCCGTGATTACTAATTCTGAACTACAGAGTAGGTGTTTGTTTGTTTGTTTTTAATTTCTAGCACTACCTGTGGTTCTTAAAGATATCTACAGTTGATATTCGAACTGTCATGCTGTTTCTGAAAAGAACAATATATTTATCCTGAAGGGTTTACTGTAATTCACCCTTAAAATTTACTTTATGTGGAAATGTCTCATCATAAAAACATGTCTACTATTTATATATGTCAAGATTGATTCTACTACATTTTGTAGAACAAGCACAGATTTTTATATCAGACAAGCTGGGTTTCAACATCTAACTTTACACGGTGACCCTGGGAACATTACATACCTTCTATGAGCCTCCATTCCTGAACTACAAAGTGAGAACATCACAATTATCAAAGGGTAGCATAAAGTTTAGAAAAAAGCTAGTGCCCTGTGCCTCGTACTGGGCGAGGCATAGCGTAATCCACTAGGTGTGAATGGTATTTTTTCCTCTCTTTCCCATTGCTGATATATTTGGCTAATTGAAGATTAATGAAAAAATATAGAAGTTACTGGAATAAATCAGCTCCACTAAAAAAGCTCATTACATTGCAGGCAATAGTTACACATTCCCAAAGTAACATTGAGTAAGATCAAAAGACTGGTTTTAAAAATGTATTTACATATTGTAATTCATATGCAAGAAAATATTTTTCAGGGCAACAATGACAAAAAAATGAATAAACTACACCTGTGTGTATAGTGTAATTTTGTAAAAATAAAGAAAAATACCCAATTTTATTAAATGTCAGATGTTCATGGACAGGTAACAGAAACAAATCTACTTCATATAGCAATCTACATCAACATTAAAACATATCAAAATAGAGTTTCTGTAAAGGAAAAAGTCTTTTTTTAATGGTGTGGATAATAATTAGAAGTTCCCATTATTTGTCCATGAAACCTCCTAAGAAAGGTGCTACTTCAGACAGGATTCTAGTAGAACTTGGCACATAAATTGTAACTTTTCCACCACCCACTGCTTTTCACCTTCTTGTAGCTTCATTCACTCAGACAACCTCACATATACATAAACAATATTAAAAACACGCATGGCTTTCAAGCAGAAAATTCATTTTCTACAACAAAAGCAGGTCACCATATTTATACCCAATGTTCTCAGTCATGGAAATGGATTTTCCTCACAGAGCTGCTAATTAACATACGTTGCTTTGCTCAACCTTTCAAAAAGTGTGTCTCTAGGAGGATCTGTTTGATCATGTGCAAGAATTCTAAGGCATTATAAGTAATTGTTCCACAGGACAAGTGCTGCCCTTGCAATGATACACTCTTGATACCCTTAGCAAGTCTTTAGTCTTCAAATGCCACCAGACAGACATAGGGAGACATTCATAGTCTACAGGTGGTTGGCTCAAAGGTCAAAAACTTTGTTTAAAAAAAACGTTTATGGAATAGCACCATAGAAAGTCTTTCAGAAACAAATCTTTTTTTCCAACATTGCATTTTTTTAACTGAATCCCAAGAAGAGAAAAAAAAAAAAAAAAGAAGAAGAAGAAGAAGAGAGAGAGACCTTTCAATGACTACACAGCCTACTTCCACTTCACTTCATTTTTTTTTTTAAATACAACATTAACCATAACAACATCAGCAATAACAACTACAACAGATCAACAACAGAAAAGACAATAGCAGCACTGGTGACTTGAGAATGGGCCATCCAGGCAGTCACTTGGAAGAATTCTGTTCACACCTGTTGGGAGTTCTCTCATGAAGTTCCCAAGACATCACAACGCTTCTTAAATTTGGTGTGAAAAGGCAGCACTTTCACTGAAAGAACTTGAGTTTACCGATCAACTGGGCATTTTCCAGCACTTAAATAAATGATGCCTAGAGTTTAACTGCAGTAATAGACACTATTGGCATTTCCAACTTGTCAAAACGTCAGTAAAATGAAGTGGTCTCAAGATCATTCGTGTTTCAAAGAGGTGAATCTGGCCTGCAAGTGAAAATAATGAAGCTGAAATATTCCAGTTTCCAAACTTCCGGACACGCCCACATTTAAAGTACAAACCGCCCTCAAAAGACTCCCGTTTCGCAACATCCCATATGGATCTGTATCCAAGATACAAAGCCAAAGCAATCATCCTAAGATACAAGAAGAGGGTTTTTCAGTTTATGACCTGCAAGATCATTTGATTTCTCCCAAATCTTGAAAAATTGTCAAAAAGAAACACTCTACAAGGTCACAGACCCTGAATCGAACTGTCTGAATGGCAAGGCATCTCTGTCAAGCTGTGAACAAAATCTTCTGGAGTCTTCCTTGAAGTTACATGATGCCTTCTCACCAGCTTTATTTATATTTATACCATCAAGCATGGAGTTTCAATATCTTGGCAATGTTGATCAGAGTTGGCTTGAAAACTTCTCTTTTAGTACAGAGATAATCCTGTTCTTACAGTCTTCTTCTGGTCAAACTCATTATATAAAACATTTGTGCTAATATCTTCATTTAAAAAAAATACGTCTTCTCTCCATTATGCACATTCCTTTATGTTTTGATGGAGGTTTTGGTGTTATTTTTTGGTATGCATAGTATCTGGATATCTAATGCTTTTGTATCTTATATGAAATCCTTTCTTGTTGATTGTGTCATCAGTGTGAAAATGAATTAAAACCGCATCCCCAATTGAATAGATCTCTTCTGGTGGCTGAAGACAAAAACAAACAAACAGGCAAATAAACAACAGAATGAGCACTTTTTTCCTTCAGTGTAATTCATGTTTGTTTGGGATTTTTTTTGGGGGGGTATATGATTTAATCCTCCCAACAACCTTGAAAAGTGGGTATGAGTGACTTCTTCATCTTACAGATGGGCAAACTTGAGTTTCAGAGAAGCAAATGACATGCTCAAGATCATAGGCACTGATATAGCTGGACTTGGAACATAAGTCTGTTTCCAAGTTCTGGAACTTGGTGGGTTTTTTCCCCCAAATTTTAAGCCAAATTCCTTTGATTTACAAGTAAATAAAGTAAGGTTCAAAGAAGGTAAAAAGATATTAAATTTGTTTCAGAAGGGGCTCTGAGGCAGAGCCACGCCCAGAATCCAAATCATCCATTCCTTCCTGTTTTAATAATCTAAATACCAAGAAGTTTTTTGTTTCATTTCAGCTGATATTTGGAAAGGAATTCAATATCATTCAAGTTCGGTATTATGTAAGCAATAGACACTGGTGGACAAAAAATGGGACTAATGTTTTCGGAACAAAATATGTATTCAGAAGACCGTTTGATATTTATGCAGGGAGTCCTGGGGGAAAAAAGCATGAAGGAAATCTTAAGCTTTCCTTTTTCTTATTTCTCCTGGTGACACTCTCTGACCTGTATCAGGCATTCTGTCCCATGCACAAGTGACACACTGCAATGGAACAGCATTATGGCAGCACTGGCTAAGGCCACACACCAGTGGTGGCACCTGCCATTCAGCAAGCGTCTTCGCTGAGAAGGGAATGTCAATTTGAATTGTGTGCACAATTCCTTTTCCTTTATGCTTTAATTTAGGAAGCTTACCAAATCGTCAAAGGTGTGTGTTTAAATTTATTGCCTTTAGATTCTTAAATGTTTAAACATTTATTGCACAGTAAGAACATGAATAAAAAAGTTAGAATGTGAACAGGAACCAGCAATTATACCTACTAAATTCTTCTCTCTTGTGTGATATTATTGGGAAAATTCACTAGATGGAGAAGAGGTAAGGGAGAAGAGGCAATAATAATAGGGTGTAACCTTTTCTCGTAAAAGCATTGCCGATTTGCATATGGTGCACATAACAATCATGAATCAATGGGCATTTTCTACCACGGCTATGGGATCCTGTTGGTACTGTATTTACCCCTGATCCACAGAATCGACCAAGCCCCACCGCTGTTGAATCGAGACCGTCAAAGAGCTCAACATAGTCATAGCCACAATCGGCTTCTTCCTCCACTTCAAAAATCTGGAAGGATAGCTCCAGTCGAAAGCCCCGTTCTGACACTAACAGCCATTCACAGTCCACTTGTCCCGGGTAGTTGTTATCACCAAACTGCGCATGCGAGTACAGATCTCTGGGTTTCGGGTCTGCTTTCAGTCGACCACCACACTCTGCTCAGGAAAGAAAAATGAAATAAATTCAGTGAGTTTTAACAAGTCCAATTTCAACCTCAATGTAGTGTAACCGTTCTCTAACTTCTGAATGCATTTTCATCATCAGATGTGTTTCCTATAATCGTAGAGTGTGACGGTGCACCAGGTACCACCACAGACCCTGGACACAGAGCTTGCTGGGTCGGAATACCACCTCCAACACCATCGAGCTCAGTTACTTTAGGTGAGTGATGTCGCTGCTCTGATCCATAGGGCAAAATGCAGATGATAATGATAGCACCAATCTCAGTGGATTTTGAGGATTTAATGAATACATGGAAAATCACTTAAAACAGTGCCTAGCGTGTAGTAACTCTCAATAAATATTTTTATTGTTATACATGATACTGTTTTTAGTCTCAAATAACTAGTTTTCATAGGGGAAAAAAAGGTCAGTATCTTAAATCAGGTTGATTCTTACTCATTTAAGAACCCAGAATCCAAAAGAATAAGAAATAACTTAAAAATTGGCAAAATATATAAAACTCCAGTGTGTATATGCATGATATAGAACTCTACATAGACTATATAGAACAATTTTATTTAGGTAGAAATATTTATATAACTTGGTTGGGAAAAACATACATGCATCTTTAACTGTAATAACATTTGTAGTTCCAGAACCTATTAAGTATATTTTCTGTTTGTAATAAATAAAAAATTTTAAATGCTCTTTTTACAGCTTCTTTTTCAGAAAGGTATTAATAAACATGTGGTTTACCAATTATTACTTTTGTCACTAGAGGTAAATATACCAAATAACTAGATGAGTATGCATAAAAATGCACAGCTAGTATAATTTAGAAATGAAAGTTTTCAAAAAATTTTCTCAGAAACTTTGTAATCTGAGTCCCAAAACTGCCTAATGACTAGAGATTAAAAAAACAAAACAAACAAACAAAAAAACAAACACCCAGAGATTAAATAGAGATCCCCTCCAACCAATACACATGCAAACTTATGGCAGGGGGTCAGGGGAGAAGAAGATAAAATAGGGCTATAAAAAATGTTAGAAGAAAGTAGAGTTTCTTTCTGTTTCTGTTTGTCAAGTGCTGAGAGGTTCCTGGGAAGCAGTGATTTCAGGGTTAAAACCAGAAAAGTCCCAGGAAAACTGGGATAAGTTGGGAGGGGACAAAACCAAAAATCCAATGTGGAAAGATGTGGACAAGCCAGGACCCTAGATATGAAGACACCACTGTAACATTGTCATGGTCATCTGCAACCAAACAGTCCCGGCGGCACCCTGTGAGGACGGATTACACAACTAGAAACACTTAGTTGGATTTTTCCAATTTGTATATGGCTTACCCACACTGATGATTTTAAACAACAAAATGTGTCTGAATCCCCAGGACGAAACCCCATTCCGATGTATCTAAATACACGTAGGCTCAACCAAACCTACGGCACTGTCACAGACAGACATTTAGATTCTTGTGTGTGACTGACACATGAACGAACTTCCAACCAGGGTTTCAATCATGAGAATGACTCCCCCACTGGGCTGTGTTCCATGAAGAACATAAGTATCCCTCCACGTTCCAGGTGTCAGGCGGGGCATCTTGCACAATCTATCAATATAGCATATAGTATATATCGATACTATTGCAAATGTAAGTGAGTTAGAATAACCTGAAAGCTCAACCCATCTCTTGAATCCCATAGACTGGAAGCTAAACATTCTACCCTTCCTACCATGGTGTTTCTCTAATTCCAAAAATTATTGTCTTTCTTCTGTGACAGATCTCCACAGCCAAACGATCTGGGTCCAAATCTGAGCTCTGCCCTTCATCAGCTGAGGGACTTTGTCTCACACTCCATTTCTAAGACAAGGATCGTACATAGAACTCACGTCATGGGGTCTAGATGAAGAGTGAATGGGTTAATATATGTCAAATGTTTGAAGGATACCGGGCACATAGGAAAGGCCATATTAGTGTAAGCCATCACCATTACAATCATTATTGTCTAGTGAGAACATCTAAATGCCATCATCTGTGCTGCTGCTAGGGATCCATTCAGGTAGGAAATGAAAAGCCAGAATAAAATGAAAAACAATTTAAAACATTATTAATCTGCTGTCATAAAGGAAGACTTGTATTTTTGAAGGCCAGTAAAATATTTTGTGAAAAATATTTCCAAATTTAATATATAAATGTATAAACCAGTGTAATCTCACTTAGAGAATTTTTTAAATTTTACCTATTCTCAAAGTTTGATATATAATTGCCTGATTTGTTTTGGTTTCCACTTAAAAAAAAAAAAAAAAGCTGCCAGCACTTGGATTACTTTTATTCCACAGCCAGGAAGAGCTGAAGGAGCCCACTGGGAGATATAAAGAAAGCACTAGTTTCGGTGTGTCTGCTTTGCAGGAGCAAAGTAGCAGGACAAAAGACCAGGATTCAGAAGAGACAATTCTCTGCCAGCCCCAACTTGGAACAAAAATCAAGGAGGAAATGAAGTAGTTGAACGAAATGGAAAAGATTTCACAAAACCTTTGTGAATCTGAAAATGACAGTGAGGAGTTATTATTTGGTTTTATTGAAAACATCTAGAAAATGGCAATATTCAAAATAAATAAATTACATTTAAGGATGACTTAAAATGTTCCATTATGTTTGTCTGTTTTCATTTCTCTGTTTCAGTACACAACTGCCTTCCTATGGATCACTGATCAAACTAATAAATCTGGAATTAATGATCCAACCATGAAAAAAAGAGAGAGAGAGAGAAAACTTAGTCCACAGGATAAAATTTTTAAGAACAAAGATTTAAATATTATATGCACAAGATGTGTGATTTTAATATGCCCTGAGAGAAATTCCATAAGCAGAAAATTACAGGCAGCATGAGGGCCATTTGTCCTTGAGGCAGTTCTTCAAAATATGGTCAATACATCATTTAATATGGTCCCTTTAAAGAAGGTATTTAATTAAATACATTTCCTGCAAATATTCCTATTCATTTACCAAGTTGGAACAATATAAAAGTAGTGTAGCATGTCAGCAGTATTGTTTTTAAATCAGTTGTTTGAAAATACTTTGCAAGCTGCCAGAACATCTTCTACAGAATTCTGGAAAATGAAAATGAAGCTGAATAAGAAAGGTGACAAAAAGGGAAGAGAAGCCTTGGGTGGGGGGTGGATTTCATTTTAATTTGGAAAGACATGATTGTTTATTTCCCCATAAAGTATTAAATTCCTGAAGAGGTCCTGTAATTTGACCTATACATGCTTTTAGTGGGCATTCCAATTTAATTGAGTTAGATAAAAATAACTTCCTTTCTAAGAACTTTTATAATGCATCATTTGACTTTTAAATGTCATTGATGCATAGTACAATGCTACAGCAAAGAAGTCCTACCAGACAGGCCATGTTTTATTTTATTTTTTTTAATGTTTCAAGTTTTTATTTAAATTCTAGTTAGTTACATATAGTGTAATATTAGCTTCAGGAGTAGAATTTAGTGATTCATCACTTACAGCGCTCATTACAAAAAGTGCCCTCTCCTTAACCATCACCCATTTAACCATCTCCCCCACCCAGCCACCCCCACCCCCACCCCCCCACCCCCACCCGCCTCCCTTCCAGCAACCCTCAGCTTGTTCTCTATAGTCAAGAGTCTCTCTTATGGTCTGCCTCCCTCTCTGTTTTTTCCTTGGACAGGCCATGTTTTAAAAGATTATTTTCTCTCCACATTTCCCTCTTTTTCTATATTATAGCCATATCCTCTGAGAGAATACACAGGATATTTTTTTTTACTGATTTGTTTCTTCAATAAGTTTATTTAAGGGTCGTGTAATACCATTCATTACCTGATTAAAATATATTTGGGCTTAGAATTTAGACCTACCATCAGAGGGAAAAAAGGACTCTTTCCAATAAAGTCCTTTCCTCATGGACTTTTTTCACAGTATTCCTTGTGAGAAAAAATAGCCATAAAACCATATTAGCACAATATTTCTAATCACCTGGTTTCAAAATTCATGGTATTAGAAGTTTTTCTCGTGGATAAAATTCAAATTGTATATAAAATATATATTTACTCAAGCAGATGAAAATGTGTACATCAGGATCCATCAATAATAGTTACACGTATTCTAGAAGGCAGTAAATAATGAATAAGTGTTCTATACATGTAGCAAAAATGGTACTGGACTTGACGGTCTTGTCAGTAGAAACTGACTGAAAAACCAAAAGTACAGAAACTTCTGAAAATCAGAGGTTACACTTAGACTGTATGCTTCAACGGGAAGGAATTCCTTCTATTTCCCTGTAAATTCCCAGAAATTTCCAGCTTTTTGCCATAAATAATGTGACAGGTGGCTCACGTGGCTATTTGAATGGATGTGAACTGAACGGGGAAATAAAATGAGCCTCGTCAGTTACGTACTTCAAACAGAGGGTTTTTTAAAACTTACATAAGGAAGCGTTCAGTCTCTACCTATTGCTTCAGCAACAGTGACTGGTTTTATATCGATTTGCTTCCTAATCCAAAACTTTTACATGAAGAGAAAACATACTATGGTGGAATGTATGTGAGGCATTCTGGAGATAGAGTAAGGATAAAGTCCAGACTTTGACATAATTTTAGAAAACTCTGCAAATTAATTAATCCTCTAGATTTTCAATTTCTTTTTCTGAAAAATGAGGATAATAATACATCATAGAGTCTTTTAAGGACTCAATATATGTAAAGTGTATGTTAAGTACATGTGTGTGCCTAAAATGCCAAGTGCATGCTATATACACCATCAGATCTCAATATAAGATCTCTGTGAGAACTTAATTGGATCCTACCAATGGATTCTTAATGGTAATATAAATAATGCAAATAGGATCCATGAGCAAAGGTCATACAAATTAAGGAATCATGGAGGTTAATAGCTATAATGAAACTTCAATAGTATTTTACAGATGAGGAAACTGATACCCAAAGAAATTTCTTTTCCAAAGTTCCCAGCTCGGTAATGGCATAATTGGACTAAAAACCCAAATGTACCTACATACTGGAACATAATATAAATCTTAATCATTCTACTCACAAAGGGTAAAAAGAGATTCTATAAAAGTAACTTTTTATTAAACTAAGAAAGGGAAATTCATAGGTAGGTATTTTAAAAATATTTGGTCAGCTATTTCAAGAATTTTGACAGCATATTTTCATACTGCATTCCTGGAACTTGTGATAGCCAGATATATACGCCATAAACTCTATGCTATCAGGAAAGTACTGATGAAGTAATGGGATTGCAATCACTCCACCCCTTTAATGCATAACAAGTTATCAGGAAAATAAAGAGTAAATGTCAATGTATGGAAAAACCTTTCATTAGTATGAAATTTCTGTAGTCCCTGAAAGATTCTTCTCAAACCAAAATATCTATATCAATCATGAGAAATAATTTGCACTATTAATGAGTTCAACCATTACTAGTACGAATCAGATAAATATTCTGACAATATTCACTTCCTCATAAATAGACTCCAATATAAATCTAATGCTCATAATGAAATACACTAAAGTGGAAAATAATATTGGACAATGGAATAATTAAAATTCTGATTTCTCAAACAAAATTAAACAAAAAGAAAATAAAAACAATAAACAGAACCCATGACAAAAAACTGCTGCACTTATATTGTTTTATGGACAAATTTGTATACAATTATACTGTGTATTATATTACATCAAGACAGTTCTACAAGGCAATGTCTCACTAGTTTATTTATCAAGAGTACCACTAGGTGGCACTATAAGATAAATGACTTTAGGAAACCACTCAACTGACCTTTTTTTTTAACTGAATGTAAAAAAAGGACATTTCCTAGACATTTACGAAATACAGTATTAAGCTGGCCCCAAATTATTAAAAAATGTTATTCTATATTTTCGCCTAAAATTCTCCATATTTTTCCTAAATTATATTTTATTTCTTGAAAACTTCCCTTACAAAGTCAAATTAGGAATTAGGATTAGAAAAAGATTGTATTGCACACTAAATACAAGGAAAAACAAATGAGACTCTGTAAAATGGAGAGATAAATTCCAAATCAGACTTACAAAAATACATTAATGCAAAAGCTAGCCAACCAGGTAGGATGTTAGAGAAAACATGATTCTTGAATACTAAGACATAGATTTCTAACTGTTAAATAGAGCATATAAATCAAACTGCTCAAGTTAATATGGAATCCATTATACAAATATTTAGAGATAGTTCTACTTGATCATACTGCATTGGACATGAATCAGATCAAACTATTGCATTGCTTTCTAAACGTTCAGCAACTACAAAGATACCTAAGTAGGATGCTACATGGCTCTCAAATATTTCACACAGTGCTTCAGTGAGATTTCTTCTGCTGTGCTCAGAGATTCATTAATGTTCCTGTTATAGGATCCACTGCATTCACTGGAAGAGAAACCTAGATCTTAGGAAAGAGAAACATGGCTCCAATTTGCTGACCTGTAGAATGTGTGGCTTGAAAGCCTTTCCTTTGAACAGATGCATCAGAAACAAACCGAACAAACATTTTATTTCCAGTAGCCACAAGGGGCTCTGGTATCTTGTTGCCACATAGTCTTCCAAGAATTGGTGATTTTTCTGTTTCTCCATCAAATACTTCCAAGTGATCATAAGCACATTCTTGATGCTGCTCAATCTCAAACTCACCAAAGGCCTATTAAAAAAAGAAAGAAAGGGAAAGAAAAGCAAAAACACATATCGCTCAAAATGGGTTCTTTCCTTTGGAGCAGAAATGCACATCAATAAAACATGCTCAGGACATACAAATAAATTAACCCATATAGAACATTATTGAAAGGAGTGTAAAATCAGTAGAATGTAAAGTCTCTGAAAAAGCATAATGAGGAAAACAGCACAATAACTCCATGTGAAATTCTATTATTAAACTATTGCAACTAAATCACAATCAAAACTATCACAAAACTATCACAATCAACTCCAGGATTTAGACAAGTTATAATAACAGTGATATTTTATTCTGAATATAATTCTAAGTTTATACTGAACGCATCAGAAAACTTTAAACGCTTGCATTTTAAAAATTGACTCCTTCTGGTTTTGATGATCATAAACTATTGAATATCATCCTACCTTGGGGCATTTAAACTAAGAAGAAAACCTAAAAAAATAACTTATATTTTCACAGAAATTAACTAAGCACAGTAAATCTTAATAAAATAAAACAACGGGAATTTACACTATATACTTCTTTCTTTAATTTTTTAAAGGTTTTA
Source organism: Halichoerus grypus (assembly GCF_964656455.1). Lineage (NCBI taxonomy): Eukaryota > Metazoa > Chordata > Mammalia > Carnivora > Phocidae > Halichoerus > Halichoerus grypus. The sequence goes on along the minus strand of NC_135714.1, from coordinate 142,718,878 downwards.
TTTATTTATTTGACAGAGAGAGACACAGAGAGAGAGGGAACACAAGCAGGGGGAGTGGGAGAGGGAGAAGCAGGCTTCCCGCGGAGCAGGGAGCCTGATGCGGGACTCAATCCCAGGACCCTGGGATCACGACCTGAGCCGAAGGCAGACGCTTAACGACTGAGCCACCCAGGCGCCCCTATACTTCTTTATTTAGATCCTACAACCCATATTATTAGAAAATACTAATATGGTTTTAGGCTAGTTTTTTTTTTTTTTTTTTTTTGAGAGCCTACTTCTCCCTTCCCTCTGCCTGCCTCAAGGCTAGATTATTTTTAAGTTACTTTTAAGATAGATGGTACACTTATTTTAATATTTAGAGCTTGCAGAGTTTAGTATGCCTTTAAAAGTTATTCTAATTTTCCCGTGTAGTAATTTTTATGCATAGGTCTTAGCAAATTCTTATATTTTTTAATACTTGTAGAAAGAATTGTTATCAAACTTCACTCATTGGACCAGAGACCCTTGTGTTGGTGGAAGATTTGCCCCTCATGTAGCTCATTACCTACGCTTGTGAAGCTCACTGGCCAGCCAGCGGCCTTAACTCCAAGCTTTAACGATGTGCAGAAGCAAATTCTTAAAATAAAAATTCATTAAATGTATAACACATTAAACAACACAAAGGAAAGTTTAATTGAGGCAGACTGAAAATAGTAATGGCCTAATTATTAATAATTCCAGGAATTCTAGGTTATTTGCCATTGCCAATCAAGGCTTTTTCCCTTCCCTAGAAAAGCCACCATATCTTCAAAAAATAAACTATCACTCCCAGTAAAGAGGAAAGAAGCTGGGAGAAATAGAATATATACTTGAAAATTCGTTCATTTTCCTGCAGTCCCTGCAGCATAAAATATTTGCACATAAACTTTTTGCATACATGTTTTTTAATACAATTTTGTGAAGTTATCACAATTCTAAATTTAATTAAGACATACGTTTTTGTAATTTTGAAAAGAAAAAATTGACTAAGAATGGTTCTCCTTTAGTGCTGGCCAGTTATCTATTCCTTAACACACAGCCGTCTATTATCACTGGCTTTGGAGGAGTAAGCGAAGAAACGAAAGAAGCAATTTATATTAATTAGGGAGTAGGAGAAAGAAATGAAAGGTACTTAAAAGAAGAAACAAAAGAAAAGAAAGAGGGCCAATCTCTACTACCAGATTCCACCGCACCCTACTTTAAAAAGTATAAATTAAAATGATAATGACCAATAAGCACTAGAGAGTCATTATTTGTTGTAACCATATGAGTAAAAAAGAATGTTCACTTCATTCTACTGAAGACACTGGATAGTGCAAAAGAGATAAATACTGCGCAAAGAAGCTTACAGGAAACAAACAAGAAACAGTGCACACAAAATACAGTGAACAAGGAGACTTCAGCAGAGTGTATTTACCGTGAAGTACAACATTCAAAGCAGGTGGTCGCTGAAGTTTGCTGCTATTTACCTCTGCAATCCAGTGGCAGAGAACAGAGTAGAGGAGACGCAGTACGTGGGATGTAGAAGACCCTGAATGGATGGTTGGCTGGAGATCCATTCATTTACCTATCTACCTATTCCATGTTTATGGCCAACCCCACGGATGGAAACGCTGTGAACGTGACAGGCCAACACTTCAGGTTTTCTGCCTCTCCTGAGCTGGTACTCAGTCGGCTTCTATTACCATTACACACATAGACACTGTCTCAGTATCAGTTTGTAACTGTTAAGAAACCTATAGGAGACAATTGGCTTAACCGCACTTAGAATTCTTTATTAACTATGAAACCAAGCTTCTGAATTATAAGGTCAATGTTATCTCAAGAAAAAAATAAAAGCATTGTTTCAGGAGAATAACATCATCTGAAAACCACTGCATGTTGAACAATTGTCTCTTCTGACTGTGATTTAGAGTCATTCATCTATCAATAAAAAGAGCAGAGAAACCTACTGTGTAGGAGAGAAAACTGTAAGAATGATGGGGGTGATGGCATTCTAAAGCACATCCTTTAAGTAACAGTTAAAATGGGATCAGAATTTACAGACCACACATGTTCAGTCCATTGAAAACCAAGTGAATGAGATAACTAAGTGACTACTTCACTCCCTAATGAAATGCAGGATGTCTGGAGTGAATCACAACATCTGTTTTACAGAACAGAGCAACACCACACAAAGTGGCAGAGCGCTTGCGGGCTGGGGGCATTCTGACACCTGGTCTGGAGCCAGCTGGCTCCCGCTTTTTATCTAATTACTAATGGAATCAGACTGACTCTGTAAGAGTCAAATTAGACAAAGGTTCTGCAGCTGACATATTCTCAAGTGATGCAAACAATTCTCATTCATTAAGGTATTAGTGAATTTTCCTCTTGGAATTGGTAGCAGCTTGTTAGGTCATCTGTAAAGATTGGGTGGTCCTTTTCCAGAAGTCAGTCTAACCCAAATGCTCCACCACACACAAGCAAAAGCGTCACTAACTCACATGCTGACATCTCATAAATCTGGCCCTTAATATCACAGAGGTATCCACATCTAAAGACCTCCATATATAGCGATGTTGCCTCAATAAAATATATTTCTAGGTCACAGGAAGGTATTAGAGGGGGCCGTGGGAAATTGGGAAAATCTTAAAAAATATTTTTGTAGAATTCCCAAAGATACAGTGAGATATACAGTTTATTACTTTATTTTATGACACGTGCTGAGCCATGAATGTCTGTATCTAAATAATGCAGAATATGGAGATTTCTAGCCACCAGGAACCAATGCTATAGCACTGCACCCCATAAAGACACTTAGCTTCCCAGAACATCCTTCAACATCACAAAGGTAACAGGACAGCTAGCAAAGCTGATGTATGGAGCTATATGAAAGTCTGATTTCTGCTGAATCACCGCCCTCTTTTTGGGGACTTTAAAATATTTTTCTTAAGTGTTTGCACTAAAACTTTATAGACATTTTAGTATTCAAACATTTAAACCCTACTCATCCATGATTATATTTCTATGATTTTAAGGTTACTAATCTAGGCTTTAAAAAAAAAAAGAGCAAATAACCGTGAGCTCTAGTCAGAAATACTAATGCACTTCCCACAAGGCAAACTAAGAGATTAAGGAGTCCCATTCAAAGGAAATAAAATTGAATTCTCGTTTTAGGCTATGGAAAGAATAACTATGTGTTTCTGGAACACCCAAGCAAGCCTAATCTACCTAGCTGGCCACCAGCCAGGCTGCCATATGCAGCCTCACATGAACATCTGTAGAGGGGCTTCTATTGAAAATACAGGCGCTGGCTGAAAGATAAGGCCATTCAGAGTTGCCACATATATTCACAAAGGACAAGAAAATAAAATGATAGCATTTAATGCAGAAATAAAATTTAGCCAGGGTGACCATTAAAAGTAAGAAATTGAAAGAGACTGATGCAATTTGAGCACCTGTGATAAAAGATTTAGAGCTCCCTGGTCCCAGCCATCCTTCGCCTTTTCCTGTCTTCGGTGAGAACTATCATTTGGCTTCCCACAAGATATTGGAAGGATTAGAGGCCACTGGGAAACATGGCAGAGTGGAATATAAGCCTCAGGCTTCCGATTCAAAAGACCTTTTCTGTTCCACGAGTCCTCTAAAGCTGCGATCAAATACACTTTTGGTAGATTTATGGTGGAGAATTATGTAACATTTGTCGGTGTTTTTGTTTTCTAAATAGCCCATATCTGAAGCTATAAATTGCAACTACATAACTTAGCAAAACTCCGGGATATGATAAATCAAATAAACATGACATAAGCATATTGGCCTATTGCTGGATGTCCCTATGCCTGGAACTTTGTTCCTGTGTTGTTGGTTTGTTTTTGTTGTGTTTTGGTTTTAATGTTTTAATATTTAAAAATATTTTAAGAATACCCAAAATTTAATAATCACTTGTGTCTCTCGGAACCAAGACAAGATGAAGTCAGGAGTAAAACAGATCCTTGTCCTTATTCGTTCAGAACTTTATCTCTTTTCCAGTAAGAAGACTTTCTCCCCCCAAATATCTTTCAACCAGGGTTTCTTTCTACTTTAAAACTATTAATATAGAGTCAGAACCTCATAATACACACACACACACACACACACACACACACACACATACACAGAGAAACAAAGCAAACATATTAGTTTCCTATTGCTGCTGTAGCAAATTACCACAAATTCAGTGGCTTAAATGACACACATTTACTCTCCTAGAGCTATGGTGGTTACAAATCTAAACTGGGCAAGCAGCGCTGGACCTTCCAGAGGGAAAGTGAGGATCTGTTTCCTTGCATTTTGCCCATCTTCTCGAGGCTGCCCTCATTCCTTGGCTCATGTCCCTTTGTTCCATCTTCATAACCAACAGTCTAGCATCTTCTCTCCTCTCTGACCTCCTGCTTCCTTCTTGTAAGCACCCCTGTGACCACATCAAGCCCACCCAGAAAATCCAGGATAATCTCTCCATTTCAAGATCTTTACGTTAACCACAGTTCCTTTTGCCACATAAGGTAACATGTGCTTAGGTTCTGGGGATCAGGACACCTTTGAGGAGATGAGGAACATTATTCTGTCTACTACAAAAAGTAAGAGCTAAATGTTTTCACCCTCTGATTTCAGGGAAAGTGATCATCGACACTTATGACTCCATGATTTCAAACTCTTTTACCCTGACCCTCTTAACTAACTAAATCCTGCAGAGCAAGTCTGGCCCTCAGGCTGTTTTTGTAATTAAACTTTTATTGGACCACAACCACATGCATTCATTTGTGTATTGTCTGTGGATGCTTTCATATTCAAACAGCAGAATTAAATTGTAGCAGAACAGACCACATAGTCTACAAACTCCATAATATTTCCTATTTGACCCTTTAAAGAAAGTTTTCCGACAAGCAATCATTAGCTATATTTTTAACTGTTAGGATTGAGTTTCAGATTCATAAGGTTACACAAAAACTTGATCATGGTTGAATTATCCAATAAAATGGTATATAATTTTTATTATTAATCATTGTCATAATTATAATTACTCTTTGTATATCATATATCAATGTTTATCGGCTTTTAATAAGCTATTATGCCAAACACTTTATATGCAAGTTCATGTAATACACACACAAAATTCCTGAGTAAATATTAGCTCCAATTTCCAAAGGAAGAAATTGAGACATAAAAGGATTAGTATCTTTCTCAAGATAACATGGCTAGTTAGGTTTAGACACAAGTCACTTTAAGTTCAAAATATATGTTCCTAATCCTTCCATATGTCTCTGTTGGGTATTCATTTTACTTAATTATTATAACTTCCTCTTCCTTTTCCATTTAAATTATTATATATGCACGCATGCACAGCCATTATGGATGCAGGATGCTAAAATTAAAAAAAATTAGATAAAATGTAGAGAGAGAATCTTGGGCTTGAAGGTATTTAGATTCCTATCAGCTTTATAAATTTGCCAACTTACCTAAGCTACCTGGGACAGCTTCCTTATCTATAAGTGTTATTTGTGATACCAACTTGAGATAATATGCATGATACCACTTTGAAGCCACTATACACACATTAGTTCTTAGTGCTATTTAGTCCAAGCACAGTTTTGTGAGGTAGGAGATGTACCCAGTCAAGCTGCATTTTATTATTTGGAAAACACTCTAAGAAATGGAAAACTTGAGAACATTTATATTTTTATTTGTGGAATTACATATGAGAGAGTGCCTGTCTTAGACTAGGCCCCCTTTAAAGGACTCTCCCAGGATCTCTTGATCCCAGCTCTCTAGCTTATTACATTTATATGAAGATAGTATTCCAAGGTCTTATAAAGATCAGAGCATGGGTCACAAAAGTGTATGAAAGAATACACAAAAAATCTTCAAGAACCAATATAATAATTCATAAATACAATTCTACTTAATTTTTATATTTAGCTTTATAATAGTAAATTCATGATCTAGGGACAAAATTAATGTTTATTATGTAGTATAAACATAATTTAAGCCGTTATTATATTCAAATTGTTGTTTCATATTACTGGACAGTATTTACTATGTCCTTTTTTTAAAAATCACCTTTAAATAAGATTTCCTGCTTGTATATCAGGTGGTATACTACAGCCTAATCATATTCTGGCTACACATTCTGGACTTTACCCAAAGCAAATCTGTCAGGAGAGTGTAAGCAGTAACTCACTGGTGTTACATTTACTTTCAGAAAATATGTTCAGTCTTACATATTTAAATGCATGTGTGGGATTAAAGATGGCTACGTATTCTCTGCTACTCTCCCCATTGAGAGAGGAAGCCTAATTCTCTTCCCCTTGAATCTGGACTAGCCTTTGTAATTTCCTTAACCAATAGGGTGTGAGGAGGTAACATTCAGGGGCTTCTGTGGCATCTTCCTGGGCCTCCTGAAATACTCTCTTTGGGGACCCAGTACTACCATAGGAAGTTTCTGAGACCACCATGCTAGAATGATGGTGTGTATAGGTGTTCTGGTTGTCCCAGCTGAGATTACCTTCTAGCCCTCTCCACCAAGATGACAGATATACAATTAAAACCACCTTGACTCTCCAAACCAGACCATACCCAGGTGAATATCACTGACCTCAACCAATGCCATGGGCAACAGAATTTTCAGGAAAGCACTACTGAAATCATGACCCTCTTTCTCCCCCAAACCACAGGATATAATGAAATGGTGCTTGTTTTAAGCCACGAGGTTCTGGGTTAGTTTATTATGAAGCAATAGATAATTAAAAGTGCATAAAAAAGAATAGTTGTATTATACTGCCAAAAGTCTTAAATTTCTGTAAATCCATAATAAGCTGACCACTACTTATAGTTCAGTCCTTACATTATTGTACAATAATAGACACTAGATATGGATGATCATACTGTGAACTGAATATACTTATGGTAAGTAAATACTATGCACAAAAATGCTCATATCGCTCAAAGGGCACTGAATTTTATTTTAAGTCCTTTACCTCCATAATTGCAACATTATCTAAATAACCGTGATATTTGTAGTCTTACAAGTAAACCAAATTAACTAAAATATGGTTATCCGATACATAGTGAAAGGCTTGTTTCACCCACAAACCACTACTTACATGTCACCCAACACAACTCCATATCAAGGTAAAAGAATATTTGTGTTAGAAAGAACAGTAAGCCCCTTAAAATTCACAAGCAAGGTGGTTTTCTTTATAACTCATGAAATTGTCTTTAGGATAATTTCCTTTCCTTTGCTTTTGATATGAATAGGTAAAATATTTAGAAATGTTTCATTATGTTTCCATAGAGTCTAAGTAAAGAGGGGTAACAATATGTGAGTTGTAAAGAAAGCTTCATGGTGTAGAAAGAGATCAAATGTTTTCTTTGCTTTCTCTCTTTGCCCTGGCTCATAAAGACACTAGCTTGTAACCAAGTATCTATCAGCAGCTCTTGGCCTAAGGATATTAAAAGATTTAATAATTTTCCAAGTTTCCTTTGGGAATCTATTTTCCAAATTCAGTTTGGGTTCAAGTTCTTCCACGAAAATTAAGGATCCTAAAGAAACCAGGCAAAATGCATATATCTTGAACAACGTATCTTTTTGGTAACATTTGCTATACAATAAATGTCTAACTACCTAGGAAGGTGACTGAATGGTTTGAATTGGAATTATAAACAGGGTTGGCCAAATGTCCATTGGCTGATATCTGCTATAAACAGCAATTTCAGTTTTAAAGTAGATAAGATTAGTTAGCAGTTACATAATAAGCAGGGAGACAATAATAGTAGACATAAGCAACAACATTGAAATGGTAAGAATTAAAATATAGAGAACTAAAATATCACTTGAAGTTGGTAGCTAATCTTATGACACACTTTCCAGTGATCCTAACTCTTAGAGTGTATTAGAGTGTATTGAGAGGTTTTATATGAACATGATTAACAGGATAATAAAGTGAGAATCGGTATTGTGTTTCAATTTAGAAACTTTGGGGTGAAGTGATGTGTTTTAACAAGGCTCCCAGGTAATTTTGATGCATGCTAATATTTGAGAAAGCCTAGGGCTTAGACTGTAATGACTTCCACAAAGATGACAAAATCAAACACTTAAAGATCAATATTTGCTTAAAGTTTTTTTTTTTTTCTTTCTGCGAATTTCCTTCTTAGGATACTCGTAAGCATGACCACTGTTGACAGAAATGCTTGTCCTGACCTTCAAGTGGAATATTTGCATGAAAATTAAAGCTTGCAATTTGTGAAGGAACAGGCTGTCCTAGAGTTGGAAGGGGAGTTCAATAAGCTGAAAGATATAAAACTAAGAAAGAATAAAATATTGTCATTTTTAAAATTGAGGTATATCAGGAGTTCTACTTCCTCTTGGATATAGAGAGCTGGAACTATTGTTGTTTCTACCCCAACAACAAGAAAAACCCATGTAAACTTTAAAAATCACAACTTCGCTGAACACATCAGACCTGAAGTCACAAGTCAGCCAAGTAATGTGAAATGCACTGAATCTCAGCCCCCTCCAAGGAGAAATGAGACACATGCTCCTGTTCACCAGTGACAGACCATGGACGGAAGAGATGCTGGGTGCCATACAACCAGGCAAGAAGTATCCAGCTATAATTGTTAATAAACTGGTAGAAGTCAGGTGTGGACTAGAGTAAAAGAACAGAGACCCTGGGAGCTGAAGACACAGGGGGGTGTTAGAACCCACTTGCAGGCTTTTCTCCCTGGACCCCAATCTCCTGCTCATGAGGAAAATCATGGGCAGAACAGGAGAAGGCCAATTGCCTTCCTCAGTGTCACAGGCTTGGAGAAGCGAAGTGGTTACTGTTATGAGAAAAATATGAAGCCCTGATGTAACCTTTCTCTAGAAAACAAACCTTAAGCTCCTGGAAGAGGGAAAGAAAACCCTGTCACCACCAGGGCAAAGATACAGACCCACTGTAGCCAGGCGAAGGGCAAAACAACAACAACAACAAAACCCCACAATAAACCACATCTGCCTCTGGAGAAGCACTGTTCACAGGTTCCTACAGCAAGAACAGTAGAAGCCTGCTACCACTATGGAAAGGACAAGAAACTCTCATGGAAGACCAATCAGAGATACAAGATGGAGTTTGGTTGCCACAGAGAAAAGACACAGGACCACTGAGAAAGACCATCGCCGATACCTAAACCATCAGGGCCTAAGGTAGAAGCTGTACTAAGACAACAGTGAAGCCCTTGCCCGGAGCAACAAGCACCCAGTAAGAAGAAACTGCAGTCTACCACTGGGGAGGATAAAGTGTGGAGAGGGAAATCACCCATGGTGGAGATGAACAGGGGAGCTAAAGATAAAGTAGAAACATTGTGAAATGTCATTGAAATCCCAGCCTCTGATTTAAGAAAAAGGAATTCAAGGCCAATGGTGCACTGAAGGTCATCATAGGAACAAGAAAACCCAAAGTTTTAGTCAGCTTTACTAACTAGATATTTCCTCAACAACATCAACTTCCATACACACATGTGCTAATACCCTCAGAAGAGATGTGTCCACTTGCAGACATAAAATCTCTACTGTTATCCACATAATGTCAGGTATTTAAAAAAAAAGTCACATGACACACAAAAAAGGCAAGAAAAGCGAAAAAACACACTACTAAAACAGAAAATAATGAACAGAACTGCCTCAGACATAACCCCTATGTTTAAACCATGAGATGGAATTTAAAGTAACTATGATTGGGGCACCACCCAAGTAGCTCAGTCAGTTAAGTGTCTGACTCTTGATTTCAGTTCAGGTCATGATCTCAGGGTCGTGAGCTCAAGCACCACATCAGGCTCTGTGCTGGGCATGGAGCCTGCTTGAGATTCTCTCTCTCCCTCTGCCCCCACCCTTGTTCACGTCCTTTCTCTTTAAAAAAATAAATAAGGTAAATATGATTATTATGCCTCAGATACCAGTAAATGACCACTTTCTTATACTGTACACAAAAATAAATCCAAAATGGATAAAGACCTAAGGGTGAGACAGAAATCCATCAAAATCCTAGAGAAGAACACAAGCAGCAACCTCTTTGACCGCGGCCACACCAACTTCTCACTAGACACGTCTCCAGATGCAAGGAAAACAAAAGTGAAAATGAACTATTGGACTACATCAAAATAAAAAGTTTCTGCACAGTGAAGGAAACAATCAACAAAACTATAAAGTAGCTTACAGAATGGGAGAAGATATTTGCAAATTGCATATCTGATAAAGGGTTACTATCCAAAATCTATACAGAACTTATTTAATTCAACCACCTGAAAACCAAATAATCCACTTAAGAAGTGGACAGAAAACACCAGAGCTTACTCTGTCTGTGCACACAGGGAGGAGAGGCCATGTGAGTATATAACAACAAAGTAGCCATCTACAAGCCAGGAGATGAGGCATTACCAGACAGCACGTTGATCTTGAACTTCTAGCCTCCAAAACTGTAAGAAAATATTTTGTTTTTGTTTTAGCCACTCAGTCTATGGTATTTTGTTGTGGCAACCTGAGCAAATTAATAAACATGAAAGTTATAATAATGAATCAAATGAACATGCTAGAAATAAAAAACATGGTAAGAGGAATAAAGAATGTGTTAATAAGTTCATCAAGGAGACTCAAGACAGCCAAAGAAACAATCACTGAACTTGAAGATAGGTCCACAGAAATTTATGCAAACTTAGACTCAAGAAGAGTGACAAAAAATTAATAGAGCATCCAAGAGTTATGGTATAATATAAAACAATCTAGCATATGTGTAATTTGAATCTCAGAAGGAAAGGAGAGACAATAGTAAAAAAGAATTTTGTGGAGAAATAATGGCAGCGAATTTTCAGAAATTTCTAACAAACATCATAATATGGATGCAAGAAATTCAGAGAATTTTGAGAAGAATAAATCCCACAAAATTTCTTTTTTTTTTTTTAAAGATTTTTTATTTATTTGACAGAGAGAGACAGGCAGAGAGGGAACACAAGCAGGGGGAGTGGGAGAGGGAGAAGCAGGCTTCCCACGGAGCAGAGAGCCCGATGCGGGGCTCGATCCCAGGACCCCGGGACCATGACCTGAGCCGAAGGCAGACGCTTAACGACTGAGCCACCCAGGCGCCCCAATCCCACAAAATTTCTAAACACACACACATAAATACATTACATTCAAACTTCTGATAAAAAAAAGTTGAAGATAACAATAGGAAAAAAAGGAATAAATATAAGATTTATAACAGGCTTATGAGAAACCATGAAAGCCAAAAAATAATGGAGTCAGTGTTTAAAGTATAGACAAGAAAATAAAATTGTCATCCTAGAATTTTATACCCAATGAAAATATCCTTAAATAGTGGTACTGCACAGACATACCCTATACAAAATATAGAAGGAATCTGTCTTCAGACAGAAGGAATGTAATGCAGACAAAATGTGGATCTACAAAACACAGTGTCTTCAGAAAATCTATTTTTCCAATTTCTTTAGCTAACTGCACTGCTGAAAAAAATGCAGCCCATAAGCTTCAGAATGGTCCTCTCAATCAGGACCTTGGACAGGACTGGCAAATAACCCTGTTCCCACAATACTGTCATCTTACCACCTAGCATCCTTCCAAAGAGTGGCTGAAATAAATTGATGTCTCTGTTCGGAAAGTCATTTACTGATATTTTACAAATACAGTGATTGCAAGAAACTCCGTAAGATGGCTATGAACATCTTGGTGACATTCTCTAATTTTATTATTATAATGCCACATATAAGTAATGCTTCTCCCCCGCCCCATCAAATTCACTGAAAAGAAAGTTTAAAAACAAAGTTTGAAAATTAACCTTATGGCTGGACTGGTCCAGTAAGCTACCATATGTAGACTGGTAGCCTCTTTCTCAAGACAATGTCTTGTCCTTTATTATGGTGCCACTAGACTATCCTGAGCCTTGCTGGTTGGCATTCCCTCCTACTTTTGACAACAGCATGTTATGGGAAATTGTTAAAATTTCTATATTCTTATGATTATTTCCTTACATTATACTCTTCAAGTACTCTGTAGGCTATAATGAAACTTAATATATATTACCAGATGATCAGGACAGAACGCAAGACAAAGAACACAGGAGGAAGGACAAACATTACATTCATATGTGAATTTAGGGGAAGTCTAAAGATACCAGTATCCGTCTAAGGAAGGCAACTATGTTATGCAAAAATGACTTGTCGTTACAAGACAACATTGTTTTATAAAAAATACATGCAGATGTATTTAGGTATATAGAATTGACACAACCAGTACTGTGCTCTCTTTATATGAATAGCTATTTTATTTCTTTCTTGCTGAATTTCAGATGATTTTTTTGTTCCTTCCTTTATTTTCCCCACTTGGAAACATTATGACCAATAACATGTTAGGAAGGAGAGCCTACTGTTTTGCAGCAACTTTGATAATGCCTTTTAAAGCATCCGGGATAAGTACACTGTATGAGAACTGCACGGCTGCCCTTACTGTCATCTTGATCTAGGAAATCAGGGATTTGTTTAGTGTAAGTAGGAAAGCATAAGAAAGAAAATCTTTTCCAGCTGCCCACTAATTCAATTCAATTAAATAAACATTCACTTTATTTCCATGTGCTGGCCATGAAAGACAAGGGCAGTCAGTTTAACAGAAAGAAGGACGAGCTCACTTACTAATTTGATTCGGTGGCCAGGAGTGGTACTGATTTCCCATGTGCATTCCTTCCTGCTTGGGTACTTGTCTGGCCAGTTGGGGCTGGTGATGAAGCCACTTGGACTGTGGATCTTCTGTTCACACTCAGCTGTGCCAGTAACAATAATATCAATTAGTATGGAAATCTAGCCTGGGATTGGTTTAGCAAGAAAGTAGCCTATTTGCTGCCTATGCTGCTGAAAGATTTTCCTGAATACTAACTAATCACCACTCCGGTCTCTGTTATCATAGTCATCTGCTTTGGCAAACATGTTGTAGATCATAATCAGGCAATGTTTGTTTTTTTGCTCGCATGAAATTCATGTTTACAATGAATTAGATAAATGCCTAAAAGAAAAGGGACTAGTTTAAATTGCTGGATCTGAAAGCTCAGATTTTAACAGAGCAACATATATTGACAATCGAGGATATTAACACTTGGCATGTGCAAAATACTTAATGCAATGTCACAAATGATAATCAATGCCATTTTCAATTCATATTTTTCCATTAGCAGAAACATCATTTATAGCTAATTAACATCATTAAGCCATTTTATGGATGATGTATTTACATTTTCTCTCACCCTGAAAGTAAAGATGTGAATACCTAAACCATAATTTTAGCTGTTAAAGTAAATTAATCCCTAATTTTATCAAAGTACAATGCAGCACTAAGGGGAAAAATAAATGAACAGCTACTAGCCATGGAAATAGCTTCTAAGCTAATTCTGAAGACTATTTCATTCAATTAATATGAGATTTCTTTTAGGTTTTTCACAATTAAAATTACCTTACCTTAAAGGAGACTATTCTACATTGTAAATATCACACTTCAAAAATGTTTAATGTCAAAAAAATATTTAATATCCTCAGGCTCTGTCCATTCTCTGTAACTGATGAAGCAGCCCCCTACACATCCTAGTTTAGACTGGGAATTATTTGCTGTGTATTATGTATCCCATTCTAAAACACAACTAATTCTCTGATACTTTCCAAGAAATCTCTTTGGGGCAATTCTTTACTATATGGACAAAACACCTGTTACACTGCAGGGCTGTGCAATAAGGGTATGATGCCCAACAGAAATGTGCTGTTGTTGCATTCCTTACTACTAGATCTTTCTCTTACTTGTGATAGTTTTCCATAGGGAGATTTGGACTCCTAGCAAAGGAATACAAAAAAGAGAAGAAATTCAGCTCCTTTCAAACAATGTAGGATCATGTAGCACGTCTTAGAATCTAGATCCTAACAGTTTTCTAAGTTCCATTATTCCTGTCCTTGCTTTGCCATACGAAATATGGAGTCTCCAGGATCTGGAAATAGCCTATAAAACAAAGCCAAGAGGCTCGCTACTAAATTGTAGAAGGTGTCCATACGATAGCAGAGGTAAAAGAAAATCCTAACCTTTTACTGGCAGTAAAAATGAGCTTTAGTAGGGATACCTAAATACCGTTCTATCTAAAAGCAAGTTTCCTATGAAATCCTTTCTTGAAAATATTTACTGTAATAAACAGAGAATTAAGGTATCTAATTTATATTTGTTACTTGTGAGCCACAGGGTATATGCATACTCTACAAAAGCTCTCTCTTTTTTCTCTGAATTATCTTCCATAACTGCATGACTATTCCCCAGCCTGTTGATTTAACAGAATACTGTACTAAGTTACAAATATCAGTCCTCACGGGTTTATCCTCACATAAGAAACTTAAAAGAGGGAAAAAAATTCTGCTTGCATATGATTCTGAGCAATATCATTGGCTCAATGAAAAAATAGAAAAAAACTGACATGTAACAATATTTGAAAGAATGTGAATGGAACAAGAGTCAGTTCAGGATATCCTGTACTAATCCAATGTTCATACAAAGAGCTGCTATCTAACTGTGATTCTAGCCAGGGACCTACCAATCTACATGTGCTAATAACTAAAGTTATAAAATCTGCTATAGTAATTCTTTCAAAATGGGCATAAATCCAATTTAAGTAGAAAATTCAGGAGCATATCCTCAAAGGATGAAATAAGAACTGAGTAACTATTTCTTGTTCCCATCTACCTCATATAGGCTAAGGAGATAAAGATAACTGTTTTTTATAGCATCAGAATATTAAAGGCCTTGGGGTCAAAACCTGATAGCCTACTATTGTGCTATTAGAATGCTCCTTTTTTTTTTTTTTTTGGCCAAACCCATCACTTAGAACTTTAAATGGCACAGTATCTACCATTTTCAAATGTCTTTCCTCTGGTAGGCATTTGAGTTTGACACTCTTGGTATTTAAAGTGCCATCACTCATGTAGCATATATATGAGATATTCTGGGGAGGGAAATTCAACCAAATGCAAAACATTTAGCAGAAGTCAAGTTTAAATATGGAGACTGTCATAGGGTCTGTGCTACAAGAACCTGGGGATAATGTGATGCTTTTCTGGCTGCCAGATGGCATCATAGCCACTCCGATGTCTGTTACACAAAGTTATTCTAATGTCACCCATGTGTGAAGTGCAGAACCTTTAGGTATTATGAGGTTTCCAATAGTATGCCTTGTATCTCTGAACGCTGCACATATTTTTTTTTTTTGACATTTGAATAGTCAACAATGATATCACTCATTGATATGATTAACTCTACTTGGAAGCAGTGCTTTACCGAAACTACATGCAATTCTAGATGTTGTCAAGAAAAGAACACTCTTTCATACCTTCCTTGCAGTCATGTTTATTTTCATGCAGCACAAATCCATTACGGCACTGACACATGTAGCTTCCCATTGTGTTGACACATTCATGTTGACACCCACCATTATCCTTAGAGCATTCGTCTTTGTCTAGCAAAAAGATAACCCCACAGTTTAGTAAGTAGCTTTAGAAACAAAGGGTAGCAAAGGAAACTCTTTCAGCTGTGGTTAACACTGGCAAAGGGTAAACTAAGTCACAGCTTTCTTTGTTCCCAACATAAAACAAAACCCCCCAAATTTATAGTGTCTTAGTTTTACCCACTCCTTGTTTAGCTTGGAGCCTTGTACCATGAACTGAGTTTCTAAGACTGTTGACTCTAGGAAGACAACTTGTAGCCTCTTTCACTCCTATGTTGGAGTAGGAGTTTTGAGTAGGAGAGAGGAAATGAATGAATCTTTTTCCAACTAATCCTAGACATTTATTGCCAATTTTTAAAAATAAATTTAAAATTGTGAGTAGTTTGAATAAATGCAGAACTGCAAAGTAGAGGGAAATCCTTCAATATATTAACCATGGTGTAGAGACAGAGGCTAAACAAGGTTCCAAAATTTGTGTATAATAACTTTTAAAAAAAAAATCACTCAGTATGACTACTGCAGTTGATTTTTTTTTTTGTTAACTTTGCTGTTATGGTTAGCATTAATGAATCTGAACACTTCATCACCATTCAAGACAGAAAAAGGCATCATTAGATTATCCTAAAGAAGTAACTTAATTTATATATTTGAAACAAATCTACTCCAGCAGACCAGTTTATTAATAAGTTATTCCCTGAAAAGGCTTTTAGTGTGCTAGAAGTAAAGGTTAGAATAGGAAATATGAGCTTTAAGAAATAGCCAACAAATTCACTACAGGGAAAAAAGCCAAACGAGATTAGCAGGCAGTGAATCCAGTGAGAGGCATCAGCCACCATACTATGTCACTCAGCTGTCATTCCATGGCTGGCTTGTCCATTAAAGTCAAAACTGGCAGATTGCTCCTGACACACATAGATGATGACACATCACTCAGACTTTCATCACTCCCACAGCATAGAGAACAAAAAGGACACATGACAGTCATATCAGAGGTTGGCTGAATTCAAAAATTTATACTGTCAACTTATTTTTCAAGTGACAATTTGTGAGCTCACGGTGGCACAGAGATAGCTAAAGCTATTTTTGCCTTTTTATCAAATCAATATTCACTCTATGGAAATGGGTTTAGGAAAAGCATTTTTATAGAAGAATCTGATAGTAATTTTTAAGGATGCATCTGTTTTCCCATTTTTGGAGATTGATTACACGACATAGCACACACATGCTTCTGGGATATATTCGTGTATTGGCAATATCAGAATACTCCAAATGCATACAGGCAGTCCCAAAGTTCAAAAGATATATCAGAATCGATACATCTGTGATTTACGTGTTCTCTATCTTTAACACCTCCATTACACTTTTATTATTTACTATGTAGCTTAAGCACAATAAAAGTAGAATAAAGAAAACCGTTCTCTAAAAGAACATCAACATGTATAAGAAATCAGAATACAGAATTAGCCTTGTAAAATTAATCTTAGAGTGATTTATAATCATTTCAAAGCCCTGTTCCCTTAATTGTGTCAACAGTGAAAATTACAGTTTATGAGTTATGGATGACTTATGCAAAACGGGTGGATGGTAGGTCATAACTTCTTACCCTGATGGAGTCAGCCACTTGCATTTTCCAATTCAGACAGTCAAGCAGTAAATGATTTATATTTATTAATTTATTAATTAACTAAATTTATTAATGTACCTTTCCAGAGACACTTTAGTTGAGATGCTTCGGAAAAAAATATATCCTCATGAGCGGATGTAGAAATACACTTTCTTTGTTAAATGGAAATAACCAATTTAAAATTTCTGGTGCCAGAATTACTTACACTGAAATAGTTACATATTTCCTATGAAAATGTTTATATAATGAATGTTTGATGATCTTAAAATAACACCTGAGAGACTGAACTTTAGTTGTACTATAGGTCAACCAGACTTTTGAGAATTCACTGGAAATCTAACAACTATAAGCCATTTAGTTTATAGAAAATGAGTTCACATTTGCAATTGACTGGTAAACAGATTAAGTGCTCAGTGAACCAATGGTGGCAGGGACTGCCGGATATCATCCTTTTACCTGGACCTGTTTCTGGACCTGTTTGGATTGCCATTCATGAGCAATATAAAAATGTTAAAATACAAACATGAACACAAGTTATTATTCATGCATTTTTAAGTCCATAGTTATTTTATAATCAAGGCAATTCCAGCGCATAAAATATTTCTAACATTTAAACTTCATTCTAGCGGCACTCTCAAGCCACTAGATTATATTTCCAGGAAGAATTATTTTCTTTAGATTTGGCAGAATGTATTATGATAGAATAATATTAGAACATAATATTACCACAATAGCTGTGGTAATGGTAACTAAAGAGAAATAAAGTTGAAAGTGAAATTGATTACATTACATAGTAGTTTTTTTTGTAGCTAATAACTCATATTTATGTTGTTTGGGAAAAATAATTGATAACTTTAAGATAATCTTTAGAGGAAAAAGAAGGGGGGGAGAAAAATAATGATTGTCCAAGTATCCATAGTACTATTTTCCCCTTTGACTGGTGTTTCCTGCCTTCATCTCCACATCTGACGGTGCCTAATATAATCAATGTCACATGAAAATTAAGAGTAATCACAATACACTACTAGAATATGTATATTCTATACATATATTAATCTAGAGTTTATCTAAAATTCAAAACTGTACTAATGCAAACAGCAACTAAAAGCAACAGAGGAAAGTTATCATGCCCAGCAAAGTAACATATAAAACTGTGCCTCCATGTGTCAAATAATCATATGAGAAGAGAAAATTTCAGTAAATATTGGAATACTTAAAATTATGCACACAATTTACATCATGCAGACAAAGAAAGCTATTTATTTCAATTAATATTTTAAGTCACCTAGGGAGTAGTGAATACAGTGTAGTTATTTTTAAAATATTTATTTTATTTTTTTAGATACTTGTTTTAATAGAAGTAAATAAACTATTCTATTTAAAGTGAATTGATTTCTGATGATCTGTTGATGAGAAATAGCAACATCACAAGAGACAAAGTCCACAAGCATATTCTGGACTTCTTATGGATGAAAGTCATCAAACTAGAGAAAAAAGCTATTAGCAAACATGTTTATGTTTTCATTTTCTTTCCCTTTTTCCTCTTCGGACATGCAAACTACAGATATTTTGAACAATGAAAATCCAAAAGAGAGAAGAGAGGATGATGCAGTTTTAACTATTCCTTAGAATGTCTGCATAATAAATTTAATATTTGAGAATTCTATCAATAACTCATTTGAAATTTTCCAGTATTTTCATACTGTAGGCACAAAAGTTTAAGAATAGTTTTTATTAGTGAGAGAAACAAATGTTTTGCTGAGTAGAAATAAAACATTTATTTTCTGCAGATGGAAATTAGCCTCCTTCTTTGGAATGGACATATCTGCTTTCCATTGCTTCATGTTAGATAAAGGAAAGACCCATTATTAGGAAAGAAGGAGGTGGCCTTTTCCCATCAGAGGCCTGCAGAGTATCTCTGAGACTATCAGAAGCCATCAGTCTATGCATAATACATACTGGAGGGAACTGAAGTGGCAACCTGTTTCAAATTCTTGCAAGATTCAAAAATAAAAATTTTTTCTTTGCAGAAAGCTTCTTTATCTGTAGGAAAAAGAAAGTAAAGGGTCCATGCACCAGAAAAGAAACATATATGACAGATATACTCACAAGAAATGGCAAAAGATAAAATAAACAGACCCACTCACACTCCTGCATGCACACACACATACACTCCCATGCGTGCGTGAGCATATACGTGGCACATGCAAGTTTCAACACAAACCTAACAATAAATAATCATCTTCAAAACAGCACTGATAAACTAATATTACACTGTATGTTAACTAGCTGGAATTTAAATAAAAACCTGAGGAAAAAAAACCAGCGCTAATAAACTCCTCCGAGAGCTACAACAAAGACAATTTGCTCTTTCCAAAACATGGAAATATTTCAAAATCATTAATAATGAAAACTTGTCAAAATCATAAGGAAGTTTTGTTTAATTATTTGAAATTAATCACATTAACATTTACAGTTTTCTTAGGATAATATGGGGCTGGATTTCTTCTAACAGTATCTACAAGCATTCCATTAGAGAGGTGGTGCACAGGAGGAATGATGTAAGGAAGTAATTGTACACAACGGAAGACGGGTCAGATGAAGAGCATGTCTGCTGAAATCATGTGAATTTGAGGTAGAAAAATCACACAGATCATTTTATCTGACTCCTATATTTGTTACAGACAGAAATAAACTGGGAGTCAGGAAAGGTGGGTTTTATTCCATTTTTACCACTGAGCAACTCACCAGGTCCTCCAGTACCAGATCTGTGAGAGACACTGCTCTTAAATGAGGTTTATTCTCCAAATTCTCTAATATTCACTCTAATTTAATTCTTACCAATCCACGGTTGTTTAAGGAAGACAGAATGTTCAACTCTCATTGCTGAAGTCATGTGTTATATTTTTTTCAAATAATGAATGCTAGAATTAAATTTTTAAAAAAACAAGTTTGACAAATATTGCCATTTTTTACATGCATAAAATCCTACTAATATTTCCTTTAATTTTGGCCCATTTAAATAAAAATACTTTGTTCTGAGTAGAATACCGTTAACCTTGCTTAACCACTTAAAATAAATAAGCTGTATCACATGTACCTGTGCAGATTTGCATACTTGTGTTCAAATCCACAATCATACAAAATTGTTTGGTTTTACTATTATGTAAAGTAAGTGATTAGTGTTAACAGAAAAACAAACCTCATTCAGTTCAAAAACATAACAGTAATATATTGTTGGACCAGACTATCTTCTAGAAAATGTTTATGCTGTTTCCAGTGTAGCTAAAAAACTGAACAGATACACAGTTTTATATCATGTCCGAATAGCTTTACTTTGATTATCCTAATTTCCTTATTTGCTTTCATATTACTTCATTATATTGT
Organism: Halichoerus grypus; assembly: GCF_964656455.1. Taxonomy (NCBI): domain Eukaryota; kingdom Metazoa; phylum Chordata; class Mammalia; order Carnivora; family Phocidae; genus Halichoerus; species Halichoerus grypus. The sequence continues at coordinate 142,698,325 of NC_135714.1, read as the reverse complement.
TTTTTAAATATATCCTAAAATCAGTACAGTATATGACACTTTGATTTTTGTAGTGGGCCTTGTGGACTTCCTGTTGTATAATACAATAACTTCTAAATGTTCAAGCTATAGCATTTTCCATGTCTAATGAAAGATTTTATTATGCTATTGTTAAGATTTTAAATCAGAATTTATTGTGATGGTTCTTATTTTTTTATAAATACGGAAGTGACAGAATTCGACATCCAAGAGTCATTCTTCTGATCCCATTTCTTAGGTCTATAAAGTGCTTATTTAAAATGAAAAGCTATGTACAAAAATAACTAGAATCTATATTTGATTATTTTATTAAATATTTATATTTGGAAATGATGCTATAAATGTTTTATTTCATGATACACATTAAAATCTAAATATATTTTCTTTTTTTAAAAGATTTTATTTATTTATTTTGAGAGAGAGAGAATGAGAGAGAGAGAGAAAGCACATGGGGGGGAGGGTCAGAGGGAGAAGCAGACTCCCTGCTGAGCTGGGAGCCCGATGCCAGACTCCATCCCAGGACTCCAAGATCATGACCTGAGCTGAAGGCAGTCGCTTAACCAAATGAGCCACCCAGGAGCCCCCAAAAAATCTAAATATATTTTCATGTGTCTTTTTTCTTGATGTATCACTGAGCTGCAAGAAGGTTAGAATTATTTTTTAATAACTTTCCTTTCCAAATAATATGGAATCACCTATTATCAAATATTATTTCTTCTTTTTATTAAATCCTTGGTAATTGTTCCTGGCACAAGACTGTGGAAAAAAAAGCTGAACATGTTATATTCCTTATCATGTTTTCATAAATTCACAACCACTTCTGCAATCTTTAGAACACAGATTACAAACAAGAAGCATTTAAGACTCAGTCTTCATAAGGTATCACTTGATTAACATACACACTACAGCAACACATTTATTCAACTGTCTATAATAAGATAATCTTATTAAATAACTATAAAGTTAAAATTATTAAATTTAACTCACAAAATACTTGAGTTAAGATTATTAACCTCTATTAATATTTATTAACTAATTAATAAAAGAGATAACTTTAAAAGTTTCTTCACTCTCAAAGATCAAAGTCTATTAGGTAATGTTTACAAATCTAGAAATATTTGGGGTAACAGAAATATGATATGTGTTTTTCTTCTAAAGTTATTTTAGAGGCACCTGGGTGGCTCAGTCGGTTAAGAGTCTGACTCTTGATTTCGGCTCAGGTCCTGATCTCAGGGTCTTGAGATGAAGCCCTGTGTCAGACTCTGTGCTGAGTGCTTAAGATTCTCTCTCTCCCTTTTCCTTCTACCCACACACACCCACTCACACACTCTTTCAAAAATTAACTAATGAATTAAAGTTATTTTTGTATTTAAATTGAAAACTGAGAGAAATTGGAGAAAAACTATAAAGTACCATCTTCCTACCTTAGCACACATTCTTGGTATTTTTATATAGCAACTTTCAGGTTTGTTCCCACCACATGCTTAGCTGTATGCATAGTGTGCAGAGAGTTCCATACCTAGACTTCCATTAATATTTCATCATATACAACTTTTTACATCACAGAATCATTAAACCATCTTTATGGTGTAGAAAAGCCCACAAAGTGTACTTGTTCTAATTTATTTACCATTTTCCCCCTGTCATACCATTAGGTTGTTTCAAATTTCTATCACTATAATAGTATATTGAAATCCTTCTTCCAGCTTTTGAAACATTTCTTTATAAATGTGTCTCAAGAATAAGATTTCTGAAGAAACTAGAATAGTCATTGTAATGACTCTTAATTCCTGTGCTAAATTTCTTTCTAAAGAGTTTGTCACAATAAACCCAATAATGTATTTTGTCAAATCCCCCAGGAGTAAATTTTAACAAACAAAAAAATCCTTTAATTTTGTTTGCAAAATACAATATCCCCATGGTTTACATGTCTACTTTCTAATAAATATAATGAATTATTTGACTTTGAACACATAATTATATATTATTACCCTTAAAGCATTATTAGATCTCTAAGATAACATTTTCAATGTGAATAGAGCCTATCTATTAAAATAGGTAATCTTTTGTAATTATAATTTTGTATGATGATCGTAAGGACATCAGGTAAACTAAGTCTGAATTTGTTGTCATCTCTTGATAGTACCACACCAGCTCTTTATTATAATGTTTTTGTCTTCCCTTTCCTGAGCAAACATCTTCCCCACTAACAGAAACTCCTAGGAAATTAAATGTAAAATAAATTTAACACTCATCCAGAACCACAGTATTTTAAATATGAATCTGACAAACTGCTGATATTTTTCAATGCATCAAAAAGAAACCCCTTGAAGTTTACACTTAATGCTAATTATCTTGGACTTTATAAAATATTAATCTAGGGGCGCCTAGGTGACTCAGTCGGTTAAGCCTCTGCCTTCGGCTCAGGTCATGATCCCAGGATCCTGGGATCGAGCCCCACATCGGGTTCCCTGCTCAGCAAGGAGCCTGCTTCTCCCTCTCCAGCTCCCCCTGCTTGTGTTCCCTCTCTTGCTGTCTCTCTCTGTCAAATAAATAAATAAAATCTTAAAAAAAAACAAAAACAAAAACAAAATATTAATCTAATAAAGAAGTGAAAAGTATATCTGTTGTTTTTCAGGTCACAAATACATTCAGTGTAACACTTAACATGCTATTTGCAAAGGGCATGATCAGCTCTTAGATAAACCAAGACAAACTGGGGGTTTAAATGCTTTATGACACTAAGCAGTTTACTTAACTCCTCATCTGCTTCATCTGTCAAGTGAATATAATAATGAGAATTATTATAGACTATGTACTTGGATGTGCTGGAGAACAGCATCTTCTTTATGTGCCTTCATATCTATATTGTAAGAATTAAAGTAGCATGCTTTATATTTCAATAGTATCATTCTAAAGACACAAATCTATCTTTACAATTTGGAAAGTTTTTCCTAACCAATAATATCAGATAGTGAATTTTAAATATTCTGAGTAGCTTTAAATTTAATCATACTTTGCCACTATGTATGTAGCATGTATCTTTTAAAAAAGTAAATATTAAATAAAATGTATGACTATGATAAAGTAAAAAGGATTGATAATATTATTAATATTATGATAAGATTTATTCGCTTTATAATTTCCATTTTTAAAATAAATATTTAGGTAGTTCTAAAATAAAAACCTTTATCTCTAACCACTAAGTCACCTAGAATCTGTAAAACACATGATATTTATAAAATAGTGAAGTCTAAGAATGTCTTGCTTTCATCAAAATAAGATATTAAAATGCTACTTTGAATAACGTAAGTCTTAAATTAATGCCTGAGAAGAATTTTTAAAAGGCAATTAAACCTGGGGGAAGGAAAGCAAGGAGAATAAGAGAGCCAAGATCCCTTGTATTTTGAATGTCCTTCTGTGTATGACTTGGACCTCAATGGAGCTTGTGAACCATTAACTTCAATTACATTGAAAACCCCAAACAAACCCTAGGCACTGTAAATCTCATTAATTTTAAACATGTGGGGATTGGAATAAATGGACTTTGAATTAACTCAATCCAAATTACCTAATATTAAAATATAATTGGAATTCAGTTGCTTTAAATTGCCTGCCAGTCTGAAAGGCAGATTGCTATACTAAGGTTTATTGTAATTTTGTCTGGTTTTGAAGTTTCAGAATAATATCTTTATAAGTAAGGTATGATTCCAAAATTGGGAAAATAAAGGAATTTCACTGGTGTTTTCACATATTTCTTTAAATTTGGGGGACATTTTATCAAATTTCAGCTCTAGCCAAGGGAAATTTTACTATGAGTTGGTTAAACTAAATATTAAATTCCAAACAGAAGTGTCAACTGCTTAATGTACCTGATAATCTATTATTTTTAGTAGAATTGTAATTTCCATATACGTAGGTTTCATACTATAATCCTTTCTATAGTGATGAGGCAAAGTATGATTTTAATATCGGCTTATCAATAAATGAAAATATAATCATAAGAGGAATAAGAAATATTTGCTAGATAATAAGAATAAAAAAATACGTTGCTAAAATCAGATCAGGTATTCCAAAAAAAAAGATAAATCATTTTGAAACAGCCTGCCACTTTTTGGAAGTCTAGTATCATTACCACAATACACTTATAAGTCACTGTATGAAAATATTATTGTAATAATTTTGTGTTATTTGTACTAGCTTTTATAATATTTGATTTTATTAAGTGTTTGAGAGTTATATTTCATCAGGTCCCCAATTATTAATATTCTAATTATAAGTAAAAGTATTGTTAGACCTAGGATAAATGTGCATGCATTCTATGTCCCTCCAAGTTATATTTACAGAAAACTATGAAGAGTAGATAACAATGAAAGCCAATCCACCTTCAAAGTCCACGATACGCACATGCAGCATGTGAATACTGATACCTGAGAAGAAATGTGCCTTGAAGCCCTTCTTGGATACAGTATTGTCAGATCTGAATTCAATTCTCATATTGTTGAACTGAGATGTGATCACGTCAGGCACTTCGGCGCCACAAAATTTGCCATGCAACTTAGACTCAGAGGAAAGACCACTCCAAATCTCCACATAATCGTATTTGCAAACCTAGAAAAGACATGGTTATGAGAGCCACCAGATTTTAAAGTATCAGATGATTGACATTTATTTTTGAAAAATTTATCCTGTTTTTTCCCTCTTTACTCCTCTGGTAGTCAAACCGGAATTAATAGGTGAAGAAAAAAAAATCAGGGAAAGAGTCCAAATATGAGGCATATGGCATGAAAAATAGATTAGAGAATCTTGCTCTGAATATTTCCAAGAGATGTATATACCAATGTGTGCTTGTTTACATGTATTTACAGCATATATCTTTTCCAAAAAATAGAGTTTAGGAGAACCGAGATGCATATTTGTCGAGATGATGATGCTGATGTTTACAAGAAGAACAGTATTTGCTGACTTTAAAAAAAAAACTAATGTTTAAATTTTCACTAGGAACTGTGAAAGAACTTGTCATGTACTGTCTTATTTAATGCTGACCATAATGACAGGAAATTGATACATTTAGTCTATGAAACAACCATTAACAATGGAAACGTTCTTTTCTATGGTAAAGATGAGAAAACTGAGGTTCAGAAATTTCTAAATAACTTGTCCAAAATTATACTTATCGTATGTGGCAGTTCAGTGAAAATAGCATGGAGTTTGGCTTGGTCTGGTGCTGCCTCCCAGAAATACTATGTTCTAAACAGAAGAGCACCCTTAGGAAATTTCAAAGGAGACAGACACTGGAGGATACAGTAAAAAGGATACTTTGCCTTTCAAATTTATCAAACAAATAGGTATTTCTTAATTTCTTGGAGCTGCCAGGTGCTATAAAACTACTCTGGAGCTATGCTGCAGGATTGCAAACAAATAAAAACTCTATGTGGTGGAATGGAGAGGGGAATCTACACTACAATGAAATAGACTCATTCTGATTTAAATGTAATGCACTAACAACGCCAAAATGGAAGAAGCTAAGTGAATGCCAGGTATTCTTCAGCAATTTTACGGCCTCTAACAGATGTTTTCATAATACACTTTTCTAAAGTTCCAAAAAGGTACATTCTAAAGAATACATCTTGCATGAATGACCTTATTACATAAATGTGTAATTAGCAAGGTTTAACAATGCATATGATTGAACCCTGGGGTATGAGCTGTACTTTGCAATATGTCAACCCAAATTACTGGTTCTTGTGATATTAATTAGGTGATAAATAAGCAAAATGTTGCTAGGAAAAATTTTTAAAAGGTCTTCTATCCACTTTGTTACAGCTGCAACATCTATTTAGAGAGAGCTCTGACATAGGGTAGGAGAATGTTACCGAGGTTAACGTTGTTTGACGTCATCTTTCTTTTTGAATATCAATATAATAACTAAAACAATGAAGCTTTAACTTAACCCAGTAATCTATAAGTCAAGTTTTTGCTCATACCTTTATTTTAAGTAACTAAGACATCAAACCACAAAAATACACAGAATTTTGTAACAGCCTTTCACATCATTCTAAGTTTAAGAAACTTGGGATATGTTAGAGAGTTTGTCAAGGATCCTCCCAGGAAAAAAGACCACCACCATGGGAAAATGCTTTCAGAATACAATGACCCATTTATTTAAAACCATCTACCCTTCTTCCTCCTGAATATAAACTTCCAGCCTTCCTAGTAACATCTATCAGCTAATGAATCAAAATGTCATATCAGTCACAGCTGATTGCTTTAGGGAAAATGGAGAGAGTAGAAGTCATTCAACACCAAGTTCATGTCAAATCACAGAACTGGTAGGGAGATTACCATATTCAAAAAAGTTTGCTCCTATGAAAACTTTTCTAAAAATGCTATAAAAATATTTTCTTCATTTCAATATTTCTCTAAATTTCAGGTAATTATTAAAGGAAAATGGTGTTTCATGTGGGCAAAGTATGTTAGAAACATAAATTGCAGTTTTTGCCATCATAAAACTTAACACATGATATAAGGAGAATCTCAAAAGGTCCACTGAGCTCTAAAATTGTATAATTCTCTGAAATATATAAGTTGGTCACATTTTAGACTTTAATTTCCTTTAAGGAAACACAAAAGTCAGCAATTTCTTTTTACCTCAAAGCCATTAGTAGCACTAAAAAAAATGCACATAAGTGCCTTGACTATGATAGGCAGAATTAAGAGGAAAAAAAAAAGTCATTAAAAAGAGGTAAAGAAAAGTAGGGGGGGGAATAAGCAAAGATTCATATACAGACACAACATAATGGTATAAAATTCACAAATATTACCAACAATTATTGATCAGGAGCATAGATATATTATATTTCTGTTTTTTCACTTTTTTACAAGTGTTCAACAGATATATATCAGAGACAAAATAATTTTTGAGTTAATTTTATCATACTTAGAAGTTTTAAATCATGTTCATTTTAAAATAAGCACAGAAGTCATTGGAAGAAAGGATATGGAAATTAGAATAAGAAAAGAAAAGAAAGTAGGAAAGCTCAAACAAAACTGAAATTAAGCCAATGTTGACCAATCATACAAAGGACACAGTTCTGAAAGTTCTCATTTCTAGGCTTGACATTCCATTTGAATTTTGTGTGTGCACTAGCTCATAGGAATTCTCAAATAAATGATTTCACTTGTTTAAATGTGGCCACCTGGCAGAAAACTGGACCTTCATTATAATAAGTTATATTTTATAAAGGAAAGATAGTGTCAATTAAATGCATCTTTGTTGAGATTAAAAATATACCAGGTTCTCTCCTAAGTGGCTATTTTTGTTATGACTCAACCAGTGGATTTGGAATTTTGACCGACTAATTGATTTTTTTTAGAAAAGTCTATGTGACATGAAGCTAACCCTAATTTTTTCATAGTTCTTTCATAAATCAAGAAATTGCTGTATATTAATACACTAAGTAAAACTCTTTCTGGGTAATTTTCAATCTCCCAGAAATAGTCTAAAATATCATCCAATGCCAACAGGAATTACAAGCAGTTGTAGAAATGAACAGTACAGCAAAGAAAGAGTGTAACATCTATATGATTGTGCTACTGAAATCAATCCATTCTTCCTTCCTTCCTTCCTCCCTCCCTCCCTCCCTTCCTTCCTTCCTTCCATCCTTCCTTCCTCCCTTCCTTCCGTTTACCAGTTTGTCTTCAGAGGTTCCCAAAACACAATAGAAAAAATTGTATTTATTATTCACTTACTTCATTGCCCTCCAATTCAAAAAACTCAAACTTCATAGAAATTCTGTATTGGGTTGGTGCAACCACCTGCCACACGCAGTTTTTATTAGGAGGATACTCCTTGGGCCAGCCTGGAGTGGTTATGGTGCCATTAAGCTTGGTAAGAAGTCCGCCACAAGCCGCTAGAAGGAAAGAAAGTGACAAGGTTTTCCCCTAACAGAGTCATCCCCTTCTTAGCACCTTTCCATTGATAACCAAATATCTCAGCATTAAATTTCAACCATCTTCCAAATTTTTCAAAATCTAGAAAGCTGAAGTCACTGTTCCTTAGTTTTTAGTACAACTATTTTAATTATCTAATCCCATTCATAAGGTATTAATTCATAGCTTTGGACCCAAGCAAATTATGGGTGTAGCATTTCAGATCACTTTAAAGTTGGAGAAGCAATATAAAGAAAACCGGTGTCAGTTGTCTTATCTTTTAAATGGGTATAATAATATCTACACCATATGGTTGTTATGAGAATTAATAGAAAGGTAAGCATAAAGCACAATATAGTCCAATGTAGTGAGACCAAAATTAACTGCTTATTTCTTCAAATTCTTTTTCCCCAAGATAAGCAACTCTTGGAGTTACCTGAGCTAGTAAGCAAAATAAACTAGAGTAAATAGGTCATTTTATTATTCGAAAACTCCATTTAACAAATGTTTTCTTTCCCTTTTGAATGATCTATTTAAAAGGGGTACTATTTAAAATGTTACTTCTCTTCCTTATTGTTAATGAAATTAGCAAAATAAGGGTATCCAAAGCAAGTTAAGGAAAGAGAACCTATATTGTACAAGGTTTGTAATTAATTCCTAGGGAGTCGAGAGTTACCTAAAGTAACTGGTCTCTTAATTTTAACTGCCTTTGTGTATATATATGTGCGTGTATGTGTGTGTGTGTGTGTGTATCTATATATGTATGTACATTACTGTATTTATAAATGTATTGTAAAAACGACCTGTATTTTCACATTTACCACTTTTTGGTGAATTATTATAAAGTAAAATAATTATTTTTAGGCACTGCACAGAACTAATCACCATGCTACTTTATTATTGTCTGGTATATACAATGTTCTCTGTTATAAAGATACTACATTGCCTTCATAACTGTGGCTATTTTATTCTAGTACAGAGAGCAGATTAGTAGTTTAATAGATATAATGGAGACTTTTGCCAAAGAGAAAAGTTTAAACTTTTAAGAAGAATCATAGAGTCTCTGACTTTTTTATGTAGGTCAGTTAAGGGTATGGCATTTATTCATTAAGCAAATAAGTCTGCCACCTTTGCCACCGTTATGTCCTGTATCACAGATACAGTAGAGAACAAGGTGCTCATTTTCAGGGAGCTTACATTTACATTTTTGTGGGAACCACCAAAAGTAAACTTAATAAATACATAACTATAAGTAATGTTAAACTGCTACAAGTTCTACGAAGATGATTTTGGCAGATATGTTGAGAGAGTTATGAGTAAAGGAGGAATAGAACAGAGGAAGGAAGATCAGTCCATTTATTTTGTAACTTAAGTATGGGGCCTGAAATAGAGTGGAGCAGGGGAATTGAGGGGGAAAAAAAGAAGCAGCTTTAAATTCTGAAGGAAGAGATCATAAGACATGGTAACAAAACATTTTCAAGAAATATCATCTTAGAATGTGCAGAGGAAATGGAGAAAACATAGCAAAATCTCTTTGTTTATGAATCATTTATTAATAAAACACATTTAGCTCCTGCTTTACGTTTGTGCTAGAAGCTAGAGGTGCAAAAATAATTCAGATTCAGGATTCTGTACTTTAGTAAGGGAGACGTACCCATAAACTATACTAAGAAAAGGTAAAAATAAATGATGGATGGATGGGTAAAAATCTAGATCTAGACAGAGATAAAAATAGAAATATAGAGAGAGATGATATAGATTATAGAGAGAGCAAAAGGGGGGGAGAAATGCATAGAAATATAGATATAATAAACAAGGTGGCCTGGTAACCAAAGGAGGAAATGACTGATTCTATAACAAGCTCCCAGGCAAGGTTTCATGTGAACTATGACTACAAACTGAGTCTTATCAGTTGAGGAAAGAGGTTACTGTAGAGGAAAGGAAAGGACAGAGGCAGACAGAGGGAAAGAGAATGAGAGGTATTAAAGAAAGAAGAATGGGGCATTGGTGGTGGGGGTGGGGGGCTGAGGGGTGCAGGTTCATGCAGGGAGCTCCACGTGCAGATGCGACCCTACCTTCACAGCTCCTCTTGTCAGGTCCCAGCTCATAGCCGGGCTCACACGCACACTGATAACTGCCCAGTGTGTTCAGACATCGCTGCTCACAGGCTCCCCGGTCAGGTTTGGCACACTCATCTTCCTCTACAAAGATGGCGAGAGGGGTAGAGAACAACCAGATAGAGTATTGTGTTTTACATACTAAGCTGTAAAATTTTCTGAAAATATGACACTTAATAACTCTGGATGAAACAAAGACAACTGATTTCTTCAACAAAGTAGCAGGAATGATTGATTTGCAAGCCCTTGATAGATGGCATACCAGAATTCATGTCACTTCAATCTAAGAATCGTATAAGAACCAAGAGAAGGACTAAAAACTTAATAGCAATGCCAACTGAAGATCATCTTATCTCTGACAGGTATGTGAGGTTTCTTTTTTTTCTAATTTTAAGGTCAAGGGAATTCTTACAACATAGAGAATGTCTAGAATAAAATAGAAAAACTTATTGAAAAAACAGCTTCACTTGTTGATTTCATAGTATAGTTTGCTAGATATCCTGAAAAATGTTTTTAAAGAAATGCCATTATTAAGAAACAGCTTATGGTGAATATAAATTGAAAGAAAATTCTGAAACCTACTGGACCTCCTTAAATTTAAAGTATTCAGTATTTTTTATATAGACATATTGACCCAGGAAATATAAAAATTCCATATTTTGTAAATACACACACTATTTTATTATATATGGAAACATAAAAAGTATATATGAAAAATAAATATGTATGAAAAATATATGCTATTAAAGAACAACATATATGACAATGTATTCCCTAATCTCAATCCCCATGAATAACCTAGTGTGAGTTGAGAAAATAGCAAACAATATTCTCTGGAGAAATTCTGCACTGGCCAAACTCCAAATATTTTTAATAACCAAATATATAAGCATCACAGAGGGGACTCTTGATGGTATGTTCCTACTACTATAAAATACTACAGAACTAATGCATGTAGATGTACATTTTAATAAATATTTCAAATGCATCTAGTAAAAGTACCAGGGTTCTCTGCCTTTCAAATCATATGGTGAATACCTAAGTAATTCTCAGGGAAAATCCATTATACTGTTCTTTAAATAACGAAAGTGTTGGGCTATTAATCACAGTAAATTTTGACATACACAACTAAATCCATCATTTATTCTATAAAAATCAGTGTAGAGAAAATTCTGTTTTCTCTCCCCATAAAAGAGTTTTTTTTTATTATGTTATGTTAATCACCATACATTACATCATTAGTTTTTGATGTAGTGTTCCATGATTCATTGTTTGCGTATAACACCCAGTGCTCCATTCAGTACGTGCCCTCTTTAATACCCATCACCAGGCTAACCCATCCCCCACCCCCTCCCCTCTAGAACCCTCAGTTTGTTTCTCAGAGTCCATAGTCTTATTTTACAATGACACACTTAATGTTAAGTGCCTATGAATTTTCTAAATGCAAATTTGATGTTATTTGTACTAAAATGGCTTTCTTTTGGGGTGCCTGTGTGGTGCAGTTGGCTAAGGGTCCTGAGATCAAGCCCTGCATCGGGTTCCATGCTCAGCATGGAGTCTACTTGAGACTCTCGCTCTCTTCCCTCCATACCCTCTCTCTCTCTCTCTCTCTCAAATAAATAAATAAACCTTTAAAAATAAATAAATAAAATGGTTCTTTTTACCTCAGCAATGCACACCAAATATGGGACATGAAAATATACTAAAATTTGGTTATGTAATTTAAAATTAAAGCTGATCAATAATAATTCTTTGTCAAAAAGGCATTTTAGGTATAAGAATATTCTGCTAAGGAGGCCATACATTATTTCCAATGTGGTGGAACATTATTCTCTATAAGGTGGTTTAGAAATGCTGTCACCTGGAAATAAATTGATGAATGACTTCTTCTGGTTACGAATCTTATGTTTATTATATTCCAAATGTTTTCTCCCTGTCTAAATTCCCTTTCTGGATTTTGCCTTTTTGAGTATTTCATAAAAATGGCTGGTAGGATATCCTAATGGAGTTCTTACCCTGTGCTACAAAGTTCCAAATTCCAGTATTTTACCAATAACCTTTTACCATCAAAAATCATTCAAATATCCCTTATGCACAGTGCATTCTTAACTTCCAGTATAACTTTACTGTAGTTCTCTCTTAACTTAATGGTAAATATCACATTTATCCCTAACAAAGAAAATCTCACACTTTAAATTACTTCAAATTACCTTTAAAGAAATTGGCAGCAAACCCTGCCTTGTTCACAGTTCCATCAGAAACAAATTTCATCCACAAGGTATTGGAGGTAGATCTGATATCTTCAGGTTTATCATATCCACAGAAACGCCCTATCAAAGGGCTATTTTCACTGGTTCCATCTCGAACTTCTAGGTAGTCATAGGCACAGTTGTCATGTCTTTCAATCTGCAACAATAAAAATATGGGAAGATACATCTAATTAATAGATAAAACAATTTTTGTAGAAAGAGTATTATGTGTTCTCAGTGCCATGGTACGGACAGGGTCATATAACAAGTTACACCAAAGGAGAGCTTTTCTTGTGAGTGTGCATGGCAGTATCTATACCACCCATGAATAAAGGGCCTATTTTTCTGGTAGACAGAGAGAGATACAAAAATCTATGGAACAATGCATCCACATGCATCACAATCAACAGAAGTTAACTGCCTTTAAAAAAAAATTAGAATGCAAGTAGTAATCCTTTGGAAAAAAGAGTTAAAAAAAATCCAAACTTAAAATTATCATTAAAAATCTGGACGAGATGTTCTATAAGCAATGTATAATTTGTTCTGAAACATAAAAATTGCTGATAGTTCATCAACAAAACTGTTATCTTATTCACAGAGAAGCTTGATTCAAATTCTGTTGATAAATATCGCACTGTTTAAAGTTTTAAATCTCTAAGGGGCGCCTGGGTGGCTCAGTCGTTAAGTGTCTGCCTTCAGCTCAGGTCATGATCCCAGGGTCCTGGGTTCGAGCCCCACATCGGGCTCCCTGCTCAGCAGGAAGCCTGCTTCTCCCTCTCCCACTCCCCCTGCTTGTGTTCCCTCTCTCGCTATGTCTCTCTCTGTGAAATAAATAAAATCTTTAAAAAAAATAAATAAATAAATAAATAAATAAATAAAGTTTTAAATCTCTTTTTAAAGGAAAATTTGATAATATAAAATTACATACTTCCTAGTCTATGAAATTCTTTACCCATAGTCAGCATAGCTGTAGATAGACTACCCTATGTAGAATCAGCACTGGCTATTCCTTTCTCAAGGTAATATGGCTGTTCAGGTGACCCCATTTACCCCAACACACTCCTCTTAACCCATATAACCTGCAAGAACTCAATCTCTTTCTTTAAGCAACTAATTGCAAATAAAAGCTCAGGGCTATAAAACTTTATGAAGAACTTCATGTTCATGGACCTATGTTTTGGCTCCAAACTTCTAAAAACAACAAACCAAAATTTACAAATTTTTTCAAATTATAAAACAATTTCTAAATAAAATTCTTACTTTTTTTCCCACAGAAAATGGGCATTAGCCCCAAATTCTTAATAAGTTAACTACTTATTAGATATTTAAAGCTAGAAAACACAGGCATCTAAAATTAATAAACGGTGAAAAGTATCACATCTTGTCAACTCACATTCAACATATAATTCACTAATTTATGGAATTCTTTATTTAAAAAAAAAAATGAATGTCAGAGAGTACATTCATTCCATGGAACCATGACCTGAATGGACGAAACTGCTGGTACAGTTGGTTCAAGAATCTATTTCTTTTTATTTATTTATTTATTTTTTGACAGAGAGAGAGAGACAGTGAGAGAGGGAACACAAGCAGGGGGAGTGGGAGAGGGAGAAGCAGGCTCCCCATGGAGCAGGGAGCCCGATGTGGGGCTGGATCCCAGGACCCTGGGATCATGACCTGAGCTGAAGGCAGATGCTTAATGACTGAGCCACCCAGGCGCCCCTTGAAGAATCCATTTCATGATTTGTCAATACATTACAAATGATAATCTTCAAATTAGATAGCATAAGGACAAATAGAAAACAACAGAGTTTGAAGGACAGATTAGATCGGAACTAATTACTACATTTCCTGCTTCCCTTTTCCCAACCACAAATCAGGATTCATTCACTCCTTCAACAAATACTCAGTGCCTATTCTATGCTAGGCACTCTCCTCACTGCTTGGTGTGCATCCTTTAGCAAAATAACAAAGAGCCTCACCCTCCTGGACCTTACATGCTACCGAGGGATAGAGAGCAAAGGGATAGCAAACAGGATAAATAATGAATCATAAAATATTAGCAACCAATAAATTCTATGGAAAAATATAAAGTGAAACAACATGAGAAGTATGAGAAGTGGGGAAGTGAAGGTTATCATTTTAGATTATACCGTCAGTAGGTACTCATTGGGTTTGATATACAAATCTTGTTTTTTTCCTAAAAATGTATTCTCTTTGTGTGTGGAATTTGGGGAAAGAATGGGAAAATGTTCACTATAAAAAGTATCTCATTTTTAAAGCATATTTTTAAGACTACAGCTGTTTAAATGGAGAGGTGGCCTGGGAAAGCAAGCAGTGACACTAACAACTTAGTCACCAGGGATGACAAGGCCAATCTGACCAGCTATATTATATGTTGTCTTCTCTCAGCCTTTAATACACTCCTTTCAAAATCAGAGCTCTCTATCAATATGAGAACATGTCCAGATGGCCAAAGGCCTTTCTTCGGTCAAGGGGACACATAAAATAATATCCCAAACTCTCCAGGTATAGACTTGATAAAAGAATAAGCAACACTGAACTAGTGACAAACTGTAGAAAATAGCAAAAGCTCTCAGCAAGCTCTCCTCACCTGCCTGAGCAGCACAGAATGAACTGCTCCTAACTCAGGAATCATTTTGGAAGAAAAGGGAAAAAGAATGAATTAGAAGAAGAAAGGAAGTGAGAATACACAATAAAGAAAGAAGCTGCTTTTCATAGGTCAACTAAGAAAAATAAAATTGGTTTATATTATAAGCCATACTAGAATAAAAAATAAGGCAGCTAATTAGAAAGGGTTTTTTAATTATTATTTTGAGGAGATAATGGCTTTCAAAAAATTACTATATTAACAAGGACGTAAACAAGATAGACACTACCAAAAACGAAACCAAAAAAACTGTATTTCTTCAGTGGTTAAAAAGAAATAGGATAATGGATATTTCCCTGTACATAAAACTCACTCTGTTCTTTTAACAGGTATATAATAGATCTCTTTAAATTTTAATTTAAAGTACCTGTATATTTGCTGGTTACTTAGTAAAAAATTAGAGGTTTAAATATTTTAAATGATAAAGTGTAAATATTTCATGGATAAAATGCACAAAAATGGCCAGTTTTAAGATTAATTCTACTGGTACCTATTTATGAATTATGAATTACTTACATATTAAATATCATGCATTTTGTGTTAGGGGTAACTCAACAGAAACTTATACTGTATTTTCACAAAGTAAATGCCACAGTTGTTCAACTGTGTAGAAAATAAAATGTACCTCATATATATGAATTTATGATATTTAGAAATGCATTGTCCTTTTACAACACTCCTAGATATATTATCAATGACCTCAATGATCTTTACATTTTTCAGTTTAACTGCATTAGATCTAATTACAATGCGAGCACAATGAATCTATTGGTGTTAATTATAATTATACCTCTTCAACTACATCTACACAAATGAAAGTTTGAGTTCTTTTAATTATGGCATTTATGTAACATTTTCTCCAGCTATATCAATTACTTCATAAATTAATATACAGAATAGATAGAAATAAATCTGATTGAAGCTAAAAAATGGTAAATCGGGCACCTGGGTGGCTCGGTCAGTTAAGCATCTGCCTTTAGCTCAGGTCATGATCCCAGGGTCCTGGGATCGAGTCCCACATTGGGCTCCCTGCTTGGCAGGGAGTCTGCTTCTCCCTCTGCCCCTCCCCTCTGTTTGTGCTCTCTCTATCTCTCTCAAATAAATAAATAAAATGTTAAAAAAAAAAGTGGATAAGTCCATTGGTGTTTTGCCAGTAAGCTCCATGAGAAAAAAGAACACCAAAGTCAATAATTTATAAAAACAAAAAAAGAAAAAGCAGTTTCTTCTTGAGTTACAGCATGGACACAGTTCATATCTGGAACCTGAATGCAATGTCATGCACAATTACACATATAATAAATACATTTTGATAATGATGATGCTGATTTATTACAGACTTTAAGATAATCAGAGCATAAACCATATACAAATGTGGCAAGTTTATCGTAATGTAAACAGACCTAATATGTACATATAGAACACAACGAAACTGATAATAAGCTCTGAACAGTTTTTAGGAAACTGAAATTTAAATGATATTGGAAGTAGATTCAAACACACAAAAAAGGAAGAATGAGTACAAAGATTAGCCAGAGGGATTAATATTACATTTCATTACTATGTGGAGCTCATGCCTTTACCAGCAGGTTAGAAAAGAAGCATGGAAAAGCTGAGTGATGTTTATTTAGCAAGAACTAAAATCAATTAAATGCAACCTACAATAGCCTCTCATTCTAAAACTGCAAACTAGTGCAGAGATTTGTGGCGAAAAGAAGGGACCATGCCCAGACTTAGGGTTCATTCGTATACTTTGCCTTCATTTTATAATCAAATTTCCAAATAACTATTACAAAAACATCTACCTAGTTATTTGTAAAAAGCTCTGAAAAGTCCAAACTTTCTAGACAATGATTTCAATAAAAGCTCTCCCGTACTCTGTGAAAAACTAAAAATAGATTGAAAAATTCTCCATTTGATTCAACAATCCCACTTTGGGGTATAAATCTAAAAAACTGAAAGCAGGGTCTGAAAGAGATATTTGTACCTTCTTGGTCCTACCAGCATTATTCACAATAATCAAAGGTAGAAACAATCCAAATGTCCATCAATGGATGAATCAACAAAATGTCAAATATACATGCAATGGAATGTTCTTCAGCCTTAAAAAGGAAGGAGATCCTTTCATGTGCCACAACACGGATGAACCTTGAGGATATTACACTGAGTGAAATAAGCCATTCACAAAAAGGCAAGAACTGAATGATTCCACTTACATGAGGCATCTAGAGTAGTCAAATTCATAGTGACAGAAAGTAGAAAAGTGGTTGCCAGGGGTTGGGGGTAGAGGAGAAAGGAGAGTTGTTTTGGGTATAAAGTTTCAGTTTTGCAAGATGAAAAGAGTTTTGGAGACCGGTTGCACAATGTGGATATACTTAACATTACTGAACTGTACACTTTAAATTTTTTTTTATTTTACTATAATAATGAAAACAACCCTCTCCTATGACTGTTAGAATGTAGTTTTAAAATATAATTAATGTAATCAACTACATAAATGATTAAACTTCTACAAATAATATAATTTAAAATTGTATACACAGGGAACAAAGCTAAAATCATTATTTTTTGCTTTGGAGGAAAAAATGTTCAAGAAAAGTATGACTAAAACACACTGTAGATTAGCATCATCATTAAAAATTAATTTGGGGAATTTCCATATCTGTGTGGATTCCCCATATGTATACTACTACATACACTCTTGTTAAAATGATAAAAAATAAATTAATTTTAATAATGAGAAAAATCCAGCAAAGTCTAAGACATAATTCTATCAACAAAAAGAATTTTGTAAAAAAGGAGAAAAGCTTAATAATAGAACATTATTTTAAAATTTGTTACTATATTTAATATTTCATTATTTAATATTATTTTAGTATTACTATTTAATATTAATATTAACACATAGATCATTACAGCTCAAAAACAGAGAGAAAATATATACATTCAACCATGTGACAATGAAAATCATGAGTCTGGGTTAGGTCTATTTTCACGTGACCTAACGTGAGTTTTTTAATGCTACCATTTAAGTTTTTTCTTTCATGACAGTTACTTTTACATCACTCTGAAATTTAATAAATATTCACTGAAAACTTATTATTGCCAGAAAATATACAATTGACAGTGTATAAGCAGTGGTGAATAAAGCAGACATGTCTCGGACTGACAAACATATGATGATTAAACAACACGAATGCACAAATGAAGATAGTTATAAAGGGAAAGAATTAATAGTATGAGAGAATATAGATGCCTCTCTCTGCTACCAGGACCTGGGTTCAAGAGTGCAGAGGCCATGGAATTGATTTCAGTCACAATGCTACTAATTATGAACTGTGTGACCTTGGGCAAGTTTATTTAAATGAACACATGCTAATCTTTCAGAGTAGAACTATAGCCTAAACCATAAATCTGAAGAGCTACTTAATTCTCTTTTAAGTCATCAACTGGTATATATATATATATTTTTTTTTTTAAGATTTTATTTATTTATTTGACAGAGAGAGACACAGCGAGAGAGGGAACACAAGCAGGGGTAATGGGAGAGGGAGAAGCAGGCTTCCCGCTGAGCAGGGCCCGATGCGGGGTTTGATCCCAGGACCCTGGGATCATGACCTGAGCCGAAGGCAGACGCTTAACGACTGAGCCACCCAGGCGCCCCTGGTATATATATTCTTAGCCAAACATCCAAAAACAGTACATGGCAAACAGAAAAATGTTAACTAATTAAGATCTCTTTGTCTTGGCTTCCTAGCTCATTTAAAAGACTACTTAACTTAAACAATATAAAATATTTAAAGGAATTAAAGGGTTACTTTTAGTCAGGCAATCCTCAAAGTATCAAGATAAGAACTTTTGTACATAGTTTACAATTGTGCAGCTTGCAGTAATGATGGGTAAGACTATTAAACATTTGTGATTTTCATAAAGGAAGTATAACCAAATCAGAGTGTGTAGAAAGGCTGACAAGTACCTCAAACTTAATCCCACTTAAATTAATGTATGTGGGGATTTCAATGTAAACATAAGTAAGCTCTGGGTTTATTTCACTTCTTTTCTGCTTTATTGACATTTCTTTGAAGTTGTTACTATAAACATTTCCAGTCTCCCAAACTTTTTCTCTTCTGTATTTCTGCAGACTGAAAGTGCTCAAGCAAAACAGTAATATAGAGGTTTCTTTACAAATACCTCCAAAATGATTTCTGACATGATCTACCTCCATGTACAAATCCACTGCAGTATCGGCCTTAAGAAGCAATGCGTCAGTAACTACTAGAGAAGAAAAAGGTTCCCAAAGGGTATAATTACAGATGTATCAGAACTCTATTGACCTCCAAATAGTATCCTTTCCTGTTCAAAGATACCTGAAATTCATTAACAAAGACGCTTGTTCAGATTTTCTTTCTGTACTCACATTAAAATCTAAGTAGCATGAGAAGAGATAAAGTCACCACATAAATTCACAGAAAAGTATAAATAACAGATAACTATTAAGTTCTTTACGGTAGAGTTCAACAAAAATGATGGACAAATTTGTCTTAAGGCCCTTTTTATCTGAAAGGGGAGAGTGTAACATAGAGAATAAACAGTTACAAAAATAGAAACAGTTTTTGAATAAAGGCAAAGACTGATATCAATGAATAAAAACTGTTTTGTCAGACAAGACCACAAAATGCTGAGAAGTGGTGAGGACTTTTTTTTAATTATACATCCTCAAAATAAAATGTAAAAGCTAAAGATTAAAAATATGTAAATAAAAATAAATTTATATAAACAGATATAAATCAACTAAATGAAAAAATCACTTAATGACCACTAGAACAAATTAAAAATACATACACAGTTGATTCTCAATATTCATGGTAGTTAAGTTCTATAAAGTTGCTGAAAACACTGAATTAGTAAATACTGATTCATTGCTTCTGGGAAAATAGAGAATTACGTTCTTGTGAGCTTCTGATCACAAATCTTTTGTCAACCAATCAATACATAACCTTGTTTTATGTGTGTTTCCGTTTAAAGACACCTTAATATATGTTGCCAATTCATTAATACAACTCACAGCCAACTGCATTATAATGCATGCCTGAACAATGTTTATTTAACACATACATTTTCTCCATAAGGCACGTTCACATCATAGCTGGGGATGTGAATGTCAGATGACTCAAATATTTTGCAGTTCTGTGCATGTCCATGAATGACCCAGAAAGCGTGGTGAGTATTGATTTGGGGGTTACAAATAAATTTTAGTTAGTATGTAAGTTTGTAGATACAGAATCTATGAATAAAGAATATTGATTATACCTGGATTTTGATGCTGGTTTAGTCCTTGCTTATATGATACTAGGTTAACAGCATAAGTTCATTTCCCTTATCTAGAAGATTTAGATGATACATTAGAACATCTCTAAATTCTTTGTCACTTCTGAATTTCTTAGAACCAAGGATCTATCTAAATTGAGCCATAAGGCATATCAGATCCTACATAATCTAAACTTTTCTTAGCTATATGGGCTTGTTTCCTTCTGCATAGAAATTTATGTATCTTTGATAAAGGAAGGATATATTAATTTCTACCCACCAATCATCATGCACTCTCACACTCCCTTACCTATAATCCATCCATTCTTTCATCCCCCCCCCATCATCATGTATTAATCATGCATCTAGTGGTGTTGGAAATATGGTGACCAACAAGATAGGTTAAGATCCCTACCCTTTGGTGGTGATCATTTTTAGTGAGACAGCAACCATGTAAATGAACAGATCCATAACATAAATTCCAGTAGTCGTAAGTGCAATAAATTAAAACAGAATAATGGTTTATAGACAATTGTAGGTAAGAATATATTTAAAATAGAATTACCAGGCAAGGATTTTTAAGGAGGCAATGGTGAAGCAGAGATCCAAATGAAATGAGAGGAATAAAAGCATACATTTAGAGGTAGAAGAGCATCAGTGACAAATGCTATAAGATCGAGTAAACTTGGTATTTCCAAGGAAGAGAAAGAAGACCAAAGAGATTAGCTCAGAGGGAGTGAGAAGGTGCTTGGGGCCAATCGTGGGTTGCCTTGGTCCAGGATCACTGAGTCTGGGCTTTATTTTAGGTGTGATAGAAAACCCCTGAAAGAATTTTTTTTAAGATTTATTTATTTTAGAGAGAGAGAGAGAGAGAGAGCACATAAAGTGGGAGGGGCAAAGGGAGAAAGAGAGAGGAATAGAGAGAATTTCAAGCAGACTCCCTGCTGAGCACAGGGCCTGATGTGGGGCTCGATCTCACAACCCTGAGATCATGACCTGAGCCAAAATCAAGAGTTGGCCACCTAGCCAACTGAGCACACAGGTGCTCCCGCCACCCCAAAAGAATTTAAGCATCATGTTATGATCTAACTTACATTGTAAAAGTATCACTCTGGCTGCTGTGGATCAGGATATGCAGGGCAAGAGTAGAGAGGTGACATTCTCACCAAGTTCCAAGAGAAGGAGCAGCAGTGGGAACATAGTAGTGGCCACAAAGTTGGGATAAAGTGGTCATGCATGGGGCATTGTTGAAGACAAAGCAAATGAAATATGTTAACTGATTGGCCTCAGGGTTTAAGAGAAAAAGTGGAATCAGGGCTAGTTCTTGAGTAAATAGTGACATACCGAAATAGTAAATACTGAAATCTGGAAGACTGAAGAAGAGTGAGTTAGTGAGTAGGACAAGACAATCAAAGGTTTGGTTCTGGTCATCTGAAGATGAGAGACCTATCAGACATTTACATATGTCCACTATATGAACAAAGGAGGAAGAAACATAAGGAAATAGAGCAAGATGAAGAAAGGACAGGAACCTAGAGATAACAGTTAAAATGTACTGCCAGCCAAACATGGCATGACCTTTCCCCAATCCCAAATCTCAATCACTTGCTCAATCAACAAATATTTATTAAGCGACTACTCTCTGTCAGGCATGGTTCTAAGTGCCTAAGATTAAATCTTTCCTACCTGTCCTTTCACTATCTTATTTTTGAAGAATATCACTGTGATATATTGGCATTAAAGAAAAAACTGCAAACCAACTAAGCCTTCTGCATCTCAGGAATTGTAGCTCAGTTTTTAGATGCATGGAATTTAGTTTTAGATGCATTCTCTGACATCACTTATGTAATAGGAGAATTTCATAAAAAATTGAATTATATATTGAAAGACAGTTCATCTCTTAATCATTTGGGCAACATCACAAAATACAAGTAATGCAGTCATTAGGTAGATAATTTTTCACTGAACCAGTTATTTTGGTCTAAATAGCAGGTGAATCCTATCCAGTTTTAGTTCACTGTTAACAATAAGGTGGTCTATTTGAATAATGTTTGCAATATTATTGATCCGGTAAAATAACAAAATTCAAACATGAATCAAATAATCTCAAGAACCAAGGTTTCCAAAAATGCGAAATGATCAGGAGCATATAATACAACATCATGATCGTATAAGAGAAGACAATTTTTTCATGATAAAAGGCTGTATGTCTGGGAAATTAAATGGCATATGCAAAGGGGTGGAGATAAGTATATCACACAGCTTGCACGTGAAGGTGAGAGATTCTCTGGGCTTATGGTAATGCCTGGATTCCCCCGATGTTTCTGCTCTGGGGACTGAGACACCAGCACACGCATTGCACTCAGGAACGAGCATACCCTGGCCCTGCCTTCTGATTGCTTGGACAGAGAATCAGCCTTCTAATCAATGAAGAAATAATCTCCAGTTATGGCATCTGGAGATGAACCTACCACCACCATCTCATCATTCCTTCCCATTTCATCAGTGGGCTCTCAACTTCTAGACTGATTCTTCGATTTAAACATGCTGTGGAATTCACGACAAAGTCCTCCATCTCTTGGCTTCCAATCCCTAGCTCAGTTCCCCCAGCCCCACTAAAATGACTCATTAGCCAGCGTGGTAGTTTTGGACCCAGACTTTGCTCCAGAATTCTGACTAACCTTTGGTTTATTGTGCCTTCATCTAATAATGTAATGTTGGTGCTGATCTCCTCCCTGATATATATTTTTGATGAAATCGAAAGCTAAAAACACTTAAACTCTATTTCTGATATAAACAGTTTTCTGCATAATGGTGAAAAGGTGAAATATGGATTTTCTCTATAACAACAACAACAACAACATGATGGTCTACCTTTTAACCTCTTAGTTTAGAAGAGAAATAAAAGTTCTATTATTTTAATGGACTCTTCAAGCAGTCTTGTGAAACAAGCCTGTGCATTTCTCCAAAGAAACTATTGTCGGTACTTCAAACATTCTAATTCAAATAGCACAGATAATGTAAACTCACTTTAATCTTCTTGAAAATGTCTGCAACAAGAGGAAAGAAGAAGAAGGGGAAAAAAACCTCTTTCACTCTTGATGTTACATTTTATAGGCAATCCTTTGCTTCTTTGCTGATTAAAAAGCTGATTCTCTGGTTCTTTGCTTATTTAATGAGGATCCCCTTAAATGGCACTGTCATTTATAGAGGATATGTTCCGTGAAGGGTGCCTGAAAGACTTTACCTCAAAGGCCTGAAAGGTCAATCCAACAAAGTAGTCTTCTGACACTGTTATTTTCCACACGCATTCCTTCATCGGTCTGTAGTCATCAGGATAATTAGGAGACTGAATCTGTCCTTCATTTTTACGTATCTCACCTCCACAGATCGCTGAGGGCGAAAATAAGCAAATAAATAAACCTAGACCTGACATTTCATTTTCATTTTCTTCTGAGATACCATTTTAGTTCAGTGCCTGTAGCTGAGTACATAAAGACCGGCTATAAAAAATCAAAGTTGGCTGGTTATACTGCTGTAAATATTTAGATGGTAAAAACCTAGTCAGTTAACTATAAAATTTAGATAATAGCACGGGGATATGTGATTTTGTTTATCACAGTTTCTTTACATCTTTACAAAAAAACAGTATTTTTTTTAACTTCTAAAAACTGTTTGAGATCTTGTAAATGTATTCTATGCAGTAGAATATTCTATCATATTCTATATGAGTCCCTGAACTGGTTCTTACAGTCTTTTGAGCTCAGGTAAAATAGCTGATCAAGAGAGACGCTCCACGGAACTCTCTGGGCCTCTGGCAACGTGAGCTAGCATCATGTGCTCAACATCTGTGGCTCCAGCCAAATAATCCCCTTCACGGCCGTACAGCTAATCTCTACAACAAAATGCTTCCGTTTACTTAAAAGTTTAAGGGAAGCAGAAATCTCCTGTCTTCTAAATTACCTAAGCTCTTGTGCTAGCAGAGGTAGGCGCAAGAAGGGTCTCTTCTGCCCACAACCTGGCAAAAAAAAAAAGGGGGGCGATTTTTAAAGCCAGGACACACAATGCCAGCTTGTTGTTTCAGAGAAGTATAGAACAAAGCAGCTAGTAAAGTCTCCCTTGAATGCTGCCTCCCTCACTTAGACAAAGCATGCTCCAGAAATGTGCACAAGTACTTTCTGTGCAGTTTCCTGTAACAGAGAATTTCAGCAGTATAGGCACCAAATAAACACAAATTTAGTACAAAGAAAAAAATCATAATTTCTTCATGACATTTTAATAATCATGGAAACAATGGAAATTTAAGAGCTTTTGTGCCATTTCCATACACCCCCCCCCACATCCCTACATACATTTATATATTACTATGTCACTGGTACCAGGAAAGAGGCTCTTCTTGCAATTTAACTTTACTGAGTACTTTTGTAAAAAATTCATTTTTGTGAATATTATAACACAGATTTAGGAAACTTCATAATTAAATGTGGTTACAATATCATTCTAATGAAATTGAGAGAAAGGACATTTCTGCTAAGAGACTTAAGGGGAAGTAATCTCTAAAACTGAATGGGACTTGCCTTCATAGACAGCTGCAAAGCCTTTTCCCACCCAGTTACTGCTGCTACGAAACTCAATCCACATTCTGCTGTCTGTAGAGGTAAGAACTTCAGGCAACTTGTCCCCACAGAATCTACCTAAAAGAAATAAAAGAATACAGAGAGACTCCTAAATATGACTCTATATTCTAATTGCTTTCCACACTAGCCACAAATTATACATATAAAACCCGATTTGGTTCCTATACTCTATGTGGAGTAACTAGAGCTATAAGTATGCCTAGTATTTACTTAACACAGGTGGATAAATAAAAGAATGTCTTTGTATCTATTTATAAAATATTGGAACATACCATTCTCAGATTAACAGACTGACGTCAATATCATTGTCTATAGAATTAAGAAACAGCTAGTGTTAAAGACGTATTTGTAAAAGGTCACATGATACATCAAGGTAGGGAATATTCTTTCATAGAGAACAGAAAAAAGTACAGGTGATCCTGAGAAACTGGCTCCATTTGTCAGACCAGTCCTTGCAGAGAAGTAGCTTGGTTAAGGATGTGTCTCGGCCCAAAGCAGAGTTCTTTGTCCTGTGGGGTTCGACGATGACCCACCGGGGAGACTCACATGCTGCTCTGGGGGTCTTACACTACTGCATACATTCCATCCCATGTACAAAGTCATAATCTGTTGTGTAGTCGGTCAACCTCCCATAAACATATATTGGCTAACTGTGTGTCTCCACTGTGCTTTAAATTTCCATATATGAGAAAATGGCTAAATCTGCATATCCACATGAAATAATTTTACCAACAATAACACATTGCCATCCATTTCTGCATGCCCCTGGCAGTGCTATCATACATAGCTTCAGTATATGAAAAATGGTAGTCGACTTCAAACAAATTCATACTAACAGTCAACAGGTGAAGAACCGTCTTCCTAAATGGCAAAGTAAATTAAGGGCACGCAAAAGAGAGCAATGTTTCTTAAACTGTAATGTGCATATGAAATGCCAGGGAGTCTGTTAAACACAGTCTCTAATTCAGAAAGTATGGAATGGAGCCTGGATTTCTACCCCTCTAACAAGTGATCCTGATGCTGCCTGTCTGACAGGTACACTTCAAGGAACAGGTCTCAGGGGAAGTAGTGGGGAAAATTTTCCACATGAAAACGATGACCAGACTGAAGCAGTCTGTTGGCCCACTATACGCCGAAGCATGTAATGCTGCTGGCGTTCTAAAAGAAATGTGCTCCACTATTTAGCTTTAGATTTGGTTCTTCAACATGAATTTAATGAAATGTTTTCTTTGGAACACATACATACGTATTACAGATTGCTTCACCTAGGCTAAGAAATGCAGTGTTCAAGACAATGTTTTCTTCAACCTGACTTATCACATTCGTTCAACTCTATTTTTTTTTTCTTATTTTTAAACATCTCTATATGTCTTGGACCTAAGACTTTTAATACAACGGTGTCCATTCAGCGGGTTTTGGATGTTAAGATAAAAAGAACTGTATGGCACATAAGCACAACTGAGCAAAGCTACCTCTAAAAATAAAGGAAAAGTTGCCATTTCAAAAAAAAATCAACATTAAAGTAGATGCTTACACGCTCACAACAGCTTTCACCTTTAAGTAAAACAGAGGGCAACAGTAAAGTGCCTCATGCAAGTTAATGGTGTGGTCTGTGGTTAAACGTTGGCAGCAGACTTTTGTGAGCACCAAATCTGAGCTACAATTTATGACACAAAGGACAAATGCCTCTTCTCAGCCACAAAAACTCTCTGAGAAGCACAACCGTGACGTCCACAGTGAGAGCTAACGTGGGTGGCAGAAGAAATCAGCTACCAAACATGGACCTAGTGGCTCACATTCTACTCTCTTAGCCAACAAAACAAAACACAGACACGCGCACCCACATCATTTATCTGGTTTTCTCATAAAAGCGATGATTTATCAAATTAAAAATATATTTGGAGGCTATTCTCAGTCATTACATTCAGATCCAAGTATTTCCTCATAATTTAAGCTAGTTTAAAATCAATCTCTCTATTTATCTATCTGTATTTTGCTGTCGTTGAAAAGAGTATAATAAAAATTAAGATGCGGGCCACATACATTTTGAAGTCTAAGATGACTCTTGAAAGAATCTACTTTCAAGGACAAACTAGATGCATGGCCACAGAGGAGGTAAAGAGTCTCTTACCAAGGAGAGGTGATTTCCTCCAGTACCCATCTCTCACTTCAATGTAGTCATACCAGCACAAACTGCTTTTGTATAGGTCCATTGTGGTAAAATTTAAAACAATCTGCAAATTGGAGCAAAATGACACAAAAAGTAAAATGATTATAACTGCACACGGTAATTTGATTCCTGGAGATAAGGAACCCAGGACTACTATGAATACAGATTCATAGCTAATTCTTTTTTTTTTTTTCTGTTAGTATTCCCTTAATATTTTTTCTTAGCAAACACTTCAAAAAAAGAAAATTTCTTCTCATTCTCATTAATGTTTGACAATATAGGAGCACTATGTCAGGAGTTAAACTAAACATTTTAGCAATTAAAGCAAAGTTTCGATAAAGGTAATTTAAACAATTGTAAAACCAACAGAAATCTTTATTCAAAGAGTTTATTTTGAATTTTTTAAGATAAACAGGACTTAAACCATGAGAAATTCTGATTTTGCCATGAATGTCTTCTTTTTAATAATTTATTTCAAAGACAACCAGTCAGACATGTATAATTATATTAAAAATTACCACCATGTGCCATATTCCAAGAACATAATACCATTGTGTATGTTGAAATGTTTTAAATACAGCTCTAAAATTTGAATTTATCCATGTAACTATAATCAAAGACAGATGTCACTATGCTTCTCTAGATCCAAGAATATATACTCAAGGACCTCTCAAGTTATAAGATCTTACACATGACTCCTTACTCTGTACTTTGTCTTGAAATGATGCTGCTTTTTGTTAAGATAATTCAGATAATTCAAGAACAACTCTAGGAAAGACAATTTTCTTACTGCTTTATAAAAAGACTTTATTTTTCAAATAATTAACTCTTTTTCTACTTGATTACACCAAAAGTAGAGCCAAACTAGCATGAGAAATATATCTATCTGAAGTAAAATTCATTTGGAAAATAGTTTTTTTAATAATTCAAAAACTCATTCTGCTTAAAATATCTAAGATGCTTAAGGTGTGAGGTGAACCTTTTTTTACTCTGCAAGCTGCAATGGACTTTGGCCCAAAGCAACAAATTATGAGTATTTAAATAAATGCTTCTAATATAAAACTATAGATTGTAACAATATTTAAAGAATCCTTTGTTAACAATATAAAAACCTGAATTTATATTTAAGAGAACTCTCAAGCTCAAGAACTGAGTAAAATATATATATAATCCATCAATACTGCATCCATATTCCAGAAGAGTGCTACCATTTTTGTGTAGAAAACATATACTTCTCCCCTTTCTTGAACTCAATACTTAACAGAACCATGAGTACTAATTAGGGCAAATCAATCCTTAACTAGCTTACTTCTTATGAGAATGAAGATACAACATAACAATAAATATTCCTCCTGGCGTCCTGCATCTCAGGAACAACAATGGTCATCAGTGGAACTGTACACCAAAGCTAGTTATAATTGCCCCTGTAAATAATTATTTTATAGAGATAGAAACTAAGACTTTATCGAACTGTAATGAAAGTCAACTGTACCTTCTAATGGCATTAACATTTCACCATTAAATTCAAACCTTTTCAGTTTCTTTAAACATATATTTTCTTGATTCCAAAGAGATGAAATCTACCAAAGATGTGAAAATAGAGGCACACTTGTTTCGTTTTGCGTTTTAATGTAATACAATCTGTGTAGCATAACTTGGTTTTGTTTAATAAAATTGTTGGGGTGCCTGGGTGGTGCAGTTGGTTGAGCTTCCGACTCTTGGTTTTGGCTTAGGTCATGCTCTCAGGGTCGTGAGATCGAGCCCTGCGTCGGGCTCCCCACTGGGTGTGGAGCCTGCTTGGGATTCTCTCTCCCTCTCCCTCTGCCACGCCCACTCATGCTCCCTCTCTTTCTCTCTCCTTCTCTGTCTCTCTCAAATAAATAAATAAATTTTAAAAAAATAAAATTAAATTTTTATTTATTTCTGTCTACCTTTTTATAGTTTCTCTTTTTCCTTTGTTTTTCTTTTCCTTCACCTAATTTTGTCATTCCAAATATTTTCAAAAATGTTTACAAAAATTTCCACAATACATTTTTTTCCTTTCTTTTGCAGTAATCCTCCATACCTGATTATTAAAATGCATAGTTTCTAAACAATTTTTCTGAAGTTCCCAATATGTTTTCTCTTCCATCTCTGAATACCAATGTAATATCAGGTTATTCTTACAACATCATTGGAAAATAATTTTTGTTTTTTCTCCTTAATTTTGTATTTACTTTAAGCCTGTTTAAATGGGGAAGACTACCACTGCCTGATTAATCTTAGGTTTCTTTTTTTTTTTTTAAGATTTTATTTATTTATTTGACAGAGAGAGACACAGTGAGCAAGGGAACACAAGCAGGGAGAGTGGGGGAGGGAGAAGCAGGCTTCCCGCAGAGCAGGGAGCCCAATGTGGGGCTCGATGCGGGGCTCAATGTGGGGCTCGATCCCAGGACCCTGAGATCATGACCTGAGTCAAAGGCAGACGCTTGATGACTGAGCCACCCAGGCACCCCTGATCTTAGGTTTCATTCTGCATTTGTATTCTCTCTTAGCAACCACCAGGGATTCGAATCTGTATGATCACACAAGAACTCAGTTATTATAGCAGAGATGGCAAAACTAGAATTCAGACACAAACGGTAGACCCCAAGGCTCATTTTGTGGCTTCCCTCTTGCATTTAAAGGTGAGTTTCATAATGGTGTGCAAATAGTTTCACTTCCTCTTCTATGAGAGGAAAAAAAATCAAGCTAAATTGGAAGTATGTATATCATCAAATTGTATTTAAAATTAAAACAATGTGGTTGGAATGCTAACAAGTAGTTAATATTTGAAGTTTGGAACATACACACACAAACATACACACACAGTTGGAAGGGGGATAACTCTAAACAGAAAAGTTTCCTATCTTGTTTTTAATCTTCTATTTTAAACGCCAAGCACCGTGGAGGAACAAAACTGGCCTACTTTAATATAAAACACAGAGTCCTTTAGAAGCAGAAAATGTAATAAAGATAGGTTTTCTAAAATCAAATCTTAGGGCTCTGACACAGAAGTAAAATGCTGGCCTTTGACTAAGGTTGCTAGCAGAATCAACTTGAATTACAAATCAAAAGCACTTGGAAAATATTTGGTTCTCTTAAACTATGCTATTTTGTGTAAATACGTTGCATCTTTTTTAAAGAATGATGAAATGAAAACTAACTGGCACAATTATATAAATGTTTATTTCTTATGGTAAGTATCAATTTACCATTATCAATTTAAAATTAATCATGGCTCCCTTGGAACATGAGATTGAAGGAGATACAAGGAACAATTCTAGGATTTCCTGTGATCTGTTATGAGTCTTAGTTGCTATTCTGCAAAGTTAAATTGATACAATTGCTGTGGAGTTTGCTTATTAAAACTTTGTTATGTAGTAAAGCAGAGTGCCACAAAGTGAGGAATCTGGAAGAAAGGCAGACCAACAGTCAAGGGACTGGATGTCTGCAAATCTCCACTGAAAAATATAATCAAGAAACTATTGTCAGCACAATTAAGACATTACTGACTACCTAAACTAATTCCATGAGCACCATGAGCATCACACCCAACTAGAATTGGTCTTACAGTGCTGAGGATGGGGAAGACACAAATCTTCAATTAGACTGATATTATTAAATGGCTCTTTAGAAAGAGATATTAGAATCAAAAGCAGTAAAATAAAATAGATTTCTGGGTTCCAGCCAAAAGAAGTTTGGACAAGCCTAATAATCTCTAGGGAGACTACAGTTTTCTTCTCAGGAATAAGACTAGAGGTGAGAAGATCAGTAAACTATATTCTATGGGTCAAATTCAGCCTTCAACCAGTTTTTGTAAAGAAAGGTTCGTTGGACCCATTCCTTTACATATTGCCTATGATGGCCTTTGCAATACAACAGAACTGAACATTTGAAACAAACTGTATCACTGGCAAATCCAAAAGTATTTACTTTATATCTTTCCCAGAAAAAATTGCCAACTCATGGAATAATTGATCACTAAGCTTTTGTTCAGCTCCGAATTGTATCCTGCTAAAGGAAAAAATTTACATCTTTTCCTGCAACTAGAAGCTATTTACGATTGGGAGTCGAAAGCCTGGTTTAAGTTCTAGCTTCTCGGATTGCTAGTTTACTTAAACTTTCTTAGTTGGAATGTATTTCCTTATGTCAGATCCCTGGAGGCCATAATATCAAGCTGATCTCAGCAGAGTTAAATCAGAAGGATTTAATTGGGTAATGTTAGAAAACCACTAAGGTAATCTGAAAGCATTGTTAAGATTCTCATGTATTACTGTTTTCATGGTACATATTCATGCATCCCTCACAACATAAATCCTGAAGACAGTTATGAAAGAAATAAAAGTATTAACGCAATTGACTTAATCCAACTATGCTGGGAACATAAAAACATCAGCCTAATTTTAAGGTTTCACAGGAAAATCAACACGTTAAAGTAAGGGATTCTTACTTTAAAATCTGAAGAATAGACAGACAGGAGAACCTGGACCTCGGTTCAAGTCCCTGCCTTACAACAGACGAGTTGTATGACTCAGGTGGATCCCTAATTCCATCAGGGATTTATTATATGACAGGTGAAAAACAAGAATTGGATTATGCTATAAGAGTAATTTCTCTGCTTAAAATTATATGATAACACTTGGGTTTTAAAATTCTGGTGTGTCATCACCAACTACTCACAGGAACATTTTTCATACCTTCTTTTCCTTAATCCCCACTCCACCCCTATACCTAATCAATTCCAACTTCTGTAGTTCCCCTAATAATGTTCTCTTTCCATTTTCGCTGACCATGCTCTCCATACCTCTTTGAAATAACTGCAATAGTTTCCTAAGCTGTACTTTGTGGGGTTTTTTATTTTTATTTTTATTTATTTGTCAGAGAGAGAGAGCACAAGCAGGGGTAGTGACAGACAGAGGGAGAAGCAAACTCCCCACTGAGCAGGTAGCCCGATGAAGGGCTCCATCCCAGGACCCTGGGATCATGACCTGAGCCCAAGGCAGACACTTAACTGACTGAGCTACCCAG
Organism: Halichoerus grypus; assembly: GCF_964656455.1. NCBI lineage: Eukaryota > Metazoa > Chordata > Mammalia > Carnivora > Phocidae > Halichoerus > Halichoerus grypus. The sequence continues at coordinate 142,666,178 of NC_135714.1, read as the reverse complement.
CATCTCTCACAAGCTGTACTTTGGTTTTCAGTTTCACTCATCTCTAATTCATCCTATCCTGTATGGCCACTTTAATCCCATGAAAGTTGGGCTCCGGTGGCTTCACACCCAACTCCATGTAAATTTCTAATCATAGGCATCATGACTCTAGGGTCCTAACCCACCTCTGCTGCCTCATCTTTCACTACCTCAAACAGAACCTTCATCCTACCCATCCCTGACTTCTTGCTGGTGTGCCCTGAAAAAGTACCCCCAGTTTCAGCACTCCTTTAGTCAAAGTGTATGTCATTCTTCCTGGGACACGACTCTCCCCTTCCCTGTTTCTGGAATCTCTTCACACCTTTCAAAGTCTTGATCAAAGGCGTAGATTTCCCAACAAGATCTGAGCTCTCCTATCTCAGCAATTCCATCTTGCTTTCAGTGATTTTTCAGAGTTTGGCTATTGTATTACTGGGCCTTGCTCTTGCTATGTTTATAAGTTCTTGAGAGCAAAGATTTCTTTCACACACCAGCAGATACTATATTTTGAATTGACCGCATATGTGTAAAGCACAGATGAGTGATTAAAAAGAAATTCTTGCAAAATGAAAGCAGTCAAATGATAGCTCCTAACTGGGTTATACAGGAAAAGAAAAAAAATATTAACTCTATTGAAGACAAAAGCAATCTGCCCTTGTTAAAAGGTCGATCAGTTCTAAAAGATGAAAGAATCAATAGTGCATAATTCTATCAGCTCAACAGAGCTCCATTCTCAGCTGCACATTCTGGACTGTTACCAGAATGCACTGTGCAACATCAAGAACAGTCTTAGATTGGACAGGACTCTGTTTTTACCTTGGAAAGTCTAATTCTAAAAAGACATACATGTAAAACAACAATCTTCTTTTTTACTGTGGTAAAATAAATATGCACATAAAACTTACCATTTTAATCCCTTTTAAGTGCACAGTTTTATGGTGAAAGTACATTTACACTGTTGTACAATAATAAACTTATTTTTAAAAAGGAATATTCTTCCTATATAAAATAATACACACTTATTGTAGAAAATTAAAGGAAGAAGAAATAAAACCTATCTGTAAACCCACCAGAGAGAAATAAGCATTGTTTTAGTATATATTCTTCCATAATTTTGTCTCTAACATATGTAATTTAAAAATTAGAACTTTTCATGCCTATGATTTTTAACCTGCTTATTAAATTTCCCAATATATTAAAAACATTTTCTCAAATCAATGCTATTTTTGGTTTTCTAAATTTAACTTGTTTCCAATTTTTTCATTATTATATATAACTATCTCTGCACAGACTCAAATAATTTCTCTAAAATAAATCTCTGGGCTAAAATGCAAGTGCATTTTTCAAAATAGGATAAAGATTACCAAAGTCCTTCAGAAAAGATATTTCCGCTTTTATTTTCAGAAGCTCTGTACCCTTACTGTCATTTGATATTATTCTATTCCATCTTTGTGGGTAAAATACAACACATCATTGTTGATTCAAAAAGTACTTCTTTGATAAAGACTGAAAGTAAACAATTTCTATATTAATTATATATCTATTTGTACAGATCAATAAATGTTCTGCTTTCTTAGTCATTTTCTAATGTGGTGTTAATCTTTATTTATTAATTTAAAATAGCTCTTTATATATGCATAATACCAATGTTCTCTCATCTCATTTTGATTTTTATTTGTGATTTTGTATTGTTAATGTAATTATTCTAATAAATTATTTTGCATTTTGTTATTTTTTATTTAAGTACCCAACATATCTTTTCCAGAAAATAAACACCAAATCATTTGTTTTCCTCAGAAAAATATGAAATAAAAATTTAGTTTTTGTTCAAATACATAAAAATGATTTATTATTTATTGAAAAACTCTTCCCCAACTTATTTATTTTATAGGGGCTCAGTAGATTAAGCATCCAACTCTTGATTTCGGCTCAGGTCATGCTCTCAGGGTCGTGAGATCAAGCCCCACAGCAGGCTCTGCCCTGGGCATGGAGTCCGCTTGAGATTCTCTCTCTCTCTCTCTCTCTCTCTCTCCCCTGCCCCTCCCCCACTCATCTCTCTCTCTCTCTCTCTCTCTCTCTCTCTCTCTCTCTCTCTCTCTCTGATGAAAAGAAAGAAAGGAGAAGAAAGAAGAAAAAGAAAAAAGAAAGAAAGAAAGAAAGAAAGAAAGAAAGAAAGAAAGAAAGAAAGTTCATATTTATAAACAAATATACGACAAAAGTCTTTAAGCCCTCAGGCATAGTTCTGGTCTTTTTGGTTTGTTCCATTGATTCAGAAGCTTATTTTGACATACCACAGAATATGAATTACTGAAGCAGCTTAATGTTTTTCTATTATCTTACAGTGCAATCCACTTTCCCTCATTAATTATTTTCTAATTTGCCTTGGTTATTCCAACCCTTGTTATTTTATAAATCACCTCTGGAAAAATTGGGTCTGGGTATAAAACAAAAATCTATTGGAAATTTATTGGATTTACTTTAAAACTGTACATTAATTTGAGAAAAACTGACCATTTATAATACATCCTGGCATATGATATGTTACATTCTGCTACATATGTTACTGTGTTTTAGTTCCACAATGAAGTCTTCAGTTTTCTAAAATCTACTACATCTTAATATATTTGTTTTTATTTGATCAACTTAAGTGTAATTTTTTAGTTCATTCTTCTGAATTTTTGAGAAGAGAAAACATATTCTCTATTACTAAAGAAAAATTTAATGATTAGCTCTGCCAAATGCAAGGTTTGTGGTGCTAGGCAGGTTACTCAATCCTTTCTTAAGTTCAGTTTCTTCATATATAAAACAGAGATAATTATAATCCTAAACTCAATGGAGTGTGAGCAGTTTAACACAGTGCCTGGCATAGTAAATACTCAATATTAATTTCTTATATTTATTGAATTGGAAAAAAGTCCTCCTAGTCCTAATTCATCAGGTTCATTAAATATACATACTGAATTCTAGTGTTACTAGCATTTATGAAATTTTTAGACAGATTGTTTCCATTTTGATACTATTATTTGACAAAATAACAAATTTTATAATATTCAACTACCCTCATAATGCTGAACTAAAACACTTCCAATTTTATAAATTATATAGCTTGCTTTCATTTGATTAAATTTATATAACATCCATGTGTTTATATTCATATGTAAGGCAGTTGATAATTTTTTCACGTGTGTTGTGTAATGTATGCTTATCAGAATTTTACTAGTTTAGCAAAATAAATAAAGATAGAGAAAAAAATGAAGAGACTACACATTGTTATGCAACGCACTTGAAATACATTTTATTACATGGGAGAAATCTGAGATTTTAGAATTTGAAAAAACTGCCTTGAGAAATCATCTGCAAGCAGCATCATTTTATAATAACTTCTGTAAACTTATTTTATATGGTTATAACTTATTTAATTTTTAGTGTTCATTAAATAACTTTTGATATTTTCAATGTCCAGGATTCTACATTAAGAAATACTTCAAGTGAAAGTATTTCTTCAAGTTTTTATTTTTAACAAAGTTAAATATATAGCCATTTATATACAGTGAAATTACATTATTATGAATTCAAGTAAAAAAATTCACATTTTCAAACAGAAAAAATACTAGCAAAATATGTTAATTTAAAAAAATAACCTGAAGTATAAACTATAGGCAGGACAAAATAAGCCTTAATGGAAATCTGAGATGTGAGAAGAAATAATGACTAAAAATATTTGGTGAATCTTCAAACAAATGCTGTTGGGAAAGGAGACCCATGTACAAGAGAATGAAGTCAGACCTTTATCTTAAGCCATATACAAAAATTAATTCAGCAATGAATTAAAGACCTAAATGTAAAACCCAAAGCTATAAAACTAGAAGAAAGTACAGAGGAAAAGCTTCATGGTACTGGAACTGGCAATGATTTCTTGGATGTGGCACAAAAGCACAGGCAAAAAAAAAGCAAAAATAGTTATGTGGTACTACATCAAACTAAAAAGCTTTTGCAAAGCAAACAATCCCCAGAGTAAAAAGGCAACTACAAAAAAGAAGAAAATATTTGCAAATCATATATCTCATGAGAGGTTAATAGCCATAATATGTAAAGAACTCCTATAACTCCACAGGAAAAAATAAAATAATCCAACTAAAAAATGGGCAAGACACTTAAAGATACATTTCTCCAAAGATGATATACAAATGCCAAGAAGCATATCAACATCACTAATCATCAGAGAAATGCAAATCAAATCCACAATGAGATATCACCTCTCACCCATTAGGATGGCAACTATCAAAACAACAACAACAACAAAAAAAAAACAAAAACCCACCAAAATACTACATATTGGTGAAGATGTGGGGAATTTGGAACCCTTCTACATTGCTGGTGGGATTGTAAAATAGTGCAACCACTATGGAAAACAATATGGAAGTTCTTCAAAAAATTAAAAACAGAACTACCAAATTATCCAGCAATCCCACTTCTTCAGAGTATGCATCCACAGGAATTAAAAGGACTGTCTTGAAGAGATATTTGCATACTCATGTTTGTAGTAGCACTATTCACAACAGCCAGAAGGTGGAAGCAACTCAAATGTCTATCAATGGATGAATGGATAAACAAATATGGTCTATACATACAATGGAATATCATTCAGCCTTAAAAAGGAAGAAAATCCTGTCACATGCTAAAACATGGTTAAACCTTGAGACCATTACGTAAATGAAATAACCAGTCACAAGATAACAAATGCTGTATGCTTCCACTTATGTGAGGTATCAAAAGTAATCAAATTCATAGAAACAGAAAGGACAATGGTGGTTCCCAGGGCCGAGGGGTAGGGAAAATGGACATGAATGGGTATGGAGTTTCAGTTTTGCAAAATGGAAAAGTTCTGGAGATCTGTTCCATAACAATGTGAATGTACTTAACACTACTGAAATGTACACTTAAAAATGGTTAAGACAGTAAATTGTACATGTTTTTTACCACAATAAAAAAAATTGGTAAATATCTATGTATAGCTTAACAAATGTTAAGTGCAAAAACAATAATAATATCTCATTTGTGTCAGGATGAAACAAACTTGAAGAAAAATACTGAACAATAGCATATAAAATTAAGATAACATGTATTGTAATCTTTTTTTTAGAATCTTTTTATGGTTTGGGAGAAGGATAAGGACACCACTTAAATATGACTCCATTAAGAAGGCTGGTAGAAAAGGGGGTACCAAATAATAGAATATACATTTAAAACTTTCAAACCAATAGATAGAAAATAAGTGAAATGAGGGAAAATGAAACCATAAATTCAATACATAAAAAGGCAAAAAAGTAGAACAAAAGAAACAAAGTGGGACATATAGAATGCAAACAAGAAATAATAATACACCAGAAATCACAAAAAATGTAACTGTAATAAACACTAAAGACAAACTAACCACCATGAATTAAATAAAAAATAAAACCAAACTATTTGCTGTCTAAAAGGGACACACCTGGGACACAAGACCACAGAACAACTAAACGTCTAAAGCAAGATGAAGATATAACCAGGCAAGTATATTAATCAAAAGAATGTGTAGCCTTGTTAATATCAGAAAAAAATAGAGTACCTAAATCACGACTAGAGATAAAGAAATATAGTATATAATAATAGTTTAATTATCAGAAAGATGTTATATTCTAAACATAATATATATAATAATATAGAATAAAAATATTTTAAATATATTTAAATATAAATATATACAATATTTATTTTTAAAATAAAGAGAAATTAATAATTCCACCAAATAGTGACAAATATTAACATACCAAAACAATAATTAGAGAATATATACACTTCACAAATAAAAAGACTAATGCATAGAGAACTTTGCACCCAGCTACTGCACAAAACACATTTTGTTTTCCTTTGTAAGATTTAATTTGTTTATTTAGAGAGAGAGTGGAGGCAGGGGCAGAAGGAGAGGGAAAGAGAGAATCCTAAGCAGGTTCCACGCCCAGCACATGAAGCAGGACATGGAGCTCGATCTCAAGACCCTGAGATCATGACCTGAGCTGAAATCAAGAGTCGGACATTTAACTGACTGAGCCACCCAGGTGTCCCAACTTTAAAGCAAAGATTATTCTTTATGAAGACTGGTCACTTCCAAGGTCATCCTGCCAGCCTCAAAATATTTCAAAGACTGACATCTTACAGAGCACAGTCTCTCACCAGAAGTGTCTGAAGGAGAAATTAACAAGAAAAGGATGATTGGGGAAAAAAATGTATGTTTTCAAATAAGAAAATATATGTTACCAAAAAATATGTTGGTTGAGAAGAAATAATAAGAGACAAAGAAGATAATGAAAATTGAAAAATAGCAAAAATACTATATGTCAAGCTGGTGAAATTCAGATAAAGTATTTCTTAGAAGGAAATTTATAGCCTTAAAGGTTTGTATTAGAATTAATAAGTTAAACTGTCAACTAAAGAAGTAAAAAAGAACAGCAGAATAAACCCAAATTTAAAACAAAAAGAAACTAATAAAGACGCAACAATGAAAAATGAGTTAATGTTGTTCATTGACCACTAATTCAATTTATTTGCTCATCATAATACATAATATTAAGAAAAATAATTGTAAAAGATGATAGATGTGTTGGTTTCTTCCTATTTGTAACATCTTGGAAAATACAGTTTTATTGGTAATTAAACATACAAGAAAAGTGAATTAACTTTGAATACTGATGGTGTGGGTACTGCAATTGGATAAGAGGAACAATTTTTTCCTGTATTATCTTGCTCTTCTGAGTGGATTTTACTAATCTTGTTTAAAATTCTTCATATTCTATAATTTTAATTTCAAAATCACATATAGTTTTTATCAGCTTTTATATTTTGCTCTTCAGTACCTTTTTAAGAATGATTTTCATAAAATATTCTCATATGCTTATTCAAAAATCCACACAGAAATTGATCAACACCTATAACTACCATACAAAGACTTTTAATTCTTAAATTAAAAATGACTGTATAAAGAATTACGTATGCATTCATGTATTCCAAGTCAGTTGAAACTTCTTTATGGTTAAAAACTATTCATGTTACACAAATGTTTCATTCAGTTTTCATGTTAAATATTGTAACACCCTGGACAGCTCCACACCCATGATTCTCTTAACAATATTCAATTATCAGGAATATTAAACTTTCTTTAACCTCAATTGCATTCTCACAAACACTCTAAGTATATTTGAGTCATTCCAGATGAATTAGTCATAAGCAAAGAACAAAAACTATTTAAAAGTAGCAAAAAAAAAAAAAAAAAAAAGATTAGTATCAATACAATCTTGGTCTGGAAAGACTTTTAAGGTTAGCATTCAAGACAGAATCCAAAAGTTAACAGATTCATTCATTTCCTTTCTTAATAATTTTAAAATCTTTAACCAACAAACTAAATATGCTAAAGGGAACTTTCTTCCTTTTCAATCCTTATTATGTTTAATTCCATTTTCTTGCCTTAATGTGCCATGACTTCCACCAAAAAGACACTGGTATGGTAGAAAGGAATACTTTCAGAGTTTTCCCAAGAATGATACTTGTAATAATTTTTGTAGATTTTCTTTCTAAGATTAAGAAGGTACCTATTCCCAGTTTCTTCAGGTTTTGTTGTTATTAAATCGGTAATAGATATTTTTTCTTGATTTAATTGAGATATACATTTAGTGGTGTTTTTGTCTACACACGTCCATGTATATGCATCTACCTTTGATTTGGTTTGGGGATTTTACATCCATATTCAAGTGTTAGCTTCAATTATACTTTTCCTTTTTTATACTGTCCTTGTCAGGATTTCTATCAAGGTTTTCCTAGCCATATAAATAGGAGAGTAGATCTTCCTTTTTATTCCCTGGAAGAGTTTATATAAGATTATGCTTATTTCTTATTTGAATGTTGGCTAGAACTCACAAATTAAGCCATCTGAGCTTGGATTTTCATTGCTGAAAATTATCTAATAATCCAATTAAACAGTAGCTCATTTTCTTTAGTGGTTATAGGAGTAATCGAGTTTTTTTTTTCTTTTTCTTGAGTAAGAACTCAGTAATATTTTATAGGAATTTTCCCATTTCATCTACATTTTTTAAGTTACTGGCATAATGTTGACAATATTCTTTTAATCTCATTTTTGTGTCTAGAGCATCAGTGGTTATAATAACCTTTTCATTTTGGTGATTAGATAATTGTGCTTTTCCTGTTATTCTTTTTCTTTCTTGATCTATTTACATCCATTTTCCTATATTTCTAAGTTTTTTCAAAGTACCACTTTGTTCATACTTTGTACCATGTTATTTTGATCTCCTTAGTTTATCTTTTATTTATTACTTCCTCCATTATGTACCTTTCCATTTATTTTACTATAACTTTAATAGCCACTCAATAAGAATATCTAACTCGTTAGTTTAGGGCATTTTTTATTTGCTAATGTGAGCATTTAAGTTGTGAATTTCCTTCTAAGTACTGCTCTCATTGCATCTTACAGGCTTGATATTCAGTATTTTTGTTACATTATAGCTGAAAATAATTTCTAATCTATAACTGAAAATAATTTCTATCTAAATCTGTAATTGTTTCTTAGCTAAACTGGATATTTTATGTATATTTCTTAACTGAAATGTGTGGGATTTTCTGGTTATCTATGTGATACTTATTTTTAACTTAATTTCATTGTGCCTGAGAACATAATCTGCATTATTTCAAGCTTTTTAGAGCATTTACTATTTCTTTTTAAATTACATTTTTCAAAAAATTCCCAGAGCTTGAGCAATTTTCATTATAAATTTTCTGAGATTTTTAGTCTTGTATTTGAAGAATCAAATAAGAATAAAAAATAAAGGAAATTATATTTAAAAGAAGATGAATCTCTGTATTTATATGACACTAAATGAGAACTCTTGATGATAGAAACTACCTTCTCCCCTGGGGTCACTGAAACTCTCCAGATGCAGTGGGTATAAGAAGGGTAGCCATTTGGAAATCCTGGAGACGAAAGGTTGCCATTGGATTCTTGTAGGGTTTCTCCACATGCTAAAGGAAAAAAAAAGATACATATATTTGATATTTTAAAGAGATGACTTACCCATATTTCCTTAAAAAGATAAGATCATTCTTTAATTTTTCTGAAAGACATCATAAATAAAGCCCTGAGTCTTTTGGTGTTAGATGAAAATATATATTTGTGTTCTATAAAAGACTTTTCCTTTCCAAGTAAATTCACCTTATGTCTCCATTACCACAATTTTAACATACTTAATGGTATCATTAGGGCTAACCATAAAACAAGACTATGAGATAAATAATTTGGCATTCATAAAGTTCTTCCTCATGGAAACTTCTCTCATTCATCCCCAAAGAGTTAGTAGGTGACCTATACTCATATTCAAGCCAGTGGATATCTGGTTGATGTGGCTAGGGGATAACATGAAACATAAATAATATTTTTCAATGTAAAGTGAGGCTAAGTTTCATAGCAAATATCACATCAAAGTCCAAAAACAGAAATCTTAATAATTAGAATACAGTCAATGAAGGTCGTACCAAAATGTCATACACAGTGAAAATTTTTCTCAAAATAAGCTGAAAAAAATTGAAAGGTTAAAAACATAAAGGAAGATTAAAATTTTCCAAGATGTGGACATTTATTTACTCTATTATTTATGTTGATCCTAAGTAGAAATTACAGGAAAAGCAATTGTGTTTTCCTCTTACTAAGGCTGTCTAATTTCTTAGAAGTAATTATCAGTCATCTAAAATAGCAAATTATCAGTTGCACAGCCTCAAGATCTGTGTGATTAATATCTCTAGGGCCATTTCACACAGAGTGTAATTAGCTCATTGGTTTAGCCAAGGTTAGTGGTCAGAACCATTCTATAATGGGTTTTCCTGTTGCTTTTGTAAGACATAGCATGTGACACATGAACCTAGGCTGCTTTAAGTATCCTGAATTCAAGAATAGTTCTTCCACTTCAGCCTGTCATCTTTATAACCTTCATTCAGTAATTAAAAAAAAAAAAGACAAAACAGTACTTTCCCTCTGAAGGAGACTGAAATCAGACTGCGATATTATCATATTATAGAGTCATAGCTACCAGCAGGTGAACTCTCGTCTCATCAAATCCTCCATAAATAATAAATGGTTTTGCATATCTTAAGTTAAATGAAGAAAGAAAGATGATGACTTTGAAAACAAAATGGAGGGTGCCTGGGTGGCACATTAAGCATCTGCCTTCGGCTCAGGTCACGATCCCAGGGTCTTGGGATCGAGCCCCACATCGGGCTCCCTGCTCTGTGCGAAGCCTGCTTCTCCCTCTCCCACTCCTCCTGCTTGTGTTTCCTCTCTTGCTGTGTGTCTCTCTCTGTCAAATAAATAAATAAAATCTTAAAAAAAAAAAAGAAAACAAAATGGAGCTGTAAAAAGTCTGATATGATATAAATATTTATTTGAAAACACAGATACTAAGTTTGCACAACAAAATACATTTCAAGTAGAAGTAAGCAGTGTTTATTCTGATTAACAGGCAGATAAAAGCAACTTTAGAACAAAATGAAAATGCTCAAGGTCAAAAATACATAATTCAGCATTTTCCATGAAACATCTAAGGGCTCTTGATAAATATAACATTATAAGAACCCTTAAAAAAATGAAAATTTATTAAGATTTTATTAATGCAAACAGTGTGCTTCTAAGAGGATCAGTTCAGATGCTATATAATCATTTGGGAGTTGAGTGTGTTTCAATGAAAAATACTGTAATTCATAGCTAAAAATAAATTATTTAATGATTGAAAAGTACACTAAGCCACATAGAATGTTGTTACTGTATTTACTAAAGTGAAATTAAAACAATTAAATATATTTAATCCACAGATGTACACAAACAATACTGTTTTGATAAAGATAAAATGGAAAACTCTATAAAATGAAAAATAAACAGAATCAGCATATAATTCAAATATTAAGTAAATCTATTATATAGCATTTGCTTATAATGCTTATAATCATTTGTGCATTTACCTCAGTAAGTGTGGTTGTCCCAGGCTACCTGACCCTTACTACAAAAGATATTTCAACACTTTCCCCAGACATAGGTTGATTAATGCTCAGATATACAAAGCAAAGTTTATTATTAAAAGAACTGAAGGAAAATCAGCAAGAAAAAAGTGGCACTATGAAGTTAAAATGCATAGGCTATTCATTTACTCAGCAAAGTCCATGGTGAGAAAACACAAGTTTTAATCATGGCATTATCACTTACTAATTATGTCATACAAGTAAGTCTCAAAAGCTTCAGCTTCAGTTTTCTCTTGTTAAATGGCCATCTTATTAACATATACTTAATAAAGTTGCTTTGTAGGAATAAAATGTTATTATGCCCTGAATCTTCTTTTTAACCCTTAGATACCTCTTCCATAGGTAGGGAGACTGTGGTCTAAAGTGTTTGAATATGTCTTTGAACTACAAAACTTAGTCATATGTAGGAGAAAAAAGATAAAAAAATATACAGAGGACAGTTATTGTTATCACTGCCCTAACAAAAATTACTCTAAAACTAAATATAATTCAGAAATTAAACTTCTATCTCTGTAGGCAGATGACACAATCTTACACGTATAAAACTGTAAACATTCCACACACACATAAAACTGTTAGAACTAATAAATAAATTCAGCAAAGTTGCAGGATACAAAATTAACACAAAAAATCAGTTGCTTTTCTATACATCAGCAAAAAATATTTCAAAAGGAAATTAAGAAAACAATCCCATTCATAATAGCATCAAGAAAGGATAAAATACTTGGCAATAAACTTAACCAAAGAGGCAAAGGACTTGTACACCGAAAACTAAAAACATTGATGAAAGAAATTAAAGATGACACAAACCAATGGAATGATGAGCTATGTTCATGACTAGAAGAGTTAATATTATTAAAATATCCATATTACCCAAAGCAATCCACAGATTCAACATAATTTCGATCAAAATCTCAGGGGCATTTCTTGCAGAAAGAAAAAAAAAATCCTGAAATACACATAATACTGCATACCAGAAATAGCCAAAACATTCTGGAAAAAAAAAAAAAAAAACGAAGCTGGCTCCCACTTGCTAACTTCAAAACATATTACAAAGCTACAGTATTCAAAACAGTATGATATTGGCATACGACAGACATATAGACCAAGAGAAGAGAAGAGAGAGCCCCAAAATAAACTCATGTATATATGGTCAAATGATCTTCAACAAGGGTGCCAAGACTACTCATTAGGGAAAGCATAGTCTCTCCAGCAAATGGTGTCAGAGAAACTAGATATACACATACAAAAGAATGAAATTGGACCCTTATCTTACACCATACACAAAAATCAACATAAAATGAATTAAAGACTTAAATGTAAGACCCTAAACTGTAAAACTTCTAGAAGAAAACAGGTAAGAAACTTTGTAACAGTAGTCCTGGCAATGATTTCTTGGATATGACACCAAAGCACAGGAAATAAAAGCAAAAAAGGGCAGGTGGGACTATGTCAGCTAAAAAAGCTTCTGTACAGCAAAGGAAACAATCAAGAGAGTGAAAGGCAACCTTCTGACTGGGAGAAAATATCTGCAAATCATATATCTCATGAGGGATTAGTATTCAGAATATATAAGGAACTCATACAAATCAATAGCAAAAAACAAAATAACCCAATTTAAAAAATGGGCAAAGAAAAAGAAATGGGCAAAGAAGACACACAAATGGCCAATAGGTATATGAAAAAAAAATGTTTTACATCACTAATCATCAGGGAAATGAAAATCAAAACCACTATATCACCTCACACCTGTCAGTATGGCCATTATCAACAAACAAACAAACAAACAAACAAAAAATAAGAAGTGTTGGCAAGGAAATGGAGAAACTGCAGCCTTTGTGCGCTGTTGGTAGGAATATAAAATGGTGCAGCCACTATGGAAAACAGTGTGGGATTTCCTCAAAAATCGTAAATATAGTTCCCAAATGATCCAACAATCCCACTTCTGGGTATTTATTCAAAAGAATTGAAAACAGGATCTGGAAGAGATATTTGTGCTCCCATTTTCATTGCAGCATTATTCATATCAGTCAAGAGACAGAAACATCCTAAACATCCATCAGTGGATGAACGGATAAAGAAACTGTGGTATATACATAAAATAGAATATTATTCGGCCTTAAAACAGAAGGAAGTCTGGCATATGCTACAACCCAGATAAACCCAGAGGACATGATGCTGAGTGAGATTAGCCAGTTACAGAAAGACAAATACTGCATGATTCCACTTACATGAGATTTCTAAAGTAGTCAAATTCATAGAAGTGGAAAGTGGAATGCTGCTTGCCGGGGGCTGGGGGAGAGGGAAATGAAGAGCTGCTGCTCAATGGGTGTAGAGTTTTAGTCATGCAAGACAAAGAAGTTCTAGAGATCTGCTATATACCAATGTGCATAGAGTTAACAGTACTGTACTGTGCACTTACAAATTTGCTAATAGGGTAGATGTCATATTACGTAATTTTTTGCCAAAACAAAAAATAACAATAATAAAGCAGTTGAACTTCTAAGTCCTTTATCATATGATCAATCTCACTTATGAATTAGGTAATTCACATATACCTTCATTCTTCCAGAATAGAAAATTGTATAATTGTACAAGAATTATACAAGAATTTGCAAGAATTTAAATTGTATAACTGCTACTTGGATTGTGTCTTGTTCAGCAATTATTACAAACTCTTGACCTTTTAATAACATGAAGTTTATAGCTGTCTGCATGTCCATCTACAGTTACTTTCTCACCAAATGTCTGTAATATCCACCCAATACCAAAGATTGAGAACTTTCCTTCCTCAATATTCTGTAGGAGCATATTTATGATCTTACTAAGGCTAAGGAAAACAGATAGAGATGAACAATAATTTCTATTTGATAAATCTCTTCCCAAAGGATCTTGACAAATTCTAGATTAGGGGAAGAAATAAAACTGCATCTAATCAACTTAATACTACCTAATTAACTTATATTTATACCCCTTAAACTTTTAAATATAATAAATAAGATACAGGTTTAAATGATTTTTTTAAAGATTTTATTTATTTATTTGACAGAGAGAGACACAGCGAGAGAGGGAACACAAGCAGGGGGAGTGGGAGAGGGAGAAGCAGGCTTTCCGCTGAGCAGAGAGCCCAACGCGGGGCTCGATCCCATGACTCTGGGATCATGACCTGAGCCGAAGGCAGACGTTAACGACTGAGCCACCCAGGCGCCCCTAAAATGATTTTAAAAATATAAAATAAAATGTAAAATGATTTTAAGATAAGGAAATGTTAAAAAGAATCCTAAATCATCTGAGAGATAATGTGAGATTAACAATGAAATATTTTAAAATACATTTCAATAGCAACTGCCTCGCCAAGTCTGAATCATCCTTTAAAATGAAGCATAAGCACCTACTCCAAGGAGCCTGCCTCCCGCAGTGTGCAGCCCAGGTTAGGCATCTCTCGCAGAACTGCTGTAGCATCCTTTAAGGAGGAAATTTACTTCCTACCCAAGTGATATTGTCTGCGGGATGCCCCAGAGGCTCAGCTATTCGTGTGTGTAGTCTGTGCTTCCTTTTCTGTGGCCATAATATCTGGCACGGTGCCTTCCACGTGTTAACGGTGACTCATTCATTCATACAGCAACTATTTATTGAGCACTTAATTTACATCAGATTCAGAACACCATGAGGGAAAACCCAACTCCAATCCCACAAAAGCTTACATACTCCAGTGTGGGAAATGCCAAATGAATGATGATTATAGGATTAAGACACAAAGACCAGGATCAAATGAGGCATTTACCATGGTGGAGTCCTGGGAGATGAGGAAGGCTTTAAGTAAGAGGTGACATAGGAGCTGAATCCTAAATATGAGCTAGGATTTAACCAGGCTGCCTGGAGGAAGAGGCAGAAGGCAAGCATACTGTGGTGCCAGGAGCTAAACAAAGTGGAGGTGAAAAACTAGCCTGGAGGGGTAATACCTAGAGAAAAGACTCAGGGAAGACACAAGAAAAATATTTTGAAATGGCATAATGGAAAGAAGATTAGCCTTTATCCTAAAAATAAGCAAAGTAAGATTTGCATATTTAAAGCCACTTAACAGCAGCTTGGCCAGAGAACTAAAGAGATGTAAGAATAGGGACAAGAGGTGAATTAGGAGGCATTTCAACAATCCAGACAAAAGATGAGGCTCCCCAGAGTAGGGGATTCACTGCAAGAATGCAAGATTCCAAGAAGGCAGCAGGACTGACTAGCTGGAGAAAGTAATGGAGGAATGAGGTGAGACTGCCCTTCATAATTCTGGCTTGGGCTACCAGATGAGCTATGTCTGGTGCCATCCATTGAACTAGGGGATGTTTACAGGGAAATGAAGAAAGGGGTCCACGAATAAGTGGGAAAAAAATAGCTAAATTATTATTTTTTGCACACGGGCAATATTTTGGCCAAGAACTGTATATATACCAGCACATATATAAAGTATATTCTGTCTGGAATCTCAGAAAATTATACCAGGAACCAAGAGATTAATGCTTAAGTAACTAAGAAGAACCTTATTTCAATTTTAAAGGTAAAGTTAATGAAACAAGTGTTTAAAGGGAGGTAAAGTTTCTAGTATTCAGACTCCATGCATGCTGAAATTGGCCTTCCATCCTTAAAGTGTCCACACAAATGGGCATCCATGGACAGGGACATTCCACACACATAGTGTATGTGTACTAGCTTTGACAACTTTTAAATTTGTGAACATAGACTGTACATGTGTTGATGTGTGAATACACGTGCACTTTTATGTAACAAGGAAGATTCTAATCCTTAGAAGGCCCTTTATTTTTGATATTTTATTTTGTATTTCCCCTAATTTTATTATGTTACTTGATGTATTTATTGGGGAAAATGTACTGGAGAATATTAGGATTGATGGTTGATGAAGTACTAAGTAAGCAAAAAGTTCATGGGACTACAGAAAAGCAAATTTAAGAGAAAATGCAAATAAAGACCAGTGACTGTACCAGGAGAAGAGTTAAACTAAGCAGTTTAGAAATCAAAAATGAAAGTAATCCTTAGATTAGATCAAATGGAAAAAAATACATTTAAAAAATGAGTCACAAGAAAAACAAGGCCCTCAAAGAGAGAGAACAGTAGTACCCATTACTGATTTATGAAGAGAAAAATATCCACTGCAACTCAGACAGGCTAGAGAAGATCTCCTTCAAGAGCAAACTGTTAATTACTGGCATAAAGGGACAATAAGACCATAATGATGACCTATTCTCTGCCTTAGCTTGGGGGAGAATCTTGACAGTATGTAGGATGCAAGGGATTACAATGGCAGGTACATAAAGTACCATTAGCGGCTGTCCTTTTAGATGCCTTAATGCTAGAAAGACCTGGAAGCTGTGGGAAGGACATAGGACTGGCCTTTGGGCAGCACTGTCCAGAAATCTATTCAATCCCAGGGTTGGGCAGCTCTCCCTTTATTTCCCTTCCTTCTCCTTTCCGGGATGTGGTCTGGCGATGGATGATGGGGTCTTATGTCAGAAGAGTGCCAAGGCTGTAAAGGATCATATTCTTTCTCTACATTAACAGTGCATCAGGAGATCTTTCTTGCCTGCTTCTAAAGGAACAAAAAATGGCAATGAAAATAATTCTAAACTAAAAGAAACTTATCTTCATTCCATCACCTTAAAAACACAACTTTAGTCCTATATGGAGCTTTTTCATGATTAGTATGCACCGACTCTACAATGAGTAATTCAGGTTTCCCATACAAATCTAATTTATATATTTGGCATATATAAGTAGATATATATAATAATGGATTACAAGTTGTTTACCAGCTAGAAAGTCTCATAAAAAATAGTTTATATTGTTTTAAGGGAATTAAAAATGCATACATTTTAATGCTCTTCATCTTCTGATAGATAAAAATACATTTCCTATATTATCAATGGAAAGGCAATAATATTTGCAGTCTACCTACTATTACCTGCCTATTAGAAACCTGCCCTCTTGGACTCAGGGCCCCACTTATCATGGACCATAAAAGCTATATAACCTTAAATATTTAAGTGTGAACCAGGTCGGTATTCCTTTCAAGATTAAACTCTTAAGGAATAACTCTATAAAATGCAGATCCAAAACAGCTTTGAGGGTAAACTGATAAGAAGTAAAGAGTTGGAGTAATGTAGCCAAATACCTCTGACTGGCTCTATTCATCAGCAATTTCTAACAAAAGAAAACAATAAGACAAACTCCAAAGGACTATGCAGTTTTATAACTCTCTCCTTTCTGTATTAAAGCCAAGACACAACCAGATTTCATTTTATAAACTCCTACACTCTTCCTAGATGATTCTCAAATAAGTTATCTTATTTACACTTCTATGTACAGTTATCAATCTTCCACATTACTCCATTAATATTCTTGGAGCTACTGGTGAGCTTACTGTTATCAGTGTAACTTAAGTTTATTTGCCCTACATTTCTACCTATATCATTAGTGCTCTCCATTGTAAAGAAATGAAGAATGTTAAATTCATAACCATATACAAGTCTCAAGCTTGGCTTCACACACACACACACACACACACACACACGGGCCGAGACGGAGAGAGAAAGAAACAGAAAGAGCAAGAGACAAAAAAAAGAGAGAAAGGGAGGGACTTGTTTGGTGGGTATTAAAAAGTCCAAGATAGAAAATAAGTCATTCTTAAAGATTCTGTGAACTAAAAGTTTACATATTCTTATTTTAAAATACATATTTATATGTCTTAGCTCTCTCTTACTTACCATGCAAATAAATAAGCAACTTTCTCATACGGCTTTAGAAACACAAGATATCTTTCTCATTGATGATGGTACCTTCATGAATGTGGTTTTACTGTATTAACAAACCAATGTACACATTATTACTATATTTCAAGTAAGAAAATAGCTTGTTTATGTGTTTACATAAATAAACTCTCAAGTGAAAACTATATGTATCTTCCCATTGGTAACTTAAATATTTAAGAGCTATAGGCTGAAAATTATAGTGTCATAAGTTTGATTACTTTTCTGATTCCTACTGACTGACTTTCCTACAATTCAGTGTTCTAAATGCATTTCTAGTGTGCTTTTTAAGTGATATATATATATATATATATATATATATATATATATATATATATATAAAGTATATATATGTACATATATATATGCATCCAAACACATACACACATACACACACACATGTATTTAGAGAGACAAACAAAATACTTTTCCATGTGAACTGTTTACTTAGTTGCTATTAACACACAATCTTCCCCCAAATCTTCTACTTTCAAAGTTAGAAAGTATCATATGGACTATGGACTCTGAGAAACAAACTGAGGGTTTTGGAGGGGAGAGGGGTGGGAGGATGGGTTAGCCTGATGATGGGTATTAAAGAGGGCACGTTCTGCACGGAGCACTGGGTGTTATGCACAAACAATGAATCATGGAACACTACATCACAAACTAATGATGTAATGTATGGTGATTAACATAACATAATTTAAAAAAAGTATCATACGTCCAATACTACCAGAAATTAGCCAAGGATCACTCATTTCTTTTGTCATAGTGGTGCCATTTACTTACAAATACATCTTTCCTATGGAAATTTAGATTTAAAAATATACCACACATACATGTATAATTTACATATATACATGAACAAAAATTTGGGGAAGAGCTGTGCTAACCAAAGTTAAAAACATATTTCTTTGATATATGTTATTTCAAAGGATTTTGACTATGCAGGAGTTGCATAGAGTATGCAGCGTTTCCAATTTGAAAGCAGATTCTTTTTTCTTTTTTGGACCAATAAGTCACTGGTGTTCTCTTGGAACAGTCTTATTAAGAACTTCCCTTAATCTCTTTTTCATAATTTTAACCAGTAGCAAAACATATGGTAACTCACTAGCAACACGGTTAGAACTCCTTTTTTGCAACAATGTTATAAATTCCAACTAATAACATTTTAATTTATATATCATTAATGGTGGTACTTGCAAGAAAAAGATCATTCAGTCCTCAATGCTGAAGTTGAAATAAGGGATATTCTTTTTATGTTGGCAAGAAAACTCAACATTTGACTATAAAATCCTGCAACTATTTAATGACAACTATCAAACAATCGTGCTTTTTGCTCTTTTACTTGTTAAGTTAAAAGAAAAAAAAGTACTATCCCTGTTAGGAAAACATACTATCCCCGCTTAAATTTGATTTCTAGCAATTTGTTTTTAATTTTATCAATGGGTGTTCCAGAGTTCTCTCATTTCATTTTATGATTACTGACTTTGAACTGAAAACGTCACTTGCCAGCATGGAGAGACCCAAGTAAACAGTTCAGGGAATTGTGGCTTACTCATCTGGAACAACACAGTCAGGCACAATTATGGCTCTGTTTTTGTATGGTGCAATACCTGGACATCTATACAGCTTTCTTGCCTGTGCAATATCTCCTTTGCTTAAACGGGTTCGTTGACCAATTGCAGGACGTATGCCATTATCATCACGAGAGGGGAGAATAGTATCCAGAAACATCCCCCTGAAAAAAATCAGAAGCAAGCCACACATAAGTCACCAAATTAAGACACATACATTCCTTACAAGTATAAGTATATATAATTATCTTTTTTCAGACTCACGTCAGTTAAAGGGAAAATACATCAGTGTTGAGCTTCAAATAGTGTGCCAGACTTTCAAAACATGTTTATCAAGGTAGGAAAAAAAAGTTGTGTTAAATTGTATACCTAGCAAAAGTCAATGAAATAATTTTAAAAATCTAGAATTCTATATAGTCCCCCACCAAATATAGCATGACTTTTTTTTAGGCTTTTAAGCAAATCTAAGAACCACTTGGATTAGTAAATTGTAAAACAATTTTCCCTCATAGAAGTCTATATTTTAAGGACAACCTACAATACATATTTTTGAGGTTACTAAAATTGTAAAAGCCAAAAAATGTTATTTTTTTAGTTAACTTATTAATTTAACCTATGTATTCTTAGAAGTCCAAGTATTACAGTATGTTAAAAGAACAGGAAAAAAAGACAGAGTATCAAATTTTAGAAAGAACATTTTAAGCAAAATAGTTTTTTGATACACACACACACAGAGACACAAAGAGAATAAAATTTTCATGGTAAAATTAAGAAGAAAAAAACTAGCAATGGCAAAGCCCTAATAATACTAAGCTAGACATACCAAGTCGTGAGATACCCAAATTTGTGATACTATCTTTCTCAATCTTCAAAACTAAAAATTCTGAATATAATGCACTAAAGACATAGTCTTAATTTTGCAATGAATATCAACATTTATAACTCTAAAGGAAGAACTGAACTTAAAAGTTAAATGGACTGGGAAACTATTCCAGTGGTAAGAAGGATGAGGATTTCAAAAAAAAGAGAAGCTTTCTATAAAAGTATTTGAAATTAAGAAATAAAATTGTTAAAAAAAAATATTTTAAATTAGGATGAAAGGCATGATACTCCTTTCCAAAATTTTAATGAATAAATTGTATTTAGACTACAGGTTAAAAGAACATTTCGTCTCTATCCTTTCCTTTAGGAAATATTTCCTAAGCACTGTTGTAGGTCTGGATTTATAGCCATTAATAAAAGAAACACTATGATTCTCACATTTTAATGTAGGGCAAGAGACATTAAACAAAAGATTGAGTACTGAGAGAGTGACAGGTCCTATGGAGAAAAAGAAGTGAAGATGGACATTGATTATCCATGATGGGGTAGTTTTTAAATAGAGTGATCAAAGAAAAACTCACTTGGAAGTTGACATTTTGGCCAAACATGAAGGAAGTGAGAGTGAGGGCACTGTGAGTAAATGGGAGTAGAAACTTCCAGAAAGAAAGAACAGGAAATTCAACTGCTCAGAGATGGGAGAATCCTTAAAGTGTTTGAGTGTCACACAGAGAATGTGACTTTTAGTCTAAGGAAAACTGTTACCATCTGGAAGATGGTAAACAGAGGAATGACATGATCTATGAGTGCTTTATGACTAACCTCTCTGGCTCCCAGGTAAGGGTAGTGATCTTTATAGATAAAACCTGGATAACACAAATAAAAAATGGAACTCTTTACAAATCTAAGTATCTACAGAACTCCACATGCATATTGCTTGAGATAAAGGGAGGGAGGGGAATTGATGATGACTTATGGGAGTAGACCAGCAAAAGTGAGAGGTTGCTCATAATAAGATGCAACTCCAGCTAGGTCAATGCATTGAAGGAGAAGTTGAGCTATAAAGTAGGGTCGTATTGAGAAAAGCCATTCTTCAACTATACTTCATGAATCAACAGATATTTTAAGTAGGTAAGTCCAAATTAATGAAGGGTTACCATTTCTGCAGTACTTCAGTACCAACAAAATATTCATTATTTTCTAGGGGCGCCTGGGTAGCTCAGTTGTTAAGCGTCTGCCTTCGGCTCAGGTCGTGATACTTCAGCTCAGGTCGTTATCCCAGGGTCCTGGGATCGAGTCCCGCATCGGGCTCCCTGCTCTGCGGGAAGCCTGCTTCTCCCTCTCCCACTCCCCCTGCTTGTGTTCCCTCTCTCGCTGCCTCTCTCTGTCAAATAAATAAATAAATCTTTAAAAAATATTCATTGTTTTCTAATTCTAAAATCAGATTTGTAAACTTTAAAAGGTTCACTTTTTCCAGTTTTTAAAACAGTTCGATTTAAAAAGGTCAAGGACATCTTGACATAGATATATTCAAATTCAGACAATAGAATGATGAATTTTGACTCCTCTCTGCTGAGGTACCTTCTCTTCCATTCAGAAGGGGGTAAGTCACACTTTGTTTTGTTCTTCCTTTGTGGTCAAGAAGTTAACAATTCTCTCCCTCCGCTTCCAGGCCTGTTAAGCAATACAGGTTCTTCCTGAATATCCTCAGTGAGGTACTATCAATAGTCCAGAGACAGATTACAAAGGGCTTCACTTACTAATCTTCATTTGTTCTACCTACATTAGAAGAGTGAATTAGCTATGCTTCTTTAAGAAACTTTGTAAAATTTTGCAATTCCTTCATTAAAGAAAAATAAGCAATCCCAGTTAGCAAGCCTCTACATTACAAATTACCCATGCATATAAAGACCACATATATCTAGTTCTATTCTTCCTAAAAGTAAGTACCTAAATCTGCTGATGGGCTACATCCACGAAGACAACTGAAACTTTTTATAGACTCCCTGGGTTCAGAAGAAAATATAAAATTTCAAATACTTGCATTAACAGAATGAAGAACAAAAACCACATGTTCATCTAATTAATGTAGAAAAAGCATTTGACAAAATTCAAAGACCTTTCATGATAAAAACTTTCAACACGGGCGCCTGGGTGGTTCAGTTGGTTAAGCGGCTGCCTTCGGCTCAGGTCATGATCCTGGAGTCCCTGGATCGAGTCCTGCATCAGGCTCCCTGCTCGGCGAGGAGCCTGCTTCTCCCTCTAACCCTCCCCCCTCTCATGTACTCTCTCTCTCTCTCATTCTCGCTCTCTCAAATAAATAAATAAATCTTTAGGGAAAAAAAAAAAACTTTCAACACACTAGGAATAGAAGGAAACTGTCTCCACATAATAAAGAACATAAATGAAAAGCCTACAGCAAACAACATACTCAGTGCTGAAAAACTGAAAGTTTTTCATCTAAGATCAAGAACAAGGCAGAAATGCCTGCTCTCACTGTTTCTATTCAACATAGTACTGAAAGTTGTAGCCAGAGCAATTAGGCAAGAAAAAGAAGTAAAAGACATCTAAATAGGAAAGAGAGAATTAAAACCAACTCTCTTTGTAGATCATGTAATCCTATATGTAGAAAACCCTGAAGAGTCCACAAAAAAAAAAAGTGAGAACTAATAAACAAATTTAGCAAAGTTGCGGAATAAAAATCAACACACAAAAAATCAGTTGTGGTTTCATACAATAGCAATGAACAATCTGAAAAGGAAATTAAGGAAAACAATTCCATTTAAAATAGCATTAAAAATAATAAAGTACTTAGGAATAAACCCAACCAAAAAAGTGAAAGATTTGTACACTAAAAACTACAAAACATTGCTCAAAGAAATTAGAGAAGACATAAATGGAAAGACATTCCAATTTTTATGGATTAAACAACTTAGTTCGTTAAGATGTCCACACTACTTAAAATGATCTACAGATCCAGCCACAATCTCTATCAAAATCCCAATGGCATTTATTGCAGAAATTTAAAAAGTCCTAACATTCATATGGAATCTCACAGAACCTCAAATAGCCAAAAAACTGTGAAAAAGAACAAAGCTGGAGGACTCACACATCCTGATTTCAAAACACATTACTAAGCTAAAGTAATCAAAACAGTGTGATACTGGCATAAAGATAGACCTAGAGACCAATGGAATAGAATAGAAATCTCAGAAATAAACCCTAGTGAATACAGTAAATCATCTTCAACAAGAGTGCCAAAACCACTCAATGGGAAAAGAAACAATCTATTGAACAAATGATGTTGGGAAAACTGAATATCCATGTGCAAAAGAATGAAGTTAGACAATTATTTAAGCTATGTACAAAAATTAACTCAAAACAGTTTAAGACCTGAACACAAACCCCAAAACTATAAAACTCTTACATGAAAACATAGTGGAAAAGCTTCACACATTGGATCTGGCAATGATTTCTTGGATATGACACCAAAGCACAATTAACAAAAGCAAAAATAGGTAAGTGGAACTACATCAAAATAAAAAGCTACTATGCAGCAAAGATGAAAAAAAAAAGAAAATATTTGCAAATAACATATGTAAGAAGGAGACAGAATATATACAGAAATACTACAATTCAACAACAAAAAAATTAAATAACCTGACTTTAAAATGGGCAAAAGAATTAAATAGACATTTCTCCAAAGATGATACACAAATGGCCAGAAAGCACATGAAAAGATGTTCAACATCATCAATCAGAGAATGCAAATCAAAACCACAATAAAACATCATGTCATACCCAGTAGGATGGCTACTATTTAAAAAAAAAAAAAAGGAAAAAATAAATAGAAAATAATACATGTTGGTAAGGATATGGAATAACTGGAACCCTTGTGCACTGCTGTGGGATTTTGAAATGGCGCAGCTACTACAGAAAACATCATGGAGTTTCTTCAAAAAATTAAAAATAGAACTACCATATGGTCTGGCAATCCCACTTCTGTGTATCTATGCAAAATAATTGAAAACAGGGTCTGGGAAAGATATTTGCATACCCATATTCATAGCAGCACTATACACAAGAGCCAACAAATGGAAGCAACTCAAATGCCCATCAGTGGATGAATGGATAAACAAAATATGGTCTATACCTACAATGGCATATTATTCAGCCTTAAAACAGAAGGAAATCCTGGGTCACATGCCGCAACATGCATAAACCTTGACAACACTGTGCTAAGTGAAATAAGCCAGGCACAAAAAGACAAATACTGTATGGTTCTATTTAAAGAGGTATCTAAAATATCTAAATCCAAATTCACAGAAACACAAAGTAGAATAGTAGTTACCAGGGGCTGCCAAGAGGGGAAAATGGGGCACTGTTGTTTAATGGGCATGGGCATAGGGTTTCAGTTTTGCAAGATGAAAACGCTGTGAATATCTGTTTCACAATCATGTGAATATACTTAACATTACTAAACTGTACACTGAGAAATAGTTAAGATTATAAATTTTATGTTGTGTGTTTTTAACCACACAGGCACATACACACACAAAACTTCAAATACTTTGGAGGTGGTGGCTAAGAACTGTGCAAATATTTTATCTCCTGGAATTCAGTTATTTAAATATATGTATGAGTTAATAAACATCCTCTTTAAAGATCAAAACAATAAAATAATGTTGGTTGGATCAACTCTTCTAACAGGTAGGTATAGTTACTTTCACTCTAAGAATATAAGTTCATTAGGAAAACCGAATAGGATAATTTTGAAACAGTAAGACAAAATAATAGGTCAAGGCTGCTTGGCATGCAGCACCATGGTGTGGGGGGTGGGGATGATGGACTGCAGGTAGTAAGAGCAGAACGATTTATGAAAAAGAGGAAAGGAAAAAATTTAAACATGTAAAAGAAATACAGAGTAAGGGGAAATATATATTTTAAATGTTGGTATATATTCATCATCTATCAAAGACAGAAAGAATGAATTATTTTCTCTACTTTCCACTACCTCCTGTGTTCCAAAGAATCAAAAGTCAGTTTAGTTCTAAATAATTCAGTAGTATATGAGAGGCGCCTTGGCTGAACTGGGACCCAAATCCCATTTGTTACATTTCTACAGAAAACTCAATTCCAAACACTGACCTAAACATAAAGTTTTATAGCTCTTTGAGATTAATTTCAGGCCAAATTTATGGATGTATTTCTACCAAAACTTAAATTCAATTCCAGAAACAGTAAGTATTTGGGTGGTTATTATATTTAAGCAAATATATATGCACTTCAGTAGAAAATAATTATTAAATATCATTAATAATTATATTAAAATACAATTAACACTCAATTTTTTAAATAATACAGTTTTGTCTTTCAAAAAGCATAATTGAAAAATGTATCCAAGTATTAAGAGTTCTTTGAGACATTTTTCTTTACTTTTTATCAGGAAATTTTTTAGGGGGCACCTGGCAGACTCAGTCAGTAGAGCATGTAACTCTCCATCTCAGGGTTGTAGGTTCAAGCCCCACTGTGGGTGTAGAGATTACTTAAAAAAAATAATGAAATCTTTTTTTAAAAATGTTTTAAAAAGGGGGGGTATTAATTTGAATCTTTTTTATCTTCTTTCCACCCCTGCCTTTAGAAACAGATGTTTGATGAATTGTGAAATGGACATAAGTGGGCAAAAAGAATGAGTTGGAATGGACAAGAGGGTAAAATAGGCATAAAAATGGAAAGGGGATGACTTCAATGGTTTGACAGATCCAAATTCCTTACCTGGGAACTATTTGCTTGATGACATCATCTTTAGAATAAAGTAACTGAAACCCAAATTTATTATGTTCTTTAAAAATAGCATAAACTTTTAATGAAATGACTTTAAGGTTAATAAGTTGTAAAATTTTAAATTATATGAAGTAAAATATCTTCATAATATATTCTTTGAGAATTAAATTAGCATAACTAGCACTTGAGCAATAGAAGATACAGAGTAGAAAACACAAGTCACATAGACAGTAGACATTCCAACTCAACAACCAAGTACCCTATTTAATTTGTGAATGCCTAATTTTCATTAAATAATGCTAAGCCAATTTAATAGGCTGATCATTTAATAATCATTTTAGTTGGACATTTTAAAGTGATTTAGGAATGTAAAATAGCTTAAATAATTCATACCATTTTAATTTTTACTCTGAACTTATGTATCTGATAGGAAATGTGAAAATATGTTTTTAAAATTTCAAAAAGCTAGTGTTGGCTATAAATACCAAGTATTTTTCTACTTAATGGCAACAGTATTTGAAAGTGGTTCTAGTTCCAGTGTTAAACATAGCTTTGTGAGGAGCAACACAGAGGAAAGGAATTAAAAGTCAAAAGGTATAACCTGAGACTCCAACCTTGAGAAGGTGTTCCTGGCATAGTGCATGATACTGTCAAAGTCGTATCTTTCTCCAAGTGAGTTCACTTCTCCAGGCTCCATCTTCAGAAAATTGTACTCTTGACCTAAGAATCAGTCACAAACATTTCAGGAGCCTTTTAACAGACAGAGAAAAGAGAAGAGCCCCTCCTGGGTGTGCATCTGCTCTTTCAAAAAAAAAAAAAAAAAAAAATATATATATATATATATATATATATTTTTTTTTTTTTGACAGAGAGATAGAGAGCACAAGTAGGCAGAGTGGCAGGCAGAGGGAGAGGGAGAAGCAGGCTCTCCACTGAGCAGGGAGCCGGACGTGGGGCTCGATCCCAGCACCCCAGGATCATGACCTGAGCAGAAAACAGCCGCTTAACCGACTGAGCCACCCGGGTGCCCCATCATCATCTGCTCTTGACTAAAGGCTGGTTACAGCTACATACCAATACCCAGCTACGTGCAAAAGTATGTATCCAGTGCTACTGTTTTCACTTCATATCATATTGAAAAAGTAATACTGAATTTGATTAATAAGTTAATTTTCAAAAAAGAGCTGGATTACAACAAGCATACTTTGGGTTGTTTTCCATGTATACATTTTACATTCTTATAATATTTGTTTCTCTAAAATCTCACTGCTTTTTTCAGTACTGCAGGAATGATCATAAAATGCTATATTGTTACCTAATGAGTCCCCACCTTTCTCTTATGACTACATTTGTCAAGATCAACAAAAATCATCCTTCTATTTGCTTTAGAGTCTTTCTATGAAACACTGAGAAAAATATAAAAGCAGTATTTGTACGTACACACAACACTGCAGGCTTTGGCCATGTGACTTTGTCACTAAAAGTAAAACACCAGCAGCAGAGTTCATTCAGAATGGAAACAAGATTCTCTCTGATGAATCAGTTCCAACCTCTACTTGGAGGGCTTTTTGATCAAGAAGAATGTGCTTCAGAACTTAACAATTTATTTATTTTTGTTTTACTTTTCACAACTGTCATTTTAACTTCTGGACATTTTCATTTTAATGGGTTTCTCAACTGGCTATTTATAACTGTATTGCTATACTGTTTCTTGAAATCTGAAAATAACAGACTTCTCTACGTAGATCTATGGCAATGGTTCCAGAAATGGAGAATTCCCTCAGAATTCAGGCCTCAGTGACTCCATTTTCACAACCTTAGTAGCTGAAGATGGCTGCTTTTATGGCTCATTTATGTAACTTCAAAAGTTTTGAAAGATCCAAATGTAAAGGTGAGTTCTCAGAATTTCAAATTCAAGGTTGCAACTCAGAATGGAACTATTACAACACTCATCTAACTAGGTTTTTATTCCAACTGCCATATGACTATGAACAATATAAATATTACATTAATGAAAAATTTTCCAAAAGACAATAAAGAAATTGAGTGACACCAGAACATAATATCTCTGTAAGAAGGAAATCCAGTATATTCACTTGAGCATTAAGGATTAAAAAATTATAGTTATAGAACCCAAGTCCCAGGATAAAGTGTTTTAGTCTATCTTCAATGACCTCACACATTAATGAACTAACCAGCCTCTTTGGTGTAGTATGTGTTCCCCAAATCTCTGATGTATCTATCTGTATTATAAGCATCTTCAGGAAAAACCCTGCATTCCTTCCAACCTCTCTTAGAAGCAACTGTTACAACTTTCTTCTTCATAAGGAAGAATAAGTATATTTTAACATATCCAGTTCTAAGGTGAGATTTTTACAAAGCTATGGAGATGATTTTATAGACATTTATCTATAACCCACTGGAGATTTCAACTTCAAGCACAATATGGGAAGATACTCTCTAGTTAAAGCAAAATGCTCTATAAAAATTTCCAAAAGTGGAACATTAAACAATTTCAGTCATACATTTTGAGGCCTCAACATGTAGATGACTCAGTGTTTGGTGCTAAATAAAAACAATATGGCCATACATGGTCCAAATAAAGAAAACTGAACTTATTTTATGAAAAAAAAGGAAGAGGATCAGAGATATAGAGCACCAGGGGAACTTACCCTAAACAATTTAAAAAAAAAAAAAAAAAAAAAAAGATGATAAGCCTTCTTCTTGAAAGAGTATTCTAAAATGGATCTTTAACCAATTTGGTTCCTACTGTAGTTACTAATTTTGCATATAAATGTGAGGCTAAAGTCTGCACATTAGACATTGCCCTTGAATAACAGTTGATCTTAAGTTTCTGAGCCAGAGCAAGTCATAAATTTGTTGAAGATTAATCTCCAACATGACATGACCTCTTTCATACTAGAATTGCCCTGTGACAGTAGTTCCACATACTTAGGAAATCTCACACAATAAATTCTTTCTTTTCTATTGGCCTAAATGTTGAGTCACCCAAGGTATGCATAGCCATAATTGCTAAACACTGTGCTAAGTATTATATATTTATATACTACTTATATGTTTCTTGCTTAAGTACATATTTATGTTAAAATGGAGTCATTATTAAGAGTAAGAATCATTTTTTTTTAAAGATTTTATTTATTTATTTGACAGAGAGAGAGACAGCGAGAGAGGGAACACAAGCAGGGGGAGTGGGAGAGGGAGAAACAGGCTCTCCGCAGAGCAGGGAGCCCGATGCGGGGCTCGATCCCAGGACCCCGGGATCATGACCTGAGCCGAAGGCAGACGCTTAACGACTGAGCCACCCAGGCGCCCCAAGAGTAAGAATCATTTTTGAAGGTTACTTCCTTTATAAGATGTTTTCTCCATTTAATAAAAGAAACCTAATAACTCTGGTTAACAGCAAACTTCTACTCATTTAACTGGTAGTTGAAATCATTTTCAGAAATATTATTTCCTCTTTATTTCTTTCCTAATGATATAAAGTAAGATGAACTTTGATAGCTGGCTCAGGCATTTGAGTCCCCTATATTGGGGGTAAACATTTTCTGTACTTCTCTTTGATAATCAACACTACAAATGATTTCATCATTTTTTAAACTGAAATACAATTGACATAAATATTATATTAGTTTCATGTGTACAACACAGTGATTAGACACTTGTATACACTGATCACCACAATAATAAGTCTAATTACCCTATATCACCACGCAAAGTTAACAAAACGTTGACTGAATTCCCTATGCTGTACATCACATCTCCATGATTTACTTATTTTATAACTGGAAGTTTGTACTTCTTGATCCTGTTCACCTATTTCATATTGCCAAATCCCCTCCCCTCTGGCAACCACCACTCCGTTCTCTGTATTTATAAGTCTCAGTTTTATTTTGGTTTATGTGTTTATTTGTTTGTTTTGTTTTTTAGATTGCCCTTAGAACTGAAATCATGTGGCATTTGTCTTTCTCTGGCTGACTTATTTCACTTAGCATAATACCCTCATGGCAAGATTTCAGTCTTTTTCATGACTGAGTAATATACCATTGTGTGTGTGTGTGTGTGTGTGTGTGTGTGTGTGATGTCTTCTTTATCCATTCATTTATTTTTTTTAAGATTTTATTTATTTATTTGAGAGAGAGAGAGAGAATGAGAGGAGGAGGGGCAGAGGGAGAAGCAGGCTCCACGCTGAGCTGGGAGCCAGATGTGGGGCTTGATCACAGGACCTGGAGATCATGACCTGAGCTGAAGGCAGACGCTTAACCATCTGAGCCACCCAGGCACCCCTTTATCCATTCATTTATTGATGGATACTTGGGTTGTTTTCCTGTCTTGACTATTGCTGAAAATGCTGCAATGAATATAGGGATGAATAAATTCTCTTGAATGGTGTTTCTGTTTTCTTTGGATAGATAACAAGAAGTAGAATTGCTGGATCATACGGTAGTTCTATTTTTAGTTTATGAAGAACTTCCATACTACTTTCTATAGTGGCTGCACCAGTGCGTGAGGGTTCCCTTTTCTTCACATCTTTGCCAAGACTTGTTATCTCTTGTCTTTTTGATGAAAGCCATTCTAACAAGTGTGAGGTAATATCTCATTGTGGTTTTGATTTGCATTTCGCTGCATTAATTATTGATGATTAATGATGTTGAGCATCTTCATGTGCCTGTTGCCCATCTGTATGTCTTCTTCAGGAAAATGTCTCTTCAGAACCTCTGTCAATTTTTTAATCAGATCATATTTTTGCTATTAATTTGTATGAGTTCTTTATATATTTTGGATATTAACCTCTTATCAGATATATGATTTGCAAATGTCTTATCATATTCAGCAAGTGCCTTTCATTTCACTCATGGTTTCTCTCACTATGCAAAAGCTTTTTTAGTTTGATGTAGATCCATTTATTTTTCCTTTTGTTACCCCTGCATTTGGAATCAGATCCAAAAACAAACAAACAAACAAGAAAACCAACAACAACAACAACAACAAATACCATTAAGCCTAATGTCAAGGAGCTTACTGCCAATGTTTTTATCTAGGAATTTTATGGTTTCAAGTCTTACATTTGTCTTTAATCATTTTGAGTTAATTTTTGTGTATAGTGTAATAAAGTGGTCCAGTTTCATTCTTTTGCATGTAGCTGTTCAGTATTCCTAACACCATTTATTGAAGAGATTATCCTTTCCTCACTGTATATTTGTGCTCCTTTTGCTGTAGATTAATTGCCTATAGATATAGATGATATAGATATAGATATAGATAGTTATAGATATAGATATTTATATGGGTTTATTTCTGGGCTCTCTATTCTGTTCCATTGATCTATGAGGCTATTTATAAGCCAATAGTATATTGTTTTGATTACCACAGTTTTGTAGTATAGTTTGAAATCAGGGAGTATGATATCTCAGGCTTTGTTTTTCTTTCTCAAGGTTGCTTTGTTTATTCGGGTTCTATTGTGACTTTTTAGAAATTTTAGAATTATTTGTTCTAGGTCCATGAAAAATGCCATTAAAATTTTGATAGGGATTGCACTGAATCTGTATATTGCTTTGGGTAGTGTGGATATTAACAATATTAATTCTTCTAATCCATGAACATGGAATATGTTTTTACTTATCCGTATTTTCTTCAATTTCTTTCACTAGTGTTTTATAGTTTTCAGTCTACAGGTCTTTCACCTCCTTAGTTAAATTTATTCCAAGGTATTTTATACCTTCTGAAGCAATTGTAAATAGGATTGTTTTCCTGATTTCTCTTTCAGATAACTTCTTATTAGTGTTAGAAACACAACATATTTTTATATATTAATTTTGCATCCTGTAAAATTTACTTAATTCATTTATTAGCACTAAAAGTTTTTTGGTGGAGCCTTTAAGGTTTTCTACAAATAGCATCAGGTCATCTATAAATAGTGGCAGTTTTCCTTCCTCCTTTCCAAACTGTATGCCTTTTATTTCTTTTTCTACCTAATTGTTGTAGCTGGAACTTCCAATACAATTTTGAATAACAGTGGCAAAAATGTCTTGTTCTGATCTTACAGGAAAAACTCTCAGCTTTTCACCATTGAGTATATTAGCTGTGGGATGGCCATATATGGTCTTTATTATGTCAAGTACATTCCCTCTATACCCACTTTGTTAAGAGTTTTTATCATAAATGGATGTTGAATTTTGTCAATGCTTTTCCTGTATCTATGAGACGATCATATGATTTCTATATTTTGTTATTGTGGTATATCACATTGGTTAATTTGAGCATGTTAAGTCATCCCTGCATCCCTGGAATAAATTCCACTTGATCACAGTGCATGATTCTTTTAATGTATTGTCAAATTTGGTTTGCTAATATTTTATTGGGGATTTTTGCATCTATATTCATCAGAGATATTGACTTGTAATTTTCTTTTTTTTTCTTTTTTTTTTTTTTTTTTTTTGTGGTGTCCTTGTCTGGTTTTAGTATCAGAGTAATGCTGAGTTCATAAAATGAGTTCAGAAGTACTTCCTCCTCTTCAATTTTTTTTTTGGAATAGTTTGAGAAGGATAGGTATTTCATCCTTGAATGTTCAATAGAATTTACCAATGAAACTTTCTGGTCCTGACCTTTGTATGTTGGGAGCTTTTAAATTACTGATTCAATCTCCTTATAAGTAATTAGTATATTCAGATTTTCTATTTCCTTATGATTCAGTCTTGGAAGATTATATGTTTCTAGGAACATAACCAGTTCTTCTATGTTGCCCAATTCGCTTATCTATAATTGTTCATAGTAGTCTAATGATCCTTTGGATTGCTGTGGTATCTCTCTCTCTCTCTCTCGTGAGTCTAGCTAAAGGTTTATCAATTTTGTTTATCTTTTCAAAGACCCAGCTTAGGAGAGCCTAGCCGGCTCAGATGGTTAAGCGTCTGCCTTCAGCTCAGGTCATGATCTCCAGGTCCTGGGACCGAGCCCCGCATCGTGCTTCTGGCTCAGCAGGAAGTCTGCTTCTCCCTCTGCCTCTCCCCCTGCTCATGCTCTCTCTATATATCTTTTCAAATGAATAAATAAAATCTTAAAAAAAAAGACCGAGCTTATAGTTTGTTTTTTTATATTATCTATTAAGTTCTATTTCATTTATTATTTCTGTCCTTCTACTAACTTTGGATTCATTTTTTTTTTCTTTTTCTAGTTCCTTTGGGTATAAAGTTAGATTGTTTGAGATTTTTTGTTTGTTTCTTGAGATGCCTGTATTGCTGTGAACTTAACCTCTTATAATTACTTTTGCTGTATCCCATAGATTTTGGTATATTTTATTTCTATTTTCCTTTGTCTCTAGATATTTTTCTAATTTCCTCTTTGAATTCTCCAATGACTCAGTGGTTGTTGAGTAACATGTTGTTTAATCTCCACATTTTTGTGTTTTTTTTTTTCATTTTTCTTCTTGTAATTGATTTCTAGTTTCACGCCATCATGGTCAGAAAAGACGCTTGATATGATTTCAATTTTGTTGAATTTACTGAAACTTGCTTTGCAACCTAACATGTGATCTATCCTGGAGAATGTTCCATGTGCACTTGAGAAGAAGGTGTATTCTACTTCTTTAGAATGGAATGCTCTGTATATCTACTAAGTCTTTCTTACCATATGTGTCATTTAAAGCCAATTCTTTCCTACTGATTTTGTGTCTGGATGATCTATCCACTGATGTAAGTGGGTTGTTAAAGTCCCCTACTTCTATTGTATTACTGTTAATTTCTCCCTTTAGGTATGTTAATACTTGTGTATTTAGGTGCTTCTATGCTGGTTGCATATACATTCATAAGTGTTATATCTTCTTGCCGTATTGATGCCTTTAACATTATGCAATGCCCTTTTTGTCTTTTATTAGCCTTTTAAAGCCTATTTTTGTCTATGAGTACAGCTAACCAGCTTTCTTTTCATTTGCATTTAAACAGAATATTTTTTTTTCCATTCCTTCACTTTCAGTCTGTGTGTGTTTAGTTCTTAAGTGAGTCTCTTATAGGCAGCATATAGATGCATATTTTTTAACTATTCAGCCTCTTTATATCTTTTGATTGCAGTATTTAGTCCATTTACGTGTAAAGTAATTATTGATAGGTATGTACTTATTGCCATTTTGTTGACCATTTTCTGGCTGTTTTTGTAATTCCTCTCTGTTCCTTTCTTCTCTTTCTCTCTATCCTTGTGGTTTGATATCTTTCCTCAGTGTTATATTTATATTCTTTTCTCATTTTATTTTGGGTATTTACTATAAGTTTTTGTTTTGTGGTTACCGTGAGGTTTGTATATAACATTCCTATGTATTTAATAGTCTATTTGAAGTTTGATAGCAACTTAAATTTGAATACATCCGAAAACTACATTTTACTCCACCCCCATATTTTGTTTTGGATATCACATTTTCAATCTTCTTACTTTATGTATCTTTTAACTGATTATTTTAGTTTTAATTAATCTGACTACCTTTTTCTTTTGACCTTCACACTAGCTTTATCAGTTATTAATCCACTACCTTTACTATATATTTACCTTTTCCAGTGACATTTTTATTTTCATATGTTTTATTGTCCTTAATTATCATCGTGTCTTTTCTGTTTAAAGAAGTCCTTTTACAGTTTTTTGTGAGGCCAATTTAAAGGTGATGAATTCTATTAGCTTTTGTTTGGAAAACTCTTTATCTCTCCTTTAATTCTGAATGATAGCCTTATTAGATACAGTATTCTTGGTCAGTTCTTTGTTTTCTTTTTTCCTTTCAATGCTTTAAATAGGTCAGGCCACCTCCTTCTGGCCTGCAAAGTTTCTTCTGAAAAATCTGCTGGGGGAGGAGCAAGATGGCAGAGGAGTAGGAGATCTGGATTTCGTCTGGTCCCAGGAATTCAGCTGGAGAGGGATCAAACCATTCTGAACACCTACGAACTCAACAACTCTCTGAACAGAAAAGCGACCACTTTCTGGAAGGTAGGACATGTGGAGAAGTGAATCTGTGGCGATATTCAGGAGGATAGATGGCGGGGGAGGGGGCCTCCGTCAGCCGCTTCTGGCAAGTGATAGAGCAGCAGAGCACAAAATCAGAACTTTTAGAAGTCGGCTCCGCTGAGGGACATCGCTCCAATGGCTAAGCGGGGGGTGAAAGCCTCGCTGGGACAGTGTGGTCTCAGGACCCTCAGGGTCACAGAAAGACTGGGGGTGCCTGAGTGCGGCAGAGCTCCCAGGTTTCAGATTAGGGAAGCCAGGTACAGAGACGGAGCCGAGGAGTGGGCTCTCAACCCAGGGTTGCCATAAACCATGATCCACGGCACAGTCGGGCCACTGCTCTTCCAACAGGGACCCAACAAGCAGCAGATCTGGGGAGACTCCCCTTCCTCCCCCAGGAGGAGTGGTGCAGGAGCGCAGCCCAGGGATCTGCTGGGTTTGAAGACTCCATACGGGGCCGGGTGCCAGAGATAGAAACACTCGGTCACAGGCCAGGTGAGCGCGGAGTGTGGCTGGAGACCAGGGAGAGGAGAGTGACTGACTGCTTTTCTCTAGGGGTGCACTGAGGAGTGGGGCCCCGAGTTCTCGGCTCCTCTAGGGCGGAGATTGGGAGGCTGCCATTTTCACTCTCATCCTCCAAAGCTGAATGGAAAGCTTGCAGGGAACAAAAGTTCCAGAGAGCAAACCCGAGCAGATGACTTAGCCTGGACCCGGCCAGGGCGGGGTAATTCCGCCTCCCGCAAAGACATTTGGGAACCACGGCAACAGGCCCCTCCCCCAGAAGATCAGCCAGAACAGCCAGCCAAGACCAAGTTTACCGATCAATGAGAACAGCAGAACTCCAGCGCTAGGGGAATACTGCACATAGAATTCATGGCTTTTTTACCATGATTCTTTAGTCTTTCAAAGTTAATTTTTTTTAACTGTCTTTTTCTTTCTTTAATTTTTCTCTTTCCCTTTTTCAACAAACATCCTATTAATCCTTTTTTTTAAAAAATCTTTTTTATTTTTCATTTTTAGAGTCATATTCTAACCCTTCAGAGTAGTTACCCTTATTTTTGGTATATATATATAAGTTGTTCTCTCTTTAAAATTTTGGGATATACTTTCTTCTAACAGATCAAAATATACCCTAAATCTCTAGTATGTGGCATTGTTCCAGTCTCCTGCCTGATCACATTCTCTCCCCCCCTTTTTTTAATCCTCTTCTTTATTTTTTCAACCAACTTCTTATCTTACAAATTCCTTTTATAAAATCTTTTATAATTTTCATCTTTACAGTCATATTCCATCCCTTCATCGTATTAACCCTTATTTTTGTACATATGTAAGTTTTTCTTTCTTTAAAATTTTGGGAAGCATTTTCTTCTAACAGACAAAAATATGCCCAAAATCTAGTGTGTGGCACTGATCTATGCACCAGCCTGATCATATTTGATCATATTCTGTTTTTGTTTTGTTTTGTTTTTGTTTGTTTGTTTTTATTTTTTTCTTTTTCTTTTTATTTTTTTCTTCTTTTTTCTTTCTTTCCCTTTCTTATCACCCGGTTTCAGGTCTTTTCTGATTTGTTTAGTGTATATTTTCTGGGACGTTGTTACCCTGTTAGCATTTTGTTCTCTCATTCACCTATTCTCTGGACAAAATGACAAGATGGAAAAAATCACCTCAAAAAAAAGAAAAAGAGGCAGTACTGACTGCCAGGGACCTAATCAATATGGACATTAGTAAGATGTCAGAACTAGAGTTCAGAATGATGATTTTAAAGATACTAGCTGGGCTTGAAAAAAACATGGAAGGCATTAGAGAAACCCTTTCTGGAGAAATAAAAGAACTAAAACCTAACCAAGTCGAAATCAAAAAGGCTATTAATGAGGTGCAATCAAAAATGGAGGCTCTAACTGCTAGGATAAATGAGGCAGAAGAAAGAATTACTGATATAGAAGACCAAATGATGGAAAACAAAGAAGCTGAGAAAAAGAGAGATAAACAACTACTGGATTATGAGGGCAGAATTCGAGAGATAAGTGATACCATAAGACGAAACAACATTAGAATAATTGCGATCCCAGAAGAAGAAGAAAGAGAGAGAGGGGCAGAATGTATATTGGAGCAAATTATAACAGAGAACTTCCCTAATTTGGGGAAGGAAACAGGCATCAAAATCCAAGAGGCACAGAGAACCCCCCTCAAAATGAATAAAAATAGGCCAACACCCTGACATCTACTAGTAAAACCTACAAGTCTCAGAGACAAAGAGAAAATCCTGAAAGCAGCTCGAGACAAGAGATCTGTAACCTACAATGGTAGAAACATTAGATTGGGAACAGACCTATCCACAGAGACCTGGCAGGCCAGAAAGGACTGGCAGGATATATTCAGAGCCCTAAATGAGAAAAATATGCAGCCAAGAATACTATATCCAGCTAAGCTGTCATTGAAAATAGGAGAGATAAAAAGCTTCCAGGACAAACAAAAACTACAGGAATTTGCAAACACGAAACCAGCCCTATAAGAAATATTGAAAGGGGTCCTCTAAGCAAAGAGAGAGCCTAAAACTAACATAGACCAGAAAGGAACACAGACAATATACAGTAACAGTCACCTTACAGGCAATACAATGGCACTAAATTCACATCTTTCAACAGTTACCCTGAATGTAAATGGGCTAAATGCCCCAATCAAAAGACACGGGCTATCAGATTGGATAAAAAAACAAGACCCACTGATATGCTGTCTGCAAGAGACTCATTTTAGACCCAAAGACACCCCCAGATTGAAAGTGAGGGGGTGGAAAGCCATACCACACTAATGGACACCAAAAGAAATCTGGCATGGCAATCCTTATATCAGACGAATTAGATTTTAAACCGAAGACTGTAATAAGAGATGAGGAAGGACACTATATCCTACTTAAAGGGTCTATCCAACAAGAAGATCCAACAATTGTAAATATCTATGCCCCTAACATGGGAGCAGCTACTTATATAAGCCAATTAATAACAAACGCAAAGAAACACATCAACAACAATATAATAATAGTGGGGGGCTTTAACACCCTCCTCATTGAAATGGACAGATCATCTAAGCAAAAGATCAACAAGGAAATAAAGACTTTAAATGACACACTGGACCAAATGGACTTCACAGATGTATTCAGAACATTCCGTCCCAAAGCAACAGAATACACATTCTTCTCTAGTGCCCATGGAACATTCTCCAGAATAGATCACATCCTAGGTCACAAATCAGGTCTCAACCGGTACCAAAGGTTGGGATCATTCCCTGCATATTTTCAGACCACAATGCTTTGAAACTTGAATTCAGTCACAAGAGGAAAGTTGGAAAGAACTCAAATACATGAAGGCTAAAGAGCATCCTACTAAAGAATGAATGTGTAATCCACAAAATTAAAGAAGAATTAAAAAAATTCATGGAAACAAATGAAAATGAAAACAAAACTGTTCAAAATCTTTGGGATACAGCAAAGGCAGTCCTAAGAGGAAAGTATATAGCAATACAAGCCTTTCTCAAGAAACAAGAAAGGTCTCAAATACACAACCTAACCCTACACCTAAAGGAGCTGGAGAAAGAACAGGAAATAAAGCCTAAACCCAGAAGGAGAAGAGAAATAATAAATATCAGAGCAGAAATCAATGAAATAGAAACCAAAAGAACAGTAGAACAGATCAACAAAACTAGGAGCTGGTTCTTTGAATTAACAAGATTGATAAACCCCTGGCCAGACTTATCAAAAAGAAAAGAGAAAGGACCCAAATAAATAAAATCATGAATGAAAGAGGAGAGATCACAGCCAACACCAAAGAAATACAAACAATTACAAGAACATATTATGAGCAACTATATGCCAGCAAATTAGATAATCTGGAAGAAATGGATGCATTCCTAGAGATGTATCAACTACCAAAACTGAACCAGGAAGAAATAGAAAACCTGAACAGACCTATAACCACTAAGGAAACTGAAGCAGTCATCAAAAATCTCTCAACAAACAAAAGCCCAGGGTCAGATGGCTTCCCAGGCGAATTCTACCAAACATTTAAAGAAGAATTAATACCTATTCTTCTGAAACTGTTCCAAAAAATAGAAATGGAAGGAAAACTTCCAAACTTGTTTTATGAGGCCATCATTACCTTAATCCTCAAACCAGAAAAAGACCCCATCAAAAAGGAGAATTACAGACCAATATCCTTGATGAACATGGATGCAAAATTCTCACCAAAATACTAGCCAATAGGATCCAACAGTACATTAAAAGGATTATTCACCATGACCAAGTCGGATTTATCCCTGGGCTGCAAGGTTGGTTCAACATCCACAAATCAATCAACGTGATACAATACATTAATAAAAGAAAGAACAAGAACCATATGATCCTTTCAATAGATGCAGAAAAATCATTTGACAAAGTACAACATCCTTTCTTGATAAAAACTCTTCAGAGTACAGGGATAGAGGGTACATACCTCAAGATCATAAAAGCCATCTATGAAAAACCCACAGCGAATATCATTCTCAATGGGGAAACTGAGAGCTTTCCCCCTAAGGTCAGGAACACGGCAGGGATGTCCACTATCACCACTGCTATTCAACATAGTATTAGAAGTCCTAGCCACAGCAATCAGACAACAAAATAAATAAAAATCATCCAAATCAGCAAAGAAGAAGTCAAACTCTCACTCTTTGCAGATGATAT
Organism: Halichoerus grypus; assembly: GCF_964656455.1. Classification (NCBI taxonomy): domain Eukaryota; kingdom Metazoa; phylum Chordata; class Mammalia; order Carnivora; family Phocidae; genus Halichoerus; species Halichoerus grypus. The sequence continues at coordinate 142,626,351 of NC_135714.1, read as the reverse complement.
GATACTTTATGTGGAAAATCCAAAAGACTCCACCCCAAAACTGCTAGAACTCATACAGGAATTCAGTAAAGTGGCAGGATAGAAAATCAATGCACAGAAATCAGTGGCATTCCTATACACCAACAACAAGACAGAAGAAAGAGAAATTAAGGAGTTGATCCCATTTACAATCGCACCCAAAACCATACGATACCTAGGAATAAATCTTACCAAAGCGGCAAAGAATCTGTACTCAGGATACTCTAAAATACTCATGAAAGAAATTGAGGAAGACACAAAGAAATGGAAAAACATTTCATGCTCATGGATTGGAAGAACAAATATTGTGAAGATGTCAATGTTATCTAGAGCAATTTACACATTCAAAGCAATCCCTATCAAAATACCATCCACTTTTTTCAAAGAAATGGAACAAATAATCCTAAAATTTGTATGGAAGCAGAAAAGAACCCGAATAGCCAGAGGAATGTTGAAAAAGAAAAGCAAAGCTGGCGGCATCACAATTCCGGACTTCAAGCTCTATTACAAAGCTGTCATCATCAAGACAATATGGTACTGGCATAAAAACAGACACATAGATCAATTGAACAGAATAGAGAGCCCAGAAATGGACTCTCAACTCTATGGTCAACTAATCTTCGACAAAGCAGGAAAGAATGTCCAATGGGAAAAAGACAGTCTCTTCAACAAATGGTGTTGGGAAAATGGGACAGCCACATGCAGAAGAATGAAACTGGACCATTTCCTTACACCACACACAAAAATAGACTCCAAATGGTTGAAAGACCTAAATGTGAGACAGGAGTCCATCAAAATCCTAAAGGAGAATACAAGGCAGCAACTTCTTCGACCTCAGCCGCAGCAACTTCTTCCTAGAAACATCGCCAAAGGCAAGGGAAGCAAGGGCAAAAATGAACTATTAGGACTTCATCAAGATCAAAAGCTTTTGCACAGCAAAGGAAACAGTCAACAAAACCAAAAGACAACTGACAGAATGGGAGAAGATATTTGCAAATGACATATCAGATAAAGGGCTAGTATCCAAAATCTATAAAGAACTTATTAAACTCAACACCCAAAGAACAAATGATCCAATCAAGAAATGGGCAGAAGACGTGAACAGACATTTTTCCAAAGAAGACATCCAAATGGCCAACAGACACATGAGAAAGTGCTCAGCATCGCTCAGCATCAGGGAAATCCAAATCAAAACCTCAAAGAGATACAACCTCACGCCAGTCAGAATGGCTAAAATTAACAAGTCAGGAAATGACAGATGTTGGCGGAGATGAGGAGAAAGGGGAACCCTCCTACACTGTTGGTGGGAATGCAAGCTGGTGCAGCCACTCTGGAAAACAGTATGGAGGTTCCTCAAAAAGTTGAAAATAGAGCTACCATACGATCCAGCAATTGCAGTACTGGGTATTTACCCCAAAGATACAAATGTAGGGATCCAAAGGGGTACATGCACCCCGATGTTTATAGCAGCAATGTCCACAATAGCCAAACTGTGGAAAAAGCCAAGATGTCCATCGACAGATGAATGGATGAAGAAGATGTGGTATAGATATACAATGGAATACTATGCAGCCATCAAAAAGAATGAAATCTTGCCATTTGCAACAACGTGGAAGGAACTGGATGGTATTATGCTGAGCAAAATAAGTCAATCAGAGAAAGACATGTATCATATGACCTCACTGATATGAGGAATTCTTATCTCAGGAAACTGATGGTTGCTGGAGTGGTGGGGGGTGGGAGGGATGGGTTGCCTGGGTGATAGACATTGGGGAGGATATGCTATGGTGAGCGCTGTGAATTGTGTAAGACTGTTGAATCACAGACCTGTACCTCTGAAACAAATAATACTTTATATGTTAAAAAAAAAAAAAGAAAAGAAGAAGAAGAAGATAGCAGGAGCGGAAGAATGAAGGAGGGGAATGGGAGGGGGAGATGAACCATGAGAGACTATGGACTCTGAGAAACAAACTAAGGGTTCTAGAGGGGAGGGGGGTGGGGGGATGGGTTAGCCTAGTGATGGGTATTAAGGAGGGCACATTCTGCATGGAGCACTGGGTATTATATGCAAACAATGAATCATGGAACACTACATCAAAAACTAATGATGTAATGTATGGTGATTAACATAACATAATAAAAAAAATTGAAAAAAAAATTATCTGCTGATAGCCTTATGGGATTTCCCATGTATGTAACAAGCTTGTTTCTCTTGCTATTTTTAAGATTATCTCTTCATATTTAACTTTCAATGTTTTAATTATAATTATAATTAACTTAATTATAATGTGTAGATCTCTTTGGGTTCATCTTGTTTGGAACTCTATGGGCTTCCTGTGTCTGGGTGCCTGTTTCCATTCCCAGATTAGGGAAGTTTTCATCCATGATTTCTTTAAAATAAGTTTTATGTCACTTTCTCTCTCTTTTCTCCTTCTAGGACACCCATATGCAGATATTATTCTGCTTAATGTTGTCCCATAAGTCCCTTAAGGTATCCCACCTTTTTAAATTCTTTTTTCTTTTTGCAACTCTCTCTGGGTAAGTTTCATTGCTTTGTCTTCCAGTTCATCGAACCATTTTTCTGTTTTTTCCAGTCTGCTGTTGAACTCCTCTAGTGTATTTTTCATTGGTTACTGTATTCTTAAGCTCTGACTTCTATTTGGTACTTTCTTATATTTTCTATCTCTTGTTTAAGTTCTCATTGTATTCATCCATTCTTCTCCCTAGGTCAGTGAGCATCTTTATAACCATTATTTTGAACTCTTTATCAGGTAGATTACTTATCTCTGTTTCATTAAGGTCATTTTCTGAGGTCTTTATCTTTCATTTGAAACATATGCCTCTGCCTTGTTTTGCCTAATTATCAGAACAGCTACCTCTCCCAGTCTTGAAGAATTGGCCTTGTGTAGAAGATGATGTGTGAGGCCCAGGAGCAATCGCTCTGGCTACTAGAGCCAGACACTCCAGAGGTATCCCCTCTGTGGGGTGCATGCACCAGCCAGCTGTGGCAGAGCCATGGTTGTGGCACAGAAGGAAGCGAGATACTGGCCTGGCAGTGGTTTGACTATGGCACAGGAGGGGTGGGACACTTGCCTAGCTGGGGTAAATCTGTGGCTTGGAAGGGTAGGTCTCTTGCCTGGCTGGCTGTGACATGGTTCTAGCATGATGCAGTGTGCTCTCCCAACTGGCTATGGCAGAGCTGGCACATGGTGAGGTGTGGTACACCTACCTGCACTAGCAGGTTACAGGGAGATTGCCAAAATAACACCCACCAGTATTGGCATTAGCAAGGTAGAATGAGATTGCAAAAATGCACCTGCCAGTGCTTCTGTCCCTGGAGAGAGTCCCAACATGCTTCTGCCTCTCTAGTGATCACTTTAAAATTAGTAATTGGGTCTGCTTCACATATGTACCAGGTGTTTTCAAACTGCTGTTTTTTTGCTGGGTCCTGGGGTGACTGAGTCCCCACATGCAAGTCCCTTCAGGGCAGGTTCTCTGTTCCCTACAGCCTCCCTACAGTTGTTTCTTCTCCTGGATATAATCCCTGATGGTCTTATGTTTGGGGCAGGGGGGCTCATCTTTCCAGTACAGGACCCAAAGATTGTGGTGTCAACCTCTAGCTTCTCAGGAGAAAGTGCTGTACTTTGGGAATCTCTCCTCATTATGGGTCATCCTGTCTAGAATTGGAGTTTGGGGCAGCAGGTGTGTCTCTACCTCTCTTACCCATCTCCTCATAGCCCTTTTATCCTTTGTTGTGGAGGCACAATGTTCATCCAGTTATCAGGACTTTTTCAGAGAAATTACTCCATGTGTAGGAGTAGTTTGTTTTGTCCATGGGAGGAGGTGAGTTCAGGTTATTCCTACACTGCCATCTTGAACCACCCACTCCTCTTCTCCTACTTTATCATTCTTGAAATGATCTCTTTCCTGGGACATCACATTCAGTGATTTTTCTTCTAACTCTTGACCAAACCTTCTTAGTCTTTTGGTGGATTTTCTGCAAAATGTTGCTTAATTATTGCTATTCCCCATTTCCTATCCTTAGCTGTATTTTTATTCTCCCTTCAGGGTTTCCCTAGATAGTCAAATATACCATTAAATTTCTATTTCTAGATATAGCCTAAATTTTAGACTCACTTTTGCTTTGTGTACTATACATCTCCATTTAGATAATCCAAAGGCTTCTCAAAATCAACGATATGCTAAATAAAACCATTATTTCTCTTTCTTACTTTAAAAAACATGTTGCTTTATCCATATTTCTTCCTTCATCTAATGGTGCCACCATTCATCCTGTTGCCTAAAAATAAAACCTTGAAGATTTTCCCTCATATGTTAGTGTTCCTCTTAAAATATTTTTGAAAGGTTATTCCCTTATTCTTGAATTGCACTTCCTTGACTAAGGACTTAGTCATCTTTTATAAACTACTTATTTAATTTTCTTATAGATTTCCTTAAGTTCATCCTCCCTACCTCCACTTCTCCATTCTCAGTTATGATCCCAAAGATGAAAGAATTATTGTTTTCCTTTTTTTTAATCTGAACTTGTTCTGTTTTCAATCCTCGATTATTCTCCAGTAGCTAAAAATAAAAACTAAGTTCCCTAGCTTCGTATAGAAGATCCCCTATAATTCAACCTCCTTTGGTAATTACCAACTAATCTCCCACTTGCAACTTAACCATGCAGCCATAATGAGTAAATAAAAATTATTCAATTTTCTATAATTATAGCTATCATCATGATGTATTTTCAGCTTAGAAATTCTATCTTTCTTCTGTGCATTTTGAACACTTATACTTTACTTCTAAATTTCAGTTCCTTTGTGACATCTCCCTTGACTTGCCAAGGCATTTTGTCATATGTTACTTGGACTTTGTGGTATTTTCACCATATGACTATTATCACTTTTCTCACCCACTTGCAGTCATTTATGTATATGCACATACCCCACATTAAGCTTTGTATTTTTCATGACAGCATTTTCAACATCTAATAATGCCTCAATAAATAATTAACACCAAATATGTGATGAGCAAATAAATAGATCAATACTTTTAATTACAAGAAAGTCTAAGGAATTCAATGTTTGTAACTTAAAACTTGCCATGAATAAGGAAATAAGGACGCATTTTTACTTTCCTAATGCTTGAAATCCATATAACTTCATAAGGCAATTCCAAAAAACAGAATTTTTCTTTTGGTAACTGAAACGTAATCTTTATTAATTTATGAAAGTTAAATAAAAAGCTTTAAAATAAGGCTATTATCACATATCAACTATCAGAGAAAATTAAATTTTAATTATATATGATATTTCAACTACTGAAAAAAATCTTAAGAATTTATCTTTAGGGTAGTTTAAGAAGAATTCTCAAAGAAACTATTTAGACTACCCTGGAAATGACTCATTTCCCCGAAATTTTCTCCAGAAATGTCCCTGGTATAATACAGATTTCTATGGTAGCAGCATGTTTCATGCCAAACCCTGGATCCTTTCTAAATCTCTACCACATAGATTATAGAGCTAAGTAGTAAAAATGCTTTAAAAATTAAATAATATTAATTTATGGTTCAATAGCCTACACCCATTCTCGGAAAGCACAGAAGTTTGAAATAAAACAGCTAAACCTTAAGAAAAGAAAGCAAACCAAAAATGCATATAAAATCACCCAGTCTAAAGGGAAAAAAAATTAAAAATGTAACATCATCATGAGTATATTTTTTATCCAGCAAAATGCTGATTCTACCATATCAAAAAAATCAGTTCACACTTTTTAAGAAAAAGTTAAATCATAAATAGTATAAACACAACTAAAAGATATTCCATCAACCTTAAACCCAACATATTCTGAAGCCTCTCACCTGGCTGGATATTTTCTCTTATGATAGTGACATGGTTATCTCGATCTGGTCGTGTGTGTTCATGCCAAAAGCCTATCACATGGCCCAATTCATGAACAACAATTCCAAATTTATCACAGTTCTTGCCAATAGAGATTGCCTGGGGTCCATTTCCCCGCCGACCTACATAGGAGCAGCATCTGCAATAAAGGAAAAAAACAGAGATGGTGGTGGCAATGATAGATTAATTACAGTACAGTGAAACTTGTCAAGAATTATGATCAACTACAAAGTCCAACACATTCAGAGGCAGAGTAGCCTAGTCCTGGTAAATGTATAGACAACAAAAGTCTCCACATAATCACTGGAAGTGCTTTTTCACTAATTCATACATTAGAAGATATGCCTTAAATCATTATTAGGAGTGTTCAGAAGATATCAGAAAATAAAATATCTATGATGGTGATTAATGGGCTTTAAACATATAAACTCAAGATTTACTAACCCACAATTATGTCTAATACAGTTTTTTAGTTTCACAATCCGTCTACATTATTTAGGTAACTACTTTGTCACTGTGGTTATCTGGAAATAATCCATTATTTCAGTTTTGAATATAAAAACAAAGCTTATTTTCCCCTTTAAGAAAAATAGAATTAGGGGTGCCTGGGTGGCTCAGTTGGTTAAGCGCCTGACTCTTGGTTTTGGCTCAGGTCATGATCTCAGGGTTGTGAGATCGAGCCCCGTGTCAGGCTCCACGTTTCGTGCAGAATCTGCTTAAGATTCTCTCTCTCTCTCTCCCTTTCCCTCTACCCTTTATCCCCCCTAAAAAAAGAAAAAGAAAAAGAAAAAAAAAAAGAACGAAAGAAAGATGGTTAATCAATAAAGGAGTTATTTTTCCTACTCATGGGAGAATTTATTTTGAAGAAGAAAACTTTTAAAAGGGATCAATGGAGGAAAATTAGTTTCAAAAGATAAATTTCCTAAGGTTAATAGCTAACTGGTGGAGAAAAACTAACAACTGGTAGAATTATGAGATTTGCAAATATAAATAAAATTATATCTAAAACTTAAATAATTGGGGTTTACATTAAAATAGGTTTATATATAGGATCACTGCTTGAGACAGCAATAGAGGGCAGTAAATAATAATCATGATGCACAAGACACCAAACACTGAGAAAAATGTCAAAAATTAATTGCCCAAACGTTAAAAGGAATTTCACAAATTTTCAGTTTCCAAAGTAAGTATATTTGATAGTCCTTTTGATTGTTCACAAATACAAATATTTTTCATTCCAATTATTTCTTTGGGCTTTAAATGCCTTAAGCATCTGAACCTACACCATACACTTATTTATGAATCTATTATAACAATTAATGAAGCTTAATAAATCAATAATAGAAAAAAAGAGGTAACTGATAGGGAAAAAAATCACGAAATTTTGGTTTTGCCCCAATTTTTAATACTATGCTTCAATCTATACACAGATATTTATTGCATACCCAAATAATAAACTATTAGATGTAGGAAAACACAAAATTTGCAAATTTTGGAGAGATTTAGACCGAATCATTTGCTACCATAGAGCAACAGTAGTTAAACTAAAATATCTGATGATTATATAGCAACTAAATTACACACACTGAGTCATTCTCGCTGGTTATATTCAAAGAAGAAAATACTTTGCAAATCAAAATCTGGGAGATAGTAAAGCAATGTGGTCAACTTATTTAATCTAAAACACCTTTTTTAAGCATAATTTCACGCATAGCAATTTCCAATAAATAAGATGGATTCCATAACAGAAAACAAAAATATATTTTCCACTGACTTTTATAATGATCCTGTGAAAGAAGAAAAATGTGGTGGTTTGATTCCTCTTGTTCTAGGGAGAGAATAATTCTGGATGCTAAGATGAAAAAATAACTAAATACATGCACATATAATTAGGTATGGAATGACAGGGTAATATGTGAGGTTTATAAAAATGTGGTTTAAACACGTCTAGGTATTATCTTAGTTTCAAATATCACTCAGGTTGATGCCATTTTCTTGTATATAGCTTTTGATTTTTTTTATTTCTAATTTGTGTGCTGCTTTTAAAACTTGGCCACTGTAAGATCTATCTGTCCTCTCAAGAAAAACTTTCACCATCTATAGGAGGCCACACTTCTCCCTACGCCATAGATAGTAATCAGGTAACCTAAAACCTGCTATTCCTTACTTTTGCCTCAGACTGGAGGACCAAAGCACCTTTAGATTTTGCCTGTTAGATGATCTATCATGACATCACAAAGATGTCCTCCCCACAGCAGTCTTTTCTCAACATTGAGATAATTTAAAAATTTAAAGTCATATTATGACTCTTCTCTACCCAATATTCTCCAATGGTTCTATGGCACATTGTGTCAATGTTCAAAAATATTCATTACCCCTCACTGGAAGATAATCATACTTCCTTACTCCACTGATGTTGAGTTCGGTCATGTGACTTGCTCTGGATAATGTCATGTGAGCACGAACTCTTTGTATAATTTCTGGAGAGAATCTTTAATAGTCAATATGTTTGGCAATATTGTCTCTGTTTCATCTGCCACAAATGCAAAGTTCTAAAGAAAGTTTCCTCCATCAGACTGAATACTAAAGTGATAACTCTGGAGAGAGACACAGCCAACCAGTGATGGACAGGCAGTACAAACAAACAAGGAATGGATGTTTGTTACTTGAAGCCACTGGGATTGAAGGGTCGTGTATTAAATGAATCATGTCAGCTTACTAATACAAGCTTTCTCTTTTACTCAGAGGAAAATCTGGAGTACTTACAAATAACTGTAAGATCCCACATGATCTTCACACACAAATGTCTTACCATCCAGTCCCATCTCTTACTACTGTCCCTGCAACTCACTCCTCCTGAGCCATGCAGTGTCCTGGCTGTGCCTTCAGCATACAGACATGCTCTTGCCTTAAAGCCTTTTTCCTGGCTATTTCTTCTTTCGGGACCTCTGTTCTCCCACATAGCATATGGCTCATTTCATCTTCTTTTTCAAGATTTTGTGCAAATGCCTTTCTATCCCATTTATATTGCTTTCCTTTTTGTCCTAGAACTTAGAGTCTATTAATACATTTTATATTTCATTGATTTTCATGTTTTTTTCTGACTCCCCGTCCTAGAATGTAAGCTATTTGTGGGCAGACAACTTAACATGTTTTGTATACAGATATCTCTAGCCCCTAAAATATAGTCAGGCCCATAGTACAGCTCAGCAGATACAGAGAACAGATCGGAAGTTGCAAGCACTTGGGGTGGGAGGTGGGAGGGTGGGCCAAGTGAGTGAAGGGGGTCAAAATGTACAAACTTCCAGTTATAAGATAAATAAGTCCTGGGGATATAATGTACAGCATGGTGACTAAAGTTAATAATACTGTATCATATACTTGAAAATTGCTAAGAGAGCAGATCTAAAAGTTCTCATCACAAGAAAATAAAAGTGTTGCAACTATGTGGGGTGATGCCTGTTAACTAAATTTATTGTGGGAATCATTTTATAAAGTATGCATATATCAACTCATCACAGTATACACCTTAAAGGAATACAGTGTTCTATGTCATTTATATTGTAATAAAACTGGAAAAAGATCATTTTTGAAATAAATAAATTAATAAATATTTGCTGAAAGAACAGATCTCATAAGTGCAGGAGAGAGCTAAGACTTTGGTGGTTAGCAGGGAGCATTCAAAGCAATAGTGAAGATGCTTATGGCCAGGGATTAAAAATGCTCTTCCTGAGATACCTCCCTCCACCTGGCTCTCCACTTTTTCCATTGGTGTGATTCTACAAATTATCTAATAATCCAACAAGTCATTTTTTTCTGCTTAAATTAATTAGCCTCCATTGTTTGCAAGCAAGAATCCTAGCTAGCATACCTCCTCTGCCTAACTGTAATCTTCTTGCAGAGAAAAACACCTCACATTCAATTTTATAGTCCCAAAAATTAGTATAGTAAGTGGCACAAAATGAAAATTCAATAGGTAAGGATGAATAAGTGACTGTTGCCATAATCTGAATATCCAAACTGACCAAATTTAAACACAATTTAAAACACAAAATCTAGAAAATAGCTAAATAAGTTAACCCTAAGTTTATTTGTTTGGTTAGTTGTTTTTAAGGAATCATTAAAAATTAGCAGATAGGAAAAAAGTAAGATTGTTCAAGAAACTATCTAGTAGGGGATAGAGGATATTCATGCATTAAAGACCTAAATATGAGACCTAAAACCACAAAAATCCTAGAGGAGAACATAGGTAGTAAACTCTTTGACATTGGCTATAGCAACTTTTTTCTAGACAGGTCTCCTAAGGCAAAGGAAACAAAAGCAAAAATGAACTATTGGGACTACAACAAAATAAAAAGGATTTGCACAACGAAGGAAACAGTCAACAAAACTAAAAGGCAACTTACTGAATGGAGAAGATATTTGCAAATGACATATCTGATAAAGGGCTACTACCCAAAATATGTAAGAACTTATAAAACTCAACACCAAAAAGAGCAAAGAATCCAATTAAAAAATGGGCAGAAGACATGAACATTCATCCAAAGAAGACATTCATATAGCCAACAGACACATGAAAAGATTTCATCATCACTCACCATCAGAAAAATGCAAATCAAAACGACAATGAGATATCACCTCACACCCATCAGAATGGCTAAAATCAACAACACAAGAAACAAGAAGTGTTGGAGAGGATGTGGAGAAAAAGTAATCCTCATGCACTCTTGGTGGGAATGCAAACCGGTGCAGCCACTCTGGAAAACAGTATGGAGGTTCCTCAAGAAGTTAAAAATAGAACTACCCTCCAATGTAGCAATTGCACTACTTATTTACCCAAAGAATACAATATCACTAAATCAAAGGGATACACGCACCTCTGTGTTTACAAAAGCATTATTTACAATACAATATCCAAGATATGGAAGCAGCCAAGTGTCCATCGACCGATGAATGGATAAACAAGAGGTGGTATATATACACAATGGAATACTATTCAGCTATAAAAAAGAATAAAATCTTGTTATTTGCAATGACATGGATGGAGCTAGCGAGTATCATGCTAAGTGAAGTAAGTCAATCAGAGAAAGACAAATACTATATGATTTCACTCACATGTGGAATTTAAGTAAAATAAATGAGCAAAGGGATAAAGAGAAAGAGAGAGATAAACTAAGCAACAGACTCTTAACTATAGTAAACAAACTGATGGTTACCAGAGGGAAAGAGGGTAAGGATTGGGCTAAGCAGGTGATGGGGATTAAGGAGGCCACTGGTTGTGATGAGCACCAGGTGATGTATAGAATTGTTTAATCACTATAATTGTACACCTGAAACTAATGTAACAGTGTAAAAAAAAAAATGAAGTTACACTTTAAAAGAGAGAATATTCAGCAATATAAAGTTGCATAGTAGACAAAGGTAATAAATTCAGCTATATAAATTTCTGACTTACAAAGAAATAAATCAAACAAGTTTTTATAAAGTGATCTTACATTTTGCTGATAATAATCATCTTGTGAAATAAATGTCACTGATGACAATAAATATTCATTGAAAAAATATTTATAGTTAAGTTCAAACTTTTTGCCAACAGAGGGAAAGGACACAATACCAAAATCCAATAGGAGCATTATGCATTTGACTTGACATAGATCTCACTGCAGTAGCCCTCAGTGTTTTGTGTAACACCAGATGCCAAACTCTTTAATAATTTTGATTAACTTTTATGAGATATAAATGTAGCATTATCATAGAAAAAAATCACCATAATGATAAAATAACTGTTTCATGAAATCATGTTTAATAATGGTAATTCCAAATGAAATTTAGAAGTCACAAAATGGTTAGAATGATTAGCAAGCCAATGACCAATTCCTATAAAATGTATCATCCTTCCTATCATTGAAAATACAGTATAAGGAAACTGAATACAAAACAAATCACCAAATGCAACATTACTACTATAACAGTCACAATTACATGTATATATAAATACTCAAAAGTTTGATTTCAGGAGTGCAACTACAGATTGAAGGATTTGAGGGCAATTCACAACTTCAGTTTCCATTTCTCTAAAATCATTAAAGTCGTCGTTAACGTACATGCTCTTCAATACCTCTAAATTCTTCCATTCTTTCCTTCTAGAATTACATATGATGTGCTTTAGCTGATGTGTAAATTGTCAATATTTTCTTGATCACCTATCTATAAAGCAGCGCGCTGGGTGCCCCGAGGGACGAAGAGATAAGCAACCTGTCATCCCAGATGAAGGCAGACACGTGAGCCAATGGTGGCAATGTAACTAGTACAGCTGAAGGTAGAGCAGTCGCACTGAGGGCAGCTCAGAAGTGGGCGAGAAAGAAATATGTGAACGATTTCCACTGATGAAAATGGAAGCAAAGGCATTCCAAGGAAGCAGAAAAACACAAGCAAACACATGAAGAAAGAATAGAGAATGGGGAAAAATAGTTTAGCAGGATAAAACAAGTAAAATGAAAAACTTTGAAAAAAGACAAATTAATGAAAGAAAATGAGTATAAATACGAGTTTGCTACAAACAGAAATTTATTGATAAAATAATGAATGCCAGTGTTTTGTTTGTATTTGCTTTAGAAAATTGAAGGGTGGTAAAGATAAAGGAAAGATATATTGATCTGAATACATTATGTATTTAGAAATATGTAAGCTGAGCTATAACCATTCCTATTAGATAGCCAGAAGGAAGGAAGATTTGGACCTTTTAAATATTAAATGGATATTAAGAACTAGGAGGCATTTCAAATGTAACCAAAACTTGTGAAGATAAAATTTAGTAATTTGGAAGAAAACATTACTTGAATAAGTCAAAACTAAAAAATTATGGCATTATCCAAAACTATATAGAAAGGTAATAATGTAGGGGCGCCTGGGTGGCTCAGTCGTTAAGTGTCTGCCTTCGGCTCAGGTCATGATCCTGGGGTCCTGGGATCGAGCCCCGCATCAGGCTCCCTGCTTGGCGGGAAGCCTGCTTCTCCCTCTCCCGCTCCCCCTGCTTGTGTTCCCTCTCTCGCTATGTCTCTATCTGCCAAATAAATAAATAAAATCTTAAAAAAAAAAAAAGAAAGGTAATAATGTATACTTTTTCTTAATGTCACTCAGATAGGGTCAAAAGTAAAATCCATTACTTTTTAAGTGAGGTTAAATCTTCTAGGAATATGTGATAGAACAAAGCCAGATGACACAATCCTCCCCCAATACCCAGTGACATATATATTTTCTCCCCAAAAAATATATGTGATTGGGGCAAGAACTCTTTCCTCCAAATGAATGAAGCATTTATTTTTACTTCCCTATATAAACTATACTAGAGGGTATTCAAATAGTTTGAGCTGATTAGAGAAAATTCCTCTTTGTAGAGGAGTCCAGCTAATAAATGTAGAAGGACTAAAAGGAAAGAACAACATTAGCAAATCACTATTTTGCAATGATGGGAACTTTTACAATGGAGGGACTGGGCCGTCACCCCTGGAATCCACTGATCAACAGCAGCATCGCTGAAGTGCTAGGTCCCAGCACATGTGCCTCCTGAGGGGATGCGATGTCAAGGAGACAGCAAACCCTACTGAGTATTCTTCCTGAGCAAGCAAAGTTCTATCTGAGTTTAATCAAATATTTAAATGTAATTTCCAACTAACTAGAGATAGAGGAGAGAGAAGTTTGAGACCTTTCACAGTAAAAAGGCTTTAACTATACAGTGTTGCTTGGAGAACTGCTATTACTGTAACTTGGCTAGATTATGGGATGTGGTGGCAGAAGAGGCTGCACATGGAAGTTGTGGTAAGTTCATGGCATTCTTTAAATGTTATATCAAGGAATTTGGATTTTATTCTCAGGCTAACATTTCCCAGAATGTGTTCCGGGATACTGATGTATGTTCTTCACTCTTAAAAGAGTGGCATGGATGTTCCGTTTTTTAAGTAAGTTTAAAAAACACTGTATTCTACATTCTCTTTGATAGGTTGAATATTCATAATGTTCATTAGCACATTGCTGCAGAAATATCTACTGAAATTTAACACAGCATTTCACAACTTACGGAACAGTGGTTTTGGTTTTTTTTGTTTGTTTTTTACATTTTTTTATTATTATGTTATGTTAATCACCATACATTACATCATTAGTTTCTGATGTAGTGTTCCATGATTCACTGTTTGCGTATAACACCCAGTGCTCCAGAACAGTTGTTTTGGAGAGTATTTGTTATCATCCCGTAAGAAGCCAATCTAGAAAGCAGCACTCTACGAGGAAGCACTGAAGAATCCACAAAAAAGGGTGGTGTCTTGCTCTGACTGGTATTCTTTGAAGATAATTCTAGTGGCAGTAAATTGATGAGGGAAGACAGTCAAGCATTTGGAATAGGTCAGGTGTGACATGACAAAGACATGAATGGATTGAGGCAATGACATGGGATGGAGGTAGAAATCAAAAGATACAGTGAATATCAATGGAATCTTACTGCATAAATTTTAGAGGGAGCTCAAGAGAATCACCAGACGATATTATTGACGGTGGTGATACCATTATTATAGTTGCAACACGAGGAGAAGTAGTTGACGTGGTGGGGAAATACACTTGAGGTAGATGTACAAAGGTCTATGATCAAAGACTATATTTATTCAAAATATATTTTCTTATGTAAAATTCACACTTTCTCATGGGCAAAATGCTAAGCAAATATTAAGAAATGAATCCTACCTCTGGATTTTCTTTTTCCTCTTCTACACTTACTTAAGTCATTCCCTGGTTCTACTTACCCACAAGGTCTATACGTGAATACAATGTAACTCTCTTCATCACTTCTTTCAATAAAAGTCACACATGTGTGCTTTTCCCAGTGCCTCATGGCCTGCTTGAACATGGCTCGCTGACTGCCTAGAAAAATGGCAGGATGTTAATAAAACAAAATGTCTGCCTTAGGGAGCAGTGCTACATGCTGGCTCCTCCATCCTGAGTCCGACTAGGCAGTTCGGATGACATCACTCTCGTCAACCAACAAATACTAGCCTAGAGCACCACAAGTGATCACTCTTAAGAATGGTCACTCATCTTATAATCAGAAGGTTCAAGTTCACTATCTCTACAAATATGTGTGTGTGTAAAAGGCTCTATCAACGGGACATATGTTCTTCCTGTCAGTTGAAGAGAAATCAGCTTCCTGGATTGATGGGCACATTTGAAACTCAGTTTAAAAACCAGAACAGTACTTTAGTCTCTTAGAGCTCAAGACTAAAGATACTTTTCAATTTCAAAGACATTCTAAACCAACAACCAAGGTAAGTGAAGTATTTCTCATGTTTGATTTAATACTATATTCTATATATTAATACCCTGGAAAAATACACACTTAATCTATATAATATTTCTTTATAAAAATAAACACTCTGGGAATATCTTACCAGTGAAGTTGCCTCCTATAACATAAGGAATAACACCTCCAGGCCATATTCTTTCGGTTCTTGATGTAGCAGCTCTGGGAACTCGATTTTTCTCATTTTGCCCTGAGAATTTTAGAGGTACTTTTCCTTTAACTGTGCTGTTTTGCTCCAGGCCTGCAGTGACATTTAAAACACTCTGTGAAACAGAAGTCCTTGGTCAGGGAATCATTTCCTCTTAAAAGACTCAAGTTAAAATGTCTTATTTACATATTTGTGTAAATATGCCTGAAGTCAAAATGCATTAAAGAAAAATGTCATCTATATTACATACCTGAAAAAGTATTAAAATATTTAAGTACTTGATGTCAAAATACCATTTCTTAATGAGCAAATTTTAATGAATTCCCATACAGCCTACAGTGGATAGACGTCAGACAGTCTGGCAGGCCACAAAAAAATTGTTTTATGTGTTTTAATTTACTAGATCTCTGCCAATTCACCAGCAGATGATAAATAGACATTGTTTAAAAAGTCACAAGATATTCAAAACTCTTCTCAACTCTTGCTAAATCCTTCATTCTTTTAAAGCAAGATATTCCATAGTACACCCTAAAATTATGAAAATTACAGAGAGGATAAATGAAATAATGTTAAGGCAGATATGGTCTCAGCCTCCTGGGACGCTGGTATATCTTCATTCACATTTCCTCTGGATTCATATCCAGGTGATTTAGCACGATTTAGAGATCAATACACAACGTGAACAGGCCAACATAAAATGCAGCCTATTCCTAGAGCAGCTTTCATGTCTGTAGTCATTAATTTCTTGGTGGCCTTTCAAAATATTTTTATTACTGTTTTTTGTTTCTCCTAAATTTGCATTATTGTTCATTCTTTTTTTTTATTTTATTATGTTATGTTAATCACCATACATTACATCATTAGTTTTTGATGTAGTGTTCCATGATTCATTGTTTGCATATAACACCCAGTGCTCCATTCAATACGTGCCCTCTCTAATACCCATCACCAGGCTAACCCATCCCCCCACCCCCCTCCCCTCTAGAACCCTCAGTTTGTTTCTCAGAGTCCATAGTCTCTCATGTTTTATTATTCATTTTTATTCATCTATAACTGTTGATCCAAATACCCCACTCCTGGAATATACTTCAGAAACAACAAACATTGAATGCATGCCCCCATTCCCATGTCCCTAACAGGTTTATCTTTAATACCCTGAGGCAAGGCATCTTTGCTTGGGAAAATTATTCCTTGAAAGTGAGTACTGTCAATTATTTAATTAATAATTCAGCAATTTAAAAAATGTTAGGACACACTTTGAACAGAAAACTTTTTTAAAAACTCCATAATCTATAAATAGTGTTTAACAAATTCAATACTATAAGTATTAACTAATTATGAAACCAGAAGGCTGTTTTTCTATGTATATTTCTGGAAGGGTCAAAATATTTTCAATTAATTTTTTAATCTAACAAATCAGTTTGTCAATTTACTTTAAGTGGGTTTTATTTCAAAACAGTCATGACATTTTTTGATTTGATTAAAACTGATGTAGTTCCATGCTTGATAAAAACACCTTAGTGTGATACACACTGCACCGGAAATAAATATCAACAATAATGCATTTTATACTAATGCATTGTATACTTAATGCATTTTATACTAAGGAGAAGCTGAAAATAAGTTAAAGAAACGTTTCAATTGTCCCGAAATAAGTTCTAAAAAACTGACATTAAACATCAGCTAACAAAAATGAATAAAGGACTTTCTCAGCATATACCCTTTACATACTTCACATATTAATGGCAAACTGAACTGCTATTAGTATAATATTTACTGTACATCAAGTCAAGTGTCTGCAACTTTAAACATTGATATACCAGAGCCAATTCTTCTTATCCTGTCTATAAGCTGGTAGAGGGCCCCTCGTTTCTTTGACATACCATGGTCTCCAAATCCACCTTAAGAATAAAAGAAAATAGTTAAGCTAAACTCATTGCATTTTAAAGTTCTTCTAAATAAACCATACCAACAGGCTACATTGATTTCTCTTTGGACATCTTTTTTTTTATGTGGTCTAAGAACGTTAGAGTCATGAATATCCATAAATCTTAGAAAAGTGTAAACATTCTACAAACACAATTTTGGTAACTAAAAACAAGTGGGTGGGGTGATCCACAGAGCAATCTAAGTGACTTTATTTGGACATCATGGCAACTGAGTCATCTATCGATAATTTGGAACATTTTTCTTCACTGTGACTTTGACATCACATCATGTTATATAGGATGACAGCAAGTTGTTCTGCCCTGTTGATTGCATTCCAGCTATTTCTCCAATGTAAACAGAATATTTTCAGAAGCCAAATCAGCAAATGGAAATAAAAACATTAGAAGAGCAAATATATAGTACAAGTCTTGCTCCAAAGCTGTGATCAATTTTGAAATATTTTTAAAAGCATATCATATTTTAGAATATATTCAAATATAATTTGAAAATGAGTTTTAATAATTTATAAAAACCAGTAACACATAATTACAAAAACATCACAACAATCCAAAAGGATGTTCAGCAGCAAAATATATTCTGTTATGCTATGTAATTGGCAAAATTTATAAAAATAGATGTAAAGAATTTTAGAGCTCAAAAGGTAGAAAAGGAGGTCAGGATGAGGAAATATATCCTTTTGCAGTTTTCTCAACTGGAAAAAAAATAGAAAAGGCAGATTTCCTCTCATAAGTCAGAAACCAGAGCATCTGAGGAAAAACCAAGTCCTCTGATTCTCATTCCAGGCCTTGAATAGAATGCTCTCCCAATTTTATCTCCTATTTTCCCTTCTTTTTGAATTTTCAATAGACAAATAACAAGAAGGCACCACTGAGCAAACAACCAATATAACCACTAATGATATCTGAACAAGTGCAGATACATTCACACCATGAGAGTATGATTCATGAGTCTCTTTGGGCGAAGACAATGAAAGGGCTAGAAATCCATAAAGACAACAAACTGTGCTTGCACCTTGATCTATTTCTTTCCAATATCTTTTTTCCCCTTTGAAATTAATACCAAAACTTATCTACCTAGAGTAAAGCTAATAAAACCCCAAAACAATCACAAAAACCATTACCATATAAGCCTTCTAGAGCAAAAGATCAATTAAGTCCTTATAAGGCAAGTAAGTTAGAGTGCTTGTTCACTGACTAATAACGTGCCTGATTGTTTTCATTACATGGTCACATTTTTGCTGTGCTACTTGAGAAAAATTTTTGAAATTTTTTCATTGAACATTTTAGAAAGATGAGGTAATATTTAAGTGTATTCATTCCTAAGTAGCTATAAGAAAGAATGGCATTTATATGTTTGAAATCACAATTATGTAACAATTATACTTTATATTAGATAGGCCTGAAGCACATATAAATAGATTTAGAAGAAGGTTAATTATGAGAAAAAAGAAATGTCTTAGTTAATATTAAGGTAATTATAAGGGTAAGAGTAATTATAGAATTTTCAAAAAAACAATGTTTCAAGACCACTAAAGGCAATAATACCTTTGAAAATTTAGTAATTTTTAAAAATTTGTATAGAAATTGAAATTACAAAAAATTCTGTGTAGGTAGTTCATTAACATAGAAAAAAAGAAAAATGGATAAAATAAGTGGTTATTTCACACATATTCTAAAAACAAACTGAAAATATACAAACTAAGTAAATACTTATGGGAAAGACTATACAGTTTGAAATAAGAAAATAAGAAATACAATTAATTTGATCTCCTCACTTGTAAGTCATATTAGTAGCTACTCCTCATGGGATTATTATGCACATTCAAAGAGTTACTATCTGCAAAACACTTAAACCAGGCTTGGTACCTGGTTTAAGTACTTGGTACCTTGGTACCAAACAAAATGTTTGTCAAAGAAATTAATTAATAGAATTAAAAACTATGAACAAAATCTAAATTTCCAAATAGGCTCATTGATGTTTAGGCAATCAAAGTTGATCAGCAGGACATTAAAAGTGACCTAAAGAATACTTAGAGCATTTCAAGAGTATCTTTTCTCCAAAATGAACACAAATTCAATCAAATAATCAACCATACCTGTGGTATGTCCAAGTCCAAAGGGGTTCTGTGTAAGGTCAATTGTCCTATCAATTTGAAAGATACTTAAGTCTTCATCATCTAAGGCAATATCACCCCAAAACACAGCTAAAAAAGAAAAGTTCAATTAAAATGTAAAATATTAAAGAGCAAAGTCAATGCAAACAAAGCTAATTAGAAAAATATTGCTAAAAATATGGAAATGCAGTCCGTATAGACAGATATTACAGAAAGTAATTATAACTGAATATAATATTGGACCTATTATACTATAATATGAACCACTTGTAAAGGGTATGACCTACATTTTCTTACTTTGATGTTTGACGGGAGCGGGTAAGTCATTTCTTTGAATGAAATGGTCACTGATTTATGGGGGAATCTAGGGAAAGTGAATTTAGCAATCATGGCTATTTTGCAAGTAAATGAAAATCTGCTAAGTGTGCTTGAATTTACAGTCGATGCCTGTGACCAGCAGCAGGTCTTCACTGCCAGGTAGGAGACATAGTAGCAGCTAAATATTGTACTGTTCTAGCAACTTACTCATCACATTTTTATACACTTTCTCTAAAGATGGCATTGCCTCTGAGTTTCTGTAAAATGTATAAATAAATACCGAAAATAATATTTAAGTCAACATTTATTTAGTCAATGACCAGGTGCTACACCTTTGATCTTTAATGATAAATAAAACACTGTCCATATTTTCAGGAGCTTCAAAATCATTGCCCCAAATCCTGAAAACCCTCTGACTCTTTTACATCCAGTCCTTTATGCTATGTAATAAAACAAAGCCCTATAAACCATTGTGGGAAGAAATGAGATAATTTCTTTAAAACCAGTATGTGAATTTTCTTTTAACATCAGAAATATATATTAACATAACAAAAAAATTTCCTTCCTTTTTATTTGAGTCCAAAACTAGACTAATCAATCTCTTAGTGCTGCCGAATATCAAAATACAGTAACTTTAGGAAACACAGCAAATTTAAGAGAGAGAATAAATTAATCATGAGATAGTAAAACACTGACAAATGCTTTGGGAATTCTGGGATAGCTGTTTCATGATACCGTTTTACAAATTTTCTTTTTCAAATTTCTCTTCAAATTTTTCTTTTGCAAAACCAAGAAAAGAGGAAAATACGTTGAAATTTTAGGAAATGATGAAATCCATGCTTTTCAAATCACTGTCTTTTAGTAGATTTAAACCTTAATATTTAGGAATTTTAGCTATAAAAGTAGTTAATAAAATTAATTTATGAAATTTAGATTTCAATCCTGAAAGCTATACTTTAGGTTTTGGTCAAAAGTTTATTATGTAAAATTATTTACCCTGTTTAGTTCCCTCATACAAAATGACATGAGATAAGAAGGTTATATTTATGTGTAATTCTAGAAAGGAAGGAGATAGAAATTAGTTCAAGGTAGGTTATCAGTTCACCATACGGAAAAATATTCATTAAAATTAGAATTCTCTCATCAACTCCTCTCTTCCGCCCTACTGTCAATGGAATGGCAGTCTGTAGAACCACAGAGATGCTTACTATTTTTTCCTGTCCTAGAGACAAAGTAATGAAAGGTCTGTAGAACAGTTTACAGCACTGGGTAAGAGGCTGGTCTTGATGCCTGAAATTGAAGCCAGATTCTAATCAGCTTCATACACCTCTAGCAGAAACCGCTGATGCTCCACTACCCCTAAAGACAGACATCTCAAGAAACAGATGGCCTGCCTTAGTAAAAAAAAAAATTGCACTTTATATAAAAGGCTTGTTGGTTTTCATAAAAATAAATTTTGCACTTTTTTTCCCCAAGATTTTACACTTTAAGGTAAATTCAAGTTTGTGAGTTATTTAAATCTTCCATCGTGTGTTTACTATGCAAACAGTTGAGGGCATTGACTGGCAGTGACTCTGAGGCTGGCTCTTCCTTTCTTAGTGCTGGGGGCAACTAGAGACAGGAAAACAGTGTTACTCTAACATGAACTCGAATAGGGATCACAGCGGATCAGGTTAAAATGCAGGCTCTGATATAGTCGGTCTGGAGAGAAGCCTCACGTTCTACATTTTTAACAAACTGCCATTACTGCAAATAATTGACATTGTCATCATCTTTATTAGCATTATTTTTTTTTGCAAGAATAAATTTTTGCTCCTCTCTGAACCAGCTGGTTAACTTGAAAGCTGAGGCACTCAACCAAACAAAATGCAGTTTGTCCATACTCCATTTATATAATAAAAGTAGTATGAGTAAAATAAAACCCAAATGTGTTTTAGATTTTTATTTTCTCGTAACGACTTTTCACATGCAATAAGATTCATGTTTTGATGGATGGATTATATCAAAAACAGAACAGCAGTCCAAGGATATAACACTTCACAGAAGCAAAAACATTACTTATGGGGAGAAGAAAAGGCACAAGGCCAGATGATTCTTAAAAGGAGACAAAACTGTTCTGAAATACACACACCCATTTTTCTTATTATTTACTGTTATCTTTTCTGAACTAAAAGCTTCAGAATAGTTGTGTCAGTTCGCAACACACCATGAATTGCTTCAGGAGAAAACTAAATATTTCTTTGAGAACAAGCCATAATGAATGAAAAAGTCAATTCATTTGTGTGCAGACTTGATATACTGCAGGTCATGTTTATCTTTAAATTTTTATGCTATCAACAGAAAAAAAAAGAAAAAATAGCCATCTTAAAATTACAACCTATCAGACAGTTTAAAATGCACAATTTCTTTCTTCATATTGCACACATTTGAGGGTTTCCTTCATTCATCTTTCACTTCAATATAAGTGTCCTATTTCTGCAAGCTGAAATACTTTACTTATGCATTGGTATAGCAAGCTGGACCACAACACTCTATATTACATGGATTTAGAATTTGCATTATAATCTAACACATATTTATTATTTAGGATCCAAGATATTTGTAATTCTCAAATCCACTTTGGAGTTTTTTTTTTTTCTTTATGGTATTTTCTATTTGTTTTGTATCCCCAAAAAAACACAAAAATTAGAAATAGTTTTAAAAAGTATGAATTATTACTCATTAGCCCCATTTAATGCAGTGATTTGAGGTTGGGGATATCAGAACTGAAAGCAATACAGGAAACTGGTTATAGATGATAATATTAAGGAAATGCTCAAGTGCAATTAGAATATTTACTATCTGTTTGGAATTCTGCTTGGATTCCTATGGTCAAAAATGGGGTTGGAGCTAACCAACAGGCCAAAATAAAATGTCAAGAAGAACAATTTTTAAACTACATGGAAAACCACAGGTATTGTTTTTCTTCTGAAGGCTATTTGCATTCATTGTACTACAATTTTTTTTTTTAAATCGAAGACCAAGAAAGACAAATAGCTTTTATTGTAGTAGGTAAACACATTTTACAGAAGAATGTATGGCAAGAATGAACAAGCCAAAATCGTGATTCCCTACACTATAACTTTAAATGATATTTCTTCCACCCTTTCAAGATTCCCCAATGATCTTTAGCTTTTCTGTTTTGAAGCTGGGATCCAGCGATCAGCTTTAAGGAGGCTTCAAGTTTGTGATTTCCTAAAAGCTATACGCAAAAAATACGTATGAGTTTATACACCCAGTCACAATATGTTTTGCAGGGAAGAGGTCCACCACAGGCTGTCAGAAACGATCACACAAAGTAAAGAGCCACTGTTTTCGCCAAATGCAAAGCCTTTCAGTCCACTCAGGAGAAAATGCTTGCAAACTAAATACCTTCACAAAAAGGAATACATTTACGTGAATTAATGCTAACGTATCTGATAGCTGGTTACTACTTGATGGCGTACTTTAATAAACAAGTTGATAGAGTCTCCTCAGGCATTACCTATAGAAAGCCCTTCCAGAAACCCCCTCTTTCCAACTAATCTGGTGTCACATCTGCTTCCGCGTCCTGCCTGTGCTTCTCTCAGTAATAGACCAGCACACAAGATTTCACACCATGTTTTCAACAGTCTGATTCCTCAATCTAATTTTGAAAATACTGATCACAGGAAGCATGTGTTGCTCATCTTTAAACTCTCGCTGTCAGAGTGCCTGACAGAAAATAGGTCCTCAATATATGTTTTGAGACACATAAAAAATGTGAATGAGAAAACAGCCTGACTCAGGGTATAAATTGTGTATGACAAAAATAAGACTAGCCATGCTACATACTTCACAGATTTGCCTTAAGACCCAAAATACTAGATATTCACCATTCTAAGGAATGTTTCAAATCATTTCAATCTAGAGTGGATTATTGTTAGATAATCAACAAAAATTTTTAAAAGGGGCAACTGCCTTTCTTCTTTATTTCAGTAGTGTATATAATTAAGTGTAGTTATGGGAAATATGTCCACTTTTCTCTAAACATCACACTGATATGCTCAGGAAATACAGACTGAACTAACAGATCAGATATCTTGAGATTTATGAGATTTGAAGAGATAACGCAAAGATTCAACAACAGCCAAGAGCACTTGCTTCTTACATTGTTTCCATATACAGTTTAAACTCTCTGCTTTTATTGATATTGGATTTAGGGAGGAAGAATGATGTCATGTGAAGGCCTGACAAGGCTGCTTTGGCCGCTCTACCCTACAATAAAGGCTTAGTAAAAATTTCCTCAGACAAGGACAACAATGAAGGCTCAAAAATCAACTATTTTTACTTGATTGACAACCACTAAGCAAATTCCCAAGGAAAAGTAAGATTTGGCAAAAGTTCTAATTATACATTTTGTATACTAATGTACATAAATATACATACTTAAAAGGGAAAACAATTTTCTAGTGGCATTTCATATGCACTGAATAAATTTTTGCCCCAAAATGATACACATGAAAGTTAATTTAAGTTCCAAGTTTGGGAAACAATTATCTTTGAAGTCTTGATACAACATAAAAATGAGTAAACGTATATTTTTATATAGACTCTCAGAATTACTCTTCAAAAAAATTAGGATAAGAATTTTTTTATGTAGCATATTTCCTTCTTAAATTTCTAATAATAAAAAAGAAAGTATTTGTAGTCCAATTATTGTAGTGAATGTAAGAAAAGAGCCCACACAATGTTTTATTTAAAATAATTTATAGGGTTTTTTTTTCCAAGATCTGCATTTTCACTTCTACTATATACTATCATATAAACTGAGCAAAGTCTTCTAATTTGCAATTAAAAAGTGTTTATGCGGTGAAATACAAATGATGAGTTAAATAAAATGGTTAACTTATTCTTGCCTCATAAACTAGATGGAAAAGTGTCTCTGGATAACATGACTCTTATCTGGCCATTTTCAAACAAGATGTCTTTTTGAAGGGAGGAGGTGTAGTGAGGTATAAAAAGCTAGATACCATTTGGATTATTGTTTATAAAAAAGAAAACTGTCCAAACATCCTCCGAATTGAAAGTTCCCTTCAAAGAACACAGAACTGCTGCTAGAGTGACAAACAATCTTCTTCAATTACTTCCTAAATCAAGAAATAAAATATCATCTCAATACGAAATCAACTGTTCGATCTGAAATGCACAACAAACATATACACATACATGCACATACACACATACATATATACCATATGCTAGAGCAAGGAATATTTCTCCAGAAAATGGTGACATTTGATAATAAAGTCGTTTTCCATGGTATTCATGAATTTCAAGATGAATCTAGATTAATCAATAGATTATGAACACAGAATACAAGGAACAAGTTGTCATTTTTAAATCTTTTTTTCTGTTTTAATGCAATTGCACATTACGGATATTATTAAATGCTAAACTTTCAAATAAACATCTTTCTTTTTAAGTCAGAAAACAAAATTTTTCTCATAACAATAGATCCATTGAAATACCATATCAATCTGCATTTATAGCCCACAATGCCCATGGATAGGATTTCTCAGAACATTTTTAAAATATCACCCATACCACAAATATTCATTCTGAATTCTTTGTCTCAAAAGAGAAAACATTGACAGAAAAGTACTTTGTAATCAAACAATGTAAAAATCAATATTGAAACTTTTTTTGCTTATGGCCTAATAATTTGTTACAGGCTTTAAGAAAACAAATTACTATAGTTTCTATTTTTTAAAAACTGCCATTCTTATACTGCTCAAATAAGGAATATATAATCAGCCGCTACCAAGATTTGGTTTATTTATGTTTCCCACATCATACATCTTGTAACGAGAGAGTAAACACTTGTTTTTTCTTCCCTCAGGCTTGTAATTGTTTACACTTGTGGCCACTTGTGTAGGAGTCAAACCTGATACTTCTTTCTTAATTAAGTTTGTTTATTTTCTAAATATTGACACTAGCTCTTGGAGTAAATCTTGATGTCTTCCTGGAAGTAAGACTTCACGCAAATTTGCTGTTTTCTATATTGTAGCTATGTTTTACCCACTGGCTGGTCATCCCTTCACACAAACAGAATCTTTTTTCCCACTTTTTTTTTTCCATTTTTATTTAGTCTACTGTTAGGAAAGTTTGAGAGAAAATGTTGCATTCCAACCTTTCTGGTTCTTTGTAAAAGATTTCCTCTTGAGCACAAGTCCAAGGCTGGGTTTTCTCTTTGGTTAATATCCCCTACTGCAAACCCATAAAACAACATGTGCTCAGTGAAATAAACTTTACAAAATCTCAAAGCTCATGGACATCCTGAAAACTTGACTCACATACTGAATTCTATTTCTTTCTTTGATAGTCCCAGCAATTTTAAATAATTGGGAGGATAAGTAAAGGGAACTTTATTCACACCTAAACAAGCAAAAATTGAAAGAACAATGAAATATCCTGTCAATATTATCTTCAACATTTTAAATTTTTACTTGAAAAGATCTATAAAGTGTCAGTAACTTATACTAATATTAAATGTGTAGTGCTTAGTATCAATAAAGTACCTTCATCTACACTTTATTCCATTCAAGGCTTAGAAAACCCTAGGATATTGATTCATATTACTAAACCTGCTGATAGAATTTACGATTTTAAAAACTTACCATTCCCTATTGCCCATCATATAATATCTGCCTTTTACTTTAAGTAACAGTTTATTAGCACTGACATTAGGTTATTTGTTAGAGTTACAAGATTCTGAGTCAGAAGCAGCACCTGTCTAAAAATCTCAGTTGCGGGTCATGCTGGTGACCCATCTTAACCACGTGAAGGTCTCACATGCAGAATGAAGAAATAAATCGTTCCTTTTCAGATTTGCAGAAACATGAATGTTACCTGCACTGGCATATGGAGATAATATACTTTATTGAAAAATGGAAGTGCTCTACAAAGGAAGTGTTTATTAAGTGAAATGGAGTCAATCATGACTTGCATATGGGAAAGGATAAACCCACCTTAGATTCTGCTTACCTAGCTGAAATATTAATGTTGCTGAGTAATCTGCCTGTAATGTTTCAAGCCTTGTTTGAGTTAATAAAGTAAAAGAAAATGGATGTTGAAATACAAACAGAAATCCATGCACATCAGGTAAATAAAATCTTTATAAAAGCCAGGAAACCATTTCCTTAATTATATAATTTTTTAAATTTAAATATTTAAAACTAGCATAAATTTTGGCTAGTAGATATAATTAGAAATTGGCCATTAAATCTGCAATCTCTCTGTTGTATTACTGATAGGTAATTTTTTTAAAAAAGAATAAATTACAAGTTTTTAAAAAAAAACTGCCAAATGCTTATCATGAACAAAAAATATATATTCAATATTGAGCAAAATAATCCAGTGGTATTAAAAAAAAGCCTATATATTAATTCACTTTAAAAGTTGTTGGAAGCTTATAAAACAAACCAATCTCTAAAAAATAAAAACGAAATTTTAAAAAGGTCTTAAGCCCTCCGAAAGGATTAATATGTTTAAAAACCAATGCTTAAAATCCATTTTTTTCTTGAATTTCATTAGTGGCCTCTTATGAAGTAGCAAATGAATGACTATTAGAGCCACAGTCTGGGAGAAAAAAGTAAAAGTAATTTAAGTATGCAGCCAATTGTTAATGATGGACTGTCATTCAGAGATACTCAGCGTAGTTAAAGCTAAAGGTACAGAACTGGAAAAACTGATACTGTGAGCAGTTGCTAGGGTAATATGACTAAATCTGGCAGTTTTATCTATTTTTAATATTCCTTGCAATGATGCAAAGTGACCCTCAGGTACTAAGCCTACTAATTTTTTGAATGGTGAAATGGAAAAAATAGAAGGCTAACTAGTCAATTTAAAGTTGTCTTTAAATGGTTGTTAAAAGAACCTACCTGATATACTAAATTATTTTTCCAGCTTTATTGAATTATCATTGACATATAACATTGTGTAGTTTAAGGTGTACAGTGTAGCTATTTTATATATGTTAACACATGCATCATCTCATATTAGTTAGGAAATGAATAAGATGATCCTGGAACATGCTATAAACCAGAAAGCAATGAAGCTACCAAAGATAAAAGTGTTATGATAAAGGATTCAGGAACAATTGAACAAGCTTCCACTGGCCAAAACTGGGACAATTTGAACATCAATAAGGATAATCAACAATCATATTGAACATGAAGTCCATTAGTTCATAGTACTAAAAAAACAATCAATCACCTTTGAAGGACACTAGGAAATCAGCTCATTTTTTTTTGCAAATGTATGTATAAAGAGAAATAAATTTTTAAAAACACATTGCCTGCTAACTAGTGTGGCTAAGTATTGGTATACACATTTTTGAAAGGCATTCTCTTTTGAGAATGGTCTGTTCCTACTCTTTGTGATGGTTTCCCTTTGGAAGGTTTGTCCTATGCTTATTGATTGTGGGTTCTTTTTATGTACCCTCGATACCAATTTTCTCTCATTAAATAGTTCCTGGTTTATAGTGGGTGCTGATTATAGTTTATTCAATGTACTCAATTCAAATAATTGCATTTAATTTTAACACAATAAATTTTATAACCTGTTTCCTTTATATTTTGTGCTTTTGAATCTTGTTTAAGCAGCACATCTTTTTCTGAGGTCATAAAAATAATTTCTTTAAAATTCTAAAATCTTTTCACACATATGTCTTTAGTCTGCATTGAACTATTTTTTCTTTTGTGATAGATAAAAATTAAATTTCTCTTATTCTATATGTATAACAAATTTTCCCAGGCTCATTTAAAGGATGCCCATCCTTTCTCCAAATACCTACAATGCCACTTCTGTCATAAATATGTCATATATCTAGGCCCTCTATTCTGTTTCACTAGTATATCAGTCTTTAATACCATACTGTATTGATAACAATCTCCTTATGATGAGTCTTTATATCTAATAGGACTACTCCCCTACCTAAGTTTTCAAAATGTTCTCAGTTCTTCTTAGCAATATGATTTTCCATATGAATTTCAAAAAGCAGATAGTCAAGCTACAAGAAAAATCCTGTTGAAGTATTGATAAGAATTGCATTGATTCTATAAATTAATATAGAAAAAGTTTTCAATTTAAAGATATTTAATTTTCACACTCATAATCATATTTCAACTTATTTTTGGTTTTATGTACACCTTCCCATAAAGGTATAACTTTTTCACCATAAAGTTGTTATACATGCCTTGTTGAAATTATTTCTAGGTAAACTTCCATATTTTGTTGCTATAATAAATACTAACATCTTAAATTATATTTTCTAGGCGTTCTTTGTATATAAGAAAATAATTTTTATATTTTTATCTCCTATTCATCAGATATGTTGGATATTTCCATTGGCTCCAATAGATCTCCTGCATTGCTTATGAAGACAATTCTATCATCTGAAAGTAATAACTTGTGTTCATTCTTTACAATTCTAGTGTTTGCATGTGTGTAAACTTTGTTTGTTTTACACAATTCTTAAAACCTTAATATTGAAAATAAGCAGTTATAGCAGGAACACCTGTCTTACAACTTTCAAATACAAGCCTTCTAATATTTTACAACTGACTGTGCTTTTAGGTTTTGGCAGATACTTTGTCAGGTTAGAGAAGACCCTTATGTTCCTATTTTGGATTTTAGCATTTTGATTTATAAAAGAAATTAGCCCATAATATTTTTACCCTTATTTGTATTGTCTAGCTTTAGAATCAAAGTTATACCAACCTTATAAATGAGCTGGCAGACATTATTTCTCTCCTAGTCACTCACACAATTTGTGTAAGAATGGGATCATTTGTTCCTTAAATTGGCAGAAGTTATTTTTTACGATTTTATTTATTTATTTGAGAGAGAGGAGCATAAGCAGAAGGGAGGGGCAGAGGGAAAAGCAGACTCCCCACTGAGCAGGGATCCCAATGCGGGACTCGACCCCAGGATCCTGGGATCATAACCTGAGCCAAAGGCAGACACTTAACCAGCTGAGCTACCCAGGCGCCCCTGGCATAAATTATTTGTATATATGTCTGGGCATGGTATTATATTTAAGGGTAGATTTTTTTTTTTATGTACTGTAACCTAGATGTTTCCTGTCTGCACTGCCCCCATACATATGGAGAGGAATACCACTACTAGAGTCTTTTCTATAGTGTTTTTTAGTGGATGCTTTGATGGGCTGCCCAGATCCCACGTCTTATTTGAATAATTGATTTCCAGATGCTGGAAATGTTTTGACTGAAAGACTTCAGCTATTAGCCCTCTTAGCTGAAAAAGCTGCAAAATCCATAGCCAAACCCACTTCATATAAGTAGCCAGCATCCAATGACTGGTAGAGGACTACGCTTTAAGGGTATAGTCACCTCAACCTAACTTAGGACTCTGATGGATCATCATAGCATCAGTTCTCATCCTCTACAGCCAGATAGCAGAGAAAATTAAAAATAAAGTCCAAAGCCAAGTCCTAAGAGTTATAGAACTTTAAAGGGCTATCCTCCCAATCTCAGCAGGTCAGCTATACCAAAGTTAGGTTCTACTTAAGAAATAATGGTACCAATACATGGGAAGAAGAATATGAGTTGATGCCCCTGAAAATCGTGAACCTCGAGATTTATCTGAAACTTTTAAGTCTGAAGAAGTGGCTTACTCCATCTTATTAAGGACTAGTATTCCTCCTTTATTTAAAGATGATGCAGTGGCCCTACCCTGAAAGACAACATGCACTACTCAAGATCTGCCTTCACCTCCTTTTCTGGCTGCTAAACCAGTAAGTAGGGTTAAATCACAATATAACCTGACTAGGATGAGCTGGACCCAAAACAAGCAAGGACTGTATCCAAAGGAACTTACAGAACCTTGCCAACTTGTACTTGGAGGAGTCCAGAGATTACTCAAGGACTCAGTCTAAGGGATGGACATAAAATTATATAAGAGAAAGTTTATTCATTTGGAAGCACCATCCTGTTTTAATATCATTGAAAGGACACCAAAGATAATGCAAACATGCTATTAGGATAAAACACTGAACTACCTTAAGTAAGAGAGAAATGCCAGAATGGTCACGTTAGAGAGATTAAAAGGCTCAAAGAAGTAAGTATGCTTGAATGGATATACAATACTCAGACAGAAAACCCACCAGATGACTATACTATATAGAAGGGCCCTGAAGATTCACCATTTACCAAGGCTAATAAGGAACACACCGATGAAAAAAAAAAAAAAACCAGCATCACTAAGAAGTGATAATCCTCTAAAGCCAAGACTGATGGCAGGAAATGGTGTTACAGAACTGGTTCACTGACAACAGGTAGGACAGAATCTCAAAAAACAAAAACAAAAAAAAACCCAGAGATCATAGGACAATGCTCCATTACCATAAGCCAAGTAGAGGCAATTCTCATAATGCATGGCAAGGTTGTAGTCTCATGCAGGAACCCTGACCCTGAAAGAGAGTTAGTAGACATGGCATCCAAGGGGCAAAACAGATGGACTGCCAACAAAGGATATTATTCAATCAAAAATATGGAAGCTGGATGATCAGAAGATTAAGACTGGTTACCTCCCACCTCCCCAAAAATACCTTGAGCTTCAAGATGTAAGCCAGTTTACATCTTGGAATCCATATACTGAACAAGGAATCACGGTTCCAAGAGAAATAACACTTTAATGCCATAAAAAATATGATTATGATTCTCTAGTCCTTTCACAGAGGACCACGGCAATTTCATTAAATAACCATACAGAGACATTGTGAGGACTGTTAGAAACAGAGCATGAATGGAAGATACAGATCTTAAAATTGAATAATAAGAAAACATGTAAAATTAACAAATTCTTAACAGCTGAGTGTGGGCCAGCATCACACAGACACACAGACACACACACACATACACACACACACACACACAAAGCCCTATTACATAAACAGAAATGGCCCTATTACCATCACTCTCAGTTGTCCACATCCCTACAGCTCAGGACTCTGAGCATTTACTTATCCTGGTTCACATAAATGAAGCTTTTCTACCAAATGACAAAACAACTGAACTTTAAACTATGACTACGTCTTGGGTACTTTCAGTTTTTTGTGCCAAGGAACCAGCAGGTAAAGTAAAGTGTCACCATCCTTATAGGGCAACTGATCTTGATCATCAGGTACTGGGGTTTCTGCTGCACACCTGGGAGTGGAGGAATATGTTTGACAGAAAGTAATCCTCTTGGGCACCTCATAACACTTTCTTGACCAATTTTGATTGTAAGTGCAGCAGTCATGGCCTGAGAAGATATGGGAAGCAGTGGCTTAGCACCCTTAGCGATGTGGGTATGGGTCACAGCACTAGATAATCCACCTACACTAGCCAAGGACAATCTAACATTGACAACCCATAGGGTGAGACCTTGGATAGGAAAAAAAGAACTCACGAATCCCAATTTCTGTTGCATATGATAGTTATTGGATCACCAGTGAATCCATTCAATTTTTTATATACTGTATTCTTCAAAACAGGGTAATTATAGTCACTTAAATAATGTATTAATTGCATTTCCAAGAAGCATACTCCAGAATAGTACATTTGAATTAGTTTTAAAAAAAATCAAAGGTAAGGGGTGCCTGGGTGGCTCAGTTGGTTAAGCATCTGCCTTTGGCTCAGGTCATGATCCCAGGGTCCTGGGATCCAGCCCCACATCGGGCTCCTTGCTCAGTGGGAACCTGCTTCTCTCTCTCCCTCTGCACTTCCCCCTGCTTGTACTCTCTCTCTCTCTCTCAAATAAATAAATAAAACCTTTTTTTAAAAAAAAGCAAAGGTAAATATTCTTAGTTTCCACTCATACATGGTCAAAAGAATAATGTCTATTTTATATGATGGTGTCTTTGTGCCTCCTATGAAGAAGAAAAGGTTTAAATCAAACCTCCTCTTACAGCTTTCACTTGCCAGGAGGAAATAAAGATTGAGCATGAAAAGTAATATTCTCTAATATATTTTAAATGTCTCAAAGAAGTCACCTGCTTAAGAATACTATATGTAGTCTTATTTCTGTTACTGTAGAATCCACAGTAGTGGATTCCCACTGGATCATTTCCAAAACCATCATGAATGTATATGTTTTTGTCCCTTCATTTGTACATTTAGAAATCACAGAAAGGACGGTTCCTTAAAGAAGCAGCAATATTTACAGTATTTTTAGAATATTTCACTTCTAGTATAGAGCATCTCTAAGCACAAAAGTAGTGAATAAACATAAAAGTTATCTGATCAATTATAAACATTAATGGGCAAAAGCAGGGACTAAAATTTTTTTATTTTATTTTTTATTCAAAAAAGTGGTCTTCTTTGGCCTTAGAACACTCATTAAAACTTCAATGTTTACATCTTATGAAGTAATGAGACATTCAGAATCTTTCCTAGCTTGTGTATTTAAGTTAATGAATTCCCTTGGAGTTACACAGGATGAAAATCTGTGTGGGAACTGTAGATTCCTGTGAAATTATACATACAACATTACACAGAGTAAAACTCTAGCTAGGAATAACAACTTCTCATAAACTTTATATGATAAGAATGTGCCCTAATGATAATAAAATATACAAAACAAGATTCTTCAAAGGATCAGTTAATGTTTTCAACATTTTAATATGAAAAAGTTCTCCTAAATATGGTGATTAATAATTCTGAACTTGCACTCTCTATTTTATTTTCATGACATCAAGAATGCCACACATCCATGAAAGGAAGAGAAAAGCAGACACTGGGTAATTTCTGTTAGGTCATCTGTAAAATAATAACAAAACAAATTTTATGACACTCTCTGCTATCATAACTTATATCCATTTGAGGATATTTTCCATATATTTTTCTCAAAGCTTGGCTTCAGGCTAGAATTGTTGAATTTGGAGGCTCTCTGAATATATGCAACATATACGCAGCATTTTTTAAATGTGTGTATATATAAATACTTACAATGTTATGAATGCCAACTCTACCAAATAAAAGTTATAGACAGTCTTGATACTTAATGGGTTAGGGTCCTGAACTCTTTCTAAATGAATCTCCACTGAAACACAATAACAAAGGTAAAATGACATGTGTAATGACAAGATAAACTAGTTAAGCTTTTCCATGTAATTAAACACAAACATACTAGGAATGACTGAAGATATTTGGCCAACCATCAAGGCAGAAAGTAAATTTTTAAACCACACTCAAGCTTTCTGGACTAGAATACAATTTAATATTGGCAAGGCAATATTTCCAGGTTCAAAGAAGGTCCCATGGTTATCAAAAATCTCTCATAAAATACTGGAAATGAATCAGAAATTAACATATTGTTTAAAATACCCAGAGGTATAAACTTAGGGGAGACAGCAATCTTCCAAATATGTTTTGAGTTTTGCTAAACAAAACATCTCAATGTGAAACTTAATTTTGCCAAGCTCAAAACACTTCCCGGTTCTCCAAGGCTTAACACATACGCATTTATAGCCTTTCTTTTCACCACCCAGGCAGCAATGAAAGTAGCTTTCCAAAACCACAGTCAATATGTCTTTGACCTAAGTTCCCTACGTAGCTCATCATAACTATTGCTAACAGTCACACAGGGAGAAGTTCACTTTTAATTTAAGAGATGAACTACAATAACAATTCCAATCTCATGGTTTGAAAAAATGAGATTTTGGTAGGAAATATTTCAGTTTGAATCTTTTTTTCTTAAAAAAATATTGGCAAGACCAAACTTATCATCTCCCCTTTTTTTTAAGCCCTAAATGTGGTTAAATTGGCTTAGTTTTTCTCTGGGAGAGCTAGTATCTCCGTGTTCATTTTAATAAACGTATATTTAATACAACTATTTTGCAAATAATGGTCCTCTAACATATAGCTCAAAAAAGTCAGAACTTAGCCTGAAAATGATAACCTCATTTCTAAAGAACAGTGAAAAAGCAGTGTTTTTAGCCATTCACTTGCTTGGTCTATGTTCTGATGCAGAGAACTTACGAATTAGCAACCGGGATGAGAATTCAGAATTGGCACTGGGTGCAGAAAAAGTGTGCTTAGAAATGCTCTGGCCTAAAGGCAGCAGTTTGTTTACTATTAGAAGTACATGAGTCCTGAAGGTATGTTATATCATAGCTACTAGTATAATATTTCTTTCAAAACAACCTCAGAAATTTAGATATGTGCTTCTTGTTTAGAAGTCCCTGTTGTGAAAGAGAAGGCAATAAGTACAAATAAATTAAAATTCTTATTCTGCAAACAGGATTCTGAGAGCAAAAACCAAATAAATCATCAAGATCATTTTTCTCTGATGTTTACAACTCAGACAAGGGATGCCAAAAATGCAATGCATGCACTTGATTCTTATAATAATTCTATGAGTTTGGTACAGACTTTTCACAGATAGGAAAACTGAAGTTCAGTGAAGTGAACAAACTTGTCTCAAGTCAATTTTAGTAGGGGGTGGAATTCAAACCCAGGCACTTTTATCTTTATGTTATATTAACTCATGAGTAAACTTTAAAGAGAAACTAGACTAATTGTAATTGAATAAAGGAGGAACCCAATATAAATTCTATACATTGCCTTTAAAATTATTTTCCTCTCCAGTGATATCTTAGTATATGAACTCCCTCTTCTCTGTCCCATATTTAATAGTGTGGATCATCCCATTCTGTTGACTCGGCCCTCTATATAGAATTTTCCATCTTTTTTAATGTTTCTGTCAGCATGCCAGGCCAGGCTCTCATCACCAATTAGATGAACTAATGAGTAGCTTTCATATTGGCCCCGGGCATGCCACCCCATCAGACTAATTTTTCTGGACCATTTCTAATATTACCTTTCTACATAAAATGGGACCTTCAACAAATGGCCTCATCATCTTTGGTACTATTTCTCAAAGCGTGAACCTTGAACTATACCCATTAGAATTAGCAGGGACTTAGAAAAAGTGTTGATACCTGACCTTGAACTCCAGTGCGTTGAAATATACTGTATAAAGTCCATAAATCTGTACTTTTACTAGCTCGAAGGACAATGCTTATTTATAAGCCCTAAGGTTGGGTGCCCCCGACCTCTAAATCTGGCTTCATCCTTCGCTCATCATGTCAGTCTTCTCATTGTCCCATGATCACAGGCTTTGTTCTACTCTTTGCCTTCATTCAAGCTGTGGCTCCCTCTCCCTCGCATTCTTGTACTTTCTAAGTTCAAACCCACATCCTTCCAGCTGCCACTCTAAATACTGTAATGCTTCTTAGTATTCCTGGCAAGTGAACATTCTACATCAAATTTTTATATGGCAACAAAATTAAACATGACACACATGTGCCTAGCTTCATGAAAAGTAGATTGCTGACATTCTTTCTCAGTGACTCATAGTAGACACTATGAACACAGTTTACTGGAAACTGCAGGAATACACATCTATGTTGACATTAAGATCCCTGTGTCCTCCTCTGATTATATGGGGCCACTTCCCCAGCTATCTATACTACTTACTTCCAAAAGCTTTGCTCAGTCCTCTTACAGTTCTTAGATTCAAAGCTAATAAGTAAGCTTATGTAAGAGCTCTACCAATAATGCTCTGGTAGAAATTCCAAGAAATAAAGTGCCCATTTAACATAGGGTTTTATGACACAGATTTGTGCTGCGTGTTGGAGTTCTTCATTTACTTTGATCCAAAGCTCTACTCTTTGGGGTTGAAAAAGCTCTAAATCTGACTTCAGAGTAAATGGGTGTTGATAAAATCTTTTGTAAAGGGGTTTTAATATGTAGGGTCTCTTAAAGGTAAATATAATCTCATCAAAAATTATCCAAATATTTCTACAAATAAACAGTATTTTTGAGTCTATGATACATCTATATCTAGATTTTGGTTACTCTAATTGAACATAGAAACAAAGTCATGAACAGAGTAAAAATGCAATTTTAGAAATCTAAATGTTCTGAACATAAGCAAACAGGTAATATCAATCAATATAGTTTCCAGATATTAAAAATAAAAATATAAGTGCCCCAAGTTATGCAAGGGGTGATTGAGATGGATGGATTTATTTATATTTGGCATAACTCTTAGAGAGTCTTTTGAATACCCACACCACAACCCTCTAAAGTAGGAATTATAACATATGAGGGGACTAAAGAGAGATTCAGTGAACTGTCAGAGTCAGAACTAATCAGCATTGAGGCCAGAACTGGGACCTAAATCTGTGTGACAACTCACAAAGTCTGAGCTTTAGGGTGCAAACACGCATGTCCAAACACACACTCACAGACATTCACAGACACACACAGACACACATAGAGATTTTGATGCCCTATAGCCTACAAATCCAACATTATTCTCATAATGTTTTATTCATAATTACTCTCATAACTAACTTGTTGTGTGTAACAAGCACTAAAAGTAGTATGGTACAAGTATTGATACAGAATAATTTACAAAGTAGTCCAGTTATTTTCCTCAGATTTTAAAAAGCCGATGAAGAAATTGAACCTTAAAGAAATTCAGCCTGCAAATCACCAGATTCACACCCAGAGTCTGATTCCAGAGCCCAAGCATTTAACTACAACTACTTTTCTAACATCTTTCTTTTATAGCACTTCATTCATTTTAATGGATACGCTACAATATGTCTCCCCACCAGGTTGTAAAATCTTAATGGGACTCCGCCATATTTAGTCTCAAGATTCTGGCACACTGGTGTATAGAAGTTTCTCATTAGGTGTTAATGACCACACAGTACCAGCAAAGACGTCACTTAACACATGTTATTTCAGTAATTGGTGATATTTTTAATAATGTTCTGCTGACCTGGTATCTCTTTCTTACATTTCTCCCAACCACACTTCCCCTTTTCATCTGTTTTCATACTGAATGCACAGCTGCTGTGAATCTGT